>NC_083327.1:36786308-37445127 GCF_963455315.2 Globicephala melas
TTTTAAAGCAGAAATTCTAAAGTGTATGTTATATCCAAAAGCATCCGTGTCTAGATCCTTAGTCTGGGGCTTCTGCCCAAGCTTCGTCAGGAAACAGCATGACCTGGAAGGGGACCTGGTTGGTACACCCTTCTTCTTCCCTCACAGTCTCGGCCCAGGCAGTAGAGTGCAAAGTCAGATATAAGTGGCTAGCTAGGTGGCCCTCAGAATTTATAGTTGCTGCTCAGGCTAAGTGGGGTGTCAATTTCTCAAGGAGTAACTCTCACTTAGGTCTCTAGAGGTCCTGCTGCTTGAATCCTTTGGTTTTACTTGCTGATTTATCATTGAGGGCTCCCTGTTAACGAATACAAGTTTCACCTTATGTTGACCTTACACTTCAAGGATTATAAACTACTGCTGGTATTTTATCCCTCATGAAGCTCGTAATGGCTCTGTGCAGTAAGCCCAGACCCTCATTTTGTAGATGAGGGAACTGAAGTTCAAAGAATGCAATGCAAATGGGGAAGTGCAACTAAAAGCAGGTTTTCTGCTTTCTGCTCAGCTGTTCTTTTGGATTCTCTTGGGTTATAGACTGTACCGCTCCATTCCTGGCCTCTACCCAACTCTGGCAGGAGCCCAACTGACTCATCTAACTTCCTGATGACTATTCTCTGGGAAATCTTTGCCTAGATTCATAAACCAACAACTATGAGACTGTCTGATCCCCAGATTGAGTTATTAGTTATTCAGCTGGAATATACACTGTAGTCTGCTTACTGACATACTGAATACCTTCAGAGTTCCTGCTATAATTAGTACTTCACCTACTACCTAAAAAACAAAAAAGAAACAAACCCAAAACCCAAACAAACAAAACACGCACACACACAAAATATCTTAATTCATGTTTTCAAAAAATGTTTAAAGTTTGCACAACCCATATTTTATAATAATAAGATGGTCTTTAAAATTATAGAGTAGGGACTTCCTGGTGGCGCAGTGGTTAGGAATCCGCCTGCCAGGGCTTCCCTGGTGGCGCAGTGGTTGGGAGTCTGCCTGCCAATGCAGGAAACATGGGTTCGTGCCCTGGTCCGGCAGGATCCCACATGCCGCGGAGCGGCTTGGCCTGTGAGCCATGGCCACTGAGCCTGCGCGTCCGGAGCCTGTGCTCTGCAACGGGAGAGGCCACAACAGTGAGAGGCCCGCATACCGCAAAAAAGAAAAAAAAAAAAAAAGAATCCGCCTGCCAATGCAGGGGACATGGGTTCGAGCCCTGGTCCAGGAAGATCCCACATGCCACTGAGCAACTAAGCTCGTGTTCCACAACTACTGAGCCTGCACTGTAGAGCCCACGAGCCACAACTACTGAGCCTGTATGCCACAACTACTGAAGCCCATGTGCCTAGAGCCTGTGCTCTGCAACAAGAGAAGCCACCGCGATGAGAAGCCCACGCACCGCAACGAAGAGTAGCCTCTGCTCTCCACAACTAGAGAAGGCCCGCGTATAGCAACGAAGACCCAACGCAGCCATAAAAAAATAAATAAATGAAATGAAAAAAAGTATAGAGTATATGAATGTGTCCCCCTAAAATTCATAACTGAAGCGCTAAACTCCAATACCTCAGAATGTGATTGTATTTGGAGAGAGGGACTTTAAAGAGAAAAAGTTAAATAATGAGGCCATTAGGGTGGGCCCCAAACAAATCTAACTGTTGTCATAATAAGAAGAGGAGATTAGGATACACAGAGAGACACCGGGGCATGTACGCACAGAGGAGCAACCATGTGAAGAGGCAGCAAGAGAGCAGCCGTCTGTAAGCCAAGGAGAGAGGCCTCAGGAAAATCAGCCCTGCCGACACTTAGGGCTGGGATTTCTAGCCTCCAGAACTGTGAGAAAATAAATTTCTGTTGTCTTATCCAAAAAATAAATAAAATAAAATTATAGAGTCTATCCATATTGTACCCATTCAAGAATTCCTTTTATGGGGCCTGACATAATAATGGTGCTGAGATGGGGAATATATTTTATTTATGATCTGTCATTTAAATGTTTTCGTAATACTGATGAATTTCATAAATACTCTATGAAAGCACAGTTTGATTGTTTTTGCCTCTGCTATTAGAAAAAGTTGACAGTAGAACCAAACTGTTGACATTGATGTTGACATACAGTGTAAGTGTCTCCCTTATCATGAGCGCCACGTGCAAACCTAAGAACTGGCCCTTTTCAAGCCTGTGCAGGGGAGGCTGCCCCAGGCCTTGCCAGCCGTTCTTGGCTCTACTTGCAAAGGTTGGCTTGCTTGCCCACTGTTCCCCTCCTGAGAACTAAGTGGTTGCTATTATCTGCAAGGAATATTATCTTGCTGTTATTATATGCAAAACAAAATGTAGTTGCTCCAAGGTGGGGTTACAAAACTATTCTCTTTTACTATTGACTCCCCAAAACAATTTTGTCTGGAATAGACTCAGTTATCGTTCAGGAATCCTTCATTGGAGGCTACTTTGGATGGAAACAAGAACATTTGTATTCCCCGTATGTGTCAGTAAACATGTTTAAACAAGTTAGTCTAAAACTAGAAATTGGATAATTTTTTTCAAGATAAAAAAGCAAAGTATGACAAGTATGACTGAATATCCAGCATTGGCTCGGTTTTGACTTTTACCACTTTGCATATTGTGATTGTCCTAATCTCACCCTGTAAGAAGTTTCAAGTACTTTGACCTAGAAGTCATAGTAGCTAGTGCATTACCGGTGCTTAATTGTATCCTTCCTTGTTATTTCACTTTTATTTAAAGCTCTTTTTTATGCCCATAAGGGAACAATCAGTCCTAGATCTAGGTGATAGCTTGATGCATTGAGGCTGTGTTTGCTTCATCACGTGGTTTCCCACAGAGAAGCGTCTCAGGAGTTTATGCATCGACTTCCTTGCTCACTACAGGACTCCTGGTTGCTTTCTGTGTGTGTAATCATACTCTGGTTACAATTCCACAAATTTACAAAGCCAGCAGATGTTAAACAAAGGGGAGCACCAATTTTTGTCTTCATGCCACCCAGGAACTGATCAACAAAGAGCAAAAGACAGTCAGTTGGGTTTGGGCCGTTTTCTGAGGAAAATGGGTGCGGAGGTGGGGAATGGAGGAGGGGAATTCTTCTCAGCCCAATAATTCCCAACCTCTCCTATAAGTTAAGTAAACATAAGAAACTTAAGAATACATAGGTGGGGACTTACCTGGTGGCGCAGTGGTTGGGAGTCCGCCTACCAATGCAGGGGACATGGGTTCGACCCCTGGTCCGGGAGGATCCCGCATGCCACGAAGCAACTGAGGCCATACGCACGGCTACTAAGCCTGCGCTCTAGAGCCCACGAGCCAAAAAGAATACATAGGTGAAAGGGCACGAGTTGTTGATTACCTATTATGTGACAGTTGCCTTAATATTCAGTGTATCTCATCTAATCTTCATAATAGCTCTGCTAAGTAGGTGATTTTACCCCCATTTTTACAGTTGAGAACACAGAACCTGAAAGAGGGGAAGTAGCTTACGCAGGCTGATTTAGCTGGTAAATGACAGAACAGTATTTGAACCCAGGTCTTTCAGACTCCAGAGCTCGTAATATTTTCACCACACCATGAGAAAACTAAAGCTGATTGGATGAGCAGTTGGTAGAATGTGTGAATGAGTGTGTGTGTGTGTGTGTGTGTGTGTGTGTGTGGTAGTTAAAGAACAGAAGCATCAAACAGAAATGTAGTTATCCATTTACTCTCAGAGCAATCACCCTTTCAAAGACCAGGAAAGATGCATTTCTCCTTTTTAATTACCTGCACACTACCACATCCTATTTAGAAAAGGGGAATACCCAAGAATGAAGAATTCATGTGTGCTGGGAAGTCCATGAGGCATTCTTGTTTTCCTGGGAACATTTGACTTGAGATAATACTGCCGAGAATCAGTGACTCAGTCCCTGAAGTGTTAGCTAAACTTGTTGCACCTGATTTCCAATCTACTCTCAAAGCCACCAAGCCTTTACCTGTTGCTGAGATGATTCACAGAGTATGCAAAGGAATCTAAGGTGAAAAATGTTGAGGATTTTTCACTCTGCGCAAAGATTAATCATAGCCCTAGAAGAGGAAAGAAAATGCTGGTGACCAAGACTCGGAATTTATAGGAAATACTGTTGGCTTGAAAGACGTAGATCTAGAGAGTTTGATGTAAAAGGATTATGAAAACCCTTTAAATAATCTTTCTCTTTATAGGAGCTAGCAAGTTTGTCTTTAGTGCTCATTTCTCTGAAAATTGAATTTTATTTTGACTTTTATGTGTTTGAGTTATTCTTAAAATTACATTTAAGAATGTTCATTAATTTCTATGAGTATTATTATACGCACAAAACTAACTTACAGTAGTTCATAGAAGAGAGTGAATTTCTTTTTCCATTATACTAGGCTAAAACTTCTGCTCTGGTACTTAGATTTATTGTAGTTATTTTAAAGCATAAATTACTATAGTCATTAGTACTGCCTAATTCCCAGAGTACAACTGGAAATTTGCTACTTTATCTTGAACCACACTCTCTGCTCAGTTCTGCTTATTATAGACTTTCTCCAATTTTAAAAACAGTTATCCAGTGATAATGGTAATTGAAGCATCAGGTTTGCTTCTTTCGTGTGACTCAAGCAACTGAGCAGATGTTATCTCTATCAAAAGCGGTCTTAATGTATGGTCTTTGGTGTCTGTGTCTGTCACACTCAGGAAGGTAAGTAAATGTGAGAGTGAAAGTGCACCGATGGGGCTTCCCTGGTGGCACAGTGGTTGAGAGTCCACCTGCCGATGCAGGGGACACGGGTTCGTGCCCCGGTCCGGGAGGATCCCACATGCCGCGGAGCGGCTGGGCCCGTGAGCCGTGGCCGCTGAGCCTGCGTGTCCGGAGCCTGTGCTCCGCAACGCGAGAGGCCACAACAATGAGAGGCCCGTGTGCTGCAAAAAAAAAAAAAGAAAGTGCACCAATGTAATTCACTTATTTAACATATGTGGACATCTGCTGTGTGTGAGGCCCTGGGGTATGGGCTAGCAAACCAGTTCAAGCTCTATTGTTGGGAAACTGAGTCTCATTCTCCTGTCTCTGAAGACTGTGCAATACTCACCATTAAAATGAAAAGTTGCCCATTTGCCATTATAATAAGGTAGAAGAGTAAATGTTCAAACATGCACAAGACAGAGGCTGAGAGATACAGGAACTTAAGACTCACGGGGGATGAAGGATTTATGATGTTTGAGAGGTCTCAACATTGATACTGCTAAAGGAATTCCAAAGACCACTCGATAATGTTCTATCCATCTATTCTATGGGCATATATATGTGTAAAGTACTTATGCTGGCCTGTATGTGTGTGTATATATACACACACTCAGTGTGTATCTTTATATGCACACACCTGTATGTATTTATATGTACTCACCTATGCATGCATATGTGTATACACACATGTACTCATATCTGTGCCCAGTGCTAGATTACTTACTTGGTAAATTAAGCATGTGCTTACAATATTAGCAAAGCAGGGAGGGATGAGAAAGAGAAAAAACTTCAGAATATGCCTAGAAGTTTTATGTTATTTCAGAATATCAACATTTTGTTTTAGAGTTTAGAATTGTTTTTATTTTGAGTGGCATATTGGTTGAGAGAGGCATAATCTTTTTAGTGGTTCAAGTGATCATTATACAGATTTCTCTATATTCCTTGTTTAAAGAGCTGCCGGTTGGGGTTGGCGGGGGTGGAGGAAAATATGATGTGAACTATGGAAAGTAAGAGAGAAATGTGCCCAGTTTATTCTCATGTTCTTCACATGAGTTGTATTCCAGATCCCAAAAGTATCATTTTATCTTCCCTGAAAAGGCTTGATTGGTTGATACCACTTTTCAAATGACCTGTCCAGTTCTATGGAAGTGGTCAGAGTAGTGAACCTTCGAAGGGACTGTTCTTTTATGATTGAGACTCTTGTTTTTTTTGTTGATGTAGACTACATTTGCTTCAGCTATTTTGGTAGCTTTAATAACTAGTTATGAAAACACTTTCTGTTCTTTTTCTGTGCGTATTTTCATATAATTTAGCACTAAAGATGAAATTACAAAGGCAGCATTAGATGCCTTTTGTGTCCTGTTTTATTTTCACTTAGTGTTATATCATAAGCATATTCTCATGTCGTTAAAATATGTAAAATAATTTTCTTACTCATTCCCCTATCGCTGGACACTTAGGTTCTTTCTGATTTTTCATTATTAGTAGTAATGCTGCAGTGAACATCTCTGTGTGAAACCTCAGTCTCTGGATATTCTCTGTTTGCCCTTCCAGATCCACTCTCCACCTTCCTCTGTGCTCCTGAGAGCTGATTGACAGACTGTGTGGACCAAGCTCTCCTGCCCTCTGGTTTCTAGCTGGGTTCAGCCAATGGGAGGCTTTGGAGGAGAGGGCAGGAGCAGGAGGTGGCACTGGAGTGTGGTAGTGGTTTTGTTACTCTGCTGAAAGCTACAGCCTCTTCTACAGCTCAGATCTTGCCAGTTCCAGTACTCACACCCTCCCCTTGCCTATCTGTCTAGAGGTAGCAATGATTTCCTGCTGTTAGGAGCCCTGGGCTGCTCCACTGCCCTTTATTGATTTTCCTTCTCCTTCCCACATCTTGTAAATAGTTCTTTAAACACTTTTCAGTCATCTCTTCTGTGTGTGCCATCTGTTCCCTGCTGGGATCCTGTCTGACATCATCTGAATCTGAGTGGTATGTTCTTTTTATTATATTTTAAGTTAGGGTCTTTGCACTGCAGAAAGGTAAAAGACCATTCAGAATAGGGTAGGAAAGTTCAATGAGGTCAGGACCAAGCTGGTGCTAGATTGAATTAAATTACTCTCATAGAGATATAAGCAAATTGCTTTTGGAACAGAGAGAAGGGGGCAATAAAGTCTTCCGTGCCCTGTGTTGAAAATGCCTGTACTTAAAAGATAAGGAGGATATCTTAGCTGCCAAATGTTTCCAGTTCTCATGTTGCATTTGGATATAATTGGCTCAGTTGATTCATTTTCATTCTGGGATTTTGTGGCTCACCCCTTATATTTTTCCTCCTGTTCTTGGCAGTTTGCACATTCATATATACGGCCTTCTATATCCACTTACATTGTGTTGGCCAAAAAGTTTGTTTGGGTTTTTCCATAAGATGTTATGGAACTTTTTGGCCAACCCAATATTCCTTCTTCATCTACATGTTTCTTATGACCTCTTCCTTATAGAAAGCACACTTAGGATTTTGTGAGCTGAGTAGATGCCATGTGTTTGGAATTCTTCCATATATGAGTGATAACTTTCTTAGTCTTTAAATAAAAAGCAAAGCACCTAGCAAACAGTTAACTTCATTCACTTTTGCTTCGTTTCGAAATCTTAGAGTCTATAATTTTCCAGCACAAATGCCAAAGTGTTCATCAAACTTACTAGGGGCTGTTATTAGTTCACAAATCTTTTCAGTCGAATGATAATGTCATCCATGGCTAATGGGTCATCACTGACCAGATCCCTGACTGACATGGAGTATTGAGGCTTATCCAAGGACTCACCTGGTTGCTCAAAAGTCTAGTCCCTTTTAAAAAATAAATTTTATGTATTTTAGGAAATGTCTTTGTTGATTTGATATTCACATTATATTTCATGCTCTTAGAAATGTGAATTGTTATGAATATATTCTACCCCAGGTATGGAGTAAGGATAATTCACTTAAAATTCAATGTATAAAATTCTCACCATTTAATAATTACCAGTGATGGCAGAAAAGAAAAAACAAAACCAAAAACCCAGCAGTAGAGAAATGAGCGGGCTTCGGTCTTAATCCCGTATTTCTCAGTTCCAAACTAGAAAACTTTGGGCAAATCATCTAAACTCTTTGAGCCTCAGGGTATTCATCAATAAAATGGGAATGATACCAACCTGCCTAGCTCCCCACCAGGCTGTTGAGAGGCTCCTTGGAAACAGTGTGTGAAAAGTGTGGTGAGAACTGTGAGGTTTTCGGTAAACTCCATCACCCCTTGACTCATCCCTTGGCTCTCCTCACTTCTTTTCTGGAAGACTCGTAAATTATTTTCCCTTTTCCTTTGGTCTTTTCAAAACTGAGTGGATACATGGCAGTATTCGCTTTTCCCTATCTTTTCTCCATCCTAATCTCCTCGGTGTCCATTCCTCCCCGTCTCCGGAATTCTGGTCTGAAGCTGGTATGGGGCACTCCCATCCATGTCCCTGTGCAAAGTGACGAGGTGAAAGTGGGGACTGTGGATCCTCGTGCTGTTCTGCACGGCCCCTCCTTCTCGGCTTTCTTCCCCTGTCCCTTCAGTCTGTGCCACCTAAATGCCTATGGGAATTGTGGTAGCTGGATGGACACCGCCAGCTCTTTCCTCAGCCACTGCCAACCGGTTGCCTTTCTCTTACAGATGCAGCGTATTTCACAGAGGAGGCTCATGGGATTCCCACATAATTCTAAGTAGTTAGGTCTGGTTGTCTCCACTTAACAGATTAAGCAGTTGAGGCATGAAGTTTTTTAATGAAAGTGAGCACTATATCCCAGGACTCCAGAATTGTAGCCAGTGCTCTTTCCGCTCTAGCTTCACAGATGTCCCAGCAGGGTAGATAGAAAAAAAAATGTTTGTAGCTTTATTGGTTTTTGTGATGTGCTTTCTTTTTCTTCCCTTTTTTAATTTAACATGGTCAAGTTAATGGAATAAAATGATATTTAAGTAGAAGAAGAAATTGAAAAATATTTATTTGATTAGTAGCGTAAGACATTATCCTTACATTCTATTTAAAGATTGCACTTTAAAAAAAATTATTTATTTATTTATTTTTGGCTGCGTTGGATCTTTGGTGCTGCGTGCTGGCTTTCTCTAGTTGCGGTGAGCGGGGGCCGCTCTTCCTTGCGGTGCGCGGGCTCCTCACTGCAGTGGCTTCTCTCGTTGCGGAGCACGGGCTCTAGGGCGCGTGGGCTTCAGGAGTTGCGGCACACGGGCTCAGTAGTTGTGGCTTGCAGGCTCTAGAGCGCAGGCTCAGTAATTCTGGCGCATGGGTTTAGTTGGTCCGCGGCATGTGGGATCTTCCCAGATCAGGGCTCAAACCCCTGTCTCCTGTATTGGCAGGTGGATTCTTAATCACTGCATCACCAGGGAAGCCCAAGATTACACTATTATAAATATTAAATTTCTAAGATAACATTTCTAAGAAAATTCTATATGTAGAAAATAATGGATTTTTTTTTTCTTTTTTCTTTTGCTATACATGGGCCTCTCACTGTCGTGGCCTCTCCCGCTGCAGAGCACAGGCTCCGGAAGTGCAGGCTCAGCGGCCATGACTCACGGGCCCAGCCGCTCCGCGGCATGTGGGATCCTCCCGGACCGGGGCACAAACCCGTGTCCCCCGCATGGACAGGCGGACTCTCAACCACTGTGCCACCAGGGAAGCCCCGAAAATAATGGATTTTTGTTAGTAACAAATGGATGGCTGTTGAATTGGCAAGTTTGACTCTTACCTATTGTATGCTCTTTTGAAAGACAGTTGTCTCTAGGGCCTTTCAGTGTTTGGAGTTGGATAACCAAAGACACTGTCCTGACTTGTACAACTTCAGTGGAGCAAAATCTCAGAAGTTATTACTCCACCAGACACCTTTCCTATCAGAGCTACTCATGTTCAAGTCCTAGCACACACCTTCAGTTGTGTTTTTTCACTAAGTGGAAATTTGAGTATCATTGAACACAATGTATTTAGGAAATTCAAATATTTAACAAATAAAAATATCCCTAGGGTAATTTCATTTGGGAACTCACGATGTGAATTATCAAGAGGTTCTGTAGCCCCAAAGCCAAGGCTTGGGCATGGACAGGAACCCAGAGTAGCTGCAGTCAACTTCCCTGAGCATTGAAGCCTGGTGGTGGATCAGAGGGCCGATGGACTAGCCGCCTAAAGGAATCTGATGGTTTATTAGCCATCAGAGGAGGATGTAGCTGTTTCTATCACAATCTTTGTATTTTTGTACCAGTCATGTAGATGAATTTTTTTAAAAAAGGAGATTAATAACAATTTGGGGAAAGAGCCAAAGCAGAAATCTGAAGACTTGGATCTCTACTTATTGGCTATGTTAATTCAGTAAAATCAGTTGTCTTTCCTGGAGCTTAGGTTCCCATTTATAGTAGGAGGGGGTGAATTTGGTCTTCCATCATAAGGTTTGTTCTTGTCTAAGTCCTCTGAATTATGTATTTGAGTTGATCATTTTCCAGGAAAGTTGGTCAAGGTTTAAGTACAATAAACAGCAATGTGTAAGGCATACAGAAACTGAGTTGGTTCTAATGATAAGTAGTTATTTCTACACTTTTCAATGAGAGTGTCCCTTGATGAAAAGTAGAGCCATCAATGTCATGAGGTAGGTTGGCAAGGTTAGAGTTTCTATACCTCTTATGAGTAGGAAGCTTGTACATCTTGCACAGTTGCAAAAGGGAAAAGAAGGAAACATTAACAGTTATGCGTTTAACTTAGACACATGACATGAAGGGTGAATCATATAAATACTGTTTTGAGGAGTCTCTTAAGGTGTATACATCTGTGTCTTTATGTTTGATCGTCATTTCACTAATGCAGCCTAGGATCATAAAATTCAACTGAGGAATGTGCAGACAATCCTATTTGCAGCCTAGAAGCCTTTACTAACACATATTTGGGGGAAAAATGTAGAAAATGTCTATGTCTGGCTTCTACGTAGTCATAAAGTATCTTTTGACTTCATAAAATAGCATACTACTTTCTTTACAGGTTTGAGGCATAGTGTCTTCAGCCCTGAACTTGTGGCCAAAATATCTAAATTCTGCTCCTGGTTCAGCCGTTTCTGATTGTGTTGCCTTAGGCAAATCATTTCACCTCTTTGGAGCTCAGTTCCCTCAGATATGAAAAGTGAACCAGTGGGATGATGAAGGGATTTTAATCAACCTCTTTCCAGATTTTATATTCTGTTTGTCTACAGATTCCAGCTTGCTATTGGGGAGGTTGAACGACATAAACAAATGCAAATGTTATCTCCAACATTTATGCACCAGCCAATCGCAAATGTTAAAAACCGTATCCAGGGAAAGCTAGTTTAACTGAGGACTGGCTCCTAGGAGATGGTTCTCCCAGAAGCAGGTGCTATGACAAGGATTCAAGTACAGCTAGAACTCAGGAAATACTTCTAGGGAGTGAGAAAGTGAGCAGGGAAGGGAAGCCAGCCAGTAAAGGGGGAATGATCACTTCTGTTTCCACTGTAAGTAAATGGAGGTTAGTCCCCTCAGGGAATCCTGAATGTCACTGTAAAAGTCAGAGCTGTGCTATCTCTGGGGCAGGGGAATTGGAGTATTAGAACAGCAGGTTCTGCAAGTCACTGGTTGAGAGCTGCCCCTACAGGGCATTGTTTCTCTGGCACTTCCTGCCTCAGGCAATGTGGACTGTTGCAGGCCAGAAAGCCCCCTGGTGGTTGGAAGTTCAGGGTCCCAGGCCACAGTGTCCTGAAGGGATTACAGTGCCTGCCATAATCTGGTTACAGCGGTACAGCCAGAGCAGTACAGCGAAACTACTGCCCTGTGGTGCACCAACTGAAGGTAGGTATGCATCCACGTTCAGAAGGATGCACCACTAAGGGACACTGAAGCAGTTCACCAGGAAGTGATGAGCAGCCCTCCCAGATGCAGAGATTTCCCGTCTAACAATGTTTTCCTAAACACAATGACATGTAGCAGCCAGGGAGGGGCAGGCTCCTGAGTGCCTGTTTACGGTAGATCTGGGAGGCAGGCCATGGACATTGCAAAAAGACGTGTTGACAGTACACGTGCCATGAGTGTAGTCAAAATTGCAGGGCCTAATTGCTGGCTGGCTACGTCTGGGACACTTTAAAGGGAGTAGCATCCATGAGAACTTTGTGATGCAAAGGGTGAAACTCGCAAGGAATATGTTTTTATTTTGTAGAAACTCTCCTTTTGATAGAGAAAGCACATTCTCTGAGGTGTTATAAAAGCATGTTAGGAGATACAGAATTTCCTTCTATCAGGTTCTATGGAGAATCAAACCAGCTGTCAGCAACATCCTTGACTGATTTTGAAACATCTGGGTTTTAAAATAGAATGTTTGGCATGAGCATTAAATTTTTGTTCCTTCGGCATCACCCAAAGTTTTGTGAAAACTCTGTTGCTTTCTAGGTGAAGTTGGCTTTTAAAAATCTATCTTTTTTCCTATGTTTTGCTATTTATACAGTGGAAAAATGTGTTTTCGAAATATAACTATATTTCTGTTAGAAAAAAGCAGAGTCCTGTCCCCACGTCCAGGAATTAAAATTTGGTAGGTTTGGAGTAGGGCCTAGGAATCTGCATTTTGACCCACCTGTCAATGTTTGAGAACCACAGATCTAGCCCAATGGGGATTAGGATATAAAAATCTCAAGAGGATGGGGCTTCCCTGGTGGAGCAGTGGCTGAGAGTCCGCCTGCCAATGCAGGGGACGCAGGTTCGTAACCCAGTCCGGGAAGATCCCACATGCCGCGGAGCAGCTGGGCACGTGAGCCATGGCCGCTGAGCCTGCGCGTCCGGAGCCTGTGCTCCACAACGGGAGAGGCCACAACAGTGAGAGGCCCACGTACCGCAAAATAAATAAATAAATAAATAAAAATAAATCTCAAGAGGGTCTTCCCGAGGTTACCCAGCTGCCTGGTGGCAGAGCTGGGGCCAAAACCAGGTCTCTTGAGTTTAAAGTTTGTTTCTTTATATTTATAATTTTTATAAATATTTGAACCCATATTCCAAACTTATCCTTTGCATAAGTAATTATTGACTAGAGAACCAAATACAGCAGATGTGTAAAGTCTCAACCCTCTTATATGTATAAATATGTAAATGAAATGTATGCAGACTAGAATAATAGGAACAGTTTTGGAAGGCTGGGCTTTACATCCTAAAAAAATACAAAGCACAACAAATGACTAGTTCTGGTATGAATGGATTTCTAACAAGGCTCTGATACGAATGTATCATATGATTTGTCATACGTATTTTTCCTCTGATCACTTCTTCATTTCCACATCTATTGTTCATATTTGACAAGTTTGCCACAGATAACTTCCTCCTGCAGTTTTTCATATTCAACCTCCTACGTGTTCCAACCAGCAAGTCAACTGCTCAGAGCCAGGTAGTTGATGACTATGTGGGCTGGTGAGTTTGCATGATTAGTACTTGGGGCTAGGGAAGCTGTAATTGCGGTTCTCATTCCTGTATGTGACCAGTCAGCTTTGCTCTAAGAAAAAAAAAATGCTTCCTTGTTCATAAACTGCATTTGTCACAAGGCAAGTCTTCCTGAAGATGTGCAGTGTTGTCCGTGCAGGCACCAGGTGAGAGCAAGTGCACAGCTCAGCTCAGCACATCACCTGGGAGGAGGGCAACTTGCAGGGCACTTCCTGCTGTTGGTGGGTGGTTAGTGTCACCTTTGTTGAGGA
The DNA here is from genome assembly GCF_963455315.2 of Globicephala melas. Classification (NCBI taxonomy): domain Eukaryota; kingdom Metazoa; phylum Chordata; class Mammalia; order Artiodactyla; family Delphinidae; genus Globicephala; species Globicephala melas. Next base: position 36,799,810 of record NC_083327.1, read on the forward strand.
TGGGAAATTCCATGAGTTTAAACAAGGCTGCGGAGAATCTTCTGTGACCCTCTGACCCTCCAGGAGCCTCTCACAGGTACCTGGGCCCTCTAATTTAGAGGAGACAGAGTCGCGACAGGTTGATTTTGCACCAGGGTTGATTTTGACATGGATTAAAGCAAAAATAGAATTGGGAGACAATTGCTCTACTTTGTCTCCTCTCTTGCCCTTCCTTCTTGTTCTTGTAAGCTTATCTTAATCCAGTAAGGATTTCAAGCCTTTACCAGGGGGCATAAAATATAACAAAGTAGCATAATTTACAAATATAGTAAAACAACAGTGAAAAAACAAAGGTGGGACCCAAGTTAGTAAGGCTAAATTTACTGATCATAATGACCTACCCACTAGTATGACTGGGCCTCAAATTTGGTGCTGAGTTTTCTAACACTCTCATAAAACAAGAAATGGTTTAAGTCACACAGTTCAGTCCTTAATTTAGAAGAGACCCATGAAGAGAATTACAACACTTCTTTTTATTCAGATCAGAATTCTCTCTGGGGCATCCTTATAAAGAGAATTCTATGATCTAAGGAACAATGCTATTGACAATTTCTTAAAATAGAGTAAACAATAAATTTCCTGGGGTGAGGGGTGTTTCTTAAAACCCCTAATGTTGACTTGGAATATAATTTAGTTAAGGCAGTTCTGCAGGAGGCCAATACAAAGCAATCTAGGAATTGATATGCAAATTAATAAAATGACAATATGAAGTTGTAGGGATTTAAAGAATGTGTTGAGCTGTTAGAATTTCCACCAACACTGAGGAGAGGTGAGGAAGAAAAAAGCTGAGGAAGATAAACTCAACCTGCCTTTCATGTGCAGGAGAGACAGAAGTTTCCAAGTTTCCTCATGGGGCCTGGAGCATGGGGCAACTGTACCTTCCTCTGTACTCACAGCCCACCCCTCCAGAGGCCCTTTCTCCTCTCCCCTGCCTGGCACTCTTATTACCAGCATCCCCTTGTACTCTTGAAAAGATCCTTGTTTGGATGGATGAGAAGGAAGATGGCGGAAGAGTAAGACGCGGAGATCACGTTCCTCCCCACAGATACACCAGAAATACATCTACGCGTGGAACAACTCCTACAGAGCATCTACTGAACGCTGGCAGAAGACCTCAGACCTCCCAAAAGGCAAGAAACCCCCCACGTACCTGGGTAGGGCAAAAGAAAAAACTAAACAGAGACAAAAGGATAGGGACGGGTCCTGCACCAGCGGGAGAGAGCTGTGAAGGAGGAAAAGTGTCCACACACTAGGAAGCCCCTTCGCGGGTGGAGGCTTCGGGAGGCGGAGTGGGGGAGCTTGGGAGCCGCGGAGGAGAGCACAGCAACAGGGGTGCGGAGGGCAAAGCGGGCAGATTCCAGCGCAGAGGATCGGGCCGACCGGAACTCGCCAGCCGAGAGGCTTGTCTGCTCGCCTGCCGGGGCGGGCGGGACTGGGAGCTGAGGCTCCGGCTTTTGTCGGAGCGCCGGGAGAGGACTGAGGTTGGCGGCGTGAACACAGCCTGCAGGGCGTTAGTGCACCGCGGCTGGCCGGGAGAGAGTCCGGGGAGAAGTCTGGAACTGCCGAAGAGGCAAGAGACTTTTACGTCCCTCTTTGTTTCCTGGTGCACGAGGAGAGGGGATTAAGAACGCTGCTTGAGAGAGCTCCAGGGACGGGCGCGAGCCGCGGCTAAAAGTGCGGAGCCCAGAGACAGACAGGAGACGCTAGGGCCGCTGCTGCCGCCACCGGGAGGCCTGTGTGCGAGCGCAGGTCACTAGCCACACGCCCTTCCGGGGAGCCTGTGCAGCCCGCCACTGCCGGGGTCCCGGGATCCAGGGACGGCTCCCCCGGGAGAACGCACAGGCGCGCCTCAGGCTGCAACGTCTCGCCGGCCTCTGCCGCCGCGGGCCCGCCCCGCACTCCGTGCCCCTCCCTACCCCCGGGCCTGAGTGAGCCAGAGCCTCCGAATCAGCGGCTCCTTTGACCCCGTCCTGTCTGAGCAAAGAACAGACGCCCTCCGGTGACCTACACGCACAGGCGGGGCTAAATCCAAAGCTGAGCCCCTGGGAGCTGTGAGAACAAAGAAGAGAAAGGGAAATCTCTCCCAGCAGCCTCAGAAGCAGCGGATTAAAGCTCCACAATCAACTTGATATACCCTGCATCTGTGGAATACCTGAATAGACAACCAATCATCCCAAATTAAGGAGCCCTGTGGATGAAAGGCTCTTGGTGCTGCAGCCAGGAGTCAGTGCTGTGCCTCTGAGGTGGGAGAGCCAACTTCAGGACACTGATCCACAAGAGACCTTCCAGCTGCACATAATATCAAACAGCAAAAATTTCCGAGAGATCTCCATCTCAACGCCAGCACCCAGCTTCACTCAACGACCAGCAAGCTACAGTGCTGGACATCCTATGCCAAACAACTAGCAAGACAGGAACACAACCCCACCCATTAGCAGAGAGGCGGCCCAAAATCATAATAAGTCTACAGACACCCCAAAACACACCACCAGACGTGGACCTGCCCACTAGAAAGACAAGATCTAGCCTCATCCACCAGAACACAGGCACTACTACCCTCCACCAGGAAGCCTACACAACCCACTGAACCAACCTTAGCCACTGGGGACAGACACAAAAAACAACAGGAACTACGAACCTTCAGCCTGCAAAAAAGGAGACCCCAAACATAGTAAGATAAGCAAAATGAAAAGACAGAAAAACACACCGCAGATGAAGGAGCAAGATAAAAACCCATCAGACCTAACAAATGAAGAGGAAATAGGCAGTCTACCTGAAAAAGAATTCAGAATAATGATAGTAAGGTTGATCCGAAATCTTGGAGATAGAATGGACAATAGAATGGACAAAATGCAAGAATCAGTTAACAAGGACCTAGAAGAACTAAAGATGAAACAAGCAACGATGAACAACACAATAAATGAAATTAAAAGTACTCTAGATGGGATCAATAGCAGAATAACTGAGGCAGAAGAACGGATAAGTGACCTGGAAGATAAAATAGTGGAAATAACTAATGCAGAGCAGAATAAAGAAAAAAGAATGAAAAGAACTGAGGACAGTCTCAGAGACCTCTGGGACAACATTAAACGCACCAACATTCGAATTATAGGGGTTCCAGAAGAAGAAGAGAAAAAGAAAGGGACTGAGAAAATATTTGAAGAGATTATAGTTGAAAACTTCCCTAATATGGGAAAGGAAATAGTTAATCAAGTCCAGGAAGCACAGAGAGTCCCATACAGGATAAATCCAAGGAGAAATACGCCAAGACACATATTAATCAAACTGTCAAAAATTAAATACAAAGAAAACATATTAAAAGCAGCAAGGGAAAAACAACTAATAACACACAAGGGAATCCCCATAAGGTTAACAGCTGATCTTTCAGCAGAAACTCTGCAAGCCAGAAGGGAGTGGCAGGACATATTGAAAGTGTTGAAGGAGAAAAACCTGCAACCAAGATTACTCTACCCAGCAAGGATCTCATTCAGATTTGATGGAGAAATTAAAACCTTTAGAGACAAGCAAAAGCTGAGAGAGTTCAGCACCACCAAACCAGCTCTACAACAACTGCTAAAGGAACTTCTCTAGGCAAGAAACACAAAAGAAAGATTTAAATATAAGACCTGGAACCATAAAACTTCTAGAAGAAAATATAAGCAGTAAGCTTTCTGACATTAATTTTAATCTTTTTTTTTCTTTTTTTTGGATATGTCTTCTCAGGCAAGGGAGACAAAAACAAAAATAAACAAATGGGACCTAATCACACTAAAAAGCTTTTGCCCAGCAAAGGAAACTATCAACAAAATTAAAAGGCCACCTACTGAAAGGGAGAAGATATTTGCAAACAGTATATCTGGAAAGGGGTTAATATACAAATTATGCAAAGAACTCACAAAGCAGAAAAACAAACAACCTGATTAAAAAAAGGGCAGATACCTGAATAGGCATTTTCCCAAAGAAGACATACAGATGGACAACAGGCACACAAAACGATGTTCAACATCACTAATCATCAGAGAAATGGAAATCAAGACCACAATGAGGTAACACCTCACACCTGTCAGAATGGTTATTACCAAAAAAGACAACAAATAAGTGTTGGCAAGGGTGTGGAGAAAAGGGAACCCTTGTGCACTCTGGTGAGAATGTAAATTAATGTAGCCACTATGGAAAACAGTATGGTGAGTCCCCGCAAAAATTAAAAATAGAACTACCACATGACCTAGCCTGGGGATTTACATGAAGAAAACAAAAACATTAATTAGAAAGATATATGCACCCCGATGTTCATTGCAGCATTATTTTAAACAGCCAAGATATGGAAGCAACCTTAGTGCCCATCAATAGATGTATGGAAAAAGAAGATGTGGGGTGTGTGTGTGTGTATGTGTGTGTGTGTGTGCATGCATACACACATATATATATATACACACAATGTAAATCTTGCCATTTACAACAACATGGATGGATCTAGAAGGTATTATTCCAAGTGAAATAAGTCAGACAAAGACAAATACTGTATGATTTCACTTATATGTGGAATCCAAAAGACAAAATAAATGAACAAGCTTAATAAAACAAAAAGCAGGATTATAGATACAGAGAAAAAAAAACCAGATGGTTGCCACAGGCGTTGGGTGTGGGAGAAGTAAAGAAATAGGTAAGGGAGATTAAGAGGTACAAGCTTCTAGTTGCAAAATAAGTGCGTCAAGAGTATGAAATATACAGTGTGGGGAATATAGTCAATAACTATAACATTTTTGTATGATGACAGATTGTAACTAGACTTACCATGGTGATCATTTTGAAATGTATAGAAATATCAAATCACTGTGTCGTGTAAAAGTTGCTTACATAACGTTGTAGGTCAATTATAAATATAATTTAAAAAAAAAAAAAAAAACAACAACAGGGTTCTGAAGAACCTAGGGGTAGGACAGGAATAAAGACACAGAAGTAGAGAAGGGACTTGAGGACACGGGGAGGGGGAAGGGTAAGCTGGGACGAAGTGAGAGAATGGCACTGACATATATACACTACCAAATGTAAAATAGATAGCTAGTTGGAAGCAGCCGCATAGCACAGGGAGATCAGCTTGGTGCTTTGTGACCACCTAGAGGGGTGGGATAGGGAGGGTGGGAGGGAGATGCAAGAGGGAGGGGATATGGGGATATATGTATATGTATAGCTGATTCACTTTGTTATACAGCAGAAACTAACACAGCAATGTAAAGCAATTATACTCCAATAAAGATGTTTAAAAAAAAGAAAAAAAAAAAAAAAAAAGAAAAGATCCTTGTTTGAACGATAAGTTATAAGGTCACCCCACCCTGAACTAACTACACTGCTTTTTCTAAGCTTAAACTTAAGGCCCTGCTGCCACATTGGGAGACTGGTGAATTACATGCACTTCTTTTCTGTGTATGTTGAAAAGCTTCCCCAGAAGTCTGAAAATCACTTGATGGGTATTTTTACTACCTACATCTTTGCACCTCCAACTATTTCTGGGCCCTGAACTATCTTGGGGCTAATGCAAGGGCTAATGCACTGCACTTAAATGTGAAGAAGGGAGGGGAGATTTGATTCCCTTTTCCACCCTGTCCCTTTCCTCCATCCTCGCCCAGGAACTAAGTATTCTTCATAAATTATTGGCAATTGTTTAATTGAACTACTTCCTTCTAGCTCTATTAGCGATTTCAGAGCAAACTCTCTTATGGTTCAAAGATATCTTAAATATATAATTTTATGTGTATTAAGACATTTCATTTTCAGCAGAAGCCTCATAAAAAGGGGAATATACTTCAATTCAGAGTAGTATAGTAATTTCTGGCATCAACCATCAATCAGTGTGCAGAGAAAAATACCATCTAATCTATGGCCTTGTGAATTACATTACACTTTTCACTTTATAGGTTCAGATTGGCAAGTTTATTTCTCAAGCTGTTTCTATTTATGTACTCTCCTAATAATTAGAGTAAGATGCCGCCATACAAGAAACAGTATTTGGGTTATAGCCATCTTGTGAAAACCCTAGCTTCATACCACAGAGGTGTCTAGCTAAGAGAAAAATCAGTGTCTTTCACAGTTTTATCTAATTTAAAATAAAAATAGAATTCTTTACTATGATACCTAGGAATATTTAGTACTTCTAAACTTTTAAAAAAGGAAATACCTAAGCAGAAAAATAAACACTGGCATAAAGTTGGTACCGATCTCACCAATTTCTAAATTACCCAGAGTTTAGTTTATATTTTTGCTCACCTATTTATCCTCAGCTCAGTACTGAGATTGCACTTTGAATTAAAATTCCTTTCCCCAAAACTTCCTTCATAGTTTCATCTGTCTTTCATAATTTTAAAAATCTCTTTCTTTTTTTTAGGTTAAAAATTGCCTTTTGTTGATGTATGATTTGTATTTATTTGATTACTAGGGAAGTAGAAATTGCCTCATATGCTTATTGGCTATTTATTTGTATTTATTCTTTTGTGGCATGTCCTTTGCCAATTTTAATATTGGTGTGTTTGTATTTTCTTACTGATTTGTAAGAGTTTAGGAGTAAAATTAAAGTGGGCAGAGGGCGTTTATTGGCAATATGCTTTTTCTTAATATGGTGAATGGAACCACTTTTCTTTTACAAAATTCAAGTCTATATGTCCAATTAAAAATTTTTTATGAACCATAGTAGTGTTCCAAATTTTGTCAAAATTAATTCTTTGAAAAAAAATACTATGAAATAAACCAGTCAATTGCTTCAAAATTCAAGGCATCCTGGTAAGACAGAGATCACATATTTTTTTTTTAGTTTGTCATCTTAAGTTATATTTTAGAAAAATAGTAATTATTTACCTCTTTATATACTATAAGTGTGAGTTTTCTTTCTTGAGCAGGAATTGGAAGTAACTTATACAACATATGTTAGCTGGATATTTTTGTGTGTGAGAGAGATGGTTGAGTCCTTTTTGACATTTACTTTTATGAATTATATATATATATATATGAATATTTTATCACTTTTTATTTTTTGCATAATTTTCTAGTCTAATTGAACCCTGTAATGAGAGGTTGTATTGTATTTCTGTTGTATTGTGATTTTTGGCTTTTTTCAGCTGCCATAACTTGTCATTAATGTTAAAATCAACTTTATTTCATAATTACTGTTAAAGTAATTTAAGCGCTCACTCTTTTGGCAGAAGAAATTATTATTTTTATGTCTGTAACTGATTTTAATTGAAAATAATCCATAGATTTAGATAAATAGTTTAATTAATTTTATCCCTGAAGACTGTTATTGTTCAAAGACAAATAGCATTAAGATGAATCTTTTGTAAGATGGACCTATAAAGAAAACTGTATTCTGATTAGACCTACCAAAGAACAAATATTCTACCGTTTGGAGATGCTGGGTTTTAAGGGCTTGGTAACAAAGCAGAAAATATTATTGTAGAAATTACCACAGGTTCTTTGGTGCTTCCTTATTAAATCGCAGTGTCTGAGGCAGCGGCATGGTGTAATAGCTCTCATGCCCCCCCAGCCCCCGCTTCCTATCCTCTCTCTTCCTTCACTTTCCTTTCCTCTTCCCTTCTTTCATTTCTAATTGCGTATAGCTTACACAGAGCAAAGTACCAAAATATTAAGTACAGCTATTACTTATTATTAGTACAGCTAGTTTATTTTTTATGTATTTATGTACCCATGTAATCACAACTCAGATAAAAATGCAGAACAGTGCCATCACCCCAGAAGGCTTTCTTGTGTAATGCCCCCTTCCTCCACCAATGTGAAAATAACTGCTATTCTGGCCTCTGTTCACCATGAATTAACTTTACTGTTTTTATCTTTATATCATTGGAATCATATGGTATGTGTCTGGCTCTCACTCAATATTACATTTATAAGAGTCATCCATATTTTGCATAAAATAGTTATTGCTGTGTAATATTCTATTATATGACTATGTCATAGTTTATTTTATACATTCTATTGTCACTGGACCTTCGGGTTGTTTCCAGTTTTTCACTATTATGTATAAAGCTCCTATGAGCCTTCTTGTGCCTTTTGACAAACATAAACATCTGTACTCATATCTGCTGGGTATACTCAATATTTGAATGGCTGGGATGTAAGGCAAACATATGCTTAGAGTAGTAGATACTTCCAAACTATTTTCCAAAGCGATTGTACCAACTTACATTCCCACCAGTAGTGTATTAGCATCCCGGTTACTTGTCAGTCCTTTTAATTTTGGCCATTCTGGTGTGCACTGGTGGTTGGTAGTGTATCTTGTTGTGGTTTTTTTTTTTTTTTTTTACAGATTTGTTTTTTGATGTGCACCATTTTTAAAGTCTTTATCGAATTTGTTACAATATTGCTTCTGTTTTATGTTTTGTGTTTTTGGCCGTGAGGCATGTGGGATCTTAGTTCCTTGACCAGGGATCGAACCCGCACCCCCTGCATTGGAAGGTGAAGTCTCAACCACTGAACTGCCAGGGAAGTCCCTCGTTGTGGTTTTAATTTATCTCTTTTCCCTGATGACTAATGATCTTGAAAACCTTTTCATAAACTTACTGGCCATTTGATATCCTTTTTTTGTGAAGTGACTATTAAATATTTTACCCATTTCAGAAAATGGATTGTTTTTTTATTTATTTTTAAAATTTATTGGAGTATAGTTGATTTACAATGTTGTGTTGGTTTCAGGTGTACAGCAAAGTGAATCAGTTATACATATATGCACTCTCTTTTAGATTCTTTTCCCATAAAGGCCATTACAGAGTATTGAATAGAGAGTTCCCTGTGCTATACAGTAGGTCCTTGTTAGTTATCTATTTTATATATAGTAGTGTGTATATGTCAATCCCAATCTCCCAGTTTATCCCTCCTCTCCCTTACCCCCTGGTAACCATAAGTTTGTTTTCTACATTTGTGACTCTATTTCTGTTTTGTAGTTAAGTTCATTTGTACCCTTTTTTTTAGATTCCACATATAAGCGATATCATATGATATGTCTTTCTCTGTCTGATTTACTTCACTCAGTATGGCAATCTCTAGGTCCATCCATGTTGCGGCAAATGGCATTATTTCATTGTTTTTTGTAGCTGATTAATATTCTGGACTGTTTTCTTTTAAAATTATTGATTTATATGCATTCTTTTATATCTTTTACATATACCAAGAATGGTATATGTAATATACAAATACAACATTAATTTATCAATCTTTTCTTTCATAATTCTTTTATGTTTACTGTTTTGGAAATCTTTGCCCACCATGTAGTAGACATGTAGTAAATATTTAATAGATGAATGAGCTATGGGAACAAGTATATTTTCTACATTTTATAAGTAGTATTTCACAGCACCAATTACTTCTATTTGAGGTGTTGTATCTATATTATTTATATTTTCTCTCCAGTCTTATTTCATGGAAATAAATGTATTGATTGCTGTTTCCCACAAACTCTGTGCCCCTGCTGTATGGGAATGTCTCCTGCCTCCATCAAAGTTTGGGAAACACCTGTTAAGGACAGCTGACGAGTCTGGGTGAGGTGCTGTATGTCATGTGTAGCTGAAGATAAGCAAGTGTTTCTTTATTCACTAGTGATGAATCACCCAAGTTTGCCTGGCTCTGACTGTGCAGCCGGTGCCCTCCACATGTAAACACTCCATACTCAGGTGTCTTCTGCAAACGTCATCTTTCTTCTCTGCTTTTTTTGTCCACTCTTTCTAGAAGCACCTTTACTATGAACTTGTACACTTTACACTTGATTCAACTTCCCTGGCACCATATTTCTTTGGCATCTCTGAACACTGCTTGCTAATAATTGTCTCTAACATTGTTTATCCTTCGCTTTGTCCTGTTTACCCTCATGTTTTCCGAAGGTTCCATGTCTGCTATTTTTCTTAGAAGTACAAAACAGCATCTTACACTCATGGGTGTTCACTACTCATTAAGTGTTTACTAAATATTTATATTTTCTGCATCATGCCCATTTCCATTTATCACAGACAACTGAGTAAACATTTTTACTCAACTGGTAAACATATTGGTAAACATTTTTTTTCTTTCAAACCTCCAAGCTTCTCTTATGTTCTTATAAGATTATCTTAGAGTTGTTATCAAGGGATTGCTTTAAGCGGCCGAATTCTAGAAAAGCTGGGCATCAAAACACCTTGATTTTCATTCCTGGCATCGTTAAGCACCGTATCTGGTAAAGAAAAAATAAAGTGATTTTAAGTTATTTCCGAAATATAAGCTTGTTTTCTAAAGTAAAGCAGTTTCTAAACAAGTAAGTTGTTTGTTTCATAATAGTGCATTCAAGTTAAATGAACCATGTAATTTCTGCTTATGGATGTTAAGTTAAAAAGCAAACATTTTAAAGAAACTTGACAAGCTTAATCTTTCAAAGAAGAAAAAAAGAGTATTTCTTATTTGGTAGTGCAATGCCTTAGGGAGGTTATAGCGATTGTGTTAAATGCACACAGCAGGAATTGATACTAATCACATTTTAAAGTGCTCTTTCTAAAAATACTTAGACTTCAAAAGAAAAGTGAAGAAACACTGGAGATCTTACTAGAACCTTAAATATAGCTCAGTATATACTTGATGATCTGTAAAGAACAATTTAAGGGAAAAGGAATCACCTATATCAACTTCTGAAAGTAGAAACCTAAAAAGTTTATTTCCTTGAGTTATTCTTGCTACAGTTATTAAAAATATTATACATTATTATTATTTCATAGTTTTAAGAGTGCTTTAAATATTGAATCTCCTTTGAAATTATGGATATATTGTAGAGTTCCAAAGAGTGCTAATACCCATCTATGTCTTTCTTGAAAACTTTTTTGTTTTAAATTGTTCAATGTGTATTTCATGCACAAAAAATAGGTTTGCTTTTTTTTTTTACAAACTGTATAATTGTTAACAATTTGCCAACCTGTCTCCTTTTTCTTTTTTAAGAAAAAAACTTACAGATTTGTGGGTTTTTTTTTTTTTTTTTGTGGTACGTGGGCCTCTCACTGTTGTGGCCTCTCCCGCTGCAGAGCACAGGCTTTGGACGCGCAGGCTCAGCAGCCATGGCTGTCGGGCCCAGCCGCTCCGCGGCATGTGGGATCTTCCCGGACCAGGGCACGAACCCACGTCCCCTGCATTGGCAGGCGGACTCCCAACCACTGCCAACCAGGGAAGCCCTTAAAGATGTATTTTAAGGCTGTCCCCATTCATTCCATTTTCCTCCCTTTCTCTAGTTGTTTTTTTTTTTTTTTTTTTTTTTTTTTTTTGCGGTATGCGGGCCTCTCACTGTTGTGGCCTCTCCCACTGCGGAGCACAGGCTCCGGACGCGCAGGCCCAGCGGCCATGGCTCACGGGCGCAGCCGCTCCACGGCATGTGGGATCCTCCCGGACCGGGGCACGAACCCGCATCCCCTGCATCGGCAGGCGGACTCTCAACCACTGCGCCACCAGGGAAGCCCTCTAGTTGTTATTTTTAACTAAAATTGGTGGGTATCCTTCCCACTTATGTTTGAATACTTTTATTGCATGTGCATGTGCCTATAAGTGATATATATTATTGTTTTAAATATTTTAAGTTTACACAAATAGTATTGTCTTGCTTTTACCTATCCTTTTACGATCTGCTTTTTAAAATACTCTATGTTTTTTGAGATTTATATATGATGGTATAAGTAGATCTAGGATTTTTTAAGTGCTATAGAAATTTACATATTTTTGCAATATCGTAATTTATTTATATCCAATCTCTTCTGATGGATATTTAGGTTTTCCTGATTTTTCTAATTTTTCATCATGTGAAAACACCATCCTATTTGAGTGTGAACACTGAATGAACTACCAGTTCAGTGGGAAGCAAAGATCACATGACAATTCTTCCATATTTAAACATCAAATAATTATAGTATTAGCCTTTGTATGTATGACTTCACCAACCTCTAGCAAAGGAGAATTCTACCACTTTTGCCAGAGTATGTAATTTCATTTCTAGCATTTCAGGAATGACCCATTTTTCCTCATTGACAGCTTTAACACCAGAGTCAGGAAAACCAGCACCTAAAATCTCTGGCATGCCATTCTTAGCATGGGTCAGTGGAAAGGCCAAGTCTAATGATATTGCCTTCTGACCGAATATGCAAACGATGTGGCAGTGAGCACCCTTGTCTACCTCTCTTTATAGCACATGTATAAACGTTCCTCTAGGGTTTTTACCTAGAAGTAGACTTGCTGGGTAATAGGATATGTGCATTTTAAACCTTATTAGAAAGTAAGAAATTCTTTTCCAGTGTGGATTTATCAAAATGTGTGAGTTCCCATTTCCTACATCCTCACCAACATTTGGTATTATCCAACTCTTAAATTTTTGCCAATCTGATGGGTGTAAAATGGTATCTGTGTGTTGGGTTTTTAAGAAAATTTTAATTTGGAAGCATTTTCAAACTTACAGAAATGTGGGGAAAATAGTACAAAGCACTCTCATATACTCTTTACCCAGATTCACCAATTGTTAACATTTTGCCTTATTTGCTTTTTCATTCTCTCTGTATATGCATATTTTTCTGAGTCACTTCAGATTAAGCTGTTTGCATTATGCCCCCTTACACCTAAATGTTTCAATGTATATTTCCTAAGAATAAGAATATCTCTTATATTATCCCAGTACAATGATCAGCTTCAGGAAAATTAACCTAACATATAATACTTTTATCCAATCTACCACTCATAATTTTGTCCATTGACTAATAATGTCCTTTATAGCAATTTTCTCCCTTGTTCAAAATCAGGTATAGTATTTGATTAAAGTCTTTGATCTTTAATCTGGATCAGATCCTCAGCCTTTCTTTGTTTTAAAGAATATAGAATATTTGAAGAATATAAGAATATAGTCCTAGTGTATTGATAGAATGTTCTTCATTTTGAGTTTTAATGTAGTTTAATCTACATTTTCCTGGTGAAATTTTTTTTTTTTTTTTTTTGGTGGTTCGCGGGCCTCTCACTGTTGTGGCCTCTCCCGTTGCGGAGCACAGGCTCCGGACGCACAGGCTCAGCGGCCATGGCTCACGGGCCCAGCCGCTCCGCGGCACGTGGGATCTTCCCGGACCGGGGCACGAACCTGCGTCCCCTGCATCGGCAGGTGGACTCTCAACCACTGCGCCACCAGGGAAGCCCTCCTGGTGAAATTTTTTATATGTGTATTGGTTATTTAAATTTCCTCTTCCATGAATTAATACGTGTATGTTTTGCCCATTTTTCTGTTGAGTTATCCTTCTTGAGTTCTTTCTATATTCTGAATACTAATCCTTTGCTTCTTATATGTATTGTGAATAGCTCCTCTCAGCCTATGGCGTTTTTGTTGTTATTGTTTAACTTTAATGGTTTCTTGTGTAATATAGAAGTTTAAAAAATTTTAATGTAATAACATTTATCAATATCTCCCTGAAAGATTTCTTAGTCTTCCTCAAAATTGCCTTGGCTATTTTTGGCCTTTTGCTCTTCCATTATAAATTTAGGATCATCTCGGTAAGTTTGTTGAAAAGATCTCATGGCATTTCTATTAGAAAAGCAGTGGGTTTGTAGGATAATTGGAAGGAAATTTGACATCTTTGTGATGTGAATTATTCTTATCCATAATTATCTCTCTCTATTTAGATCTTTATTCATGTCCTTTAGGAAAGATTATAATTTTATTCCTGAAAGCCTGGACTGTTTTTTTGAATGCCTAGATACCTTTAGTTTTTGTTGCTGTGGACAGGATTTTAACAATTTTTTTTACATTCTCTAATTATAGTTTTTGGTATATAGAAACATAACTGATTTTTATACATCAATCTTAAATGTAACAACCTTGATAAACTCTCTTGTTACTTTTAATAGTTTGTAGATTGCCTTGGCTTTTCTTAGATAATCATTTAATCCATGAATAATAACAATTTTGTTTCTTTTATTCTAATCTTTATACTATATTTCTTTTTCTTATCTTTTTCACTGATGAGAAACTCCAGTTCAGTGATGAATAGACATGGTGATAGAGGTATCATGGTCTTAATCTTGGCTTTAAAGAGACTGTTTCTAACATTTCACTATCGTATGATGCTTGCTGTATGCTTTTTGTAGATATCCTTTGTCAGGGAAGAACTCCAACCTCTGTTGAGAATTACAGAAAGTAACAAGACTCCAAAAGAGACACAAGGCATCAGGTTGTCTTGCCATAACTCCACAGATGCCTAAAATAGATAATGAGACTCAGTGGGTCAGAGCATGACAGTTTATTATTCACACACAGCAAACAGCTTGAGCATCAGCATGGCATGCCAGTTCTCCCGACCCCCAAGGACCTTGGTGTGATGTGACGGCCCAGTGTGCCAAGCTGAGAAACCCAGGGCTAAGAGCTCGGCACATTTTATATCAAGCAGTAAACAAGCCAGTCCTCCCCCACGGAATGAGTAGTTGTCCCATAGTCATGTCTCGGTTGCCTTGATCTATTTAGTTGGCTGCAGAAATGGTTCAAGGATGGGCTGGTTAAGGCCTTGAGATTTGGCATACTCAGAAAGGCCCTGTAAGGATGTTTGGAAGTGATAGCAGATTGCATCTCACAACAAGAATTTTTCTATTTAGTTTGCTAGGGGATTTTTTTTTTTTTTTACTTTTTTAGCTGCGCTGGGTCTTTGCTTCGTTGTGGCGTGCAGGCTCCAGAGCACGCAGGCTCAGTAGTTGTGGCGCTTGGGCTCTCTAGTTGTGACACGCAGCCTCTCTAGTTGTGACGTGCAGGCTTCTCTAGTTGTGGTGTGTAGGCTTCTCTAGTTGTGCTGTGTGTGGACTCCAGAGCACACAGGCTCAGTAGTTGCGGTGCGTGGACTCTAGTTGCAGTGTGTGGGCTTAGTTGCCCCGTGGCATGTGGGATCTTAGTTCCCGGACCAGGGATCGAACCCATGTCCCCTGCATTGGAAGGCAGATTCTTAACCACTGGACCACCAGGTAAGTCCCTGCTAGGGGATTTTGACATGAATGGCTATTGAATTTTATCATGAGATTATTCTGTGTATATTGAGAAAACCATATAGTTTTTCTCCTTTAATTTGTTACTCTCATTTGTTATATTAGTAGTAACACTAATTGTCTAATGTTAAATCAGGCTGAAATTTATGGGGTAAATTCTTCTTGGTGAAGATACATTGTATTTTTATACATTGATTGATTCATTTTGCCAATATTTTATTTAGCATTTTTGTGACTATGCCTGTAATTGAGATTGGCCCACAGTTTTCTTTCCTTTATATAACCCATATCTGTTTGGATATCAAGTATATATGAGCCTCAAAAAATTAATTGCTGAGCTTTTCCTCTTTCTGTATTCTCTGTAACAGTTTACATAAGAGAGGTTATAAGATAAATGTTACCAGAAGTTTTAGTAAAGGTTACTGTAAAAATATCAGGGCCAATGAGTTTTTGGTAATTTATGGAATACTGTTTCAATTTCCTTAATTTAATAGGACTTTAATCAGTGTGTCTATTTCATCTTGAGTCAATTTTGTTAATTTATATACTTTTAGAAAAGTTTCTATTCTCTTTAAATTTTCAAATATATTGGCATAATATTTCATGATTTAGAAAACCATTTCTGTTTCTGCAGTTAGGTTTCTGTCATTATTCCTAATGTTTTTAGTTTTCTTTTTCCTCTCAAGTATTTGTTTCCTATTTCATTAATTTCTGATCTTATCTTTATATTCCTCTCATTTGTATAAACTGTATAAACTGTTCTTTTTCTAACTTATTATGTGAATGCTCAGTTCATTAATTTTTTATCTTTTTTCTTTTATATATATTTAAAGCTCTGAATTATTTTCCAAGTACTGATTTACCCAAATACCTTTAATTTGTTAAACAGTATAGTATTTTCATTGTTATTCAGTTCTGTTTTACGGTTCTAATTATGATGTCTCCTTGGACTCATGAATAATTTAGGTGTGAGATTATAAATTTTCAAAGATTTAGGATTTTGTTTATTTTCTTTAAGTGGTGGTTTTGCTTCTGCCCTACCTGCAGGAGTCTCATCTATTCAAGACTAGTTTTTATATTAGTTCCTCAGCTGTGATTACTACATTACAAAGGTACTATAAATTCAGACCTTGGCGTTTTGTTTTTCATGGGAGACTTTTTTCCCTATCCTGAGCCCTGGGCACATGGCAAGCTTCCTTATTCTTTCCCTGGGCCATTGTGGGGTGTTTCTGCTTCCATTTTCATGGAAGAGGTACCCCACCCATGGATCCAACCTTATGACTGGGTCTTATTTCCAGCTCTGCCTTGCGTGATCCTAGGGCTGTGTGTCTTGTCTCCTCAGGATCATTGAAGCCCTAATCTCTAGATATTAGAGCTTATTTCTGGATCTGCTATCCGCATCACGATGTCTGAGTGCCAGCTTGTACACTTACTGCTTTTGCTTTGAATCCTCTATTTATTTCTGATGCCAGGATATTTGTTTTTCTTTCTTCTCTCTCTCTCTTTAGCTCAGCTATGAATTTTAATTTAGTAAATTTTTTCTCACATTTCTGTGTTTATAGTGAAAGGGTGTCAACCTTTGATTAGCCTCTCAGTGATCTTTCTAGGCAGAATTGTGACCCCTGTTTCAGAGTGGACAGCAAATGAACTCGTAAATTCAGTGGGAAGTAAAGAGCACATCACAGTTCTTCTGTAGTTTACATCAAGTAATTTTAGTATTGGCATCTGTGTGTGTGACTTCACCAACCTCTAGCAAAGGAGAATTCTACCACTTTTGCCAGAATATGTAGTTTCATTTCTAGCATTTCAAGAAGGACCCATTTTTCCTCATTGACAGCTTTAGCACCAGAGTCAGAAAAACAAGTACCTAAAACCTCAGGCATTCCACTCTTAGCATGGGTAAGTAGAAAGGTCAGGTTTAATAGTATTGTCTTTTGACCAAATGCGCAGACTGTGGACTTGCTGATGCCCTGTTCTGCCAGAAAAACAAGACCTCAGGGCAACACCCACTGCTTGAATTTTGATTGATTACATCATGGTATGCAAAGACACCCAAACTGAAGTTGCTGTGGTATTACATGAAGTCATAGTATTTAAGAACTATATTTTCCCAAATGGCTGTTATCCTGATTCACTTTACTTCTAATATGTACGTGACTGTAGATTCAAAGAGGGCTTGAAATCATTGTTTCAGAAATTGCCTCAAGTAAGAGAAACATCAGGTTAGAGTTTAGGAGCTGAAAGGGTTAGGTACTTTTAATGAGCTCCATTCAGTTCATGGCCTGCGACACAATCCTGCTATAATCCTCGGCTCTAGTCCGCTCATCTCTGACAAAGGAGAGGGTGTGATCAAGGAACACAGAGTGCAGAAGTCAGCTTTATGCCCAGAATGAGGTGGTTTGGGGTCAATGGAAGGCTATTTTCATACCTGCCTCTATGAAAACAGTGGGGCGTATCACCACCCACTCCCTGACCACTGAGTGATAATCTTCACATTTGAAATATTTCTAATGAAGAATTAACTAGGGATAAATTGTAATACTCACCCACTCCCTGTATAATTCCAGGAAATCCTGTGTTTTTACCCTTTGCTATTATAAATGCAGG
Organism: Globicephala melas; assembly: GCF_963455315.2. NCBI lineage: Eukaryota > Metazoa > Chordata > Mammalia > Artiodactyla > Delphinidae > Globicephala > Globicephala melas. The sequence goes on from NC_083327.1 coordinate 36,817,462, forward strand.
AATTTGAGCTGCTGTATCTCTGCATCAATGGAGCCTTTGGGTGTTGACTGTCTCTAAATCAAATTTATAGGCCCTACATTCTCTAGCAATTAGTGTCATCATGAAATGTACCCTAGTTTATCAGTAAGTGCCAAAAAGACCAAGTCTCATTGTACTGTCATACAAATTGTCTTTCATTTTTTTCCTCAGGAAGTTATGAAGTACAATATATATATTGAACCCTTGCCCATCTTCCCTACTTTCAAGGATCTCAGGTCTAGTAGACAGGAGTATACTAAGCAAAGGGAACAGAATAATAACAACAAAAATTCAACAAACAACAACCAATGAATTCAGAAGCCATTTCAGCAATCGATGGCAAAAAATCTATCTCCTATAAAATATACAGAAGTGTGTTCTTTTTTTAATTGAAGTGTAGTTGACTTACAATATTGTGTTAGTTCAGGTACAGAGCTCATTGATTCAGTTACTATTTTTTCTGATTATATTCCATTATAGGTTATTATAAGATATTGAATATAATTCCTTGTGCTATACAGTAAATCCTTGTTGCTTATTTATGTATAATAGTTTGTATCTATTAATTTCATACTCCTAATTTGCCCCTCCCCTTCTTTGGTAACCACAACTTTGTTTTCTATGTCTGTGAGTCTGTTTCTGTTTTGTGTATAGATGAATTTGCATTATTTTTTAGGCTCCACATATAGATGATATCATACAGTATGTCTTTCTCTGTCTGACTTACTTCACTAAGTATAATATTCTCTAGGTCCATCCATGTTGTGGCAAATGACAATACTTCATTCTTTTATATGGCTGAGTAATATTCCATTGTGTGTGTGTGTGTGTGTGTGTGTGTGTGTGTGTGTGTATATGTGTATATATATATGTATCTCACAACTTCTTAAGCCAATCGTCCGTAGATGGGCACTTGGGTTGTTTCCATATCTTGGCTACTGTAAATAATGCTACTGTGAACATCGGGGTGCATGTATCTTTTTGAATTAGTGTTTTCATTTTTTCTGTATATATACCCAAGAGTGGGATTGCGGGATCATACGGTAGCTCTATTTTTAGTTTCTTAAGGAACCTCCATGCTGTTTTCCATAGTGATCATGCTAATTTACATCCCTACCAGCAATGTACAAGGGTTCCCTTTTCTCCATACCCTCTCCAGTCTTTATTATTTGCAGACTTCTTGGTGATAGCCATTCTGACATGTGTGAGGTGATACCTCATTGTGGTTTTGATTTACATTTCTCTAATAATTAGTGATGCTGAGCATCTTTTCATGTGCCTATTGGCCATCTGTATGTCTTCTTTGGAAAATTTTCTGTTTAGGTCTTCTGCCCATTTTTTGATTGGGTTGTTTGTTTTTCAGTATTGAGTTGTATGAGTTGTTTGTGTATTTTGAATATTAACCCCTTATTGGTTGTATCATTTGCAAATATTTTCTCCCAGTCCATAGGTTGTCTTTTCATTTTCTTTATGGTTTCCTTTGCTGTGCAAAAGCTTTTAAGTTTGATTAGGTCGATTTGTTTATTTTTACTTTTATTTCTTTTGGATCGGGAGGCTGATCTAAGAAAACATTGCTGTGATTTATGTCTGAGAATGTTTTGCCTAGGTTCTCTTCTAGGGATTTTATGGTATCATGTTTTATATTTAGGTCGTTAAACCATTTTATTTTTGTATATGGTATGAGGAAATGTTTTGATTTCATTGATTTACATGTAGCTGTCCAGCTTTCCCAGCACCACTTGTTGAAGAGACTGTCTTTTCTTCATTGTACATTCTTGCCTCTTTTGTCATAGATTAATTGACCATAGGTGGGTGAGTTTATTTCTGTGCTCTCTATTCTGTTCCATTGATCTATATGTCTGTTTGTGTGCCAGTATCACACTCTTTTGATTACTGTAGCTTTGTAGTATAGTCTGTAAGGATTGCTTTGACAATTCTGGGTCTTTTGTGATTCCGTATAAATTTGAGGATTATTCTAGTTCTGTGAAAAGTGTCATGGGTATTTTGATAGGGATTGCATTAAATTTATAGATTGCTTTGAGTAGTATGGCCATTTTAATAACATTAATTCTTCCAATCCAAGATTATGGGATATCTTTCCATCTCTTTGAACCATCTTTAATTTCCTTCATCAGTGTTTTATAGTTTTCTGAGTATAGGTCTTTTAGCTCCTTAGTTAAATTTATTCCTAGTTATTTTATTCTTTTTGATGCAGTTGTAAATGGGGTTGTTTTCTTCATTTCTCTTTCTGATAGTTCATTGTTAGTGTATAGAAATGCAACAGATTTCTTTAAACTAATTTTGTATCCTGCAACCTTGCTGAATTCATTTATTAGTTGTAATAGTTTTTGGATGGAGACTTTAGGTTCCCTATATAGAGTATCATGTCATCTGCAAACAGTGACAGTTTTACCTTTTCCCTTACAATCTGCATACCTTTTATTTCTTTATCTTGTCTGATTGCTGTGGCTAGGACTTCCAGTACTATGTTAAATAGAGCAGTGAGGGTGGGCACCCTTGTCTTGTTCCTGAATTTAACAGGAAGGCTTTTATCTTTACACCACTGAATGTGATGTTGGCTGTGGGTTTGTCATAAATGGTCTTTATTATGTTGAGCTATGTTCTTTCTATACCCACTTTGGTGAGAGTTTTTATCATTAATGAATGTTGAATTTTGTCAGATGCCTTTTCTGTGTCTATTGAGATAGTCATGTGATTTTTGTCTTTTCTTTTGTTAATGTGGTCTATCACATTGATGATTTGCATATGTTGAACCATCCCTGTGATCCTGGAATGAATCCAACTTGATCATGGTGTATGATCCTTTTTATGTATTGTTGGATTTGGTTTGCTAATATTTTGTTGAGAATTTTTGCATCTATATTCATCAAAGATATTAGCCTGTGTCTTTATTTTTTTGTAGTGTCTTTCTCTGGTTCTGGTATCAGGGTGATGGTGGCCTCATAGAATGAATTTGGGAATATTCCCTCCTCTTCAGTCTTTTGGAATAGTTTGAGAAGGATAGGTATTAGCTCTTTTTGTATGTTTGGTAGAATTCCCCAGTGAAGCCGTCTGGTCCTGGACTTCTTTTGCAGGGAGTTTTTTTTGCTTGTTTTTTTTTTTAACTACAGATTTTCTCTATGAGTGATCAGTCTGTTCAAATTATCTGTTTCTTCTTGACTCGGTTTTGGCAGGCTGCATGTTTCTGGAAACTTGTCCATTTCTTCTAGGTTGTCCAATTTGTTTATAGTTATTCTCTTATGATTTTTTATATTTCTCTGGTATTGGTTGTTATTTCTCTTCTTTCATTCTTATTTTGTTTATTTGGGTCCTCTCTCCTTTATTCCTGGTGAGCCTGGCTAGAAGTTTGTTAATTTTGTTTATCTTTTCAAAAAATCAGCTCTTGGTCTCATTGATCTTTTCTATTCTTTAATCTCTATTTTATTTATTTTCTCTCTGATCTTTATTATTTCCTTTAGAAGTGTGTTCTTTTGAACACTAAAATATTCAAAGTCTCTCTGGGGTGACCTTTTTTCTGACCTTTAAGCTATCCTCAAGTCTTATTTATTCATTTTCTTATCCTACTTCTCAGTTGCTCGAATGTTATTTCAGAGTGCTACCTCTTCTATGAAATCTTCTTGGTTTCCTTCAAGCAAAATTGACCCCCTTCCTTCTTTTTGTCATATCTTCTAAATCCTTCTGTCACAATGCTTTCTTGCATTTGTTTGTTTACATGCCTGTTTCTCTCCACCAGAACATCAGCTTCTTAAAGGCTAGTGTCATCCTTTGTCCCTAGTGCCTAGCATGATATGTGGCACATAATACATCTCCCATAGAGATTTGTTGAGTGAATAAATGAAGACTAGGTTAGTCTTAGTGTTTTTTACCTAGATTCTATCAAGAACAATAGTGCACCTTTCTATTAAACCTTTCCAGTGAGGAAGTTTGCCCAGAGAGCCAGTTTATTTTCCATAGTAGAAGCACCGACAAATATATAGAATACTTTAAAATACCAAATTTAATTCCACCTTGAGTCTGTGCATTTAAAACATAACTGAAGAAGCGTGAGTCACCTTGCCGCTTCTTGTCAAAGCCTCTTCACCTCAGAAAAACCTTTTGGTCAGCACTTTGATAATTGAGTATGTAGAAAATCCTGACATGAGTCAATAGATCAAACACTGTAGACAGTTTTTGCAATAAGCTTAAAAGGAATTTCTTTTTCACCCTTTAATTGTCTAAATTACAATTTGTCTCATACTTTAGTTTACCCTTCTAACTTTCTAGACCAAAAAATAACTCACTACTATCTTACAACTTACTTGGTGCCCTTGTTGCACCTCAATCATTAAATATCAAGAACTTAAAAAGTTACATTCATGTTTCTTTTAGACAGTTTTGAACTTGTTGAGAGCAGCCATTTGAACAACATTTTGGATGTGTAATATAGAGATGGTAAAACCTTTAAAAACTCTGTGGACCCAGGGAAGTAAGCTTTAAATATTCTCTTATTGTTTAGAAAGAGATTTTTCTGTGTGATAACTTTAGTTTGGGTTTTCCAGATCTGTTCTTTAAGATGCAATATTAAACGTATTGCCTCCACATATAAAAACAGACATTGCCAAATCTTACTTGAGGCAGTACCCTTTTTCTTTCATTTTTTATATTAGTGAAATTATGTTTGTGTTTTCTCCATCTCTTATTTCACTTTATTGGACCCTAGAAATGGATGGAAAAAATATTCCAGAAGGATAGGAATGAAAACAGGTGCAACAGGAGGAGCAGTTTGATCACAAGTGAGGGCAGAATATTTTCAGGTAGTCGTGAAAAGATTTGCCTTGGTGTTGGAAGAAACTGAATGATTTATCGGAGCCCTTTAAGAGTGGACTCTTAAATATTTATTGGATACTTATAGAACATAGAATGAACCCCAGTAAGTGCCAGCCACTGTGCAAAGAACGAGAATAGAAATAGAAAGATGAATGTGATACACTTCATGCCTACATGGACCTCATAATCTAGTGGTACAGACAGACAGACACTGACCAACTGTCTATAATGTCATAAGAAAATTACGACACCCACAGCGTTTATGAGGACATAGAGGAGGGTGATCATTTCTTTGAGGGAAAGTCAAAGGTTTCACAAAGGAGGCACATGAGCTAAATCTAAAAGTAGGAGCTAGGTAGAGGAGGGCTAGGGGAAGAGCATTTTAAGCAAAGAGAAGGTGAGTAGAGCTACAAAAGTGCCTGGTGCTTCGGGAAACTGTCTTGCTAGCTAGTTGAGGTATTGATCAGTGACCCAGTGCTATGCTCTCACTGAGGCAGTGCCCGCAGGCACTACCTTTTCTTCTCCAAGTTCCTAGATTATCTAATGATCTTCTGGTCATAACTGAGTTTTCAGGTAAAAAGAGGTATGAAGGATTTTTTTCTTGATATTAACTCTAAAATTGTGAAGATTCTCTGAACCTCTTTTCAACATGCAGAGCAAATAATAGAGTTGGATTCATTTGTAACAAATAACTCTTAAGAAAGAACTGGTGAATGCTTTGGACTTTACTTGTATTTTGTGTGTGTTATCTACCACGGAGAGAGTTTTACCTTCATTTTGCTTTTTTAAATTTTTATTATTTTTGATTTCTAAATTTCTTTTTCATTTTGCTTTTTTTTTAATAGGAAATTAGATTCTGAGAATTTTTCAGTCATATTTTCTATCACTAGTAATATCATTCTCTTGTCTTGTGAATGAGTCTTTGACACTCGCTCAGGATCATTCAGTGAATGATGGGGACATGTCAGGGGAAGTGACCAGGAGGAAATGACACCCGAGCCCTTTGTCTGTGGCCTGAAAAAGGAATGAGCATTAGATCGTTAGCTCAACAGTATGTGGGATCGGGGTGCTGGGCCAGGGGTAGAGAGTGAGGGCTGAGCAGACTCACCGGTGGCGAGGAGCATGCTGCTTTCAGACCTGCATTGTAAGCTCTGTGGGGGCAGGGAGCTGGTCCGGGCTAGCTCATGCACCTAGAACGTCGTCTGACACGTGGCAGGTTCCTAACCAAACAACCTGTTGAAGGAGGAATTGAAAAGATCCCTTTGTGGCTGGGACACAGAGAACAAGGGGTTGCATGGAATAATGTGATTCTGAGAGAAAGACAGAGCTATACAAGGCCTTGTGTCCATGTTAAAGATAAGGGGCTTTGTCCTTGGCAGTGGAACAAAAGGATCTTAAGCATGACTGGATTTGCTCTGCAGTATAAAGCCAGTGCTTTCCAACTCTTTGATGGTGACCAATAGTGAGAAACACATTTTACATTAAAACCTGGTAAAACACACATACACATAACTGAAATAATGTTTATGAACAGTGCTTATCCTTACTAAGTGTGATGTGCTCCATTATTTTCTGTTCTATTTGGTATTTTTAAAAAGTAGTGGTCGAAACCAATATGACTCATGGGTCGTAAGTACACTTTGAAATGGATTTGATTCTGTGGGGAATAAAATCTCTACTGATGGAGGCTCTCTGCATAAAATTATAGGCACCATCAACTTTAGGTGATCTAAGAAAGGTCAAAACACGATAGCTTAAAAACAATATGCAAAGCAGAAATCTGGAGAGATGCTAGTTCCAGGGGAATGTATAACAGCTGTGTGGGAAAGATTTTAGGAGTTATAGAATCCAGATGGAAAGTCTGCCATAGAGAAAACCTGCTTCAGGGCACAGGGGAGTACTATCAGAGGGGACTAATGCCCAGACTTCTCCCCTATCTGTGATCTTTCCATGGTTCCCTTCAGCCTTGCCTGTCAGTGCTTTTTCACAATGATCTGAGGCACGGAGGCTTGCTGATCTTATCACCATTTCATACATCTGGATGCTGAAGCCTAGGGAGGTCATGTGACTTGCCGCAAGGCTACAAGACTACATGGCTACTGAGAGGATACAGCAGAGCTGGGTTCCGGGCCTCCTTATCACTGGTCTGGCGATCTTTGCATCATACTGCACTGTTTCATACATACGTGTGGAAAAAGAACTAGGCTTATAAAGTGACGGTGCTACGTTTTGACAGGTCTACATTTCTGTGCTAGAACTATGAGTTCTGCTGCTAATACTATTTAACCAATTTGGTATTAAAAATGAAGATTGAGGTGTATGAACTGCTTCTTCAGAAATCTAGGAACATAATCATTAATCTGTGTCGTAAAAAGAATGATTATATCTGAACATCCAAATCTCAGTCACATAATATCTTCATTGATATTTTGGCAGAAAGAGTGGGAGAGTAAATCAAGAAATGTATTCATCATAAAAATGCTAATGGTTGAAAACCCCTGGGAGATTGATTTTAATCTTAAGAACTGGGTAAAAAGATGAAAGGTAAAATGTGGTTAATAAGTAATGTATATAAATTAGAAAGCATTTGTGATGTTGACTTGAGGTAGTAAAATCAGTTTGAAATACGTTTTCTGCTGAGCTTCTAGAGGAGATTGGCTTTTTGAACTATCACAGAGCACTTTGGGCCATAAAATGTTCTGAAAAAAAATTTTTTAACCATGTATGGTGACAGGATGTTAACTAGACTTCTTGTGATGATCATTTAGCAATATGTACAAGTATCAAATCATTACATTTTATATTTGAAACTAATACAGTGCTGTACATAAATTATACCTCAATTTTAAAAAAAGAAAAGAAAAATCATGTACACAGCAAAAAAAAAAAAATCCAACTTGTATTGACCTACTTTTGACTGGGAAACGTTTCTGAGATGAGCTTGTCTGTAGCAGGGTTGATTTCTGTGGGCACCCCATGTGTGCCCTGGCCTGTGGGGTTACACCCAGGAGGCAGCCTAGCATCTGCCTACTGGTTTCACCAGGGTTCAACAGGTTTTTTTTGTTTTTTGTTTTTGTGGTACGCGGGCCTCTCACTGTTGTGGCCTCTCCCGTTGCGGAGCACAGGCTTCGGACGCACAGGCTCAGCGGCCACGGTTCACGGGCCCAGCCGCTCCGCGGCATGTGGGATCTTCCCGGACCGGGGCACGAACCCGTGTCCCCTGCATCAGCAGGCGGACTCTCAACCACTGCGCCACCAGGGAAGCCCAGAACTCAACAGTTTTAACGTTAGTTTAGTTTCTTGTCTGAGAGCTTCTGTCACCATATATTTGTATCTACATAGGCTTAAGGTCTTGGGTATAAATTTTTTTGAGTGATGTTTTTTTACCCAGAGTTCTCTTTGCATCTTATTGCCGGGGCTGCAGGTGAATCTTCTTCTAGTCCTTCTTACAACTTCACCTTCCTCACATGAGGCATGATGCCCCCATGCCCGTCCTGGTACTGGCATTAAAGACCCAGCTCTAGGGAGTGGATTTTTGGCCCCAGTACGCCCCCTCCCCCTATGCCAGGCAGCTTCACACTGCTTTGCTGATGGTTTGAGTCTCCTCTTCTTTTTGGCACCATAAAATTGTCTTTCTTGCTTTTGAGTGTAAATTACATATTTTAAATATTTTATTATGTATCCAGATTTTCTTTGTGTTTGGAATGGCATCACCTGAAGTACTTCCTATTACTTTAAAGTCTGACTTTGTTAGAAAAAGAAGGTATCAATATGTTATTGCAGTATTGTTTTATCCCACACATGTGCAGGGTGGCATGGACTGTAGTGGATTGTTACTGTGGTTGTGTGGTCATCACTGCTGCATGAGCCTCGCCCTCATGATTAGGGAAATTGGTCTTTGTTTACTTTGTCCTAACAGAAGTTGGGAAATATTAAAGCAAAGAAAATATGACAAAGCTTATTCTCTCTTATTTTCACCTTCAACTCTGAACCTGATGCGGCTCCAGATTTCAGTGCTTTTTGTTCTCCCCAGTGAACTTAGCCAAACTTTTGGAGAAGTTGGCAATGTTCTCATTCCTTGTAGCATCCAACTGAATGAAATTGCTGACACCTCTTGGTACGATCAGCTCCTGGCTTTGCTCCATCCTGTGTGTGCTCTTTCATCTGATAAGACTTTCTGGTTTGTGAGCCTCTTTTGGATACTACAAAGACTTCCATTGCCTTTGAAATATCCAGAAAGTTTCAAAACTTACCTTTTTAAACAACACTTCAAATGGAAGTGAATCTTGACCTTCTGTGCTCTGGTGGAATTCCTTTGATGCATAGCAGCACACTTAGTTTGCTCCTTTGGTGAAGAAGAAACTCCACGAGCTGTGCTGGCTCACTGGCCGTCTGCACAGGCATGGATTGCCACCATGGGCCTGGCCAAAGAAAGCCTTGTCCGTTGCAGACTACTCCTCCAGAGCCAGAGTCGGGAATTTCTTCCCCTTTGAGAAGTTTTTACCAAGAACTGGAGCAGCATATCAAGTTTTTCTCTATTCCACAGAGGGCCATTGGTTCTGGAAGACAAGTTGGAAGTACTTAATTGACCTTCAGAAGTTTCACTTTCTTTTGACAGAGAGATAAGGAAAGTCCATTCTTGGAGCAAGTTTACAGGGAGCTGTAAATGTTTGTTTTGGCTTCATTTATACATGTTTAGCTTTGGCAGTCATGTGAACCTTGATATTCACAGCCCTGCAGGCAATGTTAAGGATGCTGCTCCTAGAGCAGAGGGAAACATGGGGAGATTAGCTGTGAGTTCTAAGCCGTCCCTCTGGATGAAGAGTTCGGAGGCACACAATTATGTGGACTTTTCAGGACTAGAAGCAGGGTTGAGGCAGGCTTTCATCACTTTCTTTGTAGGCAAAGATCACCTGGAAACACTATCAATTACTTTCAAGAGTACTTTTTAGCCCACATGACTTAAAAATTGGAAGTGGATTTATAATCTCTTCCTTTCTCATAGAACCAACATCAGCCACATAGCCCTGGCTGAAGATGATCTCATTGACTTGAGGACAAAAGAAAGAATGCAAATGAATTCCACTGGCAGAATTTTGAAGAAATCCTGACCTTTTTTCACATAAATTTGACTTTAACCTGGCAAAGTGAGAGATGAGAGTTTTTTCTTTCCAGTTTTATTGAGATGTGATCAACATACAGTGAAAGCTCAGAGTCCACCTGGTTCTACAGTCTTTATGAGTCCAGGTTTTCAGCTGTGATTGCCCTTAATATGCAAAGTTAAAATTGATAGAATGTCAAAGACCATCTCATGGTTTTAGCTTCTTACTCAGGTTAAATAACATTAAGTATCTCATTAGGATGTTTCTTTATATTTTTTATATATAGTTAATTGTTCTTGGGAAATAGATATTACTTTTTTTCATAAAAAAGTAGTAGGCGACATAATTCTGCATTAAAATGCTTTTTGAAAAATCTTTTTATATAAAAGTAATCCCCAGTGCTTTTTCTCCAGCTCTACTTTTAAGACTGGGCAGGGGAAGGAGTGATTGGAGGAAGAAGGGCAAATATCTTCCACTTGGCTGGTAACATTTGACTCTCCTCTTTTGGCTCTGCATATGGCAGGTCTTCAAATGTTGGCTGTTTCTCTCTTGGTTCACTCTTGGGGTGATTTTATGGATTCCTTGGAAGCTTCAACAGGTGATTTGACCCTGCAGCATTCCCCGATACGGGCAGTGATGTGACTCTCCTCTTAGCATCCCTTTTCTGGCCTCTGCCCTGGAGTCCAGCCCACAGCCTCTCATTGTCTAGTTCCCTTTGCCAGAGCAGCAGGCCTCTTGGGGGGCCCAATTAAGATGACGCAAGTCTGGCAACTTTGCAGCACGGATCTCTTCCAAGAAAAACTCCTGCAAACTTACTGGAGACTCTTCCCTCTGCTGCCCCCTTTCTTGGTCTCACAGTTGAGAGCGACTCTAGTCCCTCAGCCTTCAGACTTCTCCTGGTATGAAGCCAGCACTGCCCTCTGTCCGTGTATGTCCCCAGACTCCAGGGCATACTGGTCAGACTCTCCCAAGAATGCTTCTACGGTGGACCCATGGCACCCCCAGGGCCAAATTCCATAGTGCAATAAACAGTATTGGGGGAAGTGCTGTCTTTCCTTCTTGCAGGCATTTCTAATTTCTATTTTTGATTTTCTTGGGGCTTCCCTTACTTGGTTTGCTGCAGTGGAGAGAAAAGTACTCTTTCTTCCCACCATGAGGGAAGGGAAAGACACCCAGGTGTAAGCTTTACTCTGATGGCGCTCTTAGGTCTCCCCTCAGATTTCTAGTCTTGTTTTATTTTAGCCTAAGGTGAAAGGCGGGGGTAGATAGTTGCTAGACTGGTTCTGCTGTATTTTAGTCAGTCTGGCACAGGGTTTTCTGATACCTTTCTTCAGAATGTGTTGCCCATTGTTCTCAAATGTGGAGCTTCAGCTGAAATTTTGAGAACAAAAAGGAAAGTTGTAAATATTTGAATAAATGAATGTTTATCTCAGAGTGATTTAGAAAAGCAAAAAAACTGGAACCATCCTAAAAGTCCTTCAATCAAGGATTTAGTAAAAAAAAAAAAATTACGGTATTCGTTAAACACATTGTGTGTGTGTATGTTTTGGGACACAGAAGCTACTCATGATACACTGTTAAGTAAATAAAATAAGAACAGTATGTATAGTCTAATCTCATTTTTGTTGAAAAAGATGTGTGTGCATGTGTGCGTGTGCATACGCAGTGAATAATCTTTATAATGTTTATCTCTGGCTGTGGCATTATGGGGATTTTAATTTCCAACTTGTTTCTGTGGTTTTTTTCTTCCAGTTTTACTGAGATATAATTGACATACAGCACTATATAAGTTTAAGGTGTACAGCATAATTACTAGACTTAAATATATTGCAAAATGATTACCACAGTAAGTTTAGTTAACATCTATCATCTCATATAGAGAAAAAAAAAGAAGAAACAAAAGTGTATTTTTCTTTGTGATGAGAACTTTTAGGGTTTACTCTCTTAGCAACTTTCCTACATGCCATACAGCAGTGCTAACTATGGTCATCATGCTGTACGTGACAGCCCTAGTACTTATTTATCGTGTAACTAGAAGTTTGTACCTTTTGACCACCTTCATTCAGTTCCCCTACCCCTACCCCCCAGCTTCTGAAAACCACAAATCTGATCGCTTCTTCTATGCGTTTTTTTGTTTTTTTTTTAAATAAATTTGAGTTACTTTTTGATTTACACAATACTCCTTTTTAAAAAAATTTATTTATTTATTTTTGGCTGTGTTGGGTCTTTGTTGCTGCGCACGGGCTTTCTCTATTCGCGGCGAGCAGGGGCTACTCTTCATTGCAGTGCGCGGGCTTCTCATTGTGGTGGCTTCTCCTGTTGTGGAGCACGGGCTCTAGGTGTGCAGGCTCAGTAGTTGTGGCACGTGGGCTCAGTAGTTGTGGCTCGTGGGCTCTAGAGTGCAGGCTCAGTAGTTGTGGTGAACACGGGCTTAGTTGCTCCGCGGCATGAGGGATCTTCCTGGACCAGGGCTCGAACCCGTGTCCCCTGCATTGGCAGGAGGATTCTTAACCACTGTGGCATCAGGGAAGCCCCTTTGAATTTTTATTTATTTTTAAGATTCCACTTATACTGTGTTTCTTGAATTGTTTTCCTTTAAGCACGTTTTTCTTTAACAAACAGAAGAAAGCCATAGTGGAATTTACATTTTTTTTAAATTGATTTTTTTAATTAAAAAAAAATATATTTTAAAAGGAGGGCTAGAAATTGGCAGCTGAGATGTTGAAGAGTAAGGAAGAGAAAGTGGCAGCCGAGCTGAGACTAGGGTGAGTCAAGAGAGGCATCTAGGGTTTAAAACAGAGACGCTCGATCTCAGGGTCGAGCAAGTGGCCTGAGAGTGGGCACTTCTTTAGAGTTCGCACCATAGATGCCTCTCTTGCTCACCCTAGTCCTAGCCCTGTGTGTCAGAAAGAAACCCAAGGAGCAAAATGTGGAAGATATTGCTCTGTTTGACCCTCAGACCACCACCCTAGACACAGGGCATGTATGTCTCCCAAAGTCTAAATCCTGTAAAGATAATCAAATGCTCTTACCTTTTTCTGCTGCTTTATCTTCCATCATTGGTATCTTCCATCAACGGAAGATGATACATTATCTGTTCTTTACCATTTACAACTCAAATTCAATTCTAAATTCCTTTTCCAAACTCCACTTTTGTTTCAGCCTGAACAGCCTCACCGTCAACTCACAGCTGTCTTCCAACCTGTTAACTGCCATCATGACAAGAGTTTGGCAATGACTTGGGTTCATAATTATGGAGTCAGTAGACATGACTCATCTACATTAAGCATAGTACCACGAGGAAGATAAAGAAATATAAGAATTAACATTAGCCCTTCCAAGTTTTAAAGTGACAAGCTAGTCATGCTGGGAAAGTTTAGCACAGAAACGTTACTCCACTAATTCAAAAGAGCCTCCAGCAAGCTCAACTCTGATTTATGATCAAAATTCCCAAGGCAGGAAAAAAATCCTCTGAGTTGCAAATATAGCTGTTTTGAAATTTTTATTCCTTTCTGAATAGAGATTGAAGCTGTCCCTGAGGCCAGACCATACTGATTTAGATTTGTATCTGTAAAGCCACTGATCTAATAAACTTCGCTCTCTGATTTCCTCGGCAGTTCATCCTAAGTCTAGCAGATCAGAAACGTGTGCTTTTAGCATGTGTTTACAACGGGAGATGGGACCATATAGAAGTCCTCTTAGCCAGCTCAGACAGTAGGCTGTAGTAATTTTGTACACTTCAATATGATTCCAAATATTAAAGGAAAGGTACGTTATATTCCGTGACTCTGAGGGCAAAGAATCACATACTTTGGCACAAATTGCTGTCAAAAATGGTTACGTTTTTGGTAAGCTTCCATTTTTTAGTATATTCACTTATGGGGAAAGCCTCATTTGCTGATAATGCCAAGTACCGGAGAGGTGAGGGTAAGAGTAGGATGTGCCAACAGAGCAGTGAGGAGAGTGAGAACATGGACACGTGCAAAAAGGAGAGATCTCCAAGGAGGCTTCCTGGCCTTGTGGGGAGGCTTCAGAGGGGCTGGGGCTGTGCTCGAATGGAGGCAGAAAGCCCTCCCACCCGGAAAAACTGAGAGAGTCAACACATCCAGGAGAGAAGCAGTGACGGGGTCAGAGGCCAGGGAAGCCTGGGGATTTGGGAGGCTACAGTGGCAATGGAAAATAAGTCATATATCAGCATAATAATGCAGGGAGACTCATTACAGCTTAGCTGCTGACCGGATATGGGTAATGGGAGTGTAGAGGAGTAGAGAATGGTTTCAGAATTTCAAGTTTGGGCAATGAAGTTTCCCTTACCATATCCTGAACGGAACTTGATGTAAAGTCATTTTTGGCTGCAGGGGAGATGGGGTGGTGGAAACCATCCTTTTTATTATTGAAGTGTAATTGAATTGCAATTTTATATTATTTTTAGGTGTAAAACATAGTGGCTTGATATTTTTATACATTATGAAATGATCATCTTGATAAGTCTAGTTGCCATCTGTCACCACACAAAGTTACTACAATAGTCCCTGTGCTGTACATCCCCATGACATTTATTTTATAACTGAAGTTTGTACCTCTTAATCCCCTTCACCTATTTCACTCATCCCCCCACGTCCCCTCCCTGGCAACCACTAGTTTATTCTCTGTATGTACCATACTTTTCTACATGTAATCAGTTCCAGATGGTAGACGCCCATATGCGTGGATGTGTTTCTTGGGAGTTTGGGTCCCGATTGCCTTTAGGACCACTGGAGCTAAGCCTGAGAGAGTAGGGCCTCTAGCTTCCATGAGAGGCCCTTGAGAGCAGAGGGCTATGCGTAGGGTGTCATTTGGACCCCACCTTAGATATGACTCGGTATCTTGTCCTTTTAGTCTACGGACTAGGATCTCAAATTTCTCTTGGTTTCAGCTTCCTCTCTTGCCTTCCACCACCCCAGATTCAGCTTTCTTTCAGTGTTTTGGGCCTTGAGGTCAGCTTGCGGTCTTCTCTGAGCTCTTCTCATTAGAGTTGGTGACCCCCTCCTGGATCCTACTGTGGCCTATACATACGTACTTCTTTTATGGCCCGACAACCCTTTTTGCACACAGTCTTTACATGTTTGTCTCCTCAGTAGTTGATAAACTCTTAACAGAAGAAAACATGGCTTTGAAGCTCTAGTGACTAGTGATTTCCTGGAACCAAAGAATCTCAGTAAATGCTAGTTCGTGTGTGTGTGTGTGTGTGTGTGTGTGTTGGGTTGGCCAAAAAATTCATTCAGGTTTTTCCATAACATCATATATATATATATCCTTCGTTTATCCCTTAAAATATATTATGATTCCTTGAGAGTGAATTCACCAGAATCTGGGATAACCCCTTATATTTCCCCATGATGTCTGATGTTTTTGATTTGGGGCAGGAAGGATCACTTTAGGATAGGAATTATTCTTTGTTTCTCTGGTACTGAACAGTCTGCTTTCTTCTCTCTGCTATTAGCTCATTTGTTAAAATACATAAGGTATTCAAATTAGAATAATATCTTACATTCATACATCACTCTATTAAGCGATTTCATAAACATTATTAGACTAATCAAATAACAAGGGCTTCCCTGGTGGCGCAGTGGTTAAGAATCCGCCTGCCAATGCAGGGAACATGGGTTCGAGCCCTGGTCCGGGAAGATCCCACGTGCCGCGGAGCAACTAAGCCCGAGCACCACAGCTACTGAGCCTGTGCTCTAGAGCCCGTGAGCCACAACTACTGAGCCCGTGTGCCTAGAGCACATGCTCTGCAATGAGAGAAGCCACCGCAATGAGAAGCCCACGCACCGCAATGAAGAGTAGCCCCTGCTCCCCGCAACTAGAGAAAGCCCATGCACAGCAACGAAGACGCAACGCAGCCAAAAATAAATAAATTAATTTAAAAAAACCCCAACAAATCAGCCAAATGAATGCCTTAACAAATGGACAATTAAAAAAAGATAAACTTCTGGACAATTAAACTACATACATATATTATAATTTTCCATGTGATTAGTTATTTCTCAAAAAAAAAAAGGTTAATGGGTGCAAATTATTCCATTGTGTCCAGAACTGATATATGGCAGATGCCCACCGGTAAAATATCCTAGTCAACTTCCATTTGGATTGATTGGGTATCTGTTTTAATTAGTTGGCATCTATCTGGTTCTTAAATATTTTGAATATCATCCCTGATTGTATGAGTAGATTATGTCTACTTCGAGACTATGAAATACATTATAATATCTAAATCCAAATTCAAATAAAACTATTTAAGACTTTTCTTATTTCAGTAGAATACCCATTTCTTCTGTATCTAGGTATGGTATCACTGTTTTATGACTTGAGAAAATTGATATCTCATATTTAATATTTTTAAGAAGCAATTTGGTAGATTTTGTATTAATGTTTTCATGGTTTGGCCCTTAGTTAGCTATCCTGTCAACATTATTCTTATTAGTGTTTCAAACTGTATTTTTATGAATTCAAAATTGTAGTGCCCCTTTAAAAATAGTTTTCTTTTTTCCAAATAACCATACTCCTTTTCTCTTGCTACCCTGACCTATTTCATTTCTCCTCCATCCCACTCTCTCTCTCTTTTTTTTTTTTTTATAAAATACTATGGAAACTTGGAATTCCGTAGAGGAATCAATTCCTTGTTAAAAGAGCATGTTAAGTATTATTTGGGAAGTATTGGCAAATAAAACTCTTCAGGTGGTAGCATTGTCAAGAATCTAGTAGATAGATTTTTGTTTTGTTTTTTCAGGAATAAAAAGCACACATTTCAGTCCTTCTTCTGCAGTCTAACTTGGGACAATACATAAATGTTCTTATTTGCTACTTATTCCGTAATGTTCTTTATATAGACTACTGGGGATGATGAAAGATGGTCCCTTCCCTCAAGGAGTTCTTTTCAAGTAAATGGACAGAATCAACAGCTAGATAAGGATGTGGTGATGCTATCAACAATCGTGGAGATTAGGTGCCTAAAACCAGTGTGACTCACATTATCACCTTTTTCAGGAGCTTCATTTTAGAATAGTGATGTTGCTGTGGTAAAGTCGGAGAAGAGCAGGTACTTTTTAAAGTCCTTCAAAGGTGGATGGTGACTAGCATACTCTAAAGTGAATTGTCCTGTTGGTAAGTTCAACAGACTCTTGGAAGCAACCAGGACAACATTTGGTCACTTGCTGCCCTGATGTGGTTCTTGGTGTGTGGAAAAAAACACATTTACTTTTTAATGAACTCTTGATCTTTGGAAAATAATGAATTGATGTCAGAGAATCACAGTCTGGGTTGAATTAATTGAGGAACTGATATCACCTGCAGACTAAAGGAAGCTTGACTCATCAAAGTAATGCTGGAGTTAATTGTTTTTATGAACAAAGACTTTTTCATAGCAAGTACATTTTGCTAAGGTACCTCCCAGCCACAGTTCAGTCATTCAACTTCTTCTTTTTCTTTTTTGAATCAAATTCAGTAGGAAAAAAACTTGATCTGTCAAGCAGTTTTCATGTAAAACTCTGCAGCAGAAACATTTTTATTTGTGTTATAAATATAGACACAAGCATAACATTCAGGCCTATTTATGTTAATACAAGAGGTGTATTGAAGCACATTCCAGTTGAACTATTGGGGTACTGTTTTAAAATACTGGAAGATTTAATTTGCTTTAACTTCCTTTTCTCCCTTTCTCCTCCTCCTTCCTCTTCCTCCTTCACCGCTCTCCTTTATATGTTGTGATTTAAGGTAACCTAATATACAAAAAGCAAAATTATGTAAATAAGCAAGCCAGAACCATTTGTACTGCAAAGGATTCTCCACTTAGAAAAATAACTTCTTTTACCTCACAAGCTATAGATAATATTTGGTTTATAAAATTCTGCGTCCAAACAACTTTTCTAGGAACACATAGTACAAAGCACGATAACAGGTGGGTTTTTTTCCTCCTATTTGTTGCACTCTTTGAAGGGTAATTAATCAGCCGACTGGCTTTTCCTCAGCTTCCAAATAAAACTACAAAAGTTATTAACAATGTACATTTTAATAACAATCTAATGATGACACAGGACTCACAGGACTCTCTTACTGCAGTGAAAAGCCAGACTTGTTTCTATTGATTCACTCATTCACCACATGTGTGAGGAGCACGTGGAGGCCCAAAGAGTCCCCTGAGCACCACCTTCTCCTCCAGCCCAGCTGCACGTGGCCCTGAGAACCGGCCCCAAAAGGAGGCTCTAGTGAGAACCGATTATTCAGAGGCCGTCAGGACCAACCTGCCAGGGCCTGCGTGCTGTCGGCCTCAGTCATTACCAGAAGTCTCTTCACTCTAGTCACTCTTTGTCATTGGGCTTTTCTCCCCAGACTCTCTGAACTTCTCCCCAAGTCCTTCCACTGTGTCCTCTGCAATCTGGGGTGCATCATCAGGAAAATCCCCCCAGACTCCCTCCGGGTACGCTTCAGAGCAAATACTTGATACCCCCCCAGGATATTACCTTCCCCGCGTCCCTCTCCCATAGTGGATGCCTGCTTTCTCAGTTCTGCCTCTCACTCAGTGTGGGAGGGGTTTTCCTGCCTCCTGTTGCTCTTTCTAGACCGTTGTTCTGCCTACCTTTTCAGCCCCACAGAGACATATGCCATCCTTGCCAGTCCTCCTGCTACCCCCCCCTCTCACTCAGTGAAGACTTAGCACTGGGATCACCTTCTCTCTGGCTGGCCCTATTCCTGGCCTGGCTCTTGGCAATTTCAATATCCATGTAGATGACCCAGCCTTGATTCTCAGGTTGCTGTCCTCACCTCCGCCATGCCCACTATTATGCCCTAGGCCTTGTCATTACCAGCATTTTCACTATCTCCAGAAACCTTAGTTTATCCCATGCCTTGACCTTCGCCTTTTATACCGTCTATCATTCCACCTGACTCCCTTCAGTGTAGATTTTTGGTCCATTACCATCACTCCTTTGCACACAACCTCAGCTTCCTTGCCTCCGTCCCATTATATTCACCTGGGAAAACCCCAATACTGACAAAATACAGTTGCCTAACCAAATACCTTTTCTAACTGAAAGTGACTGGAGAAAAATTCACAACTGTGCTGACTGGTTTCACTTTACAATCGTGACCGCATAGGCTGGATGGGTCCTAGGTGCTGACCCGCAAGCCTATGGTATTTCCTTAAATCCTTCATTCTCCCACATCATTGCCTGTCCCCAGATCTTCAACCCCACACCCCATCTCAGCGGATGACGTTGCTTCTCATTTGGAGAAAATTCAACCACCACTAATTTACCTTCATTTGTCCTTATACCCTGACTTTTCTCCTACTACCATGGATGTCCATGCTCCTATGTAAAGCCAAGCCTTCCACTTGTGCACTTAATCCCATCCCTTTTCACCTACTCAGGGATCTTTGCTCCATGAGTAAGCTCTCTCCCGCTTCGTTGTTCCTCCCACTCTCTGTTGGGTCATTCCTATCAGCAAACTAGCACTGTAATACCGTCTATCTTAAAACACATACAGCTGCCTTGGCCCCATGTCCCCCTCTTCATTTCTCTGATGCCCTTGAGCAGAAAACCTCACATATGCGTTGTTTATACTTGCTGTCTCCATATTTTTTCTCTTCACGTTTTTTCCTTTGAAGCTTACTCCAACCAGTCTCCTCTGACACAGTGAGGCTCTGGAGGTCTCCACGGGCTGCCTAATTAATAGCACTCATTTTCTTGCCTGGGTTCTGTACAGATTATATCTCAGGCTCCCCGACCTGGGCAGAGATCCTGCCCGCGGAGAAGCAGAGAATACCTGCTCCCTGCAAGCAACCAGCTCCCAAGAGGAGGAGAGATGAACCAAGCATGCCCAGTTAATTCTGCCGAGATTTACCGCCTGGAGAAGTCACTGTCTCTACAGAGGCAGAGTGAGGATAGGTGTGGACAGGGGCCAAGAGTCACTCTAAATGAATTCCTTCCATGTGGAACGAAACATCAGGTTTAAGGGCTACCAGGCTGCAAAATTCAACAGTCAGTTTGTAGACCTTATTTAACTCAAATTATCAGCATCGTTTTGCACACCTCCAGGCTTCCTTCTTTCATTGTGTTCGTGTGACGCTAATACGTCTTCATTTCTCTCCTGTCTCCGTAGAATCTCTTTTTGCCTCGTTGGCTGTTTATTCCTCCTCTTCCCAGTCTTGGAGGTTACTCTTTCTCTTCTAAATGTTGGAAGGCCTCAGGGCTCAACCCTTGGAGCCCTTTCCTTTCTCTGCATTTACTTTCTAGGTGAGCTGTCTAGTCCCACACATTTAATCATGCATATGCTGATGACTCTCATATTTATATCTCCAGTGTCAACCTCTCTCCCACATCCCAGACTCATATATCCAGTAGCCTTCTGACATCACGACGTAAATGTCTAACGTGCCATTCTAGCATAACAGGTCCAAAACCCACCTCTTCCCTAGCGCTCCCCATCTAGCAAACCTAATAACCCAGTAGTTCAGGCCAAAAAAAATCCTGTAATCATCTTGAAAACCTTCATTTTATCAGTAAATTCTGTTGGCCATAGCTTTAAAATATGTCTAGAATCTGACCACTTCTTAGCACGCACTCTGCTACTTTCATCCTGGTGCCTACTGGTACCATATCTAGCTTGGATTATTCCAGCGGCTTCTGGTCTGGTTTTTCTCTTTTCACTCTTACTCTCCCTACCGTCTGTTCCCTACATATCAGCCAGGGGGATTCTTGAAAAACCTGTCATATGGTATTATTTCCCTGTTCCAATTCTCCCCATTGCAATAAGAATAAAATTCCAAGCAGCATGGCCCATGACCTAGTCCCTAACTGCATCACCTCCTGCCACTGTCTGCCTTATTCAGCCCTTCCATACGCACTAGCCTTTTTCACTTTCTTGGACCACATCAAGCTCAAGTCTTTGTGTTTGCTGTTCCCTCTGCATAGTAATGCTCTTCCCCGAGATGTGGGCTTATTTTACATATATATGTGTGTGTGTGTGTGTGTGTGTGTGTGTGTATATATATATATGAAATATATATATATAAATTAAATATCTCCTCTCTTCTGGTTTTTGATGTGTCTGATTTAAACAATCAATATGATGTATAATAGTATATTTTTTTGGAAAGTTAAGAGTAGTACACTCATGTAATATATAGTAAAATGTTCCTATAAGGTAGGAGACCTTATAATAATTAAAATTTGTCATGAGCTTTGCAATTTACAAAGTGCTTTCACAAGTACCATCTCATTTAAACCTTACAACAACTCTGTGGCATGTCGTATCATCATCCTTATTTTACAGATGAATCTGAAAATCAGACAGATTAAGTGTCTTGCCCAAAGTGATACAGTTAGATGTGGCAGAGATGGTATTTTAGGTGAGGTCCTCTGATACCAAATCAGATTCTCCTTTTACTCTAAGGATGCAAGTACACACAAACGTTTGTCCTAAAACAAGCATATCAGTCCTTTAGTTCATTGTCCTTTGCACATATCAAAGCATCATCCTGAATTCTAGTGCGATTTGGTAAAGCCGAGAGGCTATGAAGGCTCTTTGTGGAAGTAACAGATCAGGTGTTCTGAGGTTTGGTAACTTCTCCTCCAACTTTTTATCAGATAAACAAGAGTGTCCTTTCCCTTGATCTTTTGTGAAAGCAAGTTGCGGATTAAGGTTCTAGAAGCAACCAAAACTAGCCATTCACTTGGTTTTAGAACAACACTTTTTTGGGGATTTTTACAATGTGTTTAAACTCTTTGAAATAGAAAACTATTTTGTAGTGCTGGCAGAGTTGATAACCTGGAAATTATACCCTTTGACAAAATTATGTTCCTTTCATTTCCTTCTATTCTCTGGCTCTGTGTGGACTATATTGCTATCTGCAGCCTTGCTAATCAGGGTTATTGAGCATAAGCCCTCTCAATAATGAAAGGATAGCATGTACTTGTGTGAGGGAGAGTGTGTGTCTTTGAAAGAAAGGAAAAATAGGTGAGATGGGCAGGGCCAGCCAAAGTAGAGAGCAAATCAGATGTTATGGTTCACAGGAGGACTGGTCAGGATAAATCCTCAGAATCAGATGGTGATGCCTCCGTTCTACCTTTTGTATAACAAATAATCTTCTAGGAAGTATAAAACAAAATAGCAAAAGGACAGATGTCCATACTGTATATGAGAAATTTTCCTATAGCTTCCAATAATTATATAGCGTGAATCTGACAGAATACTGTAGTAATGCAAAAGGATGCCAAAATGCATGCAAAATACTTAAGACCAAAATATGGCTTTATTTTCACTATTATTACTGTGGGACACATTCTCCTCTGAACATAAAAGTACCCAAATAATGAAACTATTTTACTGTTAAAGCTGCAGGCTGTATTGTAATTAAGTAGTTAAAAGGCTTTCATGTTGGGCTGGCCAAGTTCAAATCCCAGCTCCACAACTTCCTAGCTGGGTGATTTTAGGCCAATTGCTTAATCTCTTAGAGCCTCAGTTTCCTCATCTATATAAAAGGCAGATAATAACAGCTATCTCACAGTTTTTTGTTTTTTTGTTTTTTTGCGGTACGCGGGCCTCTCACTGTTGTGGCCTCTCCCATTGCGGAGCACAGGCTCCGGACGCCCAGGCTCAGTGGCCATGGCTTACAGGCCCAGCCGCTCTGAGGCATGTGGGATCTTCCCGGACCGGGGCACGAACCCGCGTCCCCTGCATCGGCAGGCGGAGTCTCAACCACTGTGCCACCAGGGAAGCCCTCTCACAGTTTTGTTGTAAGGATTAAATGATATAATAACTGTAAAGCACTTAGCACAGTGCTTGGGATATAGCAATCACCCCATAAAAGGTAATTATTACTACTACACTACAATTATCTTAGGTGCTTAGTACTGCTGAGTTGATTCTCTATTTGTCCTCCCCTACTGCTCTATTCATTTAAAATAAGATAAAAATTACAAAACGTATATATATTTTTTAAAATAAAAAGTGGGACTCCCTGAATCTTTCTATCCTTTCTAGAGTATATCTATTCAGATTCCAGGTTCTACCTAATAAATTCTTAGTACAACTGGGTTTTCTGTGGATGATTTCTGTAAGAAATAACCAAGTGTGGCGTTTTAAAAAAAAAGGATTTTAGCAGAAAGCTATTTGACATTAGCCTGTTTCAGTTATCTATTGCTGCATAACATCTATCCCAAAAGTTGGTGACCTAAAATAACAATCACTTTATTGCTTCTGATGATTGGAATTCGAGCAGGACACATGGGATCAGCTTGTCTCTGCTCTACGTGATGTCTGCTGAGGCTGGAACTTCTCAGATTGCTCCCTCAGTCCCATGCCTGACAACTCAACTAAACAGCTGGGAGCTGTTGGGGACTGTCCTACTGGGACTGTATGTCCAGGGCCTCAGTTCTTGCTTTTGGTCGAGTCCCAAGGTTCTCCCTGTATCCTCCCTCCATGTGGCCTCTCCCCCAGGGTAGCTGCATCTCTTACAAGGCAACTCAAAAGGGGAAAATAACTCCACCATTCAGCGTGAGGATTAGCAAGCAGAACCCAGAGAGGGCAGACTGCTGGGGCCGTCTCTGGAGACCACAGCCTCCTAAAAATGTGTCCATCCAGCCCTCTACCATTTAGGCTCCTAATCCCTGCTTTGTAATAAACCTCTCTAAATAGCCTATAACCTTCCTAAGTGATATATAAATACATTCTTAGGTGGACACTTTAATATTTCATTCAGTCCAAATACTTTCTTCACACAGTCTTTTCGAAACTTAAACATTCAGATTCCAAACCATCTTGGGAATCATGTCTGAAGTGGAATTTAAGACAAGGGGATTATAGACCCAGATGGGCAAACAAACTGCCTATTTTGGTTAAGCAGACACACCAAACTGAAAAAGCGGCATTGGGTTCTATTTTATTGACTTCATCTTTCTACCTGTAGATAGGACGAGTACACCAGGGTGGGGGGAAGATACATGCGGAAATAGCCACATTGCTTTGTGGTTTGTTGTATTTTTTGTTTTGAGCACTTTAAATATTTTGTCAGAGCTTGTCCTGTGAAGGTGCCCAGGTGTGCTTGGAATGTTTCTGTAGCCTGTAGCACCCGCTGTACCGAGGCTTGGCTGGCTCCCTGGGAGTCTGTCAGGGCCAAGAGCTGATGTGGGTCCACTCTGGACTCTCAGAACCAGATGTTATCAGTGGGTACAAATGACATGATGAATGTGCCACCCACAATGTTGTGTTTACATGGAGGGGTTTCTTTACATTGTTCGCTGAGTCATCAATTTGTTTACAGGTGCTTGTGGGCAGGGCCCTTGGTAACACTGCTATAAATAACGATTATGTTCTTAAGGGAGCAGAATATTAATTTCAGCATGACAAAAATCATTGCTGTCTTCTGCGTGCCTCTTGTCTCTTGAAGCTCTTTGAGAGTGCAACATTCCAATACACATAGTCTCTTCTTTTTCTTTCCAGTGGCCAGCTACTTATTTATTTATTTATTTTTAACATCTTTATTGGGGTATAATTGCTTTACAATGGTGTGTTAGTTTCTGCTTTATAACAAAGTGAATCAGTTATACATATACATATGTTCCCATATCTCTTCCCTCTTGCGTCTCCCTCCCTCCCACCCTCCCTATCCCACCCCTCCAGGCTGTCACAAAGCACCGAGTCAATATCCCTGTGCCATGCAGCTGCTTCCCACTAGCTATCTACCTTACTACGTTTGTTAGTGTGTATATGTCCATGACTCTCTCTCGCCCTGTCACAGCTCACCCTTCCTCCTCCCCATAACCTCAAGTCTGTTCTCTAGTAGGTCTGCGTCTTTATTCCTGCCTTACCCCTAGGTTCTTCATGACATTTTTTTTTTCTTAAATTCCATATATATGTGTTAGCATACAGTATTTGTCTTTTTCTTTCTGACTTACTTCACTCTGTATGACAGACTCTAGGTCTATCCACCTCATTACAAAGAGCTCAATTTCGTTTCTTTTTATGGCTGAGTAATATTCCATTGTATATATGTGCCACATCTTCTTTATCCATTCATCTGATGATGGGCACTTAGGTTGTTTCCATCTCCGGGCTATTGTAAATAGAGCTGCAGTGAACATTTTGGTACATGACTCTTTTTGAATTTCGGTTTTCTCAGGGTATATGCCCAGTAGTGGGATTGCTGGGTCATATGGTAGTTCTAGTTTTTTAGTAGTTTTTTAAGGAACCTCCATACTGTTCTCCATAGTGGCTGAACCAATTCACATTCCCACCAGCAGTGCAAGGGTGTTCCCTTTTCACATAGTCTCTTAATTGTGCCTCATAACCTAGATTTCTTAGAAGATGAGTCACTGTTAATTCAAAGAGGAGCTTTTCTCCCCTCCTTTGTCTTCCATTAATGTTTTCTGCCAGATTTTTGTCCACTTCAGAAATTGTAAATAGAAGGAAGTCCATCAAGAGAAATTATACACCTTTGTTTAAAATACTTTGTAATACAGTGTGTTTTATAGGTTGAAGAAGAAAATTATATTATTCGTCACATCCCTTCTTTACTTCCTTCCTCTTTTCCACTCTCCTTTCCTTTCTCACACATTTATTGAGGACCTTCCATGTGAATTCACTGTACTACAAGCTGCTGGGGGGTACAAAGATGAGTACCTGCCCTCCAGGAGTTAAGTATGTTATCAGGGTAACAAAGGTTCTTGGAGGGCTTGAACAGTTGAGGGTCAAGGGTGTGATTCTCTAATCCAAACATAGATATGGAGAGTGTGCCCTGGGTAGTGAACCTGAGAAAAAAATGGGGTTCTCTGGTAGAATCCTGGTAATGGGGTGCCACCAGGGTGACCTCAGCCTGTCCCCACTTGACCCTTGATTTGGCCTCTGAGGCCCCTCCATTAAACTTCTGGGCTTTACACATTCTCTGCAAAACATCCTAATACTTCACAGAAATAATCAGATGCTATTTTCTATTCTGATACTAATATTCTCTGTCTTAAATATTAATCTCTCTTAATGTTCTCTCTCATCTCATCTTAAAGTAAGATGACTCTTTTTTATTGAAGTATAGTTGATTTACAATATTATATTAGTTTCAGGTGTACGACATAGTGATTCAATATTTTTATAGATTATACTCTAAAGTTATTACAAAATAATGGCTATACATCCCTGTGCTGTACAACATTAAAGTAAGATAACACTTTAAACCTACAAGTCAGGGTTGCTGTGAGGATTAAAGATAGAATATCACATAAAGTCATTACTTTTCTAATGACAAAGTGCTACAGAAATGTGAATATTTTTGGTATCGTTCACCTCTCCTGGTAGAAGTACAAACAAGGCTGAAAGCTGTTCGGAAGCCTAAACTGGTCTGCGAAGTTTGAGCTCAGGTCCCCACGACACTTTGGGGGTTTGTTTGCTGTGTTCTGGTGGGTTTTAGTCCTCCTGGTGTGAACATGGTGCTGTTTCCAGGGCCCCCATGTTACCTCAGTCATCTCAGTCTTTAGCATCTTCGTTGCAGTAGAGGAATAATTAAGAGCTGCTTTAGTGGCTGACGTAAACCTGGAGTTTTTATAGTACAGAGGAAAGTTTCCGATTGGTTTGAAGCCCATGACATTGATATTGTGACCTGAGCTAGGTCCAATTCAGGATCCGTTTCAAGGACCATGTCTTATGTCTGACAGTCCTGTGCAGAAAGCTTTCCAAAGCTAGAAACTGGGATATGTAAGTGGAGGCAGAGGAAAGTGTATTCGTTCCCTGTTGTTGTGTAAACAAATTACCCCCAAATTAAGGGGCTTAAAAAAACAAACATTTATCATCTGACAGTCTGAGCAAATCAGGAATTTGGGAGCAGCTTAGCTGTGTGGTTGCAGCGCAGGTTCTCTCTTCGGTAGCAGTCAAGCTCTCGGCCAGGGCTGCAGTCGTATGAAAGACTGACGGGGGCTGTTACTCATATGGCTGTTGTGAGGGGGCCTCAGTTCCTCACTGGCAATTGGTTGGAGGTCCCAGTTCCTTGTCATGTGGGCCTCTCCATGGGATGACAGCAGTAGGTGATGAGAGACAGAGAGATAGAGACAGAGGGAGAGAAAAGCTACATTGTTATGAGTCTTAGAAGTGAGATACCGTCACATGTGTGAGTGAACTACCCAAAGCCATAAATACCAGGTGGAGCAGATCATGGGGGACATCTTGGAGGACAGCTGCAACAGGAGTCAAGAAAACTAAGTAAATCAAAGAATTATGCAGATTTGGACCTACCTCTAGGATTGTGGGTGAATTCTTCCTGTCTTTGAATTTATCCAAACTTGGGTAAACTTGAGCCTAAGTTGTATGGTAACTACCTAATAATATTTATTAGAGTTTTAGGAGTACTTATTCCTCTTCAATGAAGGTTATGAAGGTGCAAAAAGAAGACCCTCTGCCAAGCAAGCCTGTAGGAGTTTATGATCTAAAAGAGGGTTCAGCAGATAAAGGGCCAAAGAGTGAATAGTTTAGACACCGTCGACCATCTAGTCTCTGCCATTGTAGCACTAAAGCAGCCATAGATACTTCTGGGTTACAACTACTGTGTGGTTGTTTCAATAAAACTTTATTTACAAAAATAGGCAGTGGGCCAGACATGGCCTCCAGACCATAGTTTGCCAACCCGTGATGTAAAAGAAAACTACAGAATAATAAATCAGAAGATTTGGGGCTTCCCTGGTGGCGCAGTGGTTGAGAGGGCTCAGTGGTTGAGAGTCCGCCTGCCGATGCAGGGGACATGGGTTCGTGCCCCAGTCTGGGAAGATCCCACATGCCGCAGAGCGGCTAGGCCCATGAGCCATGGCTGCTGAGCCTGTGCGTCTGGAGCCTGTGCTCCGCAACGGGAGAGGCCACAACAGTGAGAGGCCCGTGTACTGCAAAAAAAAAAAAAAAAAAATCAGAAGATTTTATCCAGGATCAGTGTGAAAGCAGACCTCCACCAGTTTCATTTTACGGATTTACTGATTTATTCTATTAAATGTATATAAATAATAAAAAAAAAAAGAGCTGCAGGAGCAATAAAAAGATACAGAGCCCTGGAAAATGAAACAATAAGTGAAATCAGGATACTCATTGGTTATTTGCACCATGTCCCCTTTGAAGTAGAATAAATGATTTTGGAATTACGCACAGTAGGAAACAAAATCATCCTCTGTCAGTTTCTGTGCTCTCCTGTCCCTCATCTCAATCTAGCTGCCACCACTGCAAACCTACCTTTTGATCAAGATATGTTTTGACAAACTCAAAACAGATCTTGATTGCCTCAAACAGGGTGAGGTTCCCTGAAAGTATTCTTTTTCCTTGCAAATTTTAAAAACAAATGGTGTCTTGGAAACCACCCAAGAGAAAATTTGTGACTCTCATGAGATAATTGACAATAACTTGGGATATTCCAAAATCTAGGTTGGGAATTACTGATATTAGCCTAAGAAATTGGCAAAAAGAAATTGAGACTGGCAAGTAAAAATCTGTGCATTAATATTTTATTAGATTATATAAAAAGTCTGTCTCATCATGTAGGTTTTACCTTCTGCTACTGCCACTCAAAATCATTATTTAAACTTCCCTGAGGAGGCTATTAGGAGTTTTAAAACTTTTTAAATTAAATATTTTTCTTACTGGAAGAGACTGTATGACAATGTAGAAAATACTGATAAGAGCATAAATTACTCATAATCCAACTAGCCAGAGATGACCACTGTTAAGATTTTAGCGTATGTCCTTTCCATGTGTTCTTGGATATTTAACATAGTTGATACATACAATATTTTATTCCACTTTTCAACTTACCATGATATCACAAGTCTTACCCCATGCCTTAAAGGATTAATGGTATTCTATAATATGGATATTCCATAACTTACTTAATCATTACCCAAGTTGGTTGAGTTGTTTACAAATTTTATTATAGATAACACTGCCATAACATCTTGGTAAAAAAACTTTGAATACTTCTTTATTTCCTTATAAACCTTTCTTAGAAGTATAATCACAGGGTACAGGTATATTAACATTTTAAAGTCTCTGGATAAATACTAATAAATTGCTTACTAAATGGCTGTGGCAATTGATATACCTGCCCCCAGTAGTATGTAAAATCATTGAACATTGTTAATTTTAAAATGGTATCTATTGTTACTTTAATTTGCATTTTAATTACTAGTGAATTTGGGGAAGTATTGTCATTAAACATTTCTTTCTTCCTTTGAAAATTATTTATTTCCTTTACCCATTTTACCGGGTTTGTTAGTATTTTTCTTATATATTTGTATGATATCTTAACCAGTTGTTGGATGTTTATGTTGAAAATATTTTCTTGGCTTGTTATTGCCTTTCACTTTTTAAAAAATGTATAAAAATTTAAACTTTTTGCACAGTAAAATTACCAGTATTTTTCTTTTTCTTTTTTCTATTGCTTTTAATCTTAGGAAATTGTTTCCCATCCTGTATTATCTTCTAACGTGACATATAGTGACCTTCTAATCTTCTTTATGATTTCATGTTTTTATATTTAATTCTTTCAGCCACCTAGCATTAATATTGCTATATGTTGTGACTTTACTAGGATATAAAGGAGCGAGTGGTATAGAGATATACAGTGCTGTTTGTTAGAGATTCTCTCTTAGTACTCCTGTGGTTCTTGATTTTATTTCAGGGTTTCTGGTTACCCGAAGCAGCATTTTTTTACTTCAGGACTTTTGGTGTCTTTCGAGTGCCCTGGATGGCAAAGTGCATTCACCCTTTTCATTTCTCTTTCTTCCCTCCCTAAGGCTTAGTAAAATGCTCCACTCAAACTAGTCCAGACGCACATCTCCATGGAGGAGGCTGCTACATGCCAAGCTTTATTTAAAAGGAACTCAGAAGGCCCACATCCCTAAAAATGTCTTCTCTAAGTTATTTTTCATGCCGGAAACACCTGTTATTTCATCTCTTTGCATTAAAGATCACCCTCTTCCAGAAATCTTCTTAAAAACGCACATTCACCTCAGCAGAGTAGCACAGTGTTTTAGTTTCTTCTGGCAGCCATGACAAATTACCACAAACTTGGTGGTTTAGAACAACAGAAATTTATTCTGTCACAGTTCTGGAGGCTAGAAGTCTGAAAACAAGGTGTCGGCAGGGCCATCCTCCCTCAGAGGCTCCAGGGAAGCTCCTTCCTTGCCTCTTCCCAGCTTCTGGTCATTGCAAGAAATCCTTGGTGTCCTCAACTAGCATCACTCCAGTCTCTGTCTCCAGCATCACATGGTTTTCTTCCCTCTGAGTCTGGGTCTGTGTTTGTGTATCCAGATTTCCCTCTCCTTATAAGTTCACCAGTCATTGGATTAGGGTCCAACCAAATCCAGTATGACTTCATCTTAATTTAATTAATTACACCTGAAAAGACCCTGTGTCAGATAAGGTCATGTTCTGAGGTTCCAGGTGAACATGAATTTGGGGGGATACTATTCATCCCAGTACACACAGTGAGTGAATAGTTCTTTCACATTATTTAGTTTTATTAAATCTCCTTTCTGTTTAACAGCTGACGTGGAACCAGAGGAAGATCCTGGGATCTGTAGTGAGGAGGCAAAGGGAGAAAATGCAGGGAGAACTGAGGGGGAGGGGAAAGGGGCCAATGTCAGATTCCACTCCTTTGTCCATGGCTGGTCCTATAACCAGATAAATGGTAAACCCGCATCTGTTTTGCTTTCTCGGTAACTTGCTTGCATTTTAAGTGGGGAGTCCAAGTGTTTAATTAGGTTGACCAATATCTTCCTTTTCTGTTAGTAACATATATAAACTGTTTGATGGGGAAGTAAAAGAATAAAATGAGTAATCCTTTGGAATGATTTAAAAGATTCATGTCAAATCTTTTCTGTTTTCAAAAAAATATATTACATAAATTAATAGTAACTGAAATCATTGGATTTTTTCATATTTGATGTCTAGTGACATGAGTTGTAACTACTAAATTCAATAACGGGAGAAAAATACTTCAACTCTTTCCTAAATAGGGGGAACCCTAAGATTCTGTTAATTTAAAGGGAAAAAAGAATGACAGATTGGAAATTAATTTTGCTAATCATATTATTTTGATTCTTTTTAGTAAAAAGCAATTGCTAAGGCTGGGGAAATGCCAGTAGCCCTTTTTATCCATTTAAAACAATATGCCAAATGAAAATTTTAAATAAAATTTGCATATCTACTATTTGATTTTATAAATTGCTCATTTTTTAGAAGCATTTTAAGTCCCACCATTACCTGGTTTATGCAAAACAAGTTTATTTCCTTTTTGAAGTATTGGCCATATTTAAACATTTTTATTACAGAAACAGTCTGAAGATATTTTTAAGCGAAGAAAGTGAAGATAGCTCTTCCTCTCTGTTAGCTTGTGGCTGATTTCACAGCCAAACAGTGAGAAAGTCCCTTCCTTCATCTTGAGTACAGAAGGAAAGCTCTCCTGTGTACACAGAGCTTGTTGACTCACAAGTTCTCATTATACTGATGAGATAACACTGCCTAATTTAAAATCCTATTAGACAAAATAAATATTTTCTTAGGGTAGAATGCTTTGTGGTTTAGTGACTCAACTCTCTCTCAGTGCTGGAAACTGGGTTCTCAGTCAGTGCCACAAGAAAAAACTTGTTTTAAATCATCCCTGTCTTAAAAAAAAAAAAAAAAAAAAGCATTTATTATATACCTATTGAGTTCAGGTTATAGGGATAGAAGAAGATATGATTCTTAACTCCCCAAAACACATAATTGAATTGAAAAATGATATATGTTCACAGAAAACCTAATTGAACACCTAACAAATAATACTAGGTTGAACCATATGGAATTGCAATATTTGACTGGTTTTGACCTACACAAATGATACTTAAAAACATTCAACCTAAAAGTTCAAAACCAGTTACTGTCACTCACCTGAATTTTGCACGTCCTTTAGTCCTTTGTGTATAAAAAACTGTGGTGCACAACATCCTGTCCTGAGCCTTGTACCTCAACCCTCAGCCTAGGGGATGGGGGGCCGGTGGGTTTTCCCTCAGAGAACTGTGCACAGGCCATGCTGCCTCTTTTCTTCTGCCCTCAGCTGTCCGTCCCCAGCTCTGTTATTTCCACATGTGAGGATTTTCTTTCCTCCTAAGCATAGCCTCACCTTGTTTTGAATACTTTCCTCTCTTCCTGTTTCTTCCTGGTTTTTGCCAAGGAAATTCTCTCCCCATCCCTCTCCTCCCTTCCTCTTCCTCTTTTTTTTCTTTAATTTTTAAATTTTATTTATTTTTTTATACAGCAGGTTCTTATTAGTCATCAATTTTATACACATCAGTGTATACCTGTCAATCCCAATCGCCCAATTCATCACACCACCACCACCACCACCCACGGCTTTCCCCACTTGGTGTCCATATGTTTGTTCTCTACATCTATGTCTCAATTTCTGCCCTGCAAACCAGTTCATCTGTACCATTTTTCTAGGTTCCACATATATGTGTTAATATACGATATTTGTTTTTCTCTTTCTGACTTACTTCACTCTGTATGACAGTCTCTAGATCCATCCACGTCTGAACAAATGACCCAATTTTGTTCCTTTTTATGGCTGAGGAATATTCCATTGTATATATGTGCCACATCTTCTTTATCCATTCATCTGTCGATGGGTATTTAGGTTGCTTCCATGACCTGGCTATTGTAAATAGTGCTGCAATGAACATTGGGGTGCATGTGCCTTTTTGAATTGTGGTTTTCTCTGGGTATATGCCCAGTAGTGGGATTGCTGGGTCATATGGTAGTTCTATTTTTAGTTTTTTAAGGAACCTCCATACTGTCATCCATAGTGGCTGTATCAGTTTACATTGCCACCAACAGTGCAAGAGGGTTCCCTTTTCTCCACACCCTGTCCAGCATTTGTTGTTTGTAGATTTTCTGATGAAGCCCATTCTAACTGGTGTGAGGTGATACCTCACTGTAGTTTTGATTTGCATTTCTCTAATAATTAGTGATGTTGAGCAGCTTTTCATGTGCTTCTTGGCCATCTTTATGTCTTCTTTGGAGAAATATCTATTTAAGTCTTCTGCCCATTTTTGGATTGGGTTGTTTGTTTTTTTAATATTGAGCTGCATGAGTTGTTTATATATTTTGGAGATTAATCCTTTGTCTGTTGATTTGTTTGCAGATATTTTCTCCCATTCTGACAGTTGTCTTTTCATCTTGTTTATGGTTTCCTTTGCTGTGCAAAAGCTTTTAAGTCTCATTAGGTCCCGTTTGTTTATTTTTGTTTTTATTTCCATTACTGTAGGAGGTGGATCAAAAAAGATCTTGCTGTGATTTATGTCAAAGAGTGTCCTTCCTATGTTTTCCTCTAAGAGTTTTACAGTGTCCGGTCTTACATTTAGGTCTCTAATCCATTTTGAGTTTATTTTTGTGTATGGTGTTAGGGAGTGTTCTAATTTCATTCTTTTACATGTAGCTGTCCAGTTTTCCCAGCACCACTTGTTGAATAGACTGTCTTTTCTCCATTGTATATCCTTGCCTCCTTTGTCATAGATTAGTTGACCAAAGGTGTGTGGGTTTACCTCTGGGCTTTCTATCTTGTTCCATTGATCTATGTTTCTGTTTTTGTGCCAATACCATATTGTCTTGATTACTGTAGCTTTGTAGTATAGTCTGAAGTCAGTGAGCCTGACTCCTTCAGCTCCGTTTTTTTCCCTCAAGACTGCTTTGGCTATTCAGGGTCTTTGGTGTCTCCATACAAATTGTAAGATTTGTTGTTCTAGTTCCATAAAAAATGCCATTGGTCATTTGATAGGGATTGCATTAAATCTGTAGATTGCTTTGGGTAGTATAGTCATTTTCACAATATTGATTCTTCCAATCCAAGAACATAGTATATCTCTCCATCTGTTGGTATCATCTTTAATTTCTTTCATCAGTGTCTTATAGTTTTCTGCATACAGGTCTTTTGTCTCCCTCAGAAGGTTTATTCCTAGGTATTTTATTCTTTTTGTTGCAGTGGTAAATAGGAGTGTTTCCTTAATTTCTCGTTTAGATTTTTCATCGTTAGTGTATAGGAATGCAAGAGATTTCTGTGCATTAATTTTGTATCCTGCAACTTTACCAAATTCATTGATCAGCTCTAGTAGTTTTCTGGTGGCATCTTTAGGATTCTCTATGTATAGTATCATGTCATCTGCAAACAGTGACAGTTTTACTACTTCTTTTTCAATTTGTATTCCTTTTATTTCTTTTTCTTCTCTGATTGCCATGTCTAGGACTTCCAAAACTATGTTGAATAATAGTGGTGAGAGTGGACATCTTTGTCTTGTTCCTGATCTTAGAGGAAATGCTTTCAGTTTTTCACCATTGATAATGATGTTTGCTGTGGGTTTGTCGTATAGGGCCTTTATTTTGTTGAGGTAGGTTCCCTCTATGCCCACTTTCTGGAGAGTTTTTATCATAAATGGGTGTTGAATTTTGTCAAAAGCTTTTTCTGCATCTATTGAGATGATCATATGGTTTTTATTCTTCAATTTGTTAATATGGTGCATCACGTTGATTGATTTGCATATATTGAAGGATCCTTGCATCCCTGGGATAAATCCCACTTGATCATGGTGTATGATCCTTTTAATGTGTTGTTGGATTCTGTTTGCTGGTATTTTGTTGAGGATTTTTACATCTATATTCATCAGTGATATTGGTCTGTAATTTTCTTTTTTTGTAGTATCTTTGTCTGGTTTTGGTATCAGGGTGATGGTGGCCTCATAGAATGAGTTTGGGAGTGTTCCTTCCTCTGCAATTTTTTGGAAGAGTTTGAGAAGGATGGGTATTAGTTCTTCTCTAAATGTTTGATAGAATTCACCTGTGAAGCCATCTGGTCCTGCACTTTGGTTTGTTGGAAGATTTTTAATCACTGTTTCAATTTCATTACTTGTGATTCGTCTGTTCATATTTTCTGTTTCTTCCTTGGTTCAGTCTTGGAAGGTTATACCTTTCTAAGAATTTGTCCGTTTCTTCCAGGTTATCCATTTTATTGGCATAGAGTGCTTGTAGTAGTCTCTTCTGATGCTTTGTTTTTCTGAGGTGTCGTAACTTCTCCTTTTTCATTTCTGATTTTATTGATTTGAGTCCTCTCCTTTTTCCTGGTGAGTCTTGCTAATGGTTTATCAATTTTGTTTATCTTCTCAAAGAACCAGCTTTTAGTTGTATTGATCTTTGCTATTGTTTTCTTAGTTTCTATTTCATTAATTTCTGTCTGATCGTTATGATTTCTCTCCTTCTGCTAACTTTGGGTTTTGTTTATTCTTCTTTCTCAAGTTCCTTTAGGTGTAAGTTTAGATTGTTTATTTGAGATTTTTCTTGTTTCTTGAGGTAGGCTTGTATAGCTATAAACTTCCCTCTTAGAACTGCTTTTGCTGCATCCCATTGGTTTTGGATTGTCGTGTTTTCATTGTCATTTGTCTCTAGGTATTTTTTGATTTCCTCTTTGATTTCTTCAGTGATCTCTTGGTTATTTAGTAACGCATTGTTTAGCCTCCATGTGTTTGTGTTTTTTACGTTTTTTCCCCTGTAATTCATTTCTAATCTCATAGCATTGTGGTCAGAAAAGATGCTTGATAGGATTTCAGTTTTCTTAAATTTACTGAGGCTTGATTTGTGACCCAAGATGTGATCTATCCTGGAGAATGTTCCATGTGCACTTGAGAAGAAAGTGTAATCTGCTGTTTTTGGATGGAATGTCATATAAATATCAATTAAATCTATCTGGTCTATTGTGTCATTTAAAGCTCTGTTTCCTTATTTATTTTCATTTTGGATGATCTGCCCATTGGTGTAAGTGAGGTGTTAAAGTCCCCCAGTATTACCGTGTTACTGTCAATTTCCTCTTTTACAGCTGTTAGCAGTTGCCTTATGTGTTGAGGTGCTCCTATGTTGGGTGCATATATATTTATAATTGTTATATCTTCTTCTTGGATTGATCCCTTGATCATTATGTAGTGTCCTTCCTTGTCTCTTGGAACATTCTTTATTTTAAAGTCTATTTTATCTGAGATGAGTACTGCTACTCCAGCTTTCTTTCTTTTTTTAATAAATTTATTATTTATTTATTTATGGCTGCATTGGGTCTCCGTTGCTGCACATGGGCTTTCTCTAGTTGTGGCCAGCAGGGGCTACTCTTCGTTGTGGAGCACCAGCTTCTCACCACAGTGGCTTCTCTTGTTGTGGAGCACAGGCTCTAGGTGCGGGCTTCAGTAGTTGTGGCTCACAGGCTCTAGAGCACATGCTCAGTAGTTGTGGCACATGGGTGTAGTTGCCCTGCGGCATGTGGGAATCTTCCCAGACCAGGGCTCGAACCCATGTCCCCTGCATTGGCAGGTGGATTCTTAACCACTGCACCACCAGGGAAGCCCTCCAGCTTTCTTTTCATTTCCATTTGCATGGAATATCTTTTTCCATCCCCTCACTTTCAGTCTGTATATGTCCCTAGGTCTGAAGTGGGCCTTTTGTAGACAGCATATGTATGGGTGCTTGTTTATGTATCCATTCAGCAAGCCTGTGTCTTTTGATTGGAGCATTTAATCCATTCATATTTAAGGTAATTATCGATATGTATGTTCCTATGACCATTTTCTGAGTTGTTTTGGGTTTGTTTTTGTAGGTCCTTTTCTTCTCTTGTGTTTCCCACTTAGAGAAGTTCCTTTAGTATTTGTTGTAGAGCTGGTTTGGTGGTGCTGAATTCTCTTAGCTTTTGCTTGTCTGTAAAGCTTTTGATTTCTCCATCAAATCTGAATGAGATCCTTGCCAGGTAGAGTAATCTTGGTTGCAGGTTCTTCCCTTTCATCACTTTAGGTATATCATGCCACTCCCTTCTGGCTTGTAGAGTTTCTGCTAAGAAATCAGCTGTTAACCTTATGGGAGTTCCCTTGTATGTTACTTGTCATTTTTCCCTTGCTGCTTTCAATAATTTTTCTTTGTCTTTAATTTTTGCCAATTTGATTACTATGTGTCTCAACGTGTTTCTCCTTGGGTTTATCCTGTATGGGACTCGCTGTGCTTCCTGGACATGGGTGGCTATTTCCTTTTCCATGTTAGGGAAGTTTTCGACTATAATCTCTTCAAATATTTTCTCTGGTCCTTTCTTGCTCTCTTCTCCTTCTGGGACCCCTATAATGTGAATGTTGTCCCATTTAATGTTGTCCCAGAGGTCTCTTAGGCTGTCTTCATTTCTTTTCATTCTTTATTCTGTTCTGCAGCAGTGAATTCCACCATTCTGTCTTCTAGGTCACTTATCTGTTCTTCTGCCTCAGTTATTCTGCTATTGATTCCTTCTAGTGTAGTTTTCATTTCAATTATTGTATTGTTCATTTCTGTATGTTTGTTCTTTAATTCTTCTAGGTCTTTGTTAAACATTTCTTGCATCTCCTCGATCTTTGCCTCCATTCTTTTTCTGAAGTTCCATTCTTTTTCCAAGGTCCCGGATCATCTTCACTATCATTATTCTGAATTCTTTTTCTGGAAGGTTGCCTATCTCCACTTCATTTAGTTGTTTTTCTGGGGTTTTATCTTGTTCCTTCATCTGTTACATAGCCCTCTGCCTTTTCTTCTTGTCTGTTTTTCTGTGAATATGGTTTTTGTTCCACAGGCTGCAGGATTGTCCTCTTCCTCTTTTTCTTTCCTTCTTTGTGTCTTCTTTCATTCCACTATGAATCATGATCACACGGTCAATGGCTGTAAAGCCCAAGAGTAAAGCTAGTGATACATTTGTGTGAAGGAAAGGGAAAACCATGAGTTCTGATGTGAAATAATAGCAATCTAGATCTGGTAATAACAAAAGCTCTGTAAAGTCACTTTATAATCTCTGAAAAAATCTCTAACCATTATCTCTTTTCAACTGAACCTTTTTCTCAGTAATCCTTATCTCAGAAAGAGAATAATCCCCTTGGGAAAAAGAAAGACTATTTCTCAGACTGTTTTATTGCTTTCTTGTTTTTTTG
The DNA here is from genome assembly GCF_963455315.2 of Globicephala melas. Taxonomy (NCBI): domain Eukaryota; kingdom Metazoa; phylum Chordata; class Mammalia; order Artiodactyla; family Delphinidae; genus Globicephala; species Globicephala melas. The sequence continues at coordinate 36,855,410 of NC_083327.1, forward strand.
TTTTGTTTTTACCAATACTGAAACAGTTCTATCTTTCATATTGGCTTTCATTTTTCCTTTCTTTTTTGCCATGACGTACTATTTCAGCTACATGAAATTGACTTTTAGGGCTTATTTGGGAATTAAACCACCACTTATAACTTTGTATTTACAGAATAATAAATCAGTTATTTAAAAAAAAAAGTTTGGAACACAACCTTTTGGTAAATTAGGATTTCCTTTAGTATAAACCGGATATCTAAGGGGTAAGGAAATACAAGATTCATTACAATCAGTGATATTCCGGGATAAATGACTTTTGTAATTAGTTTTAATAGAATCTGACAGCCAAAGATTGCAAAGAGAAAAGGGAAAAGAATTAATAGGCAGCCCAAGCAAAGACATATAAATAATGAAGCAAGGTGTACATAAGGGAAATGCAAACAGATTTCTCTGACCATGACTGAAAGGCTGAGTTTGGAGAGAGGAGAGGGGCGTTAGAGTGGTGTTGGAGAACCCCTCAGGGTGGGGAATTTGGAGATTGTTGCTAGCATCTCTGTAAGGACAACTTTATTAAGCTAGATGGAGAGTAGGGACACAGTGATAATCTCTTGTTGCCTCATACACCTGAGAGATTTCAGTTCATGAGAGCCGAGATGATAACTGTCAGTCTGTTCTCAGATCCAGCTTCCCACCATCTTCAGTCAGCAATCTGGATTCCTGATATGTCGGCAAGATGTTTTACATTATTACTTCTTGTTAGAGATGATTTTTAATTAGAGTTTTCTTTTGTAAAGACAATTAATTTTCTAATGTAAAGACATTAATTGAACTCATTCATTAAGTAAATGATAACAGTTCTAGTCACTACCAAAGGATGTATCTAGGAGACCCTTGTGGCGTTTACCCACCTGGTGCAGGTGGATAGGGGAAGCCAAAGATGTAATTCAGGCAATTATGTACTAATTACTGTGCATGTTACATTAATCATCAAACAACTGACAGGTATTTGGAAATCCAGTAAGTCAAACATGATGAAATTGACAGTTACGAAAATTAATGTGAAAGCTAACCTCCATAAGACTTATCTTGAAAAGTTAAAAAAAAGAGATAATGAGACTCATCCTCATATTTTGAAAGTTTTTTTAGTTTCACATTATCATCAAAGGACATTTACTATAAGCACCAGATTGTGTGTGGGAATGTTTTAATGTCTTATAAGTAACATTTAAAGACTCAATTCTCACTTTTAGGTTTATGAGAATTACGGACCATCATATAGCAAAAACATATTGATTAGAGCCTTTAAATCTCTGAATTATAGCTGTGAGAATTTTGAGAGTATCTGATTTGTAGGAAAAATAAGTATTTATAAGTTCAGGAAATGCCATAAATACTAAACATTATTGGTATGAGGAACAAATTACACAATTTCTCTTGAAACTTTATTGCTCCTAGAAATGCTACAAAGTAATAATGTTTACAGCAATGCAAGTATTATCAAAGCTCTGGATTGAGGAAGATAATTCTTTGAGTGCCTGGAAGGACTAAGGCAGAAGAGTTCAGTGCCAGGTTATTTAGGGACCCCAGAGTTTCATAAACTCCTAATTGTCATGGCACCAGAGTCGTTTTGGACTAGTGAGGTAGGTGGGGCCAAGGTAAACAAAGGAAGTAGATGGTGCCTAGTAAAGGTGCTGTAAAGTCAACTTCAAAGTATGTGACATCACCATAGACTTGTGGAAAATGACGACAGACCAGCCTAGCGTGCAGCTGTCGTGGTTAGGAAGAGGTGCTTTTGAACTAAAGCTTTATGTTGACCTTTGAAACAGTCGTAAACAGCAGGCTCTGCAAGCTGCTACTTATGAGTAGCTGTAAGCTACTAGTTATGAGTCAAACCATCTTTGCGAAAGGGGCTTTGTATTCTCTCACCCAGGAAGTCCTTACTGAATGTCTGTGATGTGCCAGATGTGGTCAGATGCTGTGTCAGAAACAGAGGGAATTATGTACACAAAGGAACTTCCTCTCTGGGATGAGAGAAAGAACCGTCCATGATTATGATAAAGCTAAATTATAGTAAAATTGCCTGTGACATAGGGCGTGTAGGAAAGCTATGTTTGAAAAGGTAAATTGGGTCCAGAAAGTAGAAGAGCTTGAATACTAAACTATGGAGTTAAGACTCTTCTGTACACAGTGCTGAACCATCTGATGGTTTTCAAACACCAGTCTACACCAGGAAGATCAATCCATTCATAGCTTTAGAATGGGTTAGAGGATGCAGGAGAGACCAGATAGCAGAGAATAGCTGGAAAACTCTGTAAATTGAAGAGATAGTGAAGTTAGGAAGTAGGATAATGGTAGTTGGAGTGGACAAGGGGAGATGGACATCATACTGGCAAGGTGGAAGCATGTTCCATGCATTTATAACTGCCACCCCATCCCTTCCTCCTCTAAAGATTTACAGTTTATCTTGAATTAACAATGTAAATAAGTGAAGATAAGAAAACTAAAGGAATAGTAGTGTGATAAGGCCAGAGAGACAATTACTTTACAGAATGTATATGATTCTGTATAATTATTAACATTTTTTCATGGTCAGGTACACAGTCCACATTGTCTGAAAGACACCTGGTGAGGAAAAGAAAAGGTTTATTTGGCACTTAAGAAAGAGAGAAACTTCTCCTTTCAGTCCCTGCAGAGAGAATATTAAATAAGATGGTGGCTTACACCCTTCTCGGGTTCCCTGCAATATGTTCAACAAAGAGGTCTAATGTGGCTGCATTTTTAGTGCCTCTCAAAGCAAGCTCAGGTATGATGACAAAGAGCCCCTGACCAGTGATCGGAGGTGGGGTGCTGGGAACAGGAGAGCTCAGGGATAACTCCCCAGAGTTGCCTCTGGTGATTCGGGGTTGGTTTTCTACCCTTGTACATATAACTATATTCCAAGCTTCCTGCTCATTGCCTGCTCCATGGTTATATAATCACCATTAGCTTTTGTTTTGTGTTGCAAAAGACAGCAATTTAAAATACTCTCTCTTGGGCTTCCCTGGTGGCGCAGTGGTTGAGAGACTGCCTGCCGATGCAGGGGACGCTAGTTCGTGCCCCGGTCTGGGAAGATCCCACATGCCGCGAAGCGACTAGGCCCGTGAGCCATGGCCGCTGAGCCTGCACGTCCGGAGCCTGTGCTCCACAACGTAAGAGGCCACAACAGTGAGAGGCCCGCGTACCGCAAGAAAAAAAAAAAACTCTCTCTTGAGTGGCATGGACATATATACACTACCAGGCGTAAGATAGATAGCTAGTGGGAAGCAGCCGCATAGCACAGGGACATCAGCTCGGTGCTTTGTGACCACCTAGAGGGGTGGGATAGGGAGGGTGGGAGGGAGACGCAAGAGGGAAGAGATATGGGAACTTATGTATATGTATAACTGATACACTTTTTTATAAAGCAGAAACTAACACACCATTGTAAAGCAATTATACTCCAATAAAGATGTTAAAAATAAATAAATAAAATGCTCTCTCTTGCATTATTTATTTGTTATTTATGAGCTTAGTAAAGTCATTAGTCTTTCTTTGGGGGTTATATATGTCGTCAGAAGAAGAGCTACATTTTCTCTGCTATTAGGTTATAGAAATTTGAGTAGGCTTAAAAGGAAAATACGAGCAATCAAGAAAACTTTTAATATTTTGACAACTAAAAACTAAACTTGTCCAACTGGAATATTGTAAAGAAAAGCTGAAAAAAAAATGCCAGAATCTTCAGCAGCTGTAAGTGAGAGCATATGCAGTCATGCATGAAACACAAGACTCCTGATGAACCTAAGCCATTCCTTGAGATACAGACCACGGGTCCTCAGTTCTCTCGGGGTTTTGGGCAATGATTCCCCGACTGGTTGGGGCCCTGGTCCTCTTTGCTCTTGCTCAGATTGAGATCCTTCTTTCCTCTGGGACCAACACTAATAAAGCCAAACCTCGTTGAGCCCAGCCTGGTTCTGGGGGGGCTTCATAGTTTGTTAATCATGGGAAGTGATCCCAAGTGACCAAAATTTGTGTATTATATTGGTCCTGAGATAGCTTGGTTAAATTTCACACACTCTGTAGCACCCAAAGCCTAGATGTCACTGCATGGAACTACTAGGGCAAAACCCAGCCTTGGTAGGAGAGACGATGATCTGCATTCCCAGCGGTCAGATATGAGGGGAACTTGGACAGACACGGGGGGAATTCTGTCCCACGCAGCACGTCGCGAGATGGTTTTGAGCTGCCATTTAAAGCATCGAGTTTAGTGACACGCACTGCACTGGGGTTTGCTGGCCACTGTATTTTTTGGTCATTTATAGTTGGGTTTATATTCTGTTTCAGAAATGATAGCTGAAAAATAGTTTATTTTTATGGAAATAATGAGCCATAGAAGAATGTTTTATCATTTGTTAGTGGCATCTGCCAGTTTCCTTGGCAGTGCATAACAATAAATATCTTTCTTGCTCTAAAAAAAAAAAAAAAAAAAAAATCAAGGGGCCCAGAAAGATGGAGGCAGTTGGGAGCAATAGAGGCCAACCAAACCAGGATGTGTTACTGTTTACAGAAACACTACTAAAAAGGATGAAAAGATTGATGCTCTAGTGAAACCACTAGATGGCAGCCTTTCTTCATTAAAAGCTATCACCGTTTGCTAACACCAAATACTGGTATTAATGATGTAAGTAATTCTTTATATGGCTAAAACTATGAGGATGTTTTGGATTTTCAAAACTTGAATGAGCATAGAGAATTTATTCATCTCTCCATCCAACTAGGGATTTTGTGATCATAAAACTCATCTACAGAGAATTTGAAATCAGTCTCTAAACTAGGAGTCAGACGGGTTCTATACCCTCAACTCTGTCAATAATTAGCCCTGTGACCATGAACAATGAACGTCTCTGGTCCTCAATGAGCTCAACTGAAAAATGACATGATTGGGTCACTAGATTATCTCTGAGGTATCTTCCAACTCAGATATTCTCATTTCTATATCCTTTCGTAGTTGAGCCTGATAACTATGCTAGCTCAAAATACAATCCACATGATGCCTAGTAAGTTATTGTATTCTTCAGCAAATGTCAACTGATATTCATAGGCGTAATTAACATAGCTGATACTTATTGAGCACCTACTATGTGGCAATACTAGGCTAAGTGTTTCATGAGCATTACCTAATTTAAGTCTTCTGACAGTCTGATTCTAATCCCCATTTTTCAGATGAGGAAACTGAGGCTGAGAGAAGTTAAGTAAGTAGCCCAAGATCACATGGCTAATGACTAGGCTGGTATGACTCTGAAATCAGTGTGTATACCATTGCTATATCTCCTCTCTGATTCAGGTGAGAAAAATACAAATTTGAATGCATCATTGCTTCTGAAAGAAAAACTCATTCTGTAAATCCAAAATCCTTGGTTTTCCAAGGGAAATATATTAGGGTTTTTTTCGTTTGGTTTTTGGTCTTTTTTCCTGGAGATAGGACAGATTTACTTGGCTCTACTGTCACACTGTCATTAGATGCCTCTTTGTGAGTCTTGTCAGAAAAGCCTAACATCCAGTTTCATGCACATGGGTAACCAGCAGGCCCAGGGCCCTGTCAACCTTGTGGTTTCTCAGAGCCAGTGTCTCTTTAAATGTGCAAAGAGGGACTGCACCAGGTACTCACTAGGGACCTTTCCAGGTCTAGAATTATCTGATGGTGTGTCCATAATCTGATACAGGGTCTAATATTAGCAGGATAGAAGTTGCTCAGTATATGGCAGCTCCCTACCATTTAGCAGTTGCAGCAAGGAAATACTACACATACTATTTAGTGCTGTTTGTTAGTGAATTAAAAGTTTCCTCCCTTTCTTTGCGGCCAGAAAACTTACGTAGCCTTACAACCACTGCCTTAATTCAGAAGAGTGGTTCTAATATCTGGTGTTTTCAGCTCTCTTGGAGACGCCTTTTGGTATCTTTCAAGTCACACCTCCAAGGTTTAGTAGAACATACTGTGAATTCTCTGAGTAGCCACTAGATGGCAGTAGAGCATCAATTTATACCCTAGAGTTAATCCCAAACCTTTAGTTTTCTGTCTCATTTTATTTTACATGTACATTATCTCTGAAGTAAGAATTATTAGACAGAGAAGCTCATAACTTGCTTTATATTGGGCTACGCATATTAAAATGCTTGAGGAACAGCTTGATGGAGCAGACCAGATTAGGAAAACCTGAGGTGGATTTATAGGAAGCAAACAAAGCTGAAGTTTCATGGGCAGCTCCAATGCCTTAGGAGGGGCCCTAGTGCTATAAATTTTGTTTTCTTTTTCTTAAAGAGGGCTCCAAAATTATATAAGCTTCAAGCCTCCCAAAGCTTGGATTTGTCTGGAAATAGCCATGTGGCTCTTTTAATTTAGGAAAGGGTAAACAATCCTGCCATTATTAATTTTCTACCTACTTAATCTCCAAGGACAAGGGCAATCTGGTTTTTAAAAGCAAGCCAAATAAAAAGGAAACAGGAAATAATGGAATCAGTGGGCCAATATTCCACTTGTTTATGAGTCTGAGTAAAATACAATACTCAACACTGAAACTCACTTCTGGCAGCATAATACCTGTACTAAAAAGAGGAAAGTACAGATTATAAATTAGCAAATTAGTAAATTATCCTCTGCTAAAACTCCAGACCGGTATGGCAGTGTTTGAGGATTTGATTTTATTCTGTCTTATTTTTTAACCCCAGAAGTGTTGTGCTTAATAAGAGACCAGTAGTGACTATTCAGAAGGGAAAGTCTACTTTCATTTATAAATCTTAAATTTCTCACCAGGGGGCTATGCTTAGTCTTTCTTAAGACTACCAACAGCCCATCAGGAGTTAAACTGAAATGTACCCTTTGGAAAAGAAAAATGAACTTTCCAATTGGTCTTTCCTGTTGCAAACACTAAGATTTTCTTTTAAGCTAGGGGGACTTATCTATGTCTAGCTCCATCTGTGACTATTATTCACAATTAAAATATTTTGTCCACGCGATGCGCTCCTATGTCTACTAGACCTTGATATCCTGAGGGCTTCACCTTTGTGTCCTTGGACATATGACACATGGCAGGAAATGTAAAAATGCTTGCTGAAAGAATGAGAGCTAGATATTATTTCAAAGTTAATGTAGGGCCTGGGGGTCCCTCCAGCATGATTCTGGGTGTATTATATCTGTGTCATGTTTCGCAAAGGTTGTGTTTCAGGAGACACACTTGTGTAATACGTTTGCCATGAGTAGAAGTTCTGTGTCTGACATTAGAGGAACTAGAAAAGGCTCCCAGGGTGGCCTCAGCGTCTGCGGGGAGAAGCTCCCAAAGCTGAACTCGGCTTGTGAAGCCCTCCCAGCCCACACATCCCGTGGCCTTTCTTCACCTCCCAACCGAGTCCTGGAGCCAACTTTGAAATAATGACACCTGTGACCAGGTGCTCAGCAGGACTGCTTGGATCTGGATCTGGAAGAAAAGGAATTCAGCCAACCCCTCATCCCCCTCCCCTCCAAGGGAGGTCAGAGGTCACTGGCTGTAGCACAAACTCGGCAATTCCTGGCTTGGGAATTGCAGATGAAGCAAGGACCTTGCCTGGACTACCTGTGAGGGTCATCCCCTTCCTCTGACCACTGGGAAGCTAAATCTGCCTTCTGAGATCATGACCCAAAGCATATAGAATTGACCTTTGGATAGCAGGCTAAGTCTTGTTAGTTTATCGCCAAATCAGGAGGACAAGTACACTGCCTGGGTTCAACATGCAATGAGGCCAGAGTCATGAACGTTTCTGCTTTGGTAACTCAAATTCAACCATGAGTATATACCGACTCCACGTCTACCAACAGTGTAGTAGGTGTGGGGAACGTGTTGTCAGACAGGGAGGTGAGGTGACACACACCAACATCCACGTCCACTTGCCCCCTAATCCTCTCTTCCTGATAGAACACCAGCTTGTTCTGGTGCCCACTCTCTGCATGGTGATGTCCTTTAGGCCCCAGCCTCAAGGGGGTAGGTCCAGTGATTGTTTTTGTGTAGGCATGAGACACGTAGAGAAGTCTGCTAGGTGGTTTCTAGAGAAGACTTCCTTACTTCTTTATATATATATATATATATATATATATATATATATACACACACACACACACACACACAGACACACATATATTTTTTATATTGGAGCATAGCCGATTAACAATGCTGTGATAGTTTCAGGTGCACAGCAAAGTGACTCAGCCATACATATACAGGTATCCATTCTCCCCCAGACTCCCCTTCCATCCAGGCTGCCACATAACATTGAGCAGAGTCCCCTGTGCCATACAGTAGGTCCTCGTTGGTTATCCTTTTTAAATATAGCAATGTGTACATGTCAATCCCAAACTCCCAAGACTTCCTTACTTCTGAGAGAGAGACACAGGAAAAGATAGTCTTTTCATCCCCTGGAATTATCGTATCTATCATATCTATATGTAATGACCAGAACTGTAGCAGTCACTCAATTCAGCAGAAACTGAATAAACCGATTAAACCAACTCAGTCCACCCTTCTCGTTTATATGCAGTAATAAACTTCGTGTTTGATTAGGCTTCTGTGAGTTGGAATTTCTGTTACTTGTAGGCAAAAGAATCCTATACTATAGGCAGGGATTGGATCACAAGAAAAATTTAGAAAAAAGAGCACCATTGCCAGCTTTTCATCACACAATACATAAGTATCTAGCAGGAAGGGAGAACTCCGTTTTGGAACTCTGCCCACCTCCAACAATATAAAGCTTAGGAAGCACATGTAGTTCAGGTTTATCACTGCATCACTAGATCCATTCAATGGCATATATTTTTTTCCTCAAAAAGAAAAAATACTAAAAGTGGCAGACTTTCTGTACATTTCTTGTTACTTTTACAATTTATAAAACTGCAGTGGTTGGAATCCATTTTCTGTCCTGAGTCCAAGCTTGTACTGCTCACCTCACAATATGCCAATAAATCGAGAAATGAGGTGTTGACGCAAGGAATACGATTTTATTTGGAAAACCAGCAGCTGGAGAAGATGGTGGACCAAGGTCCCAAAGAACCATCTTGCCTGGGTTTGGATGCTAGTTTCTTTTACAGAACAAAGAGTGGGAGGAGGGGAGGCAAAGTTAAAAAGGGGATAAAGCTGTTGCAAATACTTCCTGGTCCAGCCAGACTCCGGAGGGGGTGTGTTAATTTCTTCTTTCCTGCTGCCGTTTACAGGTGGGCCTGGTGAGGATGTTTCCTGTGAACTTAAACAAAGGCACTTTAGCTTACACCTCAGGCTTGGGAGGCAGGGTTCCCAGATACCGGCCATTATGTATACTTTAAACTATAGGCAATGTCTCTTTAGTGATGAACTTGCAACAAAAGCAATAGAATACGAAAGTAAAAGGAATAGATCCAATATGGAGTCAGATTTGTTCTTCCCCATTGTAGTCCTAGTGGTCTTCTCTTGCTTGCTGCTCTTCTTGGCTTATTTGTGAGCAGAAGAAGGACAAGGACTGTGGTTTAGGGTCAGTGGACCAATTAGTAAAAATAAGTCTTGATGCAGACATACAAGCGTGGTTAAGTCTTTAACACCTTCTCAACTCTAAGATACCTTTCAGTTGTTAATGTGATTCTCAGGGAGCTAGGTGTGTTTTTCTATCCCTTTATACATGCCGTCTGTAATTCCTAAGGAGACATTTTCCTCAAAGGTGAACTTCAGTGCTTTCTTTTAGAGGGTAGAAATGTTTTTTTCCTAAGTCCTTATATATGATGTAAATATTGCAGGAAGGAAACCGTTCAGAGTGGTTACTTATGCAGAGAGAAATTGTGACTGGGCTAAAGAAATTATTTTTTTATTTCAGTTCCCAAGGAGAAGACAAAAAGAAATTGTTGCTGCTAATATATTTTCTATAACACAAAGAATAATGTTTTCTAAAACAAAGAGGTACAAGATGAATTTCTTCAAATTACTCCCATACAGCCCTTAATTTCTCAGCCTTAATTATATGCTTAAGAAATATATCAACCTGGACTTCCCTGGTGCCTCAGTGGTTAAGAATCCACCTGCCAATGCAAGGGACTCGGGTTCGATTACTGGTCCGGGAAGATCCCACATGCCACGGAGCAACTAAGTCCGTGCGCCATAACTACTGAGACTGTGCTCTAGAGCCCGCGTGCAACAACTACTGAAGCCTGCATGCCTAGAGCCCGTGCTCCACAAGAGAAGCCACTGCAATGAGAAACCCATGCACTGCAACAAAGAGTAGCCCCCGCTCGCCACAACTAGAGAAAGCCCACGCACAGCAACAAAGACCCAACACAGCCAAAAATAAATAAATTTTTTAAAAAAGAAAAAGAGGGCTTCCCTGGTGGCACAGTGGTTGAGAGTCCGCCTGCCGATGCAGGGGACGCGGGTTCGTGCCCCGGTCCGGGAAGATCCCACATGCCGCGGAGCAGCTAGGCCCGTGAGCCATGGCCGCTGAGCCTGCGCGTCCGGAGCCTGTGCTCCGCAACGGGAGAGGCCACAACAGTGAGAGGCCCACGTACCGCAAAAAAAAAAAAAAGAAAAAAAAAGAAAAAAATATATTAACCCTTGTATCAGTTATAACGCTGCTCAACTACAGATAATAGAGAACAGGTGACTCAAAGTGGCTTAAAGAATAGGACATTTATTATGCAACATAACAAGAACTTTAGAGCTAGGGCAGGTCTAGGGTTGGTTAATTCAGCTACTCAACAATGTATTTGAAGACTCAAGTTGCTCTCATATTTCTGCCCTGCTTTCTCCTCCATCTATTCTCCATAGGCTAATGCCACTTCTGGTCCCAGGATGGCTGTCACATTCATCACATGCAGTCATGACACTGGCTTTCAGGGAAGAACTGTTGCTTTCTGTAAACCTTCTTTTAAGAGAAAGACCTTCTCCTGATTCCTTCAGCAGTTGTCTCTCTCATATCAGTGGCCAGAGTTGCATCAGATAAGTAGGGCAAAGTACAAACACTTTAAGGGTCAGGTAGACCTAAATCAGTGTGTTGATACCAGCCAGACAGATATGTATGGGCATATGTCTGAGTCAGTTACTGGCGAGGGGAGTGGGACACCAGGATTAGACCAATCGTGATTGATTATCAGGGCAGGAAGCAGCTTCCTCTGAAGCACATGGATATCTGAACAAAATCAGGGTTATTAGCAAAGAAAATGTGTGTTAGGGGTGTGGCAGTTAGGCTGGGGGTTTAGATAAAGGAAATGGTTTTGGGCTAGGCAACCACCAGTGTCTGCTAAAACTCTCTGCCTTAGTTGGTTTGCATTCCTTTTAAATCTAATAAATATTATAATCCTGGGAACAGTTTCCTTTGCCTGGCATAGCCTAGATTCCTCCCCTAACTGGGAGTCAGTTTCCACTTTATTTCCAATGTTCAGGAAACATACAAATGTCTTTTTTTTTTTTCTTAAGAGCAATGACAGCAGAGCAACCATACAAATATAAAATGAAATTGTATTGCTTTCATGTCAAAATCTAACCATCTAGCAATTTACCTATTTACCCATCTATCTCCATTTGTTTTCTGCACAGGGTTTAAAAGAATTCTGTTTATAAATGTGTTATGAGAGTACCAAGTTATCTGCAATCCTGTGTAGGCTTTGAAGAATGATTCATTATTTTGGTTGATTGGAAATATACACAGGAAGTGTGCCTTTGGGCTTCTTGATTTTCCAGCATCCTTGATAAGTTGTTGTTTCCACTCTTTACAGAGCTTTGGAGGTAGTGGATGGAGGCCATGTGGCTGGAGAGTGCCAAGAATTTACACTGCACTGCGGGGAGTCCCGGTTCTTTCACACTGCCTGTGAGGTGCCTGGTCCTTTACCTACAGAGTCTGGAATGTTTAAAAAGGTAATGCTTCATTTCCAGTATTTGGCTCCCAGGACTAAACACTTTAATGAATTAAAAAGTGAAAAATAACCCCTGTCTGATTGAAAAACACATACTTGAAAAGAACGTAGATGGTAAAAAGGTCATTATATATCAACGCACCAGGATAATAAATAAGGATCAAGGGATAAGTTTGAATCTTTGCTCTTTGCTGCCTTCAAATGTTCTACCTCGTTGTCCTGGGTGCCTTTTGCCTGCCTTTTTCCCTTTGTATACCTTTAACTCAAAGGTATACAAAATAAAATGACATCAATATTTGGAAATAGTGATTCATTCCCATAAAAGGCATTTTTACTACTTCCTACTGTAAGGCATTTAAAGTTGTTACCATTCTATCGGTAGTTACATCTTAATATCTAGATGTTTGCGCAGAAAGTTCTGACTTAACTATATTGCCTTGAAAAGTTTTTCCCAAAGTGGGAGATAACGTGTATGCATGTTAACTGCATCCTTTCACCCATGAAAAGACACGGCTCCTGTCCTTGCCTGCAGGCAACAAAGTAGAATAAAGTCTTGAGTCACAGTGTGAGAGCTGGTTTAGCTGCCAGGCTTTGAAGGTTGTATAATACATTTCTTGTTACAACTTCTTATAAGATCACTGAGGGTTAGTAATGAAAGATATTTTGTCATGAAAGAAATCTCCCTCCCAAAGGAATTTGCTTTAGTAATGCTATATATTAAAAGTGAAAAAATTACTTAGTGCAAGATGAAAAATTTTGGAGATTGGATGCACAACAATGTGAATGTATTTAGGACTACTGAGCTATATACTTAAAATGGTTAAGATGGCAAATTGTATGTTATGTGTATTCTACCACAATTAAAAATTAAAATGAAAAAATATCCTTACTGGTGGAAAGAAGTAAGAAAAAAGGACATGATGCAATTATAAACTCATATTTTATTAGAAAATGACAAAAGTAGGTAGGGAAATTCAGCAGAAAATGCTTTCTAACTCAAAGTAGGATGATATCAATCAGAGTACCAGAAATATAAAATTAAATTTTATGAAATGTTGAAATTAAAAAATCAAATTTAAACTAAAAAATTAAATAACCTGGCTTCCTATAATTTATACTCACTTTCAAATTGGTTTTGCATTTTGTTCTTCTTTCTGTGTAAGAAATAGTTTATAACTGGAAACAAAACCTGATAAATCCAGTCACTGGCCCTGAGTTTCGAGTTGTTTTCTACATTTTTCCTTTAATAACTTAAAATAAAAATAATTCTGCAAGTATCATGCCATTAACTATCCTATGATGTTTCCTGAAGTCCAGGAAACAATTGGGGGCAGCATTCAAAGTTGCGGCAAAAAGTAAATTCCCTGAGAAGGGTGGCGGTGAAGGGTCTGCAGTGCCCCCTCCCTTGGTCTGCAATTCAGCAATAGGCGTGTCTTCTTCCTAGTCCCCTTATCCCGTCTAGACATGCTCTCTCAGCCCTTGCTTGCTGTCCCAGGCTGCAGTCAAGGAGCCCTGAGCACCAGGCAGCTCATGGGAGAGGCCCCGAGGCCAAGCCAGAGAGCTCAGTCCCATGAAGGCTGGCAGGGAGAAAGAGGCCAGTCGGTACACCTGGGGAAGGCAGAGGCCTGGGACCAGAAACGGATGAACTGGGAACCCAGTGTAGGAAGGGAGCCAGGGCAGATAGAAACAGGGTAGGAACTGGACGAAAGGAGCAAGCAGAGGCAAAATGTCCTTCTGGCTACACTGTCTCCACGTGTTGCCTGAAATGGGGTCAGCCAGGCACCGTCTGTACTCTCTGCCTGTACCACACCCTCCTGCTCAGAGATGGTCAAACGTCCACATCAGGAAGAACTGGCTCCCGGATCCACTTCTGGATCTGCCTGTTTCTCCCTCTCCCGCCTCCATCAGCCCTCTTTCTTCCTCCTGCTTGCTCTGGGCTCTAGCTCTCTGGATCTTTCTCATCTGCATATTCTACTAGGGCTGGGAGAAAGGAAGAGGCATGGAACAGACGTTCTCTTGCCTACTGATGTGTTCTCAACTTTATGTCTCTTGAGATCATGGCTGAGAGGAGTAACCAGACCATTCTCAGAAGTGCAGGACAGCCCCACACCACCAGCCTGGCCAGTAGTACTGGGAAACAGAAGCTAACTCCATGTAGATTCTGGGTAGTTCGTACCCACTGTGAGTGCCAGCATGCCAGGGCGCCTCCCATGCGTCCAAAGGACTCTTCTCTTAATCCACTCTGGGCAGCAAGCCTGGTCATTTCCTGCAGGATTCAGCAGATTTACTAGGCAGTTGTATCAGGGCCGCCCTTGGCGCCTTTTCCAGGCAGAAGGCCATCAGTTCTTCTTAAGATACCTGACTTGATCTAGCCCTCTAAGTTATATCTATTTACTCAGATGAATGTTTCAATTTTTTATTTTCATTGAAGTGAAGCCATGTGCCTTCCCCCAAACAACCAGGATTTATTCCTTCTCTATATTTGTTCCATACACTCTGTGTTACTGTGTTTACTTATTTAACATGCTATTAACATTCCTTAGACATTCTTTAGAGCTGACAATACTGTACTGAATCCTTCAATTAAAAGAAGACATTGTTCTTCCAGCTTGTATAAACGGAAATAGGGATTTATAATTATAAAGCTGGTATTGCCTCTCAAATGCATGTATACGTCAACTAGGAAAAAAAGCACAACTACAAATCAAAGGAGAATATTACTAGAATTTAAATCTTAGATGAGAAACATCATCAGGGATTATATTTATTTATACCAAACAATTTTTCCTTTAAACGGCTACATAAAACCTTTAGTCAGCTTTAGAGTAGAAGATATATTTATGTAAATATTTATTACAAATATTTATATTTGTAACAGACTTTTAATATGAGAGAAAAGCATAAGGAAGTGGTATCATTGAGTGAAAACATATATCATATGTGATAATTATATTGAATAATTCTTTCTTTGCATGTAAGAAAGGATTAATATTGTAGATTAATATGTTTTGCTGTATTATATACTTATTATATTTACTACTGAATTCATTTTTTAAGTGAAAATGTCTTAATTCCACTACATAGAGATATTTCCAGAACATGAAGTAACACCCTTTATTAATTAAAGCATTTCTTTAAAAAAAAATAGAATAAGAATACTGAGCAAAGTATTGTTAATTAAAATTAGCATCTTCAAAGAGAGTAATTACCTTAATGAGAATTTCAGTGATTTCTAGTATGAAAATCTTTTAATTTCCCTTCAATTCTAATCACTTATTTTGATCTAGAAAATTGTATCTGACAATAGTGATAAGTAAAATTGTCACATTTTCAATCCTTCTGGAGCCAAGTTCAAACAAGTGAAAAGGAATAAGTGGGCACAGCAATTGTTTGATTAATTCAAGCAAAAGAAAAGAATTATTTTGCTTTAACTGTTTGGACTTTTTCATTCTTGACTTGGATAAAGCCTCTAATTCCCATTGCCTGTAAGTGTGTTTGCACGTGCATGTGTATAAGTGTGTGTATGTGTGCTTTTTAAAAGGAAAAATAAGCCCCACACCCCCGAACCAAAGTTGCTATAATCTATAGAGGAGAAAGAATTTTGCCAAATCAGTGCTGCTTCTTCAGAACTCATGTGTACAGATTTTGATTCTTGTTAATGCTTCTCTGCCTCATCATTCAGGAGATATCTGTGAAGGTCTCATCCCACTCTTGAGATTGGGATGCTCCCAAATCATCCAAGACAGGTATCTGCTTTAGTCTCAAGTATCTCAGAGATGGTTCTACCACAGTTGCTTTTGATAGCTTCTTCATCGCCCAATTAATCTTGCAGTTGTCAAGGTGGAGTGTTGTCCAGCTTCCAGCCTGGTTATTCTAGTTCAGTCAATAAGGATAACAGTTCAATTCAACAAGTATTTGTCGAGGTAGCAGAGAGGACAGAACATTTCCTAACACGTTCATTTCCATGTTTCTCAGGTGGTTGAACACTCTGAGAGGTGACATCCGTTTCTCTTCCCAACCCTATAACTTCTGCTTTCTCTCTCTCTAGCTGCTCCACATGGGCCCACTGGTTTTCCTCTGGATGCCCAATCCCCAGGCTTACCTCATTTCTTCGGTTGGACTAAGTTCAAAATATGAAGTACTTAAGAGGGCTCAGACTTGTCCACCCGCCCTGCCCCATCCCATGCAGCCCAGTGTTGGGTTGGCCTGGGACACAGTACATGAACATTGGTTGCTGGGCTCCTACATTTTGTCTCAGATCGCCCATGTTGCTGATCTCACCAAGGACTCTTCTGAAATTATCCTGCAGGTAGTAAGACCTTCGAAATCCAAGTTCCGACCCCCAAGCCCTAATCCTGAGATGGAGGCATTTAATTACTAAGGTTAGCCCTTCCCGATAGTGACTTCCTTGAAGGACTTAAGAGTATTATCCATCTGTTCCAACTCTGCATTCCACACTCCTATTGGCACTTTGTCTTACACTTGCATGTGTCATCTGGTGTGTGATTAGGGACTGCTGGCCCCTTAGACCTACCTTGTCCCAAATCTCTGCTTTCATCGTCCTTCAGATCTTCACATCATTTTACCCACCCCACCCTGGGACCGGCCCTAGCCATACAGGTAGGCCTAGTGCCCAGTTTCAATCTCTCATCCCTTTCCCTACTGGCTGCATGGCCGGAGTCTCTCTGTGCTCTATAAGTACTGATCTAAAAGGCTAAATATACTGTTAAGAAAAATAATTCAACATAGAGAGCAATGTGTACAGCATGTTACATTTTGTGTAAAAGGGGGATTAGAATAGATAGATAGATATAGATATATCTTTGTAGATTCATTAAGAAATTATGGAAGGATACATGAAAAGCTAGTAATAATTACTTGTGATAGAGGTGGGGGAAAAGAGTAGATAGGGGATGCAGGTGGGAGAGAGACTTTACTGTGCACCTTTTCATATTTTGAATTTTGAACTATTTGAAAGTATTGCCTATTCAAAATATTTTTGAAGATGGAGGAATGAATAGATATGATTTAAGTTATATTGTGATTAAAGTCACATTGAAATGGTTTAGGTATGCACGTGTGATTTTTTTATGATTCTCTGATTTGCTGTAAACTCTACCAGTCCTGACTGCATTGCCCGAGGACGTTACTGTTGTTCCCAAATTTCTTATTGCACCATTCTACTACCTTTGCCTATATTCTTTCCCATGCCTAGAAAGTCTTTCCACTTGTCTACCTGCAAAATTCTACTCATCCTTTAAGATCCTGCTGAAACAGCTCTTTCTTTGTGCTCCCTGCCCTCAAAAACTTGTTTATTTACCTTGGATGCATCAGGAACTCAGCATTTACCATATTGATTTACAAGTCTCCTTCCTTACCAGACTGGGAGGCCCTAAGGGTCAGATTGCATTTGTATGGCTGGAACATTATCAATTTTGCATGAATGAAATGCTGTCTATTTGCAGTAAAAAGTAGTGGAAAACAATGCTATTGCAAGTGTGCAGCATTTCAGCTCCGTATGAGTTGAATTTTTATTTATGCTCTAGAAGGTAGAGAAGGAAAGCTCAGCAAATGCATATACACACAGGTAAGCCATGTGTGGGCAGCAGAAAGAGAATGTGATTGTTTCCGGAGCATGACTCCACCCTCCTTCTCCAGCACTTGGGCTGTGGGGTCCGCGAAGATCAAGGTAGAGCATAGTGGCCTAGGGAGCACTTTTCCTCTGAAAAAGCCTGGTATTATTGGATGCAGCAAGAGGTGCTTTTCCTACATAGGAAGTTTCACATGTTGGGCATTCTGTGGGCTGGAGAATGTTGCTTTAATAACCCAAGAATGGCATTACAAAAGCAGGATATTGTATACCAGTTCTTTTTCTCATTAAAGCTAAATGTCTGGCCTTATAAGAAAAAGGTTGATTGCCTATGCATAGCTGGCTTTGGGAAAATCAAGCCTGTGGATATAACTATCTGTGATATTGTACATTTGAAGGTACCATGGTCACAAGGAAGTAGCAGGAGATCAATGAGTGATTTGTTGTTGTTTTTGTTTGTTTGTTTGTTTTTTGCGGTACGCAGGCCTCTCACTGTTGTGGCCTCTCCCTTTGCGGAGCACAGGCTCCAGACGTGCAGGCTTAGCGGCCATGGCTCACGGGCCCAGCCGCTCTGTGGCATGTGGGATCTTCCCGGACCAGGGCACGAACCCGTGTCCCCTGCATCGGCAGGCGGACTCTCAAGCACTGTGCCGCCAGGGAAGCCCGGTTTTGTTTTGTTTTTTACACCCCAAGTACATGTGTTGTCTTCCTTTGAGGTAGTGGCTGTGGGTGCTGTTTATTCACATATGTATAAATAAATATGTAAGTATATATTAACTAGTCCATTTCCCCATAACCCAAACTGGAAAGCTTTGTCTGTGGTAGGGTTTTGAGGTCTGTTTGTTTTTTAAATGTGGTAATATATTTATTATTTTTCTTCTAAATATTATGTTTGTTTGTTGCAAAAAATTTCCAAGAGTGTGAAACATACAAAATGAAGACTTAAATTCTCCCATTACACTTGAAGGTAACTAGTTTGGTGTGTATACTTTCAGAGTTTTTTGTTATGCATTTATGTAAACAGAGTTAGTGTATTTGTACTTTTCCAACCAAAAGATATCATGCAATGCATACAATTCTCTAATTTGTTTCTTTTTACTAAGCAATCTTTGTGATCATCTTTCCAAGTCAGTATCTATAAATACGCCTCTTTTGAACTACTACGTGATAGTATTCCATATGTATATTACGATGGCTGTACTCTTCTATAGTTAACCAATCTTTATTTATGAACATTTAAGTTATTTCCACTTTTTTTTCTTTTATAAACATTGCCCTCTCTCTGGGTGTTTTTTGGTCAGTATTTCTTTTTTTTTTTTTTTTTTGTGGTACGCGGGCCTCTCACTGCCGTGACCTCTGCCGTTGCAGAGCACAGGGCTCCGGACGCACAGGCTCAGCGGCCATGGCTCACGGGCCCAGCCGCTCCGCGGCATGTGAGATCTTCCCGGACCGGGGCATGAACCCGTGTCCCCTGCATCGGCAGGCAGACTCTCAACCACTGTGCCACCAGGAAAGCCCTGTCAGTATTTCTATGGGATAAATTCTCTAGAAATGGAATTACTGAATCAAAAGTACACTTATTTTTAGATGTTATAGATATTGTCAAATTGCCCATAAAAAGGTTTTATCAACCTAAGTTCCCAACCAAAGTGAATGAATGTGCCTATTTTCCTACCACTTCATAAATGTTGTATGTAATTGATATTTTTTTTTCATTTTGTCATTCTGTTGGTATCTCATTGTTTAAAGCTATAGTTCTTCAATTAGGAATGAGGTTGGGGGACTTCCCTGGTGGCACAGTGGTTAAGAATCTGCCTGCCAATGCAAGGGACACAGGTTCGAGCCCTGGCCCGGGAAGATCCCACATACCATGGAGCAACTAAGCCCGTGCGCCACAACTACTGAGCCCACGTGCCACAACCACTGAAGCCTGCGTGCCTATAGCCTGTGCTCCGCAACAAGAGAAGCCACCACGAGAAGCCTGCGCACCGCAATGAAGAGTAGCCCCTGCTCACCACAACTAAAGAATGCCTGCCCTCAGCAACGAAGACCCAACACAGCCAAAAATAAATAAATTTATAAAAAAAAAAAAAAAGCATGAGGTTGGGCTCTTTTTTTATGTTTACTGGCCATTTGTATTTCTTCAGTGAATTATCTTTTCATGTATTTTGCTCACTTATGTGTTGGGTTTATCTTGCTTAAGATATTGTGACAAGGTGATAATCATTGGTATTCAAACTGGTTAAAAATTGTGTTTTTACAGGGGACATTTTAACCTTTTTGTATTCTTTTTCTTTTAAAAAGTTATTTTAAGTTACTTAAAATAACTTAGTGTTCGGTTATCCAGTTAAGGTTTAAATTTGTTGTGTGCTTGTAGGGGCGGGAGTTTTGTGTGGCTGGAACTGTTAGGTAGTGAAGACCCGAAATGCTTCTCTGCTCTTACTAGAGAGTGGGTATCAGAGGAGACAGGAGTGGGAATGGGACTTGTGAAATAATATTTTTTGGTCACTCATGCAGTGGAACTAAATGACAGTCTCAGAAGAGTCACTGAAATGTTTTTCCCTCTCATTCACCTCAGTCCTGCTCCTGTACGTCTTTCAGTCCCTTTGTTCAAATGAATTTCTTTCACTTATTATAAAAAATATTTACAACAGTCTTAGACTCAAAGTATCAAGGCTGAAAATATTTAAGTTAAAGTCCTTCAGGATTCTGTGTCTAGCTCTAGTCAAGACAGATCCATTTCCATCAGGAATCCCTGGCTCGTGATCATCCTGACCAGCATGGCTGTCTTGTAAGGATCGTTAGTGATTGTAAAGCCCAGGGCATATACAAAGCTCTCTGTAAGTAGTAATTATTGTTATTCTCTGATATCCTTAAATTTCAAACTGAATTCCTACCAGCTAATGTAGTACAGGAGAAAATTAAAGTTCTTGTGACGTCATTCCCAGAATAAAGAGGAGTCACTGGCCAGTGACACTCATTTGTCTTCCTGAAGACGTCGAGAGATGTCGTCATGTTGGCCAGAGAGAAGACAATTTGGGGGGGGGGGGCCTTCTTTTGAATATTCTAATCATAGAATATTTATGTAGGTCAGGAATCCCTCATTGGGGATCCCTTCTTTAGTCAAGAACAAAGCCCTCTGGCTACACTCGACGACATTTGGGCCAATTGGAACGCGATCTGGTTGCTTATGTAGCTCTGGACACTGCATTTCTGCAATACTTACTTCTGAGGAAAATCTGAAGACTGGCCTAACCCAGAGCCTCAATGGGTGGGTCGAACCTGCTGTGGTTCTGGTTGTGGCAGGTGCAGCGGGTGTGCCGACAGTCACAGCGGGAGGGCAGACTCTCGGAATAGGTGCTCCGACTCCCGGAATAGATATGAAAATTCCAGAAACAGGTACTGTAACCGGGATCTAGAGGTGAGTCCTGCTGAGGGAATCTTTCTGAATATCGATTTGTCCAATGTCACTTTAATAACAATTGAGTATGAGGTACATGATTGGGAATCAGTATGTGTTACTGTTTCACAGGGCTAATGCCATGGTAGTCTTATATATTAACATACTCCCTTACTTTTTTTTCTGAGTGTTAAACAATTTTTTTTTTTTTGCAGTTGGTTAGAGCTTAATTGGGAAAGTCGATGCCGGTGAAGGTAGCTCCTGCTGGGTACTGTTCTCTGAGACTTAGTCTTCTCTACTTTAGGCTTTTGAGAACTTTGAATGCTGGGAGAGAACCATGCTACCCTACATTCTCTCAAAAGCTACTTTCCTGTGAGCTGAGCTTATTTGCAGATTACCAAGTTCTTAATTGAATCAGATATTAAATCACATAAAGGTGCTTTGAACAGTGGAATGATTCGTTTAAGATTCTGAATCAGCAGCTCAGAATTGCTTTTTGTGTACCGAATTTGACAGGAGCTGTTGTCTTTTTTATATATATACATTTATTTATTTATTTTTGGCTGTGTTGGGTGTTCGTTGCTGCACACAGGCTTTCTCTAGTTGCGGCGAGCGGGGGCTACTCTTTGTCGTGGTGAGCAGGCTTCTCATTGCAGTGGCTTCTCTTGTTGCAGAGCACAGGCTCTAGGCGCACGGGCTTCAGTAGTTGTGGCACGCAGGCTCAGTAGTTGTGGTGCTCGGGCTTAGTTGCTCTGTGGCATGTGGGATCTTCCTGGACCAGGGCTCAAACCCATGTCCCCTGCATTGGCAGGCGGATTCTTAACCACTGTGCCACCAGAGAAGTCCCAGGAGATGTTGTCTTAAGATTGAGAGGTGACTCAAGGTCTCAACACCAGTGGTCACTCGTTATCCCCAGTCCCTGTTTGTTAAAGCCAGTGTTTTGTTTTAGTAGTAGATCGTCTGTGCTACTTTGTAATATGTGAGGTGGCCAGCACCACCAGCCTGAGCTTGCCTTTGATGCTTATTCATCCCCTTCTTCTCCACCTGTAATATTATACATCTGCTTTGTTTTGCACATGATAGCTTTGAAGCTACTGGAATGGAATGTGTAGAATGTGTATGTCAGACTAGTTTTGTAATGTGCTTTAGAAAAAGCAAGCTGTATGTACTTCTGAGCTACAGTTTCCTCAGGGTACTGATTAGAATGTAACCCATAACTTAATGAAATGGGTAATAGATTTAAATATATATATGTGTTTGTATGTGTGTGTGTATATATGTATATACATATATGTTTGTGTGTTACACGCATACACACACACACACACACACACACTTTTGAAGAACATCTAAATGCTGAAGTGACAATTGAAGGTGGAATTAAACATTTGAAGTTAGTACTTTGCAGACCCCATTGGTCAGATAGACCCCTCTTAGCTGTTTCTTATGTTCAAGTCTTCAGACTTGAATACAAGGGACTTAGTATTTTAATTATTCTATGTTTATTCCCATGATTATTGATTTTACTGTCTTCTTAGCAGAGCTTTGATTTCTCTCTGCCATTTTACCTAATGACTTTCTCTTTTGGAAGCTTTAGTCAAACACCATCTATAGAGAGGTCAAAAATTTAGTATTACAGATTTGTGTCCTCTGATAATTAGTGGTTCATTATCAGCTACCAAGGGGTATTTTTAATGACTTTCAACCAGCAGTATGGAAAAAATGTCCAGAAAAACATGGGAAAAAACGAAAATTTGTGACTGGAAGACAACCAGATAACACTAACTTAAATGCTTAGAGCCTTTGGGTAACATGTGATTATGAGAGATCTCTGTAATTATGACAATTGCAACCTAAGTGAATCTCTCCAAGGCAACCTGGGTCATCTCAATGAACAGTGGACCATCTCACCTAATTCCCTGCTGACTTTGAATGTAGATCTTAGAAACTTGAACATGCTATTCACCAAAATGATCCAAAAAAGAACCCCAAATAATGTGGAACTTTTGTCTTATTTGATTTTGTTTTATTAGTATCTTAAAATGAACATCAACCAACTTAGAAGATGAGGCAAGTAGGGACTGATTTGGCACTGATGCTAAAATTCCTAATTTAAAGCATCTCCCTATTGGTGATAATGTCATTCAAACCAGTGCAGAAGACTTTGCCCTTGAGTTCTCTCATAAGCTTTGCCCAAAATAACTAAAGAGAATATCAAAATGCTTCTAAGAATTAACTTCTATGAGCTTAGCAATTAAGTGAAGTTCCATCATAATGTATATGTTAATTCAAAATATTGAATTTTTTCAGATATTTTCCAAAATGACAATATACATTGTAACAATGATAAATACCCTGAAAAAAAAAAACTCTTTGATTTTCTATTTTAAAATGGTGATAATCCAAACTGGCTAAAGTAATCTGGTGAGTACCTGTGAATGCGAAAAATTATGACTTATCAACATCTATTCATCTTTAAAACCCCAATTAAATATCATTTCATTTGTGAAGTTCCCCTGAATTCCCAGGTGGTATTGTCTGATATCTCTCATGTTCTCATGGAATTTTATAATATCCCAAGTGATTTCTCCATATTATTATTCAGAAATTATGTCTCTTCTCCACTAGGCTTCTCTAGGGCAGGGTATTCACATTCACATCTTATTCACACCTAATACTGTGCCTGCCATATAGAAGACACTCTACACTAATTGCAATAACTGGAAAAGTGAATTATAAAGCGCAGAATGTAGCCCAAAGACCAGAGCTCTGATTTCAACTTTTATATTTGTAACTTAGGAGATGAGAGTTGGATGAGACAGTGCTCTGTAGAACCCTAGGGGTCCTCTGAGATGCCTTGGAGGCTGCAACAGGAAGAAAGGGATGGATGGAAAGATGGATGGGAGAGGAACTCAGGCTTGCAAGCTTCACGCCTTGTCTTCACTCAGAGATGCTCACTTATATCTGTTTTCTATATATGACTGAATCCCTGTACAACTTCTTTTGAATAAAATGCTTTACTGCTGATAGAATCATGAAAACAACTGGACTAGATTACATATAATGTTCTTCCACTTCTAGTGTCTGTAATTTTATGTAACATTTTTATTAATTCATCTTATCATATTGTCTTTTTTTACAGATTTATTATTTTTAAATTTCATTTTATTTATTTTTGGCAGCGTCGAGTCTTAGTTGCATCATGCGGGATCTTCGTTGAGGCACGAGGGATCTTTCGTTGGGGGTGCGCGGGCTCCTCATTGCGGAGCGCAGGCTTCTTTCTAGCTGTGGTGTGTAGGTTTTCTCTCTAGTTGTGGCACGCAGCTCCAGGGCGCGTGAGCTCTGTAGTTTGCAGCACGCGGGCTCTAGTTGAGGCGCGCGAGCTCAGTAGTTGTGGTGCGCGGGCTTAGTTGCCCCGCGGCATGTGGAATCTCAGTTCCCCAACCAGGGATCGAACCCCCGTCCCTTGCATTGCAAGTGGATTCTTTACCACTGGACCACTAGGGAAATCCCTGATATTGTCTTTTAAGAGAAACTTAATAATCACATTGCTCTCACTGACTTGTTACTTATACCCACACCACCCCCCATCATACCAGTCTTTTCTGTTCTATTTTGTGCTTAGCCAGCTTGTCTATTACACCTTGTAGTTACTCTTTAAATCTGAATGTTCTTTAGTTTTGTAAAATCTGAATGTTCTTTAGTTTTTAAAATCATTCTTAAATTTAATTGTTTTGAAGTTCATTCTTATCTATCTGAGCATTAGCAACCTTGAATATCTAGTTTCATCTATAAATCTGATGATAGTATTCAGGTTGGAGTTATTGGGAGAGGGATGGTTGAGTAAATTGATATTCCGACCTTCCTATGGTGCTTGCTGATTTTGCAATGAGTTGTCTTCTCGACCCTCATCTTGTTTAAAAATGATATTTGAGAGAGCAAATATTTTAAAGTTTGTGAGTAAATATTCATGATGGTCATCTAAAGTACTAAATAGAGCAACACATATTTTCACAGCATAGATAGTAATGATGGAATTAGTAGGTAGGTTATAGGAGAAAAGGAAAGAAGCAGGAGAAGGTCAAAGTACACAAAATAAGGAAAGAGATTCAAATACCCATGTGCTCAGCGTTCATTCAAAGCTCATTAAACGTCCCTAGTGCGTCTGCAGTTTTAGTGCTAGCATTCTGCGGATGGCTTATCCTTTGTTCCTTATGTTTGGTACCTGTGCTATTTATTTATTCATTTCATGCTTGTTAATGAGGTACAAGCATGGGAGTTTCTCCTTTCAATGGAGGGGAATGAAAAGGGAATTGTTGGAAGTACACTGACTAATTCAGTCTCACAAATTACCAACAACTTACCCTAAAACAAGCCTAAAAGAAATGACAAACTAATTTTACTTAAGACAAAAAATAAGACCCAGTGTACCAGTTACATTTGATACTGTGTTGTTCTGTCTTACAATTCGGAAAGGCATCAGAATTGAGGCGATAGTTGAACACATGAGATGATAAATTAAGCAAAGTATTGATAGAATGTATTTGGTTAGAGAGAATGGTACAGAAAGGAAACTTAGGAAGTAGAATGTTTTTCAGGAATAAGTGTGGGGTGGGGTCCAGTCTTTAAATACAGAAAAATTATTGTAAGGTCTTGAGGAAAGAAGAATTCGTAATGAATGCAGTATTTCAGAGGTAGTGGCATTGATATTCCTGGTGTGATGGAAGGGCAGGGTTGAGGGATATAAAAAGCTGTGAACAGAGGTGGGGACTGGGATCTCAGAAACTGCCCAAGAGGCTATTAAAACAGTATGGGCTTGGGGCTTCCCTGGTGGCACAGTGGTTAAGAATCCGCCTGCCAATGCAGGGGACACAGGTTCAAGCCCTGGTCTGGGAAGATCCCACATGCCACAGAGCAACTAAGCCTGTGCACCACAACTACTGAGCCTGTGCTCTAGAGCCCGCGAGCCACAACTACTGAGCCCGCGTGCTACAACTACTGAAACCCAAGTGCCTAGAGCCTGTGCTCCCCAACAAGAGAAGCCACTGCAATGAGAAGCCTGTGCACCGCAACAAAGAGTAGCCCCCACTCGCCGCAACTAGAGAAAGCCCGCGCACAGCAACGAAGACCCAATGCAGCCAAAAAAAAAAAAACAGTATGGGCTTGTATTAAGGTAGAGGCTGTTGAATGGGTGAAGTCAAGAGATCCAATGATGCATTACATGTAGGAGCAAAAGTGGATAGAATGAAAGATTTTAAGATTTTTAATTTGGGAGGCTAGAAAAAATGGTGTTCCTGGTGACAAATGAAATCCTTTAGAAAGGAAGCCTGCTTGCAAGGAAAAATTGATTTGTTCCTTTTAGAAAATGTTGACTTTGAAGTAGGAACTTGAAAACCAGGTAGAAAGTTTTAGAATAAAAGAGAGAGCAGGGCTTCCCTGGTGGCGCAGTGGTTGAGAGTCCACCTGCCAATGCAGGGGACGCGGGTTCGTGCCCTGGTCCGGGAGGATCCCACATGCCGCGGAGCGGTTGGGCCCGTGGGCCATGGTGAGAGGCCCACGTACCGCAAGCAAAAAAAAAAAAAAAAAAAAGAGCAGTATGGAGAAATAGATTTGTGCTATCATCAGAGCAAATGAGAAGTAGAAAAATTTTCAGTTTTACTTTTCTTTCTCTCTCTCTTTTTTTCATTTTTTTGTTTGTTTGTTTTCGTTTTTTTTTGTAGATTGACATTGAAACTCATTTGGCAGCAAACTCTGACCTGAATGCTTATAAGGCAATTTATTATCTTTAATTATCCCATTTACAGTAAATTGTCATACATTTTTGCTACAGAAATATTAATGTGTTATGGTACGTATACATACTACCTTTCCAAAATCTGAAGATTCTTACTTTTAAAATACTTCTGACCCCAATGAGATTTGCATCAGGGATTGTAAGTTTGGAGAAAGAATGCCAGTGATGGGGTAAGACAGAATCATCCATAACTGGGAGTTGTCTGTAAGGTTGAATAAATGACAAGAGAATGAAGGATTAAACTTAAAAAGAAAAACATTATAGTTCACACAAGTAGAAGGTAAAATTGAAAGAGGGAATTCAAGAAATAAGTAAGTTGAAGGGGATAATGGATTTGGCAAAAAGAAGGATATAGCTGCATTCATACAGTTCTTAAAGGTTATGGGAGTGGTGGAAAATGGGCACTGGCAGCTGGAGAGAGAGCCTGAGGTTTATTTACAGGTTAAAGGAGAGCAAAGACTGGACGGGGAAGATTCAGGAAAGACTGTCAAAGGGGTAGCAGCACAGAGGGAAGGGCTGCTTGTTAAGATAGGACAAGGCAGTTATAGAAGCTGAAAAGAGGAAAAAGGAGAAGGGACTATAGTAAAAATGCTTCAGAATGAGGGCATCATTTGGGAGGTGCATATTGGTTGCAAGACAGACCTTGAGCTCAGGTGGTCCGTAGTTTTGGAGAAGAGAGACATCTTCTCAAACTAAGAGGAAGCTATCAGAACGTGAAGCTGACACAAGAAGGAATTCCTCCTGAAGAGTTTCACTTTTCTTTGTAGAGAAAGAAAGTCGCTACCCCAAAAAATAGGTCTGGGGGAGAATTGATGATTGAGTGTGGTTTTGGTGTAACCACTGACAAAAGTATGGTAGGAAGTCAACAGTAAACCGAGGGCGTCAAAAGGGCCAGGATGAGTAAAACACCATAAATCTACAATTCAGATGTACACAGAGTACCATTTGGCAATGGCTCTCTTGTTATTTAATGTGATCTAAAATTTCCCAGTCCACAAAAGTGGGATAGCTCTGTGTCCCAGCAGACATGTAGATGTGACATGTGAAGTGATGCACACAAAATGATCATTTGTCATTTGCTTTCCCAACAATGAGCAAGTAGTTATCCCAGGACTAAGGACGTAAGTGCCACACTGCAGTCGTCTCCTCGCTGGTCTCTCTGCCCCCCTTCTTACCCCCATCATTATTTCTGCATAAGGCAGCAGAGTCATCTTTTCAAGGCATAAATCAAATCCTACTGTTTCTCTGCTTGTAACTCTCCAAGGGCTTCCTATCACACATAAAAGAGAAAACTCTGGGTTTTTTTAATTTTATTTTATTGGAGTATAGTTGTTCAGTTATACATATACATATATTCAGTCTTTTTTAGATTCTTTTGTCATATAGGTTATCACAGAATATTGAGTAGAGTTCCCTGTGCTATGTAGGTCCTTGTCAGTTATCTATCTTATATATGGTAGTGTGTGTATGTTCATTCCAAGCTCCTGATTTATCCCTCCCCCTGCCCCATGTTTCCCCTTTGGTAACCATAAGTTTGTTTTCTATATCTGCAAGTCTGTTCCTATTTTGTAAATAAGTTCATTTGTATCATTTTTAAAAATTAGATTCCACATATGAGTGATATCATATGATATTTGTCTTTGCCTGTCTGACTTACTTCACCTAGTATGGTAATCTCTAGGTCCATCCATGTTGCTGCAAATGGTGTTATTTCATTCTTTTTTATGGCTGAGTAATATTCCATTGTATACATGGACCACATCTTCTTTATCCATTCCTCAGTTGA
Organism: Globicephala melas; assembly: GCF_963455315.2. Classification (NCBI taxonomy): domain Eukaryota; kingdom Metazoa; phylum Chordata; class Mammalia; order Artiodactyla; family Delphinidae; genus Globicephala; species Globicephala melas. Next base: position 36,883,870 of record NC_083327.1, read on the forward strand.
TGGACATTTAGGTTGTTTCCATGACTTGGCTATGTAAATACTGCTGCAATGAACATTGGGGTGTGTGTATCTTTTTGGATTATGGTTTTCTCTGGATATATGCCCAGAAGTGGGATTGCTGCATCATATAGTAGTTCTATTTTTAGTTTTTTGAGGAACCTTCATAGTGGCTGTACCAATTTACATTCCCACCAACAGTGTAGGGCAGTTCCCTTTTCTCCATACCCTCTCCAGCATTTATTGTTTGTGGGCTTTTTGATGATGGCCATTCTGACTGGTGTGAGGTGATAACTCATTGTAGTTTTGATTTGTGTTTCTCTGATAATTAGTGATGTTGTGCATTTTTTCATGTGCTTTTTGGCCGTCTGTATGTCTTCTTTGGAGAAATGTCTATTTAGATCTTCTGCCCATTTTTTGATTGGGTTGTTTGTTTTTTTGATATAGAGCTGCATGAGTTGTTTGTATATTTTGAAGATTAATTCCTTGTCAGTTGCTTTTTTTGCAGATATTTTCTCTTGAGAAAACTCAGGTCTTTATACGTGTTTACAGGCCTTTTGTGAACTGGCCCCTTCCATTGCCCAGCTCAAACTCCCCCCAGCTCTGCCCCAGACACACTGGAGCAGTTACGTGATGTGCTGAACCCTTTTTTTGTCTTGAGAATTGGACCCTACCTGTTTGCCTGGCCTGGAACACCTCCCCCAGTCCTCACAGGACTGATTCCTTCTCATCCTTCACAGCTTAAGTGTCACCTGTGCAGAAAGGTCAGTCACCATCACCTCAACCTGCATGAATTATCTGCACAATACGGATTGCTATATATTTTCTTGCTTATTTGTTTGCTTGTTATTTTGTCTTTCTCCCCTACAATATAAACTCTGTGAAGCAGAGATTTTTGTCTCTTATTCACTGCTATACCCCCTTCCTAACACAATGTCTGACACACACTAGGTGCTCAATAAATGTTTGTTGAATGAATGAACAAATGTTTCTCTGTACCTTCTACTTTCAATTTAATTTCCTTAACTATTTTATTTTTTAATGACTACTTAGTAGGTGTTCAGCACTTTGTTCAATTTTCTTAATTTGGTTTGATTTATTAATTTCAATTTGGTACTGTAACTACAGTGCTTCTCTTTTCTACAGTTTTGTAACTGTTGGGATTAACCATCCCTGCAGTGTTTCCTAGGCAGTCGCGTCTGAAACCTGTTTTGTTCCCTTGTGCCACAACCTTCCCATCTTCTAACCCAATTAATGGCATTAAAAGGACCTTGCAGCTATCTTACGTAACAGAAAGTCAGTATTTTTGGTCAGGAACCAGTTTTGTAACAAACAGCTTTGACGACTCTGCCCCAAGGCCCATGGAGCCTACACATACAGAGATAGTAAGCTGTCACACGTGCTGCTGGGGGTGGTGGTATAGCACTCAGGCTGCCAGGCCAAGTCCTGGACACGGAGCTTCCCTTTGTCCCCAGGTCGTTAGTGTAGTCACTCCCGTCCTGTCTGTCCAGCAGAAGCCTGGTAAACACAATGCTCTGAAGTGATTGAAAGCCAGACACAGGTAAGAAGTTAAATAAGAAATATAAATACAGTAATTCTGCACCATGAAAAGGATGAATCTAAAATAGGAAAACAGGGACTTCCCCTCTGGTCCAGTGGTAAAGAATCTGCCTTCCAATGCAGGGGACGCGGATTTGAACCCTGGTTGGGGAACTAAGATCCCACATGCCGCAGGACACCTAAGCCCATATGCCACAACTACTGAGCTCACGTGCCTCAACTAGAGAAACCGCGTGCTACAAACTGCAGAGCCCACGTGCCCTGGAGCCTGCGCGGCACAACTAGAGAGAAGCCTGAGCACTGCAATGAAAAAGCCCAAGTACTGCAACGAAAAAGATCCTGCGTGCCTCAACTAAGACCTGACACAGCCAAAAATAATAATAATAATAATAAAGAAAATAAATAGATAAAATAGGAAACCAAACAACAAGTATATAATCATAAAGAACTGGGGTGGGTCTGCTAAGACCACCTTCCTCAGTGATTGACACAGCTTTGCTGGGCTCTCACACAGTGTAATTCCCATGTGTTACTCCTCAAGGGACGTATTACCTGCCTGTACCATGAAGCCTCTTTATATTTAGCCCTGTGCAGTCATTAATTAGCTCATACATGAGCCCCTGAGTTGGTATCATTAGCTCTCCTTTGCAAACAAGAAAAAGCAAGGGTGTTGGTGCCTAGACTCCAAGCAGTGTGCTGCTGGGCTCAGTAAAGAATCCTGGAATTCCTGAACTTGAGTTTCCTGCACTGTAGAGTCAATGTATCACATTGTCAAACACAGTCAAATGGAAATGACCCAAATACCTGTTGTTCTTGCAGTGTTTTGGCCCCGCCCTTGTGGTCTTCTACCTGAAGGGAGGCTGCTCTCTGCTTGGCACAGTTGGGGCTGGAGGAGAGGGACCGGAGAGGAGGGGCGTGGCATGGGGAAGTGGAAGGGACATGCATCATGTGATTTCTAGTCTTTAGAGAGAAGTTACTTGAACTAAGCTTTTTGAGGATGTCTCTTAGGTCTGAAAGTTATGTTGGTCTCCATGGAGCAGGGCTGAACATGCAACGTGGCCTCCCCTTCCAGCATGTTGCTAATAAATCCTAGAAGCAAAAAGCAGACAAATCTTGACTTAAGGCAATATCCCGGCACCAGGAATGGCAGAACAATGAACTATGAAAACAGAGGGAACGTGTGTATATCAATGAGCGGGTCTTCTCTGCAGGCATTTCAGAGGTACCTGCCTGGTCTGCTGAGAGGTAATGCTGACCTGGTTTCACTATTCATATTTCCACAGGATCATCTCTATTTTAATCGTCTCTATAAATTATTCAAATGAGCTCAGAAGCCTTTCTGTACCAGATAGGTAAAAAGTACCTGGGGATTAATTTCTGGAACATCACACCCCAAGAAGAGTCCTCTTAAGGGAGTGCTTGGCACAATCTCTTGAATGCAAGTTACTCTCCCAAGGAGGCGACAGCACTACCAGCCAGGTGACAAGTGGGATGTGGGTTAGGGGTGAGCAGGAGCCTCTGAGCTGTTGCAGTTTTCCAAGCCTCTCCCCTTCCCAAGCGTGTTTTAGCCTTATTAAGCTCTCTTTATGCCAGGCACTCAAAAGAGAAAGAGTCCTCTTTATTTGCATGCCATAGACAAAAAGGATAGAATAAGTAAAAATAGATAATAGCTAACAGAATAGACAAAAACAGAGAATCTTTCACCCTCTATCTCTTATCTTTGGTCTGATTTAAGAGAGAAGTTTAATAGTAACTGTCGAAACATTTCTTTCAACAGAATGGGCTGGCCAATAAATTGCTCACTGATTCAGGGTATTTTTAAGCAAAAGATACTTACTCTCTGACACTAGGCATATCAGTATGGCTTTAGCTTCTCCTTTGCAGGGAGAGAAGAAGATCACAGTATTCTATGAAAAACTTTGCAAACAGAAGATGATATCTGCTTAATATCTTTAATCAGAAGTGGAATTTGAAAAAAAGTCAAGTAGTATTTTTCCTTCAAAGAGTTATTAGAGTGGGAACTGATTCTGTTGAATTATTTTTTTTTCTTTTTAAGGTAAATTTGAGACTGCCATGAACACTAAATGTGTTTCTGTGGAAATATAAATTACATAGGTATTTTGGAGAACCGGGTGTCTATCCCTGGCTTGTGGTACTTGGCTGTCTGGAACTTTGGGAAGTGAGTTGTTCTAAACAGCTGAGTTTTATAGATGACTTAGTGTCTATCCTTGTAGGTTGGAAACTTTTAAAGTTTTACTGTTTTGGGTAAAAACTATCTGAAGATATGTTTACTTATTTTTTCTTTTTTAAAACAGAATATGCTAAAATTATTTAGCTTTTTCTTGATGAAGCATGATTATTATGGATAACAGCATTTTTTATGGAAATACAGTAATGTTCTGAGAGCCTATTGAAGTGTATTGTTCTGTCTGCTATTGCAGCAAATTATTTCTGTATTATTCTTTTTTTCTAGAAGTTGCCTTTTATTACCTGTCATTTCTTACTTTTGTCACTGTGTACTTTAAAAAAATCTTTTAAAATGTTTAAAGTGTTTGGGTTAGTTACATGTTTGGAAATTAGCTAACAATGCTCTTTAGAATCTTGTATAAAGGAAGGGTAAATGGGCTTGGAGTGAGGCCAAGACTACCTTCTCTAACTGTTCGTATTTAAAAAAAATTTTTTTATTATGTATAAAAATTTTTTTTGGTGTGTATTATTCTCTCTACACAAAAGTAGAGAGAATAGCATAATGTACCATCACACCATTCAACAATTACCAACTTCTGGGCAGTCTTGTTTTCTCTACACCTCCCCTACTTTCCCACCTTACAGCTGGATTAAAAACTGCTTTCAACATTAGTATGAACTCATACTTAGCTTAATATAGATACAGGTGGTTACATATGGAAACGTTTAGGTATATTTGTATATACACCAGTTAGTATACACACACATATTTCCTTGCTCTGTCAGGTGAGCGGGTCTAGAAGCAATGACACCGCAGTAGCAACAAGCACTAGAGCCCAGATCTTGGTTTCTGATACCATTCTCCAGTAAAATAAACCAGGGCTTCTTGAAAAAATGGCTGATTTTAGGACTGGAGCACAAAATATACAAGATGAGCCTGGAATGTCTTATAGTGCCAGAAAGTAAAAATGTACCAAACGCGCGCGCACACACACACACGTATATGCAATAATAGAGATACGTCAAAAGGTCCTAGAAGCTAACTGAAATAGTTCCCAATAGTCAAAACTGGAACAATTTGAGCAATAAAATAAAGAAAGCAGCACTGTATTATAACACAAAGTATAAAATAAGTATCGTTGAGTCCGTACTGATAGAAATAAGTGAGTAAATAAATAAATAAATAGAGGAGAAGAGACAAAGCTCCAATGCAGAATTTCAAATAATTTATGTAAATACTGCACCTTTAAGGAGGGGGAACATAATAGCCCCACTCTGTAAGTGTGAGCTCCGCATGGGGACTTCCTTCCAAAGACTACGCTATAGAAGGGGGATCAAAGAGTAACTTCACAGTGGAGAAACATGGCAAACATTACCAAAGTCAACATCAGTAGCCACAAATCATGTTGATAGTATGTACCCTTGATATAATATGGTGAAAATCACATTGACCTCTGTACTCGTCTTCACCAAAACCCATAACCCCAGTCTAATCATGAGAGAAACACCAGACAAATTCCAGTAGAGGCTCATTCTACAAAAGGTCAGACCCGTACTCCTCAAAACTGTCAAGGTCATAAAAACCAATGGGAGTCACTCATGGCCAAGAGGAGTCTAAGGAGACATGACAACTAACTATTCAGCTAGTGTCATAATTGTCTGTGCTGTGACTGCATCTCTGCCAAAATTATATTACGGGAATATAAAAGATGAAAAACATCCATTTATTAGGCTTATATGACACTGGTAAAGTTTTAATGTTTAAAAATGTGTATTCATAATGTTAAGAAAGTCAATTCCAGAAGAGGGAAATAGCAGGAAGAGGATTACATTTCTAGCAAGGGTGACTATCACTGGAAGATTTAAGGCACAAACAAAAGAGAAAAGAGAACCAGGTAATGGATGCAGCAGAAGTGAATAAAGAAAGAAGAGGGGACAACAGGAAAAAGAGAAGAGAGAGAGAGATACATACAGTGGAGAGAATGTCAATAATATTCTGTTCGCCAGTAATAATAGCTGCTGACCTAAACAGTCTCTGTTCTGCCATCCCTTTTTTGGATTCTTTATTTACTATGAATACTAACGAAAAATTATCAGAATAAGATTGAGTACTGTTTCTTGACATTTTTCTTTTTCTTCGGTGGTACATAAGATAATTTTCTGGACATGTAATTTCAAAACATGTTTTGGTCTGTTGTCATCTTCTGAACTAACCATGAAAGATAGACTTGTCTTGCATAAACTGAGACAAACATGTATTTACATATTCAGTGAGGAATCTAATTCATGGAGAGTTGACTTATGATTATATCTTTATAAGAAGAGCACTGCTTGCTTAGAAAAGATGGCGACTATGATTACATTTGCCAAACTACTCCATGACTCGGAAGCTAATCTGGAGAAGGACTGAAAAAAATAACAATGCAAAAGAAGCTGTGTCTTGCTGTTCATTAAGTTATATATCTGTGGTCATTTTTTAAGTTATATGTTCAGATATTGTCAGTTGTGACCTTGACACCTTTGCCAATATGTTTTTTGTTTGTTTGTTTGCGGTACGCGGGCCTCTCACTGTTGTGGCCTCTCCCGTTGCGGAGCACAGGCTCCGGACGCGCAGGTTCAGCAGCCGTGGCTCACGGGGCCAGCCGCTCCGCGGCATGTGGGATCTTCCCGGACCAGGACACGAACCCGTGTCCCCTGCATCGGCAGGCAGACTCCCAACCACTGCGCCACCAGGGAAGCCCCGCCAATGTGTTTTTTTTTTTTTTTTTCAAGGTTTTATTGCAAACCAAAGTTGGTTTATCACACACAAAAAAAGGTGTGTGGTAGGGAGGGGGGGAAAGAATTGTACATTATTATAACCATGTTAATTACAGTACATTAAAATGGTGGTTTACATTACAAATAAGCCTGTAAGTTTAAATATACTAGTGTTACAACCCAATGTACAGACTTCCTTTATACAATACATATAATTATCAGGAATGCAAAAAAGAAACAAAAAAAACCAAAAACATAAATAATGCCCATTTTACAGGTGATATTTTAAACAATGAAAACACCAGGCTCTGACTGACAACTGGGGCATTGGTCCATAAAAACCTTTTCTAAAAATAGAAATATTTGTAGCAGCAATGCTTCTTTAAGCATCTGGATACAAGTCACTGCAAGACCATTTTCGATAAATTTTAGTTATTAACTATATCTTACAAAAAAAACAGCCTACACATAAATTTATCTTCCAAATATGGAAGAACAAACAATGTCCCACGTTGTAGTGTCCTGCAAGTGTCACATTGATGCTTATAACTGAGTCCTTCTGTGAGCAAGCATACCACACTCATACGGCTGATCACACAGGAAAGTCCACAAGGAAGAACAGAACGGAAACACTCGGCAACAGAAAGAACTTTGGAGCTAACACGATCTCATCAGAAAAGGCACGTTTCATAAGATGCGTTATCACGGCCCGGACAGACCTTCAGAAGCTCCTTCTCCGAACAGCGTCCTCCTACGAATGAGACCACTGCATCTGCCTGGGGCAGCCCTCTACTGCTCATTTCAGAGATAGCACCACATTGGAAGGAAGAATAAAGGAAAACCTCACAAGCTCACTGAGGAGGATGTGCTCTTCGAAAAGCTTCCAGCAAACAGTGTGCAATAAGATTGCCAAGATGTGCAAGCTTCCAGGGATGTGCAAATTCTCTTTTAAGATGTCCTGTCAGCTGGCAGCTCTGCCAAAAGGCTAACTAAAACATTTCAAAAACGCCCGTAAAATCCTTCACAACCAACCCTAAGACCATTCAGAGGAAAGAGTCCACGGGAGGTGCGTAGGAAAAGCCCAGGAAGGCCTCGGCCGCTTCCTTGACGCTGGCTGTGAGGAGGATACTGTCGGGCGACCGACCGATGGAGTTGGGGACTGGCTCTTCGGTAAACTCGGGATCAAAGTGCCGCAGGTCGCTGGGTCCACTCACATTTGGGTTAAAAGGGGGAGTAATCTTCTTATTAATGAGATCATCCCAGTTAATTAGGGAGAAGAAGACGTGATTCTTAATCTCCATAAAGTCATTCTTGGCACCAAGCCTCTTTGTCCTGTCCTTCTGCAGGAGGCCCTCCAGGACATGTCTTGCAGAATTTGTAATATTTGGCTTCAACTGGAGGGGTTTGTTCAGAATGTTGTCGTACATCTCAGCTGTGTTTCGGCTATAAAATGGAGGCAGGCCATAGAGCATCTCATATAAGACGGCCCCCAGACACCACCAGTCCACGGTCCTATCATAAGGCTGCTTATGAAGCACCTCAGGTGCAAGATACTCGGGTGTGCCGCAGAAGGTGGATGTCGTGCCATTGTGTTCAATGTTCTCCTTGCAGAGTCCAAAGTCAGTAAGGACAATGTGTCCCTGTGAATCCAGCAAAATATTCTCTGGCTTTAAGTCTCTATAAACGATGTTCAGAGAGTGCAGGTAACCCAAGGCACTGGCTATTTCAGCAGCATAGAACCGAGCCCGTGGTTCCAGGAAGCATCGCTCCCTCTGGAGATGGTAGAACAACCTCTCCACCGTTAATGTAGTCTAGGACAAAGTACAGTTTGTCAGCCGTCTGGAAAGAGAAGTGAAGGCCCACCAGGAAAGGGTGTTTCACGTTCTTCAGGAGAACATTCCGCTCCGACATAATATGCTTTTCCTCCTTCTTTTTCAGGATCGCTTTCTTTTGTAAAACTTTGACTGCATAGAATGCTTCTTCGGCTTTGTGTCTTGCCAGGAGAACCTTTCCAAAACTGCCCTTCCCGATCACTTTCAAGAAGTGAAAGTCAGATGGTTTAGCATGAGGGTTGGATGATGGGCCCAGGTTAATTTGCTGAGAAGGACTTGGTGGAGGAGAAGGGTTGGCATTCATGAGCTCAGGCTCCTGAGGTTGGGAGATTTTCAAAATGGACTGAACTTCAGGGTGTTTGCATGCATAGGAGTTATTGGCAATCTTCTGAATAAAGTTGTTCAGGCCCATCCTTCTCTGTTTCATGAAAGCGATGAGAATTGCTACCATGCCCCTCATCCTGGAGTAAGTGAGGGTGTCCCTAGCAGCCTCGGTTTTCACCGTCATCACCACAGAGAGAGAGCACAAGGACTTGTCAGGCCCGAGAGACCGGCTCAGCCAACACCCGCCAATGTGTTTTTAATATTAACCATCTTGCTGTTCACACAGTGATATGTTCCTAGCAATAGTTATAGTGTGTAGTAACTTGCAAACATTTATAATTGTACTATATATTTCTCTTTTTAAAGTGCTTTTACATTTAAGAAGATGAAATTTAATTTAACTGATTTTTTAAAGTCATAAAGGTTTTACTTTTATTTGGTATTTTGAATGCAGCTATAAATTCTGAATGAATTTATGTTAAGAAGTAAAAAAGAACAGATTCAATATCTCCCCTAGACCTGGGCAAGAATGGCCCCACGTTAAAAAGAACTCTTCTTTGCCTTCCTCCCTGAGGGCAGGCCCTGCTACCACGGTGTGTAGCCCCAGGCCTGAGAGGTGGCAGGGAGTGTGTCCAGAGGATGGAGAAGCAAGGTAATATCCACTTGCGAACGTGGGAGGCCACTTGTAGTGCAGAATGGAGACGGGAGGGAAGAGAAGGAGGCAAAGCTGGGCTTGAGGTCATTTTGAAGGTGTATTTTTTTTTTTTTTTTTTTTTGCGGTACGCGGGCCTCTGACTGTTTTGGCCTCTCCCGTTGCGGAGCACAGGCTCCGGACGCGCAGGCTCAGCGGCCATGGCTCACGGGCCCAGCCGCTCCGCGGCATGCGGGATCCTCCCGGACCGGGGCACAAACCCGCGTCCCCTGCATCGGCAGGGAAGCCTTGAAGGTGTATTTTTAAAGGCAAGAAATTAGAACATACTTTAATAGTTTGTTAGCTTCATTTATAACGTTGAAATATTTAAACATATAGTAAGTGAGCCTCAATTTATATTCTTATTCCCCTTTAGCCACCAATGTTGAGGCAAATTTGGGTAGATTTTAAAAGCAAGACAAAAACACATTAAGCTCATCTGTTCCTATTTTCTTAATTCTCTTAACCTATTAATAAGTACTCTAACAGGTGATCTTTGAATTTAATCATGAATTATAGGTAAAAGGCTCTTACTTAAAGATATATCCTATAAGCTTTTCAGTTTTTAGAATAAGTGTATAAAATCATCCCAAATGTTTTCAGTGCCAGCTCTTCAAGGAGAATATTGGGGGAGGAGGAAGAAAATGGAAAAGCAATTAAATAACCAGCTATTGATACTTAGTTCTTTATGTGTTTAATGCAGAGGAAATATTTTTAGTCTTAAAAAAAGGTATCCTGCTCTAAAGGATAAACTGGATGGGAAGACAAGAGAAATGCACATGGAAAAATTAAAGTAAGACTGCAAATATGAAATCAGTGTTGCTAGTAATAAATGCTTTCAGAAAAGGAATTCAGGAAGTTTGGGTTGTCAGGGAGGCCTCCAGGCTGGACCTTGCAGTGTGAATCAGAATGGGATTGGCACATCTATTTACAATAGCCAGGACATGGAAGCAACCTAAGTGTCCATCGACAGATGAATGGATAAAGATGTGGCACATATATACAATGGAATATTACTCAGCCATAAAAAGAAACGAAATTGAATTATTTGTAGTGAGGTGGATGGACCTAGAGTCTGTCATACAGAGTGAAGTAAGTCAGAAAGAGAAAAATACCATATGCTAACACATATATACAGAACCTAAAAAAAAAAAAAGGTTCTGAAGAACCTAGGGGCAGGACAGGAATAAAGACGCAGATGTAGAGAATGGACTAGAGGACACGGGGAGGGGGGAGGGGAAGATGGGACGAAGTGAGAGAGTGGCATGGACATATATATACTACCAAATGTAAAATAGATAGCTAGTGGGAAGCAGCCGCATAGCACAGGGAGGTCAGCTCGGTGCTTTGTGACCGCCTAGAGGGGTGGGATAGGGAGGGTGGGAGGGAGACGCAAAAGGGAGGAGATATGGGGATATATATATATATGTAGAGCTGATTCACTTTGTTATAAAGCAGAAACTAACACACCATTGTAAAGCAATTATACTCAATAAAGATATTAAAAAAAAAAAAGAATGGGATTGGCACAGACAGTTGAGGTGATATCCTGGGAGGGAAAAGCCACATAGGCTAAGGTACCATGAGACAGGTAAGCCCTACGTGTGTTTGGGGGAACTGGAGACTTACTAATTTGGCAGGAGAGGACGGTTTGTATCACACACAAAGGCAAATGGACTTGAAAGATATGTAGTACTGTCTGTTTAGGGTTCTGAAAGTTTGGGCTTTACCCTGTAGACAGTGGATAGTTGCTGACGGTTTTTGAGGTACAGATGATAGTATGAAATCTGTGACTTGCAAGGAACCATCAAATGGCTGTGTTCAGACGCACTGGCAGAGAGAGATGAGAGGCAGGCAGACCATCTGGCAGGAAGTCCTGAGCTCCTGGACCAGAGAACAGGCCAGGGATCAGACATTTTGAAAAAGAGACTTTTTTTTTTTCCACAGAATTTTAAACATTTCCTGATGGTTTTCAGAAATATCAGCAACAGTTTCCACCAGGAACAAATGACTGGTGATGAAATATAATGGAATAATAGAAAATTAAAGTAATATACATTTTCCACTTAGGACACTCATATTCCATGTCCTAGTGTTTCTTATTTACCTGTCTGCTTCTCTAAATGAAGAAAGGTAAGCACCACCTAACTCATAATTGAAGCAGTTCAAGTATATTTACAAAATTCAACTGTTGGAATATCATTATGTTAACCTTGTCTGTACAGAGCATAGGAAAGTGTCTTTAGCCCCAGGTAATGAGAACATGTCACTCCTTTATATAAAAATGTCACGTCGGGTGAGGCAAGCAATGTGGTAAAGAGGAAAAAGACATTGGAACCTAGGGGTCTGTGAGGTTGTTCTGGTGACGGTCCTTCCACCGAATGGCTCTTAAGACCTGGGGCAAGTCCTTTATCCTTCTGGGACAGCCTCCCTTAAGGAGATTAAATTCTAAAAACTCCAAGGCCCTTTTCAACTCTAACGTTCTATAATTATGGAGTTAGATCTAACACCAAAAGAGCATTTCATAAAATGGATTTCTAATATACTTTGAGTCAGACTCTCTGGTTAGGTTTCCTGGCGGCTGAGAATAAATGCAAGTATGGATTTATCTACAGTTAATTTGAGGGAAACTTGAGGTAGAGTTTTTGTTTTTTTTTAATGCTGGATGTATAACAAGGTTATTAGGTCATTCAGTATGTGAAATGGTATTTCCCCTTCCCCATGAATCACCGTTAAAAATGGGTTAGTGTGTAGATGTAACTTTTTTGGGTTTTTTTTTTTTTTTTTTTTTTTTTTTTTTTGCGGTACGCGGGCCTCTCACTGTTGTGGCCTCTCCCGTTGCGGAGCACAGGCTCCGGACGCGCAGGCTCAGCGGCCATGGCTCACGGGCCCAGCCGCTCCGCGGCATGTGGGATCTTCCTGGACCGGGGCACGAACCCGTGTCCCCTGCATCGGCAGGCGGACTCTCAACCACTGCGCCACCAGGGAAGCCCTGGTAGATGTAACTTAATGGATGATATTCCTTCTGTGAAATTTTTAGGGACTGCCCACGAGGGACAGGAAGTGTGGCCAGTTCCCTGTAGACAGTGTGGTAAATTGGTTAAAAGCATACATTCTGGAGTCACATCACCTCAGGTTCAAATCTGAGTTCTGCCACTTGTTAGCTGTATGACCTTGGGATAGTTACTAAACCTTTCTGTGCTTCTGTTTCCTCATCTGCCTCATTGGGTTGCCGTGGGGATTAAGTGAGTTTATTACAAGTAAAGCACTGGAACACCACCCACCACAAGGATTTGGTAAGATGTTATTATTATTAGACAAGGCAGGAATAAAGCTATTTATCTAGGAAGGCACCCTGGCATGGAGAGCTGGAGGCGTAATTATGTGGACCAGCCTATCTCCTTCAAGATCAGTTCAGCCACTTTTGCAATGATGTTTTGTATTGGTCGGATTGTAACTCCAAAGCCACAAAAAATGACTGTTCTCATCATTGTTTCATCCTATTTGCGGTTTGCTAAAGATGAATGTATTTTTTTCTGTATGCTTTCAAGAAGGAATGTTCTGCAGTGAACATTCAGGAAGAGGAGGTTTAGAGGCAGAACGAAGGAAGTGGATCTTATGTTAGCATTGTGCTTCCAGTAGATAGTGAATATTCTTTAAAAGGTGTTTTCTGGGGGAAAATTCTGCTATAGGTCGAGGAACTAAAATTTCAAGTTCAGCTGAAGCAGTGAGTCAGGGTTTCTAAGACCAGCCCCATCCAGGCTACTTCATCTTAGATAACAAACTGAGGTTGGCAACTCATAGCTAATGGATTACCTCAGATTACCTCAAATTAAGCTTCATTTATTTGGGTTTTAGAAAACTCCTAGCAAAACATCTCACTTTCAGTCATCCCTGGTGATCCGAGCTCTGACCAAATAAACAGAAAAGAAAAAAAGAGAGAGGGAGGGGGACGATGGGTCTTCTTGTAGCCCCACCCTTCCTTCAGACCTTTGCCCTATTGGAGAGCAACTTTCTGCTGAGGTTTTCCTGAAGTTTCTCTCTGTTCCTTAGCTGAGAGGGAACCACGTTTATGGGGCTCATCAGAAGAGGGTGTGAAGGCTTTCTTCCTGTCTGAAGGATCTCAAGCCATGAAAAGGTCTTTTCATTCTCCATTTGGTGGAGCCAGAGCAGGGCACTGGGCCGTTTGGGAGAGGTGTGCCAAGGCACCAGTTCCTTCCCTTAGGGCAGGGGAGGCTCTGTAGGAGTTCCTGTCCCTCCTCCAGGAGGAGGGCACACTGTGCTCCCTGGCGGGGAGCCAGACAGCAGCTCAAGTGCCAGAATTGTGCCTCCTGATCTGGGATGTGGCCATCCACAGTGTGAGACAAAGTGTGGAGGGACGGCGATGGTTTCCACGACTGCCCCCTAGGTTTAGAAGATGCCAGGAGAACCCTTCATACGCTGCCCTCCGAGGCTAGATCTGCACGCCGTGGAAGAGCTGCTCTGTAATGAGGGTGCAGGAAAATGAAAAAGAAAATGAGTGTGTTTTCTTTTATTTTAAGAAGATTAGCTCTATCTTATCTCTCCTTCTAAACCTTTAATTCCAATTATGTTTGTAACCAGACAAAGCCAGTTAAACTGTGGTTTGGGCTGAGGCTGATGACAGCTACAATCTAGAAACTGATGCACAGGCTGAATTGTAAAATCTTGGGCTGAAAGTAATGGCCACGTGGGACAACGCCTGAAGGATTGGGTTGTGCCTCTCACACATCTGCTAAGGACAGGTCGACATTTGACAGAGCACAAATCAATGGAAAGGATGCCCATGTCAAGTGTATTTTGCAGGCATTCTTTGAATACCGACACCAGCTTTACTTTTGAACCCTTTCAGGCTGAGGAGACCATGCCTTTCCCAGGCCTTTTCTAATCGGTGTGTACCTCTGATTAGACATAAACACAGGACAAGAGAAACCTTGCTGGGGTAATAGCTGATGCTCAATGAATGTGTGAAGGAATGAATGAATGAACCCAGTTTCGCATGGGCCTTGACACCAAGAGCATATACTTTAATCAAAAATCATTTCCACCAGTGGAACATCTGTATCCTTCCTGGTGTTTTACATGTATTCTATGATTGTATGTTCACTCTCCTTATAGCAGCTACAACATGTTATACAGATTTCACCTTGTTCTATTTGAATCTCATATTCCACCCCCCCTTATAATCTAGAAGGTGCGTATTTTATCATTTGTGCATTTCTCATGTCCAGGGCACCCCCTCCACCTGGACCCGCAACTCAGCCTTGCTTTCTGAATTGTGAGGAGGGCTACTCATCTGAGTGGCATTCCTTTGATTGGGTAGGACTCAGTATGCGAAAGCAGAAACAATGAAGATTATTCCTTGTCATCACTGTGTTTTCAAAAAAGTTCTATGGGGCTTCCCTGGTGGCGCAGTGGTTGAGAGTCCACCTGCCGATGCAGGGGACACGGGTTCGTGCCCCGGTCTGGGAAGATCCCACATGCCGCGGAGTGGCTGGCCCCGTGAACCATGGCCACTGAGCCTGCGCGTCCAGAGCCTGTGCTCCATAACGGGAGAGGCCACGGCAGTGAGAGGCCCCCGTACCGCAAAAAAAAAAAAAAAAATTCTATGAACTATTTCCTTTCCGTTCCCTGGATTTATCACTCCTTCTTAGAAAGTAAAAATCTTTAATTCCAGTGATTTAAATGTCTGGCCCAATGTAGTAGTTAAAATTCTAAATGTCATCCAAGTGGTCATTCTCCCTTTGCCCAGCTAGGGTTGGTTTTGGGTGGGGCCCCCTGCAGGGAGGGAGGGGGTAGCTGGCTTCTGCTCTGTTCCCCCCGCTCCCCGATTTTACCCCTTTGCTCTTCAGTCCCAGCTCACACTCATTCTCTGTGGGTTAGGCCCAGACGGAGTGGGGATTTGGGTGGAAAAGGGGCACTGTCTTATGTAGAAGGTGTTGTCTGGCTTAAGTGGATATTTATAGCTGCTTCTTTCTCTCCAGGGGCTTTTGTGGTTTTCTCTAGGGCTCTTGTTGGACATATAGCTCACTGTAATTCCCAGGGTGGCCAGAACTTGCCCCTTAGCCCTCAGGCGTTGAGTCCACCCCACACTGACCCTGCTAGAGTCCAGATCCACACCCTCCCCCTTCTCGGACAGAGTCTCAGTCAAGACTGCTCCAGGCTGGCTCTCTCCTGCAGGGTCCACATCTGTTCCATGGAAAACTTCCCTCACCATCAGTCCAAATACCAGTGCCTCCTTCTTTCTGTCCAATAATCTCAGCCCCTTAACTTTAGATCTCCCAAATGTGAGGCAGACACTTGTCTTCTGTGTCTCCCAGCCTCTAAGAGACACACATGAAGCTCTCCATTTGTCCCCCTGAATTTCTCTCACTAGGCTTGAGGGAGGGGAAGCACCTGTGTTCTCTCTTCCACGGGGGAAGTGAGAGAGGGAAGAAAAATTCCACCCTGCAGCAGCCTTCTCCAAATGCAATCTCTTTCACAGCTTCTTTGACTTCAGAATTTCTTACACTGGCTCTGAGACATCACCTCTGCAAGTCCTGGTATAGGCGGTCGATGCACCTCACTTTGGAATGTGCAGGTACCTGGCACTACGGGTTTGTTCTCAGATTTGAGGTTTACCTGAAACTGAGCACAAAGCATTCCATTTCAACATCCTGTTACATATGTATATAGAGGATAGGTATTTTTACAAACCCTGCTCATTGTACTGTGTTGACATGGAGAAATTGTATAAAACAATAATAGCAGATTCTTACATAGCACAGCATTTATTGTATGCCAGGCACCGTTCTAATCCTGGCATTGTTTAGTGTTTTTGTTTTTATAGCAGTATTCACATATTTATTGAAAGATATAAAATACATGTGGCCAATGTTGTTATTTTCATTTGCAAATGGAAGTGTCGGAAAGTATAAAGACCTGTACTTAACTTTTTGTCAAGGTTATCTGCCGTCAAACTACTCTCATTGAGGCTTCTGCAGGTCTGGAATTCTCTTTCCACTGGATAAGAGTATATAGTGGGAATCCCAGTTGATGATAACTTACTTGTTAAAAAAAAAAGAAAATCAGCACAGTCAAGTTTCTTAGTCGTAAGGATTTTTGGATTTTGTCCTTGAAAGAGGTCAGGATCTTCCCGAGTCCTGGGTCCTTGAATGTTCTTTCAGTCATCAAAAGTGGAGTCCTTTATTTTCTCATACTCTGATTCCAATGACAATTCATTCATTTTTAGTTTTTGTTTTTCCAATTTAAGATCAATTAGATTACCAGTTTATTATAAAAGTATGCAACTCAGGAACAGCCAGATGGAAGAAATGCATAGGACAAGGTATGGAGAAGGGACCACAGAGCTTCCATGCCCTCTCCAAGCACACCCCTCTCCCAGCACCTCCACATGTTCACAACCCAGAAGCTCCATTTAATCCTTATAACAACTCTGAGGACAGTTATTACTCCTATTTCTCCAGATGAGAACCCTGAGGAATAGAGGTCTCTCGACTTGCCCAAGGTCACTCAGTAGTAAGTGTCAGAGCTGGGATTTGAACCTGTGTAACAAAGCTACATGTGTGCTCCTGACCACTGCATTATGCCGCCTCACATGCTATTGTAGAGGGAGGGGCATCCTCTCTGGAGCCAGGCGGACCTGGGATGAATTCCATCCAGCTCTACTTGCCATGTGACTTTGGAAAAGTTACTCTTACCTCTAGTTTCTTCCTCCGGAAAATGAGGATAATGCATTTGGCCTTTTGCATCCATGTGGCATGCATCCGGTGGGACTGGGCCCTTCCCACTCCTTCTCTACTCTCCTCCCACCATGCTAGCTGAAGAAGAGTCTGTTTACATCAGGTGCTCCGAATCCTTTAGGATCTGTCCAGCATGGCGATAGTAAGCCCTGCTCTTGCTTAGCAAGCAACCAGAGATGGCATTTCTGCTCTGTTTAATGTGTGGTCCTCTCTTTAAGAATGTAGGGAAGGTCCTGCAAAGATATTTCTCTATTTCTGGTCAAATGCAGGCCTTGAGTGAAGTTTCTCAGTTGTGTGTCCTTCTTCCAAGTAGTCCTGAAACATTTTCAGGAGCAGCAGAGCTTTGGGGAAGGGTTCTAGCAGGATGTGAGTAGTTCCTCCAGCAGCCTGGCTATGATCAAGACTGTACACAAGGGCACCATGTGGTCCCGGGGACCTTGGCAGAGGGGGTGCTCTGGTGCATTTAAGTGGAGAAAAACCTACAGTTTCACCCTTCATCTTCTTTAACATGTGAAAGTGGCACCATGAGTTCTGGTATCAAACAGACCTGGGTTCAAAGCCCAGTCACATGACTTTGCAAGACAGGTCAATTAATTTAGTCTTACTGAACCTCAGTTTTCTCACTTATGAAATGGGACCATAATATTTACCTCTTGGGGTGGCTGTGGGGCTTAAATATTATCAGGGCTCCTCAGAAATTAAGAGAGGCCGAGCTCACTCCCATTTTAGAAACTCCTAATACATTAGAACAACAACAACAACCAAAAGTCAAAATGTCAAAAATAGGGTTATGAAAATACTGATTTTTACTTTTACTAAATTTTTACTTTTTAAAAATTAATATTCTTAGCATACACAAATATAATTATGTATTTGCAAGATAAGGATATGCTAAAAAATACTAGTTTATATTTCATGAGATGTCATTTTATAAGGGACAAAAATTCCTGTTATTGTCTCTATGTACTTGAGTCTTTTATGTCATTGACAAATACAAGTTTGTATCTGAGGCCCTTCATGAATGTGAGCCCTGGGCTGACTGCCATGCTCCTGCCCCTTGTTAGGGACCTCAGGCTTTGCCGAAGTCGCCGACTCATAGGAGGCACTCCCGGACCTTAATTACCATCCTCCCTTCTTTCCATTTCCCTTTCTGCAGCTGCCACTAGAACACAGTGAGAAGGCCTTCCATAGCGCTTTCATGGATTTGGCCTTAGCATTGTTCCAGGGCCCCATAACTTTTTTCTTGCAACTTGAGATCTTATTTTACTTTCATTAGTTTCCTTGCACTGGGGCAATAAGGACACTGGAAATAGTCTCACTTCATTATTGTTTATCATCCATTTTTTAAAATTGAGAAGTGATCCACATACCATAAAACTTGTCCTTTTAAAGTATACAGTGGTTCAGTGGTTTTTATTTCCAAGGTTGTACAGCCATCACCACTACCTAATCCCAGAACATCTTCAGCACCCCAAAAATAAACCCATCCATAGTCCCTCCCCACTCCCTCTCCTCCCGCCACCCCCCCCCCACCCCATCCTTGGCAACCGTTAATCCACTTTCTGTCTCTGTGGATTTGCCTGCTCTGGATATATGGTAAAAGTGGAATTATACAATATGTGGTCTTTTGTGTCTGGCTTTTTTCACTTAGCATCATGGTCTCAAGTTTCTTCCAGTATGTAGTATGTATTGCAACATAATATTCTCCTGCATGGATATGCCAGATTTTGTTTATTCATTCATCAGTCAATGAACTTTGGGGTTGTTTCCACTTTTTCGCTATTATGAAAAATATTACCGTGAACATTCATGTTCAAGTTTTTTTTGTGAACATGTATTTTCAATTCTGATAGTATATACCTAACAGTGAAGTTGCTGGGTCATATGGTACTTTTATGTACCAAAACTGGTACTACCAAACTGTTTCCCAAATTGGCTGCAATTTTACAATATATAAGAGTTCTAATTTATCCATATCCTCACCAGAATTTGTCATTGTTTTGATTGTATCTATCCTAGTGGGTGTGAAGTGGTATCTTATTATGCTTTTGATTTGTGTTTGCCTAATGACTAATGATGTTGAGCATCGTTTCATGTGCTTACTGTCTATTTGTATATCTTCTCTGGAGGAATGTCTATTCAAGTCCTTTTAGAATTGGGTTATTTGTATTTTTGTTGTTGAATTGTAAGAGTTCTGGATATTAAACCCCCACATGTGGTTTGATGTTTGATTTACAAGATATGTGATTTGCAGATATTTCCTCCCATTCTGTGGGCTATCTTTTCACTTTCTTGCTAGTATTCTTAGAAGCGCAAAAGTTTTTATTTTTGATGAAGTCCAATTTATCTGTATATATTTTTGGTGCTTTACATATTATAAGAAACCATTGCCAAATTTAAAGTCACAAAGATTTACACCTATGTTTTCTCTTAAGAGTTTATAGCTTTAACTTACATTTAGGTCTTTGATCAGTTTTGAGTTATTTTTTTATATATGGGGTGAGATGGGGGTCAGCATCCAGTTTTTTGCTAGAATTATAGTTTATTTTCTCAGTGACATGATGTCTGGGAAGACATAATTGCAGAAATGATTGCCAGGACTTAAGGGAAGTATAAAGCTCATAAGGTCTGAGGTCCAGTGATTCTCATTAGGTCCAGTATGGCCGGCAAAGATGGTGTGGGCCACAGGAGGGCCTGGCTGACCCTGTGACCAAGCTAGGATTGCTCAATGCAGCCTAGCATGTACCAAGAGGATCTGAGTATTAAAGGAAACTTGGCTGCTACAATGGAGATGAAAGTTCAGCTTAGAAGAATTCTGTCACTCTGACGAAGTAAATTTAGGAAGAGAATAATTACAAACCCTTACCAGCTGGTGATTCTTATCAGCCAGTAGAATTAGACCATGACTCATATGTCTGCAGTACTCCATGCTAGTCTTTATGATGATGAGGCCTCTAGCTCTTCCTTTCCCTAATCTCAGCTGCACCTCCTTCAGAAACAGCAAGAGGGAGAGGCGAGGCTTACTCTTGCCCCAGAGATTCCTTTGCCTTCTCAGCTGGAGACCCTCCATTGGGCCCTCTGGGTTCCTCTCCACCCTTCTCCAGGTCTGGCTTTGGCCTCTCGCTTCCTGATGAGCTCAGTCAAAGGGAGTCACACCAGGAGATCAGAGGGAGGGAGGGGAGATGGGGCATCTACCCACCCTGATCCCCTCCCTCCGGGGTGGCTGCAGGCTCCTCTCAGTGTCCTACTCAGCACAGCCCTCTGCTCTGTCTGTCCTGGTATCTGCTCCCTCCTTGCCCTTCAGACCCGTTAGCAGCCTCGGAGCAGGACATAAGCTTCTTCGCGCCCTGCCCACACCTTTGCCCTGTTGTCAGACTCTCATCAAATTCTCCCACTCTTCCTGTACTTACTTACACCTGGCTGATACACCTTATCCCCCAGTCAGGCATGTATGTGCAGACCAGACCTGAATCAAGCCTTTCACTATCTGTGAGTGCCTCTATTCATTTAGCGGATGTCTTTCAAGTACCTATTATACATGTGAGATGCCTCTTATGAGCCAGCTCTTTTAGGCAACTGGGGGTTTGGGGTGAGTGAAATAGGGAAAGTCCCTGCTCTCCAGGAACCTGCATTCTGACAGAAGACAATCAAATAGATACATTGTATCATTAGCTAGTGGTAGGTGCTGGGGGAAGCAGCACGGGCAGAGGAAGCAGAAATGATGGCAGGGAGTGCCATTTTAGATAGCATCAGCAGTCACGGAAGGCCTCCCTGAAGGGACTTGAGTTAAGTGAAGAATGCCCATGCAGCTCTGTGGGAGAAGGGCAGCACACACAAAGGCCCTTGGCTCTGTGAAGGAGTGGTAACGAGAGCACAGCGGCTGGAGGGGAGCGACTGAGGCAGGCAGGGGCTGGATCACGCAGGGGCTTGATGGCCATTGTCAGAGCTTTGAATTTCTTTCTGAACATCATGGAAGCCATTGGAGGATTTTAAGCAGGGGAGTGACATGATCTGACTTGTGGTTTTAAAAGGATCGCCATTCAGCGGGACCAGGGAAAAAGGGTCCCTAGATAGCACTGTCAACTGACAAAAATAATACAATGTAGTAACAAGTTTGATGTCCTTCATTCAAGGGAAAGGACTGGATCTGGGAAGTGCAGTGCTTCACAAGCGGTGGAGCTCTCTTCCTGAGGGATTTTGGGCAAGAGCGAGATTTATGCCGCGTTGGAAGTGGCAACAAGGAAACAGGATGTGATTGGCTAAGAGGTGGTGATTTCCATATAAGGCTAGTAGGTGCTGGTTTCTAGGGCGAGGTGAGCTAAAGCTGAGTTGGAGAATTGTGATTGGTGTGTGTTCGGTTTCCTTGACAGGTGTTTCCTATAAGAGCCGGATGACTTAGATTTGTGATGTGGGCTAGGCTACTGGGGCAGTCTCCATTTTATGGGCCCCCATATACGAATTACCTTTATCAGCAACTAGCCTTGCCTCTTCCTGTGTGGCCTCAGCCACATTCCCTAACCCATACCAGGAGGCCGAGTGTCTATCTACCCAATGAACTTGACACGGTATCTATGGTGCGGGAACATACCGAGAGAGACGCCCCCAGAAGATGGCTGGATGCTCCCAAGAGACAGCAGAAATTACATTTGAGGTGGCGGGGGGATTAAAAAGGAAATTGATAAGAGGGAGACAAGCAAGAGGGTTATGAGGGAAGACAAGGGGGAACCAGAGAAACAGAGTGGTTCCCGGTAGAGCAGTGTGGTGAAAGCTGGTGTAGAGAGCGGAGGGTAAGAACATGGGATTCGCAGCCCAGCAGCACTGGGTTTGAATCTGGACACTGTTGATTCGTTCTCTGCCCTTGGGCAAGGTACTTACCTTCTCTGAACTTGCTTCCTCGTTTGAAAATGGGGACCGTAACAAGTACCTCTTCAGAGTCAATAAGATTATGTATATCAAGCACTTAGCAACATGTTTGGGACATAGTTAACCCTTATGGTTGAAATTTATAAAAATATAATACAAACATCTGCTATTTGGTGTCCCCCAAGACTTCCAGCCATAGGAGGACACCTGTCCTTCAATGCTCAAATAAAAAGAGGGAAGCCCCCTTCCACATGCTGGGCAAAGCCAGAGGCCTCCCTGCCCTCCCCCACCTCTGGCACTGACCCTTCTCAGGGTGTCCACTCCCTCTCTCACCTCTCCTCTCATGTTTCCTTTGGCCACACGTCAGCCTGTACGTGGACTTCAGTCCCCTTCTTGATTCTCCAGAAGCACCACTACCCTCACAGTCGCATACAGAGAACTCTTACTGAGGGTGTGGCACAGTATGGCTAGCAATTGAAAATCATGTATTCATCACTACTGTTGATAAAATTTCCTCAGCCATTCTCCACACTGGGAATGACTCACTGACCTTTTCTCTAAGTCTCAACCTTTATTCTATTTTTAGAGGCCAGTCTTCAATCCCCCAAATTCCTTTTTTTTAAAATTTCCCATGAAGATCTATGCTTCCTACTCTGATCTGTCCTATTTTTCAATATATAAATCTTTTAAAAATTTCTCTAAACCAAGGGCCATCTTATTTGAGATGTCTATCCACTAAAATGCACAGATTTTGAAATGATTATCTTCTTTTCCACATAATTTGATTCTTGTTAGATATGAGTCTCTTAAATGGAAGAGAGCGTATAGACTGAGCCTGCTGCTGCGTGCCCTTCCTCCACCTCCTGATGAAATGGATCCGGTACGTGTTTTGTTGCAGAGATCGGAAATCTCCTTTCTGTTAGTAAACAAGATATTTGATATCATAGAAGGAAAAAAACCCTTAGTGTTTACTGCATAGTGAGAATCAGGAAGCAGGGGAGATAACAGTATCAACATCTGAAAAGCCAGGAGAGAGCAAAGGATCTCCCTTATCTTCTGAACCAAGAAAGCAGTCAACCTTTCCACTTAGATGGAGAGCCAAACATTTGCTACCCTTGTTAACACACAAAAGGTGCCTCTCTTGCCTTCAAAGGCTGCCTGTTGATCACCAATAAAGTCCCAAGCAACCCCTATGGGAACTCTGTTTCAGCCAGAGTGTTTCATTGGCTCCTCCCTAAATAGACATTGCACTTTTCCATCTCTGCTTTGCTCACGCTCTTCCTTTGTCCTGGGATGCTGATCTACCTCATTTCTACCTAACACAACTATTCAAACTCCAGCTTGTGCCACCGCTTTCACAAAGCCTTCCCTGACTGCTCTCCTCCTTCACATTCCTAGTTTAAGAATTGCTACAACTTATCAGATACATGCTGCTTTATTTTGTCCCCACAGAGTTGCCTATATTATGGTCCCCAGTAGATTAAAGTTTCTCAAATACATGGATTAATCTTTACACTTAAAAAAAAATCTATTGCAAAATGTAGCCCAGTAAAAAGTGGCCAATAAATATTTATTGATATTGAATTAGTTTTCTATTGCTGCATAACATCATGAATTTAGCAGCTGAAAACAACATGCATTTCATTGTCTCAGATTCCATGGGTCAGGAGTCTGAACAAGGCTTAACTGGATTCTCCACTCAGGGTCTCACAACCTGCAATCATGGTGTCAGCTGGGGCTGGAGTTGCATCTGAGGCTAGGAGTCCTCTTCCAAGCTCCTGTGGCTGTTGGCAAGATTCCACTTCCTTGCTGTAGACCTCATAGCAGCTTGCTTTTCAAAAGTCATCAGGGGAGAGTCTTTGATGCTTCAAGTTTCTGACCTCTGGGCTCTCTTTTAAAGGGCTCACCTGACTGGGTCAGGTCTACCTAGGATAATCTCCCTTTAGAGTAACTCAAAGTCAGCTCATTAGGGAACTTAATTACATCTGCAAAATCCCTTCACCTTTGCCTCATAATGTACCTAATCACAGAAGCGACATCCATCATATTGTTAGGACCTGCCCACACTCCAAGGGAGGGGATTACACAGAGTGTGTGTACCAAGGGTGGGAATTTGGGGAACCATCTTAGAATTCTTCCTACCACAAATACTTTTTGACCAACAGTCTTAATAGAGTGTTTTTTATTTGATTGTGTCACAGATCCCAAATTACTTCAAAATAATAGGAAAAATTTCAAATTCATTACTATTTTGAGAGATTGAAAAGGAAAACAATAATTATTTTGAATCATTTTAGTTTGGTTGTAGTTTATGTTGTTTAGAGTTGGTTTCAGTTCATTTTATTCAGTCTGTACACAAGAACACAAAATTATCCCGTGTAAGTGACAGAGTTGAGTTTGTTTATTAATAGTGAGGAAACAGACTAAATGTCTAAAAAGTGCATAGATTGAGGAACAGGTAAAGAACTATGGGAAGACTTTGTCTGGAATGGAGAGACCAATGCCTCTAGGCAGGGCATGAAAATTCAACCACAGGGGAGTCCTTAGTCTAATGAGCTCACATTACAGTGTTGTTTCCCTCTCAAAATCCCACCCAGCGTTTTATTAAAATATATCCACAAAAAAGAAACAAAATTGAGTTATTTGTAGTGAGGTGGATGGACCTAGAGTCTGCCATACAGAGTGAAGTAAGTCAGAAAGAGAAAAACAAATACCATATGCTAACACATATATGTGGAATCTAAGGAAAAAAAAAAAAGGTCATGAAGAACCTAGGGGCAAGACAGGAATAAAGACACAGACCTACTAGAGAATGGACTTGAGGATATGGGGAAGGGGAAGCTGGGACAAAGTGAGAGAGTGGCATGGACATATATACACTACCAAATGTAAAATAGATAGCTAGTGGGAAGCAGCCACATAGCACAGGGAGATCAGCTCGGTGCTTTGTGACCACCTAGAGGGGTGGGATAGGGAGGGTGGGAGGGAGGGAGAGGCAAGAGGGAGGAGATATGGGGACATATGTATACGTATAACTGATTCACTTTGTTATAAAGCAGAAACTAACACACCATTGTAAAGCAATTATACTCCAATAAAGATGTTAAAAACAAAAAACAAATATACCCACAGAGATAGGGTGGTGTAATGCTGCCGGTTTCTTAATACAGCTGGAAGAATCCCTAGTTCATGCTGGTGTGAATGGAAGCACTTTCCCCTAGAAGACTGTGAGCTTTGGGAAATCAACAGCGATGGCATAACCATCTTTAAATCAGATTTGTGACTGGTCTGATGGTTCCTAAAGGAATAAGCACAGAAAGAAAACTCTACAATTCAGTTAATGAGGGGGACATCTCACCAGGAGGATTATGAAAGAGGAATTAGAACCTAAAGCGATAGATTGAGTAGATTAAAAAAAACAGAGGGTGGCAATTTTTTTTTTTTTGAGGGTGGCAATTTAAAGATGAATTTCTTTTTTTCAAATAAATTTATTTATTTTATTATTTGTTTATTATTTTTGGCTGTGTTGGGTCTTTGTTGCTGTGCCCGGGCTTTCTCTAGCTGTGGCGAACGGGGGCTACTCTTCGTTGTGGTGCGCTGGCTTCTCATTGTGGTGGCTTCTCTCATTGTGGAGCACAGGCTCTAGGTGCATGGGCTTCAGTAGTTGTGGCACGCAGCTCAGTAGTTGTGGCTCACGGCCTCTACAACGCAGGCTCAGTAGTTGTGTTGCACGGGCTTAGTTGCTCCACAGCATGTGGGATCTTCCCGGACCAGGGCTGGAACCCGTGTCCCCTGCATTGGCAGGCGGATTCTTAACCACTGCACCACCAGGGAAACCCCTAAAGATGAATTTCTTTTGCAAAATTGTAAAGTTTGCATATTGAATTTTTGCACTGGGAAGATTCATTGGGCCCTGTGAACACATGCTCTGCATTTATTCATACGCCTATTCTGTGACTAGCAGCTGAAATATGTTGATGTGAATATTTTCCAATGTGATACAGAAGGGCAGGGCCAATGAATGTGGGAGGAAAGTCAGGCGTTGGCAATTCTGCTGTCTTTTGCATTTAGCTCCTGCTCTGTGCTCTTTAGAGACCCAGCCATAGAGTCAGGGGCAGGAATTTTTCGTATTTTCCTATTCCTGCCTTCCTGCTCCAGAATACAGATTCCCACAGGTAGAGAGGGAATGAGTGGGTGAGGAAATGAAAGGCCCTGAAGCTGGAATGACCCCAGGGGAACTGGGGAACTTGGCTGAGGGGGCAGGAGGGAGGCCTGCCAGATTCTCGGGCCTTTCCCCACCCCCTGTGAGGAGTCCTGTTGCTGGCTCTGACTATTTTTCAAGTTGCACTTAAAAAAAATGTACAGTAATGAAACAGTACAGCACCTCCAGTGAGGCTGGAAAGTAAATGAAACTGGCAGCTCTTCCTCTCATCTCTGTGAGATGTTAATTTAATGAAGTCTCCTCTCCCAAGAGGATTTTCATTGGTTTCAAAACAGAACTACACGCTTGCTGTTTTTACTTCATTCATTATGAGAATCACAAAGCATGACCTTTTTTCAAACACTTTATTTAAACAAAATGATGTCATGTCAGAGTGGTTATTACTTACGTTTATTAATGCCCTTCTCACTACAGAGGTGGCTCAGCAGGGGCCATGTGTGGATGAGGCACATTTGGAGAGACTGAGTCCTGACCCAGATCTGTAAAGCGCCGATGGCAGCTGAGGACAGACACAGGTGTCTTTCATCTCTTTTACGGGGAGTAAGAGCACGTCTGGCCCTTCATAGAGCCAGCGATGCCAGTTACAAACTGTCACTTATGTCTTTCCTACCAAATTGTGATCTGGTATGTGACTGCTTGAGACTTCAGGTACAGTGTAGATATGTAGCTTTGAAAATGGAAATGGGTTCCAGGTCTGTTCCAGATGGCGTGTGGACATTTCCATGTGGAAACATTTACTGTGCCCTGAGTTCAACATGACTCACGCCAGACTCCTGAGCTCCGAGGGAGCTCCCAGGGTTCTCCGAGGCATCACGGAGTTCTTCGGAGTCATCTCTCTCTCTCTCAGTGTCTGCTTTCCTGCAGTCCTTTCTCTTCTTCCCTCTGTTTCCACAGTCGGTGGTCACTTCAGGCTCCTCAGCCCTTAATGTCTCAACTGCTGACTCCAGGTCCGCATGCAGTTGAGCCCACCGCAGCGTGCCATGCTTGTCTTCCTCCAACACTGCTTTAAATCATGTCACTTCCCTGCTCAGAAACCTGCAAAGAGCCCATATTTCTCGTGACATCACACCTAGGCTTCTTGACGAGCCTTTCAAGGCCCTCACCAAACTAAATTATTCTTACTTATTCAGCCTCCTACTTACTTATCCCACTGACCTTCATTATGCACCGTCACTCAAGCGAACCCCTATGCCGGTTGTCACTTCATTGCCTTTATTCTGGCTGTTCCCTTCACCTGGAATGCTGTTCCTCCACTCTTGCCTCATTAAATGTATCCTTCCAGGCAGTCCTAGGTCCTTCCTGCAGTCTTCCGGCGCGTTGTCACTCCTCTCTTCCTCTTTGAACTCCTGAAGCCTTACAAATGTCTCTTCTACACATTTTAGCACTTAATTATATGCCTGTCTGCACACTGGTGGTGGTTTTATAGACAACTCTATAAGCTCCTAGAAGTCAAAGTAAGCCTTATGTTCTCTGCCTCTCACCGAGTGAGTACACGGTAGGTACTTATAGAAGATAGTCATTGTTTCATGGCTTTTCTGTCCAGGTTGAGTCAGTAGAAGAATTCTTATTTTCATATTTTTTATATATATATATATATATATATATATATATATATCCGTATCACCAGGTAAATATTTTTAATATAAATGATTTATATTAAACTGCAGAATTAATATTATATTACAAGGGTTTTATCTGTTAACCACAGTACCATAACTAGGATACATGCACTTTAAGTATCAATTCAAATGCCACCCCTTCTATAAAGCACTACTTTTTCTACACAGGCCATCCATTCATGGTAGCTATCATCAGATGCCCACTGCATCCTATACACACCTCTAAACAATAACATTGCTTTGCTCTGTCTTGGCACACATCTGTCCTCTTTCCTTCCCTTTTACCCCAAACTGTGAGTTCCTTGATGGCAGAGACTGTATCTTTTAATTCCTGAATCTGCAGAAACTGACAGAGTTGGCAACCAATAACTGCTTGTTGAATGAATACGTGAACTATAAGAACCCTCATGTAATCATGAGTGTGACACTCTATAAATACAGTTATGGTTGGCAAATGACCATTGAGTCTTTTTATAAATAAACCTTTTAATATTTTTTAAGTAGTTATTTAAGATAATTTTTTTTTTTTAGTTTTTGGAGAGTTTATCTCTCAATCTATTCAAAATTTATCTTTTTACATAGATGATTACAGAGGAAATTACAGCTGAGTTTGCCAAGCCTAGAGAAATTTATAATATATATTTTAAATAAGTTTAGCCACCTACTTCTTCTAGCTTTTCTTTAGAATAGCACTATCACTCAAAAACAAAACAAAACAAAAAACAAATAATCACCACTTCATCATTAGGAAGACCACTACCAAAAAACCAAAAAATAACAAGTGTTGGTGAAGATGTGGAGAAATTGGAACACTTGTGCCCTGTTGGTGGGAAAGTAAAATGGTACAGCTGCTAGGGAAAACAGTATGATGGTTACTAAAAAAATTAAAAATAAATTACCATATGATCCACTTCTGGGTATATATCCTAAAGAATTGAATGCAGGATCTTGAAGAGATACTTGCACACCCATGTTCATTGCAGCGTTATTCACAAAAGCCAAGAGGTGGAAGTAACCCAAATGTCCATTAACAGATGAATGGATAAAGAAAATGTGATCCATACATACAGTGGAATATTGTTCAACCTTAAAAGAGGAGGAAATCCTGTCTTATGCTACAACATAGACAAATCGTGAGGACATTATGCCAAATGAAATAAGGTAGTCACAAAAAGACAAGTACTGTACGTTTCCACTTTATGCGGTACCTAAATAGTCCAGCTCCTAGAGACAGAAAGGAGAATAGTGGTTTCCAGGGGCTGCAGCGTTGGCAAAATGGGGAGTTGTTCAATAGGTATAAAGCTTCAGTTGTTCAAGATGAAAAAGTTCTAGAGATCTGTGCACAGCAGTGTGAATATAGTGAGCACTACTAACCTGTACACTTGAAAATGGTTAAGATGTAAATTTTGTTGTGTGCTTTTTACCATAATTTAAAAGAAAATTGAAAACATACAAAAGAGTAATAGTACCTCACATACACACTCACCATCATCAATACAAACTTGCACATTGAAATGAGCCAGTAGATGCTCAATAAATGTTTCTAATACTGATGCTCATGATGAAAAAATTAGGAGAGCACTTTTTTATGATTGATGTCACCTAATAACAAAGACTTAAGAAATATTGGTCTAATAGTAGTGTGACTATTTCGTTGAAGAATAAACTTGTTACCAAATGCTGAAAACTTCTGATCAGACATATAAACTAGAAACTTTTGGAACAAATGTCATGGTAATCTCTAGTTATTGAATCTTACTTATTGATGAAAATAGATATCAATTGTTTGGGTTTTAATGAGGTGGACATAATTTTTACATTTTCTGTTATGCTGCATGCTTTCATTTTTGGTAATGTTACATGGTATGTGGCTTATGGGATATAATTTATATCTTTTTAAGAAAGCATAAGTAAATAGAAGCTGGAATTAAAACGAGACATAACAAAAACTCGGCATTAAAGAAAGCTGACCTCGTTCACCAGAGAAAGAAAATCAAAGCTAAGAGGTTCTTCTCGCTCTACTTCCTATCAGGTTCTCCAATTTAATATATTCAGGGCACCTTTCCCCAAACTGCCCACTACTTCCTCTGTTGTCTTTTCAGCAATTTTGGGTCAGTGTCACACCCAAAAAAGGGCGCACCTCGTTAACCCTTTCAACTTTTGACTCAAACACGCCTTTGTTAAATGTGCTCTTCACATAAACAGTCAGTAGCTGTCATTCACCTCGGGCTCTGGGAGAGAGCAGCACTGCCAGGAAGGTGAGCTGGAGAGAGTTAAACACAGTCATCTGGGAGGAGGAGGACAGACAAGGCTATTCTGAGAAGTAGGAAGATTGATCTTGGTAATGCCTGCCCAGCTACACTGTACTTCTCATATTCTCTTGGTGTGTCTATAGAAAGGAAAAAAGAAGCCACATCATGGTAAGAAACTAAGTGAAGTTTTGTTATCTCTTCACTGACCGAGACTTTTTATTTTAAATTAATTAGTTAATTCATTTTTATTTTTGGCTGTGTTGGGTTTTTGTTGCTGCGCGCGGGCTTTCTCTAGTTGTGGTGAGCGGGAGCTACGCTTCGTTGCGGCGCGCTGGCTTCTCATTGCGGTGGTTTCTCTTGTCGCGGAGCACAGGCTCTAGGCGCGCGGGCTTCGGTAGTTGTGGCAGTTCGGCTCAGTAGCTGTGGCGCACGGGCTTAGTTGCTCTGCGGCACATGGGATCTTCCTGGACCAGGGCTCGAACCCGTGTCCCCTGCATTGGCAGGCGGATTCTTAACCACTGCACCAACAGGGAAGCCCGCTGACCGAGACTTTGTTTTGAATTTATGTAGTATTATTATTAATGACATCAGTTAACTTCACAGTGTGTTTATTGTCTAGAGCTGGTAAATTCTCTGGGCTTAAAAATCGTGAGCAATTGTGAGTAGAAGGAATATAGTAGGAGGCTGAGGAGTAGAGTGGGGGCTAAGTAGCCTTGGAGACTTTGAAATAGAAATGAAAACACTAGTATGTGATCTACTGTGTCTGCCCTTCTTGAGGTTCTTTAAATTATTGCAGGTAATCATTGACAACCTGCCCTTGCTGACTATATTTGAGTTAGTTCCATCAGCCATTCTAACGACGCCAATTTTATAGACCTGTTGTTGAGTGTGCTGCAAAGAACTTAGTTACTCCTTTTTTCTCCCCTGAGTGGAAAAAAATCTTTTCCCCACCCCTTTTCCAAATATCAAAGGCAAACTGACATCTAGCCCCTTGGAAGAAACTAGTTGGGAAACATTGTGTCGAGTGCTAAGGATTGATTTTTATTTTTCATCATGGTAGGGAAAGGTAGATCTCTATTACACTTTCTTTTAAAATGTAGGTTATCTTTCAGATACATTCTCCACTGGGTGTCGGCTGTTGCTGCTCACGCGGGCCTGTCCCCGTAACACGTTATTATGTGTTGCACGTACTTTCCCCAAATGAGATTTTATTAGGACACAGAAATTTATAGGAGTGACTCGGCTTCTTACAACCCTATCATTCCAGAAGTGCCATGGCTTAAAGGAAGTTATGAGAAAAAAGCAATCTTGTAAACTTTTCAGAAAAAGGAGTTTATGTGAGAGTCTATTAAACTTTGCTTCACTACTTTGCTCAGAGAGGCACAAATATAAAGGGCCAAGTAAGTGTTGGGCATTGTTGCCATCATCTTCTCTGTTAATTCTTATCACTTTCCCCTATCCTTTGATATTTTAGACACAGTGGCTTAATAACTACGTGGACAAATAGTCTTTACACTTAGGATATGAACTCCTAATCATCCCCTAGAAATCTTAACAGAATTAATACCTTGTGTTTTACAAGAAATGCCTTTTTTAAAGTGAATTTTCCAAATTAAAAAAATAATAATAAACAGCTAGGATTAAGAGCATTAGGACTATAAACCTCCAGAAAACATTTTAAGTTTAATAAGTAAAATTTCTGATGTTTTGGTCAACCATCTGATTAAGGCCTAATTGTAAATATCTATAAATGCACTAAGCAGATTAACGTAACTGTAGCCTATGCACCTTGGTAAGTAAGCTTGGCGTGGGGTGAGGAGGACAGTGCGGGGAGGTATAGTGGCCAGGCTGGTAATTTTGAAGGTTGCTTTTCCCTTGAGTTTCTCTGTGATATGAGATAAAGGTACGTGGAGTGCTAAGAAGGCACTGTGGGTGCTAAGAGCATGGTGGCTAGTGAGCCAACATTCTCATTTTAATTCAGATGTTGAAATGGGCAGGAAGCTGCTGCCTGTGTCTCCAGGCATAATCAGGACTGGGGCAGTGCTCAACCTGGGTGCACAAGCTTGTCCGCCTCAAGTCTGTACAGGAGCAGTGTTTGCAAAACACACTCCAGACCTGCAAGCTGAGGCAGAGAGTGGCATCCAAGGCTCCTGCCGCCCGCCAGGAACAGCGTGGTGAGAGGTGATGAAATGCTTCTCTTTTCAAAATTGAACGAGCAGCAACTTTCTCACAGTCTTCCCACTCCCAGCACACACACACACACACACACACAGTCCCAATCCCCCATGACAGAGTCTAGTGGAGTCAATGAAGAATAAGGCTAAATTCCTTGGGAGGGTAAAAAGGAAGCGAGAGGAAGGGTCAGAGACCCAGAAAGTGGAAAAAATATTCATTCGACGCTGGATGAAAACCCATAATTGTATAGGCCCCAGCGAGCTAAAGTGTGAATTCCCCCCACCCCCTCCAGTTTGTTGGTTCAGTGCTGTTCCCTGGACTCCCCTGGAGCTGCCCCTCCCAGCCATTTCCTGTCCTCACAGGGCCCCTCCTCCCCACCTTCCTTAGCAGCACCCTTTACTTCTCGGCTTTTTCTGTGTCTGGGGTGACCTCCCTTATCTCTCTGTTCATATTTAAGTGTGTGTGTGTGTGTGTGTGTGTGTGTGTGTAACCAATGTAACCCAAAGGAACAGAGCAGGAAAGAGAAGGAGAGAAATAGCACAAACATCGCAGTGCATCTTCTGGTGCCACCAGCTATGCATGACCTTGGGCAAATCACTTTTCACATTGCAGTTTTCTCAAACGTAAAATGAGGATGATAGTTATCACCTCACAGGACTATTAAGAGGTACCTGGCACATGGTAGGTTCTTAAATGTTAGCTGAAATAAATCACAAAAGAGGAAAAATAAAAGGTCAATAAGGATATAAAAAACATGTTCAATCCCATTGGAAAGCAAAGAAATGCAGTTTACCTAGTCATTGTAGATTACAGCATGCATCAGAAAAGTGTGTAAAATATAGATGTAAGGTATAATGAATATAAAGCAAGCACCTCTAATAACTAGGCGCAGGTCAAGAAATAGCATATTGCTACCACCTCTTAAGTCTCCTGTGGGTCTCTTTCTGATCACACCCCATCCCCTCCTTCACCATCAGGGCTAGTAGTAGGGTAAGGGGAGTGGGAGTAGGGTAAAGGGAGTGCCTCAGGAGCAAGTGGGAGTAGGGTAAAGGGAGTGCCTCAGGAGCAAAGTTTAAGGGGGTGCCAAAAAACTCGGTAATCAAGATAAATAATATATCAATCCAGTCTTTTATTGCAATATTTTTAAAAACAAAAGTTAAGGGGCTTCCCTGGTGGCGCAGTGGTTGAGGGTCCGCCTGACGATGCGGGGGACGTGGGTTCGTGCCCGGGTCCGGGAGGATCCCACATGCCGCAGAGCGGCTGGGTCCGTGAGCCATGGCCGCTGAGCCTGCGCGTCCGGAGCCTGTGCTCCGCAACGGGAGAGGCCACAACAGTGAGAGGCCCGCGTAACGCAAAAAAAAAAAAAAAAAAAAAAAGTTAATGCAAAAAATCCATGTGAACAAAATATCAAATTTTTAAATAAAGAGAGGATCTGTACCACAAGAGGTAACTACTCTCTTAACTGTTACAATCATCATATCTCTTCTTTATAATTTTACCACCTATGATTTTATCCCAAGACAGTGCAAATTAACTTACCTGTTCTTGAATTTCACATGAATGGAATTATACCCCAAGTTCTCATTCGGGTCTGGATTCTTTCAATCAACTTTATGTTTATAAAATTCATTCACGGATTTTGCTGCCGAAGTTCATTCATTTCTGTTGCTGTAGAGTATTCTGTTTTATGAATGAACCAGAATGAACTTACTCATCTTGCTGTGGCTGGGATCTGGGTTGGTTTCTTGTTGGGGGCTTGTACAAGCAATGCTGCCGGGAACATCCTTGTGCTCAGGTCCTTGAACAATGTGCATGAGCCTCGAGGGCAGCAGTTCTCAAAGTGAGGTCTGGGGACACTTGGGGGTTCCCCAGATCTTCCAGGGGAGTCTGTAATGTCAAAACTATTTTCATAAAAATGCTAAGATGTTATTTGCCTTTCACTTTCATCCTATCACAAGGGTACAGTGAAGATCGAGAGGCAACGTGATATGCGATGATGTCTTGCTCTGATGACTAATAGAATGTGTCCTGAGTATTGTTGAACTTTAAAAACAGCTCAGTTTTAATTTCTAAGCTGAGAAGTGTAGATCGATATAACCCATACAAACAAAGGCTCTTGGGGGCCTTAACTTTTTAAGGGTGTCAAGGAATTCTGAAACCAAAATTTTGAGGACTGCTACTCTAGGGAATATGCTGCTATGCTCATAGGGTATGCATATCTTCTGTTCTATTCAACAATGCCAAAGTGTTTTCCAAAGCAGTGGTTCCAATTTACACTCCCATCACCAGTGTGTGAGCGTTCCTATTGCTCCACAGCCTCTCTTATATTTGGAATCATTGCTCTTTTTAATTATTTTCCAATCTGATGGATTTGTAAAGATATCTCATTGTGGTTTTCCTTTTCATTCCCTTCACTACTAATTAGGAACATATCCTGTGGGAATAATTAAGGATGTGTGTAGAGATAAGGTACAAATATAGTTTCTGTAGTCTGCAATGCATTGAAAATAACATAAACTGTAGGCATTGTGGTACACTGACATGGTAGAATTTAATGCAACCATTAAAATATTGTAATAGAAATGTATTTATTGGCATGAATTCAGTGAAAGAATAATACACCAAAAAGCAGGTACAAAATGCTATTATACAATGCCCTGATAAAAAGCCAGAAAGAAAAAATAGTAAGAGTGGTATTTGGGGATAGAAAAGATAAAGGACAATTTATATTTTCTTCATTGTACTTGTTTATATAGTCTGACTTTCAAATATGAATATGTATATATATTTTTTAAGGTTTCCTTTCCCATTCCCTGTCTCTTCCCCAGAGACTGTGCTAGGTGTTTCACAGACATCTCATTTGATCCTCAAACAGTCCAGAGGATGAGCATTTCAGAAACTGGATTTTAAGGGAATCATTTGAGAAGTGGGCCAAGGCTAGAGACAGGCCTTTGTTCCTGTCTGAGAACGTTCACTGAGGGCCTCAGTCATAATTCATTGCCCCCAAACTACTGGCTGAACCATTACACAATGTCGTCTGGCTCTTGTCTGTGGGAGACTGAGAGATTTCTGGAAAATATGGTTGGTGTGTTCTTTTGATAAATATTTATTCAGTGCCTATTGGTACCACACATTGAGGAAGGAATAGGGACATAGTGGTGAACAAAACTACATTCTTATTCTCATGAAGCTTACGTTCTATGAGGAACGACAGACAACAAAGTATACAAATAAATATTAAGTACTTTCAGTTCAGGTAATAAGTGCTATGA
Organism: Globicephala melas; assembly: GCF_963455315.2. NCBI lineage: Eukaryota > Metazoa > Chordata > Mammalia > Artiodactyla > Delphinidae > Globicephala > Globicephala melas. The sequence continues at coordinate 36,919,381 of NC_083327.1, forward strand.
AGAAAAATAAAGGAGCATAAGGTTATAGAAAGTGAGGTGCTTTTTTTACATAGGGTGATCCAGAGGTGTTCATTCTGCCTAGTTGCATATCTTCTATACATGATGATCTGGAAAAGATAATGTTTACGAGGAAGGGTAGACTTCAGTTTTTCATTATTCTAGTCATGACACATTGAAGATGAGTGCCCATGAGCAATGATATGCCAAGTTCTGCATGTCTATCATATTCTGTGTTCATCTCCATCTCACCAAGAATCATAAATTAATCCTGTTATTTAGTCAGCGTCAACTTGGGTTATGAAACATCAGCAGAATATCAGACTATGAATTATGCCAGCCATCACCATCTTAGGTACTTTGTGCTTTTCAAAGCATGTTCACATATATCATTTCATGTGAATTTCTCAATACCCTCGAGGACAGAAGAGGAATTTTTGAGAGGACAAATTATTTGATCCCTATTTAGTAGTATTCCTGAGTTCTCTCCATGAAAGCCTGCATTTTCCTTCTTAATTTGAAATGAATTGCCAGGAAGTCAATAATTCTCACTAGAAATTGCAGAAAACGGAGATATTTCTGGGAAGTATATATTAATTGTAAAGATAAAGAAATAAATTTATTTTTTAGGGGAAAACCCCACCATTTTCTGCCATACTTTTAACTGTGGTTACACTAAGCTCAAGTTATGAGGTGTCAAGGTCACTAGAAGTCTCAGAGGGAGCCTGGAGTTGACAGTGCTGTGTTGGAGAGGCTTCTTCATTCTTAACAGAGCTGCTACCTCCGAGTTCCTTCTCTCATCCTGGTCCCCTTAGTGGACTTGGTTGCCAGCTGTGCCTGGTGGAGACAGGCATGCTGTGTCAGTCTCTCTTGGTCTGCTTCACCCTCATCTCCCCAATATCCCTATCCGTCTCATCACATCATCTACATATGGATGACCTAACTGGAAGTTAATCCTTGCGACTTGAGCGCTTGGATTCGGCAATGCACTGATGGTTTTCTAGTGTTTTAAAGTACTCATTCTTGGGCTTCCCTGGTGGCGCAGCGGTTGAGCGTCTGCCTGCCGATGCAGAGGACGCGGGTTCGTGCCTTGGTCCAGGAAAATCCCACATGCCGCGGAGCGGCTGGGCCCGTGAGCCATGGCCGCTGAGCCTGCGCGTCCGTAGCCTGTGCTCCGCAACGGGAGAGGCCACAACGGTGAGAGGCCCGCGTACCGCAAAAAAAAAAATCTAAAGTACTTATTCTTGATCTTTGGCCTGAGTTATTGTACAAGTCATTTTTTTTTTTAATATAAATTTATTTATTTATTTTTGGCTGTGTCGGGTCTTCGTTTCTGTGCGAGGGCTTTCTCTAGTTGCGGCAAGCGGGGGCCACTCTTCATCGCGGTGCGCGGGCCTCTCACTATCTCGGCCTCTCTTGTTGGCAGATCACAGGCTCCAGACGCGCAGGCTCAGTAGTTGTGGCTCACGGGCCCAGTTGCTCCGCGGCATGTGGGATCTTCCCAGACCAGGTCTCAAACCCGTGTCCCCTGCATTGGCAGGCAGATTCTCAACCACCGCGCCACCAGGGAAGACCCGTCATTCTTTTTTTTTTTTTTTTTTTTTTTTGCGGTACGCGGGCCTCTCACTGTGCCGGCCTCTCCCGTTGCAGAGCACAGGCTCCGGATGCGCAGGCTCAGCGGCCATGGCTCACGGGCCCAGCCGCTCCGCGGCATGTGGGATCCTCCCGGACCGGGGCACGAACCCGTGTCCCCTGCATCGGCAGGCGGACTCTCAACCACTGCGCCACCAGGGGAGCCCCTGTCATTCTTTTTTAAAATATATAAAGGACATGCTTTTTTTGTTCTGAGTCAATAAAAAAGGAACTAATTTGACAATGAGCACATTTTCATTTTCCAGTTTGGCTAAGCTTCTTTACTCCAACTAGGAGCTAGCTAGCTAGTGATTTGAATATGTACTTATCAAAATATGCCCACAACCCAGGAGGTAGTAAGAAATATTCGCTATCCCTGTCAAATTCCCATATCTCCTGTAATTTACACATTATACATGGGAAAAAATTATTCACCAAATTAGGATTATATTTACATCTCTACTGTAAAGCAAATTAATTCAGTGTGATAGAGAAAAAAAATGTTGGGGGAAACTGTTCAGTTTACACAGAGAGAAACATTGTGAGTTATCTGTTACCTATGATTGAGCACATAGTAAATCCTAGTCAGAATCCCAGCATGGGAAAGGGCACAGTCAACTTGGATGATTGAGTTAAGTAAGAGGGGCTACGTACAAAGCATGGGCAAAGTTTTAAGGAAACCACAAGAGGCAAAAGAAGCTTAAGCTTCACGATTTCTTCCTTCACAAGGCCTCTTCCCAGGCTCTGTCCCTAAATCTGTAATCTAATATTCTGTTGTCGTCTTCTTAAAGAAAGCTCTCAAAATTATATATGCTTCATGCCCCACAAAACCTGGTTCCAGGGGCTTCCCTGGTAGTGCGGTGGTTAAGAATCTGCCTGCCAATGCAGGTGACATGGGTTCGAGCCCTGGTCTGGGAAGATCCCACATGCTGTGGAGCAACTAAGCCTGTGCGCCACAACTATGGAGCCTGTGCTCTAGAGCCCGCAAGCCACAACTACTGAGCCTGCGTGCCACAACTACTGAAGCCTGCGTGCCTAGAGCCCATGCTCCACAACAAGAGAAGCCACCGCAATTGGAAGCCCGCGCACCGCAACGAAGAGTAGCCCTCGCTTGCTGCAACTCGAGAAAGCCCGCGCGCAGCAACGAAGACCCAAGGCAGCCAAAAATAAAAAAACAAAAAAACCCAAAAAATCTTGGTTCCACCCCAAGCAAAGGATAGTGAAGCACTGCCAGGCCATCACCACTGAGACCCTTTCCATCCCGGGCCTGGAGGAGTGAGAGGAGAAGCAATTACTGGGACGTGGCGACAGAAGTGTAGCTGCAGGGGTGGTGCTATGACCGATGCTATGGTCATGCTGGACCACACCCAACCCAGAGCCTAACAAGGAGAGAGAGGGGTGGGAAGGAATTACCTTGACCTCACTCTAGTCCCTCCCTTTGGTTTCCTGTCAGTGTCTTCTACTGGTTGAACCTATCAAAGCCAAAGGGTAAGGGAGTCTGTTTCTCTGTTCCTCATGGTCAGGGGCCTGGGGCACAGAGAAGGGTGACAAAGGGTGAGCAAACAGAAGTCCCCACTGTTTACAGAGTTACCTGATTCTACAGCCAGCACTCCATCATAAGTGAGAGCTCAATCCCGGCCATTATTATATTGCAAGGCTCAGGAGGAAGCATGCCACACAGGTGTAACATACTCTATATAGTCAGTACGTACATAAAAGTGGTACGAAAGTCATATTCTAGTAAACGAAATCTTATTTTCCTAATGATATAAGTTCAAATGGGAAAATTTACTGAGCTAACTTTTAGAAAGCCCGACTTGTGTCTTAGGAAAATTATCTGATGCTTTGGGCCACAGTTTGCTTCTTTAAGGTAAGAAGAAAATCTGACACAAAGCAGACTCTCAATAATTATTAGCGGAATGAACGAGTAAACGACCCTACAATTCAAACATTCTATGATCTTACCTTCCTTTCTAATTGATCAAGTGTCAGTGGCTTTAAACAATTAGCTTTCACTCTGCTTCTTTCAAACAGTAAATGACCTAAAGACAATCCTTAGCTGGAACTGGGAGTCTACTTTTTAAAAGAAACTCTTTACTTCTTCAAACCCTCTGAAAGGGTGGGGAATACTTTTGGAATAACGAACATACAACTATTTCCTAAATTATGGCTTTCATATTCAATAACGCCTCTTTTTCAGGATGCTGTTAAACCTGACAGTTTAAAAAAAAAAGTCTGCTGCTATTCTTTTACATAATAGTATACCTATAATTCTGTCAACAGGATATGATTGCCATTTGGTTTGAAGTGACAACATTAGAAAAAAAACAAACATTGAGGTTGTAAGTAGAGAAGTATGTGTCACATGAAATGGAAAGGACAGAGATTTAAAAAAAAAGAGAGAACGATGGTGAGCAGCAGAGATGGGGTGGGCAGTGGGATGCTGACAGATATTGAAAACAGCACAGGGGCAAGCATCCCACCCCGAGAGACAGGGGAGCAGTGAGAGTGGAGAGAGGCTCTGAAGGTCTGATGCAACATACTGTTGGTTGCACCATATGAAATTGTACATAGATCAAAACTGGTTGAATGCAGTCATTTCCTGTGCCTCTTCATAAGAGGCCTGCTTATGATTAAACAGTATTATAGTCTGTGGGTCATTTAGTGCAAACCTTAGTCTATACTCATTGTAACAGCCATGGAAGAAATCATTATTATAGCACAAATGTAAATAGTTCTGTCTCCAGAATCATTAAGCCATAGCTAAATTATCTTTAGTATACTCTGAGGGAGGGAACTTGATAACATATGAAAAAAAATACTTGAAAAGTTAAAATGAAAAGTTTCAGTGTTTAATAGGTCAAGGTGTATTTATGTGAACATTTCTTCTTTTGCATTTTGTGTGCATGTATGTTGTATTATTTAGAGTGGGCCATATATATTAGCACAAGCAATACCAAAAAGATAGATTGATGAAGAGGACAGTAGATCATTTTAAATGCCTATTACAAATCTCAGTCCATAGTGAGCTCACAGGGAATCACAAGTGTTTAAAAAAAAAGAGTTACTTTTGTACATCACTGACCACATTTTAGCAGGAGGCACATGTGAATACATGTAAAAGATATTGATCTGCTTTCTCAAGTGAGACTCAGGCTGGGAACCAGCAGTAAACCTGAAGAAATCCAAGTTTGTGTGCCAGCAGCTGCATCGCCGTGCAGAATCCTCACATGGGCAGAAGAGAGCTGCAAATTCTTGACCACACTAAGTCTTTTTTTTTTTTTAATAGATCTTTATTGGAGTATAATTGCTTCACAATACTGTGTTAGTTTCTGTTGCACAACAAAGTGAATCAGCCATATGCATACACATGTCCCCTTATCCCCTCCCTCTTGAGCCTCCCTCCCACCCCTCTAGGTCATGGCAAAGCACGGAGCCAATCTCCCTGTGCTATGTTGCTGCTTCCCACCAGCCAACTATTTTACATACTGTAGTGTATATATGTCCATGCTACTCTCACTTCGCCCCAGCTTCACCCTCCCACCCCATGTCATCAAGTCCATTCTCTATGTCTGCCTCTTTATTCCTGCCCTGCAACTAGGTTCATCAGTACCATTTTTTTTTGTTTTTTAGATTCCACATATATGTGTTAGCATACGGTATTTGTTTTTCTCTTGCTGACTTACTTCACTCTGTATGACAGACTCTAGGTCCATCCACCTCACTACAAATAACTCAATTTCGTTTCTTTTTATGGCTGAGTAATATTCCATTGTATATATGTGCCACATCTTCTTTATCCATTCATCTGTCAGTGGACATTTAGGTTGGTTCCATGTCCTGGCTATTGTAAATAGTGCTGCAATGAACATTGTGGTACATGTCTCTTTTTGAATTATGGTTTTCTCAGGATATATGCCCAGTAGTGGGATTGCTGGGTCATATGGTAGTTCTATTTTTAGTTCTTTAAGGAACCTCCATACTGTTTTCCATAGTGGTTGTATCAATTTACATTCCCACCAGCAGTGCAGGAGGGTTCCCTTTTCACCACACCCTTTCTAGCATTTATTGTTTCTAGATTTTTGATAATGGCCATTCTGACCAGCATGAAGTGATACCTCATTGTAGTTTTGATTTGCATTTCTCTAATAATTAGTGATGTTGAGCATCTTTTCATGTGCCTCTTGGCCATCTGTATGTCTTCCTTGGTGAAATGTCTATTTAGGCCTTCTGCCCATATTTTAACTGGATTATTTGTTTTCTTGATATTGAGCTCCCTGAGCTGTTTGTATATTTTGGAGATTAATCCTTTGTCTGTTGTTTCATTTGCAAATATTTTCTCCCATTCTGAGGGTTGTCTTTTTGTCATGTTTATGATTTCCTTTGCTGTGCAAAAGCTTTTAAGTTTAATTAAGTCCCATTTGTTTATTTTTATTTTTACTTCTGTTACTCTAGGAGGTGGGTCAAAAAAGATCTTGATGTGGTTTATGTCAAAGTGTGTTTTTCCTAGGTTTTCCTCTAAGAGTTTTATAGTGTCTGGTCTTACATTTAAGTCTTTAATCCATTTGGAGGTTTTTGGTTTTTTGGTTTTTTTGGTTTTTTGCGGTACGCGGGCCTCTCACTGTTGTGGCCTCTCCTGTTGCAGAGCACAGGCTCCGGACACGCAGGCTCAGCGGCCATGGCTCACAGGCCTAGCCACTCCGCGGCATGTGGGATCCTCGGAGACCAGGGCACGAACCCGTGTCCCCTGCATCGGCAGGCGGACTCTCAACCACTGTGCCACCAGGGAAGCCCGGTATTTTATTCTTTTTGTTGCAATGGTAAATGGGAGTGTTTCCTTAATTTCTCTTTCTGATTTTTCGTTGTTGGTATATAGGAATGCCAGAGATTTCTGTGCATTAATTTTGTATCCTGCAACCTTACCGAATTCATTGATTAGTTCTAGTAGTTTTCTGGTGGCATCTTTAGGATTTTCTATGTATAGTATCATTTCATTGGCAAAGAGTGACCATTTTACTTCTTCTTTTTCAATTTGTTTTCCTTTTATTTCTTTTTCTTCTCTGATTGCTGTGGCTAGGACTCCAAAACTATGTTGAATAAGAGTGGTGATAGTGGACATCCTTGTCTTGTTCCTGATCTTAGTGGAAATGCTTTCAGTTTTTCACCATTAAGTATGATGCTCGCAACCACACTAAGTCTTGTGCAGAAAATATTTCCATTCTGTTTTTGTTTTGTTTAGAACTAACCATGTTTATAGTTGTCTGCAAGAGTGCTGATGACTCCCTTTGGAAGGGAGTGGGGATGTTACTAATTTTTTAGTAGCATCAAATAATTTATGTCCACCTCTACTGTAAGTCCCTGTGCTAGGTGCTGGGAATACAGATTGGTCAATTTTCTTGCTCTTAAGGGGCTTATATTCCACTGTGCAAGGAAAAGATGGGAAATATATGAAAGATTTATTTTTAAACAGTTTGTTAGTTACATTTTCAAATAATATGCTCAACGTATTTTCCTTCAACCTCCAAACATGATTTAGGTGAAGCACTTCTAAATTTAAAGCAACAACTTCAAGGTAATCTTTAAAAAGCAATAAACTATTATGCCTGTATATCCAAACATTTTGGTATACTAACAGTTTATCCTGTATTTCCTGACCTTTTGTTCCCCACCAGTGAGCAGATAGTAGAGATCTCTGAAATTATTTATAACAGTACAAGGTAGCTTTTATCTAGTGGCCGCTGTTGATAGTAGGTGCTACCATACCAAGAAGGTTGAGAATCAGAGAACAGCACTGCAGCCAGTACTGCCTGGGCCTCTACACACTGCTGGACTGTGGTCTTGTTACAGATACTTGCACACGGCCCCCCATGAGCCACATGTAATGTTTGACAAAAAGAACACTAAAACAAATCCCAGCACACAACCCATGGACCATTTCTAACATTGTCCTATTGTGGATTACGCTTATCTCAGTAGGGCATTGGTGACAGGAGGATTCCAGGTGCAGGTTTCTGCACAGCGAGGTGGGCAGAAAGGACAGGGGAAAAAGCTAACTACAAAGGAGGTCCCGGGTTTGCATGGCTGTGCTATAGTCCGAGAACACCCAGCCTGAGAACCCTCAGGACCCTGACCACACCAGAAGAGCCTGAGGAGTAGCCTGGGGGAACAGGAAGAAGACTGATGGGCCCCCATGGCCTCTGTGCAGAACACTCCCCTTCCTAACAGATGATCATCAAGGTCGAGGGGGAAGGTGCTGGGTCTTTGGCCTCCCATTCTAGGTTTAGGACTCTAGGTGCAAAGGCTCCTACTTAAGGAGGTGCCTACTCTCTAGACAACTCCCAGGCCATCTCATTTTTGTTTTCCATCTACTATACTCATCCTTCCTCCATGAACACTGTAATGAAATAATCCCTGGCTGAAAAGAAACGTGTCCTGTTTTAAGAAGGTGTGTTCCTCAAAGATGTGACTGTGAACTTTACTCAGGAGGAATGGTGCACTCTGAACTCTGAACTCTCAGAGATCCTACACAGAGATCTGATGCTGGAGATGCAGGGCCCGGACCCCTCGGGGGAAGACTGCATTCCCCTGTAAATGAGAAAGTAGCCTTTGAAACAACTTGAGGCCCCCATTGACTAAGAACTATGAAATGGGCACCTGAGCCAGATGGATTGTGTTTCTGCTCTTTACTTCCCAGGGAAAAACCTTTATTTTTAAATCAACTTTATTAAGATAATTTACATATAAAAATTGTCCCCATTTTAAGTGTACGGTTTGATGAGTTTTGAAAGATATGTACACATGTGTAACCATCACCACAATCAAGATCTGGAACACTGCCTTTATCCCCCAAAGTTCCTTTGTGCCTGTTTCCAGTCACACCTCCTTGCCCACCCCGCACTCAGGCAACCTTTGATTTACTTCCTACGATTATAGATTGGATTTGCATTGCCTAGAATGTCATCTAAATTGAACCATGCAATACCTTTTGAGTCTGGCTTCTTCCAGTTAGCATAATGCTTGTGAGATTCATCCATGTCATTACATGTTTTAGAAGTTCGGTCCTTTTTATCGCTGAGTAGCATTCTGTTGTATGGGTGTACCACTATTGGATCCATTCACCAGCTGATGGGACATTTAAGTTGTTTCCAGTTTTTGATTATTATGAATGAAGCTGCTGTGAACATTCACATCTAAACAAAAGTCTGGAATTCTAGTAAGTTCAACAGACAGAGCAGCTTGGCAGGTGACAAACTGGCTGCCCCTCTGGGGGGAGAAGGAGTCAAGTAGTTGATGAGGTCAAGTTACAAAGAACAACCGGTTCTGTAAAAAGCAGCTATAGCCAAAAATGAAAAACAAAAACCCGTACTGAGCAGAGAAGACGGCTGATCAGACGCCTTTCAACCGCATGGGAAAAATGGATTGCAACATCATTGGCAGGACGGGATAACATGTACACTAGTTTTTTTTGGACATGGTCTAGAATTGAGCCAATAAGACTCAAACCTATTCCTGGCTACTTCTTTAGGATATGTTTGAAGGCCTGTTGAGGCAGCAGAGACAAAGAGCTCCATTTCCGGAGTTAGAGAGACTACTGGCTGTGGGACCTTGAGCAAGGATAAGGAACCTTGGCAAATGAGCATAAAAACACTACCTATCTTCAGGGCTGTCTCTGATGAGAATCTATGTAAATCACTTAGTAAGTCTAGTGCCTAAGGAATTATTACGTTTCAAAACCATGTAATACCTTTGACTCATAGTGAAAGAGTCCAAATATATTCCTTAGGAGACTGGAATATTTTAATGTATTTTTTCTTAAATTACACAGTGAATTCTTCCTATATTATTTATATAACTACTGAATAATTATTAATCAAAATCTGGTTAAATTTTAGAAGCGTATCAACTCAGTCACAAAAGCTCCCAGTGGCTGCAACGTTCAATTGTTCCTCTCCTCATGCAGCAGCTGTCTAGTTCCAAAGCTCCCACCAGGGCCTTCTCAAGCGCAAAGAATCACCTCTGGAGTTTGTCAGTAAATCTGATTCAGGAGCATTTCCTCAGGAGCCGATTCTGGGGGAAGTGTGGCCTGCAGTCTACTCCTCTGGGCTGACTCTGGCTCAGGGTGCCCACTGCACTGCCATGTCCTCAGTGGGGAGTTGGGGGTGCTCGGACTGGAAGCTGAGGACCTGGGTTTGGATCCTGACTTTATTGCCCCCACCCCTAACACACCTTAAGTCTCTCTGCTCTGAGCTTTGCTTTCCTTATTTCTGCTGTTGGGTGACAAGCACCTCACGGGGCTGTTGCAGAATGACATGATGTTACAGTGTCAGGACTGTCTCAGTAAATGCTTGTGGACTCTGCTACTTCCATGCTTTATCTTACAGTCTTTCCTATTTCCCACCATCTCCCACGTCCACTGGCTGCATATAATTCAAATGAAATGAAGCCGCTTTAAAGAGTGATTCAGGAACCCCTCTGTAAGCAGTCAATATTGTAAAAACTGCCCTTCCGAGAAAGGTAGCTCTCGGGTTTTAGGTGGAAGAGGTAATTCTTAAGTTATTGTAGCCACACGTGTGGTCTGGGTTGCCGTGGGCTCGTTACCGGGAATAGGCTTCCCTCCGCTAGGAGCTTGTCTGGACTCGCCGCTCGCGCTCCCTCCTCCCGCAGGCGGGCCTCTTCCTCTTTCTGCCCGCCCGGGCACCTCGCGTACCGGCTCCCGGCGCGCCACGGCGCCCATTGGCCGATTTGCTTTAATTGATTTGTTCTGAGCGCCCTCCTGGCTTCCCGCGCGGGCGCCAGGTGCCGGCCGTTTTGCCGCAGGCTTTGTAACAGGCGCAGGTTTCTCCCCTTACCGGCACCCCAGCTGCTCGTCGCCGGCGGCCAGGGCCCCTCCCATGGGTGGGTCCGCCCCCTGGGTTCCCCCCCGCCCCTGGGGTTTCCCCCCCGCTCCGGTGCGCAGCCGGAGCCCAGCGGGGTGGTGAGGGACCGAACCCCGGCCGAGGTCGGCTTGGGAGAGCCCCGCGCCCTTCCGTCAGCCCCGGCCAGATCGGGGTGGGGTCGGGGGGTGGGGACCTGCGAAGGCGGTCGCCCAGCACCTTCGCCCTCCCTCCCGCAGGTGCTCGACCTACTGACACTCCCCGGAACTACCCGCGGAGAAGACCCTCTCGGGTGAGCTCGGCAGGGGTCAGCTGTGTTCCATGAGGACTAGCGGGCGTTTGATGCCCACGTGCTTCTCCCATTGGACGCGCGCTGCCTGGCGCGCCGAGAACCTCGGGCTTGGTGAAGGGCACGCCCAGGGGCTCGAATTCTCGTTTTCTCAAGGTTTTTCGTTTGCAGTCACGTTGAACCCAAGTGGTTTCCTTCAGTTCTGGGGAAGGCTGTTCTTCCCCGTACTCCTTTCCGCCTACAAAAAGAAAAGGCGGCATTTCAGAAAAAATTCCGCCTTTATTATGGTTACTGCTGCCCTGTAGTCACGCATGGATGTTTTGCAATTGCATCTTTACAGAGGAAGGAGGTAAAAAGCAAAACGTAGAAAGGCCTAGGAGTTGTTTATTTTGCTTGAGTGATTATTTGGACCTTCCGAATTTTCTTTAATAATTTTCTTTCTGTAGTTAATGTTACTCTTCAGTAGCGCCAAGCATAGATGGTGTTTGAGAAAAATTCAAAAGGTAAAATAAGAGTTTATTTTGTTGGAATGAATTCCCAAACACAAATCTCGTTTTCAGTTAGAAACTCTGGCCTATTATCATTTTGGCTTGTAGTTCCATAATATACTTAACTACTAAAGGAAAAAACCGGATTCTCAGGTTCTCTCTTTCCCCATCCCCTTTTATTTTTCAGTCCAGCGCACAACCACCAGAAGAGAACAAAAGGAAACCAGTTTTGGGAAAACTCGGCACCCTGTTCACGGCAGGAAGGAGAAGGAACACCAGAAACGGGTTAGAGAGTCCCACCAGCTCAAATGCCGTATCAGTCTCTCCCAAAGAAGTAACCTCTTCCAAACTCCCCGAAACAGAGACTGAGAAGAGTCAACTTCAGGGCAGCCAACGAAAGCAGACAGAAACGTGTGAGGAGGGCTCCCCCCAGGAAAAGTGCCAGGAGCCGGAGGGCGAGCGCCCCGAGGGCTGCGTCCAGGCGGCCCCCCCGGACGCCGAGCGGTCACCTGGCTCGGGCAGCCGTGCAGCGGAGGCGGCTGTGCAGCAGGGCCATGAAAGTGATTCACCCCAATTAGAACCTCTGGAGGCAGAGGGAGAGACTTTCCCAGATGCCACCACCGCTGCCAAGCAGCTGCACTCCTCACTAGGGAATTCCTCCGGGCAGGAGAACGCTTCGCTCGGCGCTGGCCGCGAGCAGGAGCCAGCTCGGGGAGCGAGGGGCGTGCCGGGCTCGCCCGCCGGGGAGCAGTCGGCCGACAGGGCCGCCCGCTTGTGTGCCCAAGGAGGCTCTCCGGAGCACCAAGACGCGCCGAGCCAGCCCCCCAAGGACGCATCGGCTCCTGCGGGCAACCGTCCCGCTGAGGGCGCAGAGAACCAGACGGGTTCGGCGCCGGGGAACAGCAAAGCCGATCCCCCGGGGCGAGACTGTCGGCCCCGCGAGCGCGCCCACCCCGCCAAAGTGTTGACTCTGGACATCTACTTGAGTAAGACTGAGGTGGCGCGGGTGGACGAGCCGGTCGTGATCAGTCCCGGGGCTGAAGATTGCGGCGATTGCGAAGATATGGAGAAGAGGTCGAGTGGCCGAAGGTCGGGGAGGCGGAGGAGGTCGCAGAAATCCACCGACTCCCCCGGTGCTGACCCGCTGCCGCCTGACTTTGAGCCCCGGAATGACGCGGTCTTCGACAACGAGGTGGCGCCAAACGCAGCCGCCGAAAACGGCTCTGCTGAAAAGAAAGTGAAATCTCCTCCAGCGGCCCCCGACGGGGGCGTTGCCGCTGTTTCCGGCCTAGAGTCCAAGCCCAGCCCCGACCCCAAAGGGCAGCCGCTAGGGGAGTCCGAGCGGAGCAAACAGCCGCCGCCCGCCTCGTCCCCCGCCAAGAGGAGGGGCCGGAGCCACGTTCCGGAGGCTGTGCCCACCTCACCCGCCGGCGGCCCGCGGGCTCCGGCCAAGGACTCTCTTCTCAGGAGGGCGTCCGGCCCCGGCCCGGCCGCCAAGGAGAGCGGGGAGGAGGCGGCCCGGGTCATCCACCGCAAGCTTATGGTCAAGAGCAGCTCGCTGCCGCCCGAGATCAAGCCCAAGCCCAAGAGGGGGCCGCTCCCCAACCTCTTCGACGGCCGGGGAGAGGGAAGTCGAAGCAAAGAGCTGGGCAGATCGGTCGGAGGTTCTGACGCCGACGGCTTGAAGCCCAGGAACCATTTCGGTGGGGGCAGGTGGACAGTGACCACTACAGTGACCATGTAAGTAACTGCGGGGTTGGGCTGGCGAGCCGCGGTCGCCGCACACGGGCTGGGCGGCCGCTCCGAGGGGCGCAGGTTCTTTGCATTTGTGGAAGAACTGTGTGCACTGGGTTTTCTCCTCGGTGGTGAAATTAAGATAGTGAAGGGCTAGTTAGCACAGTTAAGGTTTAAGAAGATGACCCATTCGGGACCTTAGTTGGTTGTTAATTCCTGTTAATATAAGCCTTTTAAGTTCAATGAATGTGAAAGTGAGATATCTCTGGAGGTTCAGTGTTTACATAAATAATAGAAGACTGCATGGCTTGACGAACTAATTCTATTCTTTATTCAGAATATGCACCAGCATTCCTGGGTGGGTCATTCTTAAAACACAAATGAATTTGAAAACGGAGCAAACACTAGTACGTACAGTATACCCAGTAGCTTTGACGTGTCTGAGTTCAAGAGAATTCACAGAACCTTTTATGGAACTTGGTGCATTATGGGCCTAAAGCTTTACAAAAAAAATCTCTAATACGAGTATCTTGGTTCCCCTTTATAATGTTAGGTAGTTTTGTGATATCTTTGCCACCAGGTCGAAAAGTAATTTTCAATTATTGAAATGAAGAAAGATCAGTGTTTTTACTGGAAGACTATTTGATAAATGAAAGGACACGTTAGAAGGATCAAGCTCAACAGCAGACTGTGACCACTTGCTGTTAAGTTTATTGATTTCTCAAATATTTATTGAGTACCTTCTTTCTGTGCATGGTAGTGTGCTAGGCACAATGGGAAAAATGCCACAACTGTGATTCAGTATATATTGCCTTTGAAAAGTTTATGACACATTCTGGCACCCAAGATGCTGACAAATCAGGTAACTGTAAGAGGTGATAATCTGATTAAACTGCCAAATGGATGTTACCATCCCCGAGGCTGGGGATGTGCACAGGAGGAAGAAATCACTGTTGGTGTTTTGGAGGAAATGGGATTGTGCCTTGATGGTGGGTGTGATCTGTATAGGTAGACAGGACGGGGAGGGCACCCTGGAAAACTCTTAAGACCATCCCCCTTCCCACACTCATCCTCCTGCGTCTCTCAGCACATGTGAAAAGTGAGTATCTAAACTTTTTCCAGCATTCACACATTTATTAAAAGAGCTGAGATTTTCACAGTGTTATCATTCTTTTTATATATATATAAATTTATTTCTGGCTGCATTGGGTCTTCGTTGCTGTGTGTGGGCTCTCTCCAGTTGTGGAGAGCGGGGGCCTCCCACTGCAGTGGCCTCATTCGTTGCAGAGCACGGGCTCCAGGCACGCGGGCTTCAGTAGCTGTGCACGTGGGCTCAGCAGTTGTGGCGCATGGGCCCAGTTGCTCCGCGGCATGTGGGATCCTCCCGGACCAGGGCTCGAACCCCTGTCCCCTGCATTGGCAGGCGGATTCTCAACCACTGCGCCACCAGGGAAGTCCACAGCATTATCATTCTTAAACTGAATGGATTCATTCTATTTGAATTCTTGGATAAGTAAGCTTAAGAGTAGGCAGTCTGCTTGGTAAACATAGGGGAGGAAATCCTGCTTAATGAATAACTTGAGCTACCTCACCAGCTGCCAACCTGGAGAACTTTGATAGAGTCAGCAATTTATTCTGTAACAGCAGCATCGGAGAAATAACCTGAGTGAATGATGCCCATTATTTGTAGAAGGCCAGTGTGACTGAACATTCAGACCTCCTAAGTGTGAGCCTTAGAGAAACTATGCTGTGTACCTGGTTAAGGGTGCTTCCCCGGTCTTCCAGTCAGAATACACCAGTGGAAAAACCAGAAATGTTACACCGTTAAGGGATAGGGTAAACAAACCAAGCAATCTTGCAGTGAAACTCTTCTTCATGTGCTGTTTCCTGTGACAGAACTAAACCAAATGTCTTTTTCTAAGGAGTGATTATTTCCTACCTAAAACTTTCCTTTGCCAGAGGCTCAGTTTAATTCTGTTTTGCACACGGCCTTGCACTTGGTGAATCGGCAAATTATTGGAATGGAGAATTAATAATTGTTTCTCATCCTTTGACCCATTTATGTTTGACTGATGGATTTTTTTCAGACCCTTTAGTTTTTCCTCATTGTTTTCAACTGGAGATGTTATGCAGATTATTTCTAAAAACAACTTGAATCTAAAATTTTATAGTTAAAACCATTTTATATTCTCCGAAAAATAACCACTGTGAAGCAGCATGTTTCTTGATGCTGCTAGAGAAATTATGTCTTCAGTTCTGCCAAGTATTGAATGTTGAGATTCTTAACATGGTATGTTTAGAATAAGGAGAATTTTCTTCTCATACTATAGCCATGGCTTCTTAGACTCCAGAATATTTTCCCTTCTCACATCTTAATGAAGGCATTACAACGCGAATTATAGGAGTCTTCCTTTTAATCAGTTTGAACCAGGTTAATTGTAGTGACTCTCTGTAGCAGAAGTTAATAGTACAGAAAGTTTGGTTGTAAAATGTATTTTGATCTTGGTGTAAATCTTTAACGTGCAGATGTGTGTGTCCTGTCCTTAACGTAGCTTATTGGCTAACCTGGAGCATTTTCCATTTACATCATAAGATCTACTTTGATATTTGACTGTTCCTTGAGCTGATTAGTGAGAATTTTTTAAATGTATATTCCCTGCTATGTGAACATCCCTCATTAACTGATAGCATTTGTAAGTTCTCTTATTTCTAATCATCTCACTGGTTTTAGAATTTAATCTTTAAGGAAGTGCTTGTAAGTTAATTTTGCTTTTAAATTTCAGGTAAGGGCCCACCGTGAGGGAGCTTAGATATCTTAAGGAGCTATTGGGGAAAGCAATGCCAAGGAGAAATTCATGAGAATATATCAAATATAGTATTTAAATAAAAAATTTAAAAATGAACATCTAATTCTTAATGCTGTATTTGGGAAGGACATCTCAAGTCTTCTCAGTCTAATCATTTTCTCCAGAAGAATAAAGTGTCTTCTTCCAAGGTCCTACTGCCTGTTCCTTCAAAAGGCTCCTCAGGCCCAGCCTTCTTGAAGGCCAGTGAGTCCATGCAGGAGACAGTGTGAGATGTTAGTGCTTCCCTACTTTGTGTTCTCATTATCGAGGTGGCCTCTGAGGTATGATTATCTTATAGCTCTCTTGATAATTTACTGACTCCTTGGATCATAAAGCTGGACAGAACCAGAGGCGGTCATTGAGGCGAAGCTAGTCTGATCCTATCTGGGGAAGCAGAATAGTAGAGTTGTTGGGAGCATAGCATCTGAAACCAGAACACCTGGCTTCTGTCACTTACTAGCTGCGTGACTTCAGGCAAAGTACTTACCTTCTCTAGATGCCAACTTCCTCATCCTAAAAGAGAATGTGGGGCTTCCCTGGTGTTGCAGTGGTTGAGAGTCCGCCTGCCAATGCAGGAGACATGGGTTCGTGCCCTGGTCTGGGAAGATCCCACATGCCGCGGAGCAGCTGGGCCCGTGAGCCATGGCCACTGAGCTTGCGCGTCCGGAGCCTGTGCTCCACAACGGGAGAGGCCACAACAGTGAGAGGCCCGCGTACCGCAGAAAAAAAAAAAAAAAAAAGAATGTGTAAAATTGTACATGAGGCAAGCCATAGAAAGTGCTTGACGATCAGTGAATGTCAGTGGGTGTTATCTCTTACATTTTATAAACCACTAGACTAATGATTTAGACATTTTTGTTTTTAGCTTTAGAGTCTGTTCTTCTTGGAAAGCTTATATAAAAGTGATATATAAAAATAAGTAGGAGTGATTCTGGTTGAAAGGAGGGTGGTTGGCCAACAGTTCCATCCCCCAGTTTCTACTGTCCCCTTTTGCAGCCCTTGAAGAGAACCACAGGATATCTTCAATGATAACATGTATGTGTGTGAACCAGTACACACACACGTTCTAAACCATCTAGTTTTTTGTTTATTTTTACAGGTAGAGAAGGTAGAGTTTAGAGAGTTAAGGTGGCTTGACCAAGTTCACACAGATAATTGGTATAAGAGCCAGGACCAGAGCCAGAGGACATTTTTTTCCTCAGAAAGAAAACAGTGTGTACATTCAAAGACTTAAAATTTCCATTAGGGGGCAGTTACACCCAAGAAATGTGAGAAAGAAGGGAGACCCTCTTTGCCCCCAGAATGGTGGCAAAACCAACAACTGAGTAATTGATAAGTAAATTGTGGTACATCTATATGATGGATTTTTATGCAGACATTATGAAGACTTTTCATATTTTTTAGTAACTTGAAAAATGTTAAAAATGTTAAATCTCTTTTTTTTTTTTTAAGGCAAGATACCAAACTCTATGAACAGACTAATCTCAATTCTATTGAAAATATTTCCCTATGCATACAAAAAAGACGGGAAGTATACTAGAATGTTGACAGGGATAGTGTTTGAGTGGTAAGATTATGAGTGGTTTTTTGTCTTTATATTTTCTAAATGTTCTATAGTGGACACACTTGTATAGTCAGAGAAAATTTTTATGGGGGAAGGATGAAGGGAATAAACTATCCAAAGAGGTAAATCATAGATAAATATTTTTTATAATCTCACTTTTGAGATAATGTAAAAAAAAGTTATAAAAAAATACACAGTTGATTTTTGGGGAAATCATTTACATATTTAAAGTATGGGAGTACAGGAAGTATTTAAATTGGTTCTAATGTTCTTCAGTCCCAACTCTAGTGCCAAGCACTGTACTTATCTACTAGGTACATGATAAACTTATTAGAAAACTTGTTACCCTCTCACCTCTAGCCTTTCTTAGCTATGTAATTTTTCATCCCTCATACGGAAGCGCAACATCCATTAAAGGTAACTGATAGTGTATTTAGAATTGTTTAAAAATTGTTTCATCAAAAATGTTACCTATCAGAAAGATACTGGCTTTTCACAGTTTTGTAATAAATCGGTATGTTCACTTTAAAACCCAGGTTAATAACTTTATCTTGCTCCTTTATTCTTGCAGCCCTGCCAAGCCCAAACATGTGGAACTAAATCTTAAAACCCCTAAGAATCTTGGTGGTTTGGGAAATGGGCATAATCCACTTAGCCAGCCAGTTCACAAAGGAAACACTGCCACCAAAATCTCCTTATTTGAAAACAAGCAGGCAAATAGCCCAAGACACACTGACCTTCGAGGTGCGAGGAACACTCCTGCCTCTAATAAAACATTTGTCGGGAGGGCACAGCTGAATTTAGCCAAAAAAGCCAAGGAAATGGAGCGGCCTGAAAAGAAGTTGCCGCCAGATAGTCACCAGAATGGTGCGCTGGGGAAGGAAGCCTCGGCAGAAGCCAGAGTTACTGTTCCTGAAGAGGAGACTCCTGGTTCTCCGCTTAACCAAGGTGATAAGGTAGATGGGCAAACAGATGCTGGCTGCCCTTCTGAACCAGTGGTTGCTGCTCTGATGCCTGTTAAGGACCACGAGCTCTTAGGAGAGGACGACTCAAAGGCTGCTGACCGCAAAAGACTTGAACGTGAAAATATGACTGATACAGCACAAGACAGCCCTGCCGTTCTTGAGGCCAAAGATTCACCTCCAACAGCCATACCGAAGCCGCAGGATGAATTTTCTGACTCCCAGCACCCAGCTGGGTCATCTAATGGGCCTTCTCTTTCACTGGCTGCCCCCATTCCTGTGGATGATCCCAAAGACACAGGTGCTCAAGCTCCTGTAAGCAGTTTTCTGTGCACTGATCTAAAAGTGTCGGAAAACCATAATGGATGTACTCTGCCTGTGTCTCATCAGAATAATGAGATGATGTCCCCCTCCAGACTGGCAGGAGGAGGAGGGGGAGAAAGAAGCCCTCCTTTGTCCCCAGAGCACAGCCTGGCAGCTATGGGAAATGAGTGTCCATCCAAGGTCCTTGTCCAGGTCAGGTCCTTCATGCTCCCTGGGGAGAACACCAAGGATGTCCGCTCTGGGATCATCTCAGATAGCTCTGAAGTTAGAGAAGCACAGTTGCCAAGCTATCACAATAAGGAACTTGAAGTGGTTTCCGTTGCAAGTCGTACTCCCCAGAAAGAGGAAGTACAGGGCAATAAGAGCACATCACCCAAACACATTCATTGCACAGAGGAACATGTAGCAAAATCTGGCCCACAAGTCATGCTGCCCGAATCAGAAAAAACTCTGCCTATTCAGGGCAACGGAAAACCCCTGAAGACTGAATCCAGCACCACCAACTACCCTGGCAACAGAAATCATTTAGAAACCCCTCAAAGACCCAATCAAAATGTTGTAAATGGCCAGGACAGTCCTGCAAGCCTTTTGAACATTTCTGCTGGTAGTGATGATAGTGTATTCGATTCTTCTTCTGATATGGAAAAATTCACTGAGATTATAAAAAAGATGGACAGCGCAGTTTGTGTGCCCCAGAAGAAAAAGAAGGCCAGGATGCCAAACTCCCCTGCCCCTCACTTCGCCATGCCTCCTATTCATGAGGACAATTTAGAAAAGGTGTTTGATCCCAACGTGTTTACCTTTGGTTTGGGTAAGAAAAAGGAAGGCCAGCCAGAAATGTCACTGGCTTTACATTGGATGCAGAATCTTGACACCAAATCCAAACTGAGACCCAAACGTTCATCCACTGAACAGAGTGTCCTTTTCAAGTCCTTGCAAACTCGCACTAATGGGAAAGGCGAGCCTCTGGCGGCTCCAGAAGTAAATGACAAGGAGAACAGGGATGTCACAAACGGTGGAGTCAAGAGATCGAGGCTAGAAAAAAGTGCGCTTTTCTCAAGCATCTTATCTTCTTTACCACAAGACAAAATCTTTTCTCCCTCTGTAACATCAGTCAATACCATGACCACATCTTTCAACACCGCTCACAACAGTTCTCTTTCTCGGCCTTCCGTGTTACAGCCTGTGGCTGAGGGTGCCCCACCCTGTGGTTCAGAGAAAGAACAGCCAAGTCTGCCACCCAGCAACGTAAAGGTCTTCAATTTCAACTCGTCAGATACGTCTCATTCGGGATTGGAAAGTCCGAGCTCCGTGGAAAAGTACCTGCAAAAAGAGGAAACCGGAAAAGATCTGGATTCACGAAGCAACCTACCCGTGCCCAAAACTACATATTCTGAATTTTCAAAACTGCAGAACAGTGGTGATATGGAAAAGGCTAATCATATTGAAAGTGTTCTTAAATCGAACTTGCCGAGCTACGGAAGCAGTGACACAGACTTCCCCGGTCTTTTCAAATCCACCCTGTTTGACCCAAGCATTTCTTTTTCTGAAATGTCATTATCAGATACAACAGTAAGTAGCAACATAGTATTATTTATGTGGGGTAGTTTTAAGTCAGAGGAGAAGGGGACGATGAACAATTCATGTTATTTGTTTAAAAATGGTTATGCTCGTGTCTGATAGTTTTTTATTCATTCATCACATATTTGAAAACCTACTATGTACAAGGGTCTTTAGAGTCCAAGAGAAAAGGTACTTGGATTCTGTTCTCAAGGCATTTGTAGTCCAGCAAGGAAAATAAGTTACAAATATTTTAGGGCACTTGTGAATTTATATGTTGTATTGTGAAAGGTTTAGTTAAGGTACCTTGAGAGCTCAGAGACAGGGTGTTTTTTCTTCCCTAGTTCTGTGTAAAAATGCTCAATACTATACCTAGAATTTTGAGCATTTATGAAGCAAGCTTCCTTTATCTGGAAAAGCCTCCACCGAGGAATCTTGTTCCTAACCGTTTCTCTTGTACTTAGAGATTCACTCTTTCTTCCCCTTAGTAGCAATAAATGTTTATCCCACATGGTTGATAAAGTATTTTCTCTTTATCTGGAATTAGTTTTCATTAGGGAAATATTATTTTCCTGCAAAGCTGTTGGGGAGTAAAGAATTTGGTCTACATTAGCACTTTCCTGTAACAGAGTAGAAAGGATGGCAAAATACCATTTTGAGAAACAGTTAAGATTTCTCCATCTTCTTTTATCTGACTGCTGGAAGTTGTTTTCTTTACTCAGTTTTTGATGTGAATTTGTGGCTTTCCGTTACCAAGCTTGATACTCAAGTTGAAAGAGGGAGGCAGATAAGATTTAGAGCTCAGCTCTGCTAAGCCCAGAAACAGGAGTGGGCCTCTGTATTCCTGTTGCCCACCCTGTGAACCAGGCTACCTGGCAAGTGTAGATCAACATCCAACACAGTTTATCCAGGCAGAAAATATCTTGCCCACTTCCTCATTTGTACAGGGCACTGCCCCATGTTTGAATTTGTTGTATTAGCTTTTGCTACAAGCCTATCATGGAATACAATTCTGGAAGCTCTTTCAAAATGTATAGTTGGATTTCCAGCAGAGGCTCAGATCCCTCTGCTCAAAAGTTTTCATATTTTTTACTCTTAGGATGCCATACACACACACACACACACACACACACACACACACACATATAGATATAGATATAAAGTAAAAATTATTGAGGACCCCAAAGAGTTTTTGTTGATATGGGTTATGCCTATTGGCATCTATTACATTAGAAATTAATACTGAGAAAAATTAGAACATACAAATGTACATTCCTGTAGCCATCAGAGCAATGATGTCATCACATGTCATGGACCCTCTGGAAAATTCCACACTACACCTGTGAGAGAAAGAAAGTGAAAAAGAGAAATAACCTCTTCTTATTATGAAAATGGTTTTGACCTAATGGACTCCCTGCAGAATTATTGGGGACCCTCCAGGGACCCCTGGATTTCACTTTGAGAACCACTGCTGTAAACAGATAAAACTGAATCAGCCTATAGCACTTAGAAATCCTAAGATTTTTGAGTATTTCTCTGAAAATTGACACTGGTCCACTTCCCGTTCATTACAGCATTATTCTGTCTTTTTAATCATTCTTAGATTACCTCTCTTTGACAATGAGTCTGACAACAGAATATACAGTTTCCCTATGGAGTCCCTTGAAGAACCCAATCAAATGGAGTAAAAAGGAGAAACAAAGTACTTTATACTTTCTCTAGGCCTTTTTATGATTTAAAAAAATTTTTTTTTTTTTTTTTTTTTTTTACACTTTGGGCTTTGTTGACTATATAACTATTCTCCCTTTAATGTCTTAACTGAATTTCATTTAAATACCAGGCTTTTTCTTTAGCTTGTCTTCTTGAAATGTGCATATATAAATAAGCATATGGCATTTTAATCTGTAATAATGCTCTACTGAGGCCCTTCCTATGGTCTTTCAGGCATATTCCACCCTGGTGTGGTGCAAGAGCGATCAGATCAAAGGCCGTCCTTAGAATAGGCATCCTGTTCAGCAGTGAAAGTAGTCCATGTTTTATAATATTTTTACATGTGTAATTACTATTTTTATTATCTTAGGCATTTCTGGTTTTGCTGGTCAGATGGTCTTGAAAATGATTAGTTTTGGAGCCATATAAAAATATATTTTGTTCATCAAAAAGGAGGGATTAAAGTAACCATGTACAATGTACATTGTGAAATATACCATAAACACTTTATTTAGACTAGTTATGTGATGAAAAAACAGTAATTATAGATTCAGATAAGATATGTATATGAACACATAAAATGGATTCAGCTCATTCTAGATATGTGATTAATCCATTAGAATTTCTCTGTTTATTTGAAATTATACTGAGATGGTTTGAATTATAATCTCTTAGCTGAGTTCTTGTTCTGTGAACTGATGTAAAACATAGGTCTGACTCTTACGCCCTGAACTTTCCAGATTGGTGGAAGTATCCTAGGCATTTAAATGAAAAGAAATTGAAATGTCAAATACAGTTGGGGGGGGGGAAGCCCTTATTTTAATAGAGCCAAAGAGAGTTTGTTTTGTTTTTTAAATTTTTATTTATTTTTATTTTGGGCTGCCTTGGGTCTTTGTTGCTGTGCGCAGGCTATTCTTCGTTGAGGTTCCCGGGCTTCTCATTGCGGTGGCTTCTCTTGTTGCAGAGCACGGGCTCTAGGCGCGCAGGCTTCAGTAGTTGTGGCACTCGGGCTCAGTAGTTGTGGCTCGCGGGCTCTAGAGTGCAGGCTCAGTAGTTGTGGCACACGGGCTTAGTTGCTCCGTGGCACGTGGGATCTTCCCGGACCAGGGCTCGAACCCATGTCCCCTGCACTGACAGGCGGATTCTTAACCACTGTGCCACCAGCGAAGTCCCGTCAAAGAGAGTTTTAAGACAACTTTGGCATAGATCAAGGTAGACATGTTTCCAAATTGACAAATATGAGGCAAATACGATCTTAAAGGATCATGAGAGGAGAAAAGAGGACTTTACATAAAGTTTAATTATTTGTTGTGTTTTTGTTCATCTGATTACAGACACTTAAAGGAAGTGTCCAGAATAAAATCAATCCCCGACCTGGAAAGGTAAGATTATTTTCTATTCCGAGTCTAGATTTCATTTTGATCTGTTAAAGTGCAGTAAAACGTGCTACCACTCTCACTTTCTTCAGGTGGTGATATACGGTGAACCTGACGTGTCAGAGGAGTGCATTGAAGTGTTCAGTGACATTGAGGATTGCAGCTCTTGGAGCCTCTCTCCCGTGATACTCATAAAAGTTGTTAGAGGATGGTAAGAGTGACACTTTGTGTTTCTGACTTGGAGGGTGTGTGTTTCACATTTTTAATTACCCTTTTGGTCATTAGTACTTATTTTAAATTATGCCCTTAGCAGTGTAAAGGGCAGACAATACTAGTCATAGTGAATACTAAAAGAAATTCATGTGTAAGAAATATGGTTTATAATGTTATTTCTGATGATAGGAATGCTGCATGTTGTTGTTAGAAAAATCAGAAAAGTGCAGCAGTATAAGTTTCTTTTTCCCACATAATGTTGGTTTGGACTCATGAGCACCGGAGTCCATAATATACTTTTGGTTTTTGAATTTTCAGTGAGGTTGATAAGAATTGCACTACTCATGTTGATAGGTCATAGTCATGTTGATAGAATTTTTTAAATTCTATAAGAAAAAACATCTTTGCTAACTTTTTTTAATGACAGTTCAGTGAAGGACTAATCTAAATTTTATTTTCTAACTTTTTGACAGCAGATAGTTTTTATTAAGTAAAGAAACCGTGAAACAATTATATTACCAGCTTAAATGCTTCGAGGAAATACACAGGAAATTGAATAAAGAAAAGCAGTTTTTAAAAAGTCACTTACCTGGCATGAATACTTATCTTTAGTGCCTGTTTATAAGCTTGTTTAAAAGAAAGAGTGTAGAGCTCTTTATGGTTTACAAAATTATTAAACTTTTCTTTAGGTCTCCATGTGATTAAATATGCAGCATCTTTCCTCTTAGGTTTTAGATATTTTAATATATTTTTCTGTATATTCAACATATTCATTAGAAAAATACAATTAGCTTTTGTTCTTAAATTTGAAAACTGAAAGTTATAATTTTGTTTTTAATGAATAGTGATTCTTCAGCTTTTGTTGACTTCTCTTAAGACCAGCACTGTCATATATTGTCATGAGGTTTCTCTTTAGTGTTCGGATGTTGTTGGGAAGAATACTGTAAAAATGCTTTTTGGGTCACGAAAGTTAAAGTATTACATGGTATATCTGAAAGTTGCTAAGACAGTAGATCTTAAAAGTTCTCATCACTAGGAAAAAAATTGTAACTGTGAGGTGGTGGATGTTAACTAAACTTATTATGGTGATCATTTCGTAATATACACAGATATCAAATCATCATGTTGTACCACTTAAACTAATACAATGTTATATGTCAATTAGATCTCAATAAAACTGCAAAAAATGCTTTCCATTAACATTAACATGCATGTAGTAGTCCTTTGTATCAATATATCCGTTGATATGGTTCTAATATATAAGTTAAAATCCCTCAAGAGAAGTGTTTTTTACATACATAAAAAGAAAAAAATTGCAATAAACGTCCATTTATCTGACATATTACTAAGTCTCCACCAACTGGCAATTCTATAAAACTTTAGTAGCTCTATAATGTTCATATTGATAGTCAAAAGTCCTCTAAAATCCTGATAAAATTCTTCAGTTATCAGAGCTTAATTATGCCCACTGAAGTTTTAGTTTTAGGGAGAGTTTATGCTGTTTTAATTGCTAGAGAATTGGCCACTAATATATGGTGTATATATATATAGTGGCTATTGGCCAGAATATTTACGTATTCAAAATCTCTCTCACCAAGACTGGCTAATAGTTTTGCTATGTTTTATTCTTAGCTGGATTTTTTATGAGAAACCAAATTTTGAAGGACACTCCATCCCCTTAGAAGAGGGAGAATTGGAACTGTCTGGTCTTTGGGATATAGAAGATATTCTGGAAAGAAACGATGACGAGGCAGAGTCGGCCAAGCCTGTGGTGATTGGTTCAATCAGACTTGTGGTCCGGGTAGGTAAAATTCGTAAGGTTTTAATAAAGGCAAACTGGATTTCATCCATTCTTTCAGCAAATATTTATCGAATGCTGGGTATAATTCTTTTGAGAGAGAGTTTCATTTTATGATAAAAGTGGGACAAATATTTGGTGTTTTATGGATGTATTTTCTGTATTTTAAACATTTGTACATGTTAAATGAATTAGAACTAAGAAACATTCTAATTGGTTAGTCATCTTTTTCACAATAAATCCTGAAGGTAAATTTCTCATTCCGGCCCCCCATTCCCATCTGCAAATGTATTTTACTTAATAACCTAGTTTTGATGAGTTCTGTACGTACAGATTTTTGTTTTTTTAAAAATAAATTTATGTATGTATTTTTGGCTACATTGGGTCTTCGTTGCTGCGTGCAGACTTTCTCTAGTTGCAGAGAGCGGGGGCTACTCTTTGTTGCGGTGAACGGGCTTCTCATTGCGGTGGCTTCTCGTGTTGCACGTGTTGCGGAGCACGGGCTCTAGGTGCGCGGGCTTCAGTAGTTGTGGCATGTGCGTACAGTAGTTGTGGCTTGCGGGCTCTAGAGCACAGGGTCAGTAGTTGTGGTGCACGGGCTTAGTTGTTCCGTGCATGTGGGATCTTCCTGGGTTCCCTGCATTGGCAGGTGGATTCTTTTTTTTTTTTTTTTTTTTTTTTTTTTTTTTTTTTTGCGGTACGTGGGCCTCTCACCGTCGCGGTCTCTCCCGTTGCGGAGCACAGGCTCCGGACGCGCAGGCTCAGCGGCCATGGCTCACGGGTCCAGCCGCTCCGCGGCATGTGGGATCCTCCCAGACCGGGGCACGAACCCGCGTCCCCTGCATCAGCAGGCGGACCCTCAACCACTGCGCCACCAGGGAAGCCGGCAGGTGGATTCTTAACCTTAACCACTGTGCCACCAGGGAAGTCCTGAACAGATTTTTCTTTCTTTTTTTTTTTTAATTAATTTATTATTTATTTATTTTTGGCTGCGTTCAGTCTTCGTTGCTGTGTGCGGGCTTTCTTTTTTAGTTGAGGCGAGTGGGGGCTACTCTTCATTGTGGTACACAGGCCTCTCATTGCGGTGGCTTCTCTTGTTGCGGAGCATGGGCCAGATTTTTCTTTTACTTAGTTTTTTGGTTGCTGTGCGAGTTCTTATTACCTTGAGTGGCTTACAGGAGTTATGTTTTGGAAAAATAAATAATCCAAAGATAATTCAGTTGATCAACTCTGGCATTTCATGTGGGTTTTTAGAAAAATAGGTATTTAAGGCCACTTTATGGATTGGGTAAAAATTTCTTGGTCCCTTATTCGTTGTTGAGGAACTTGTATCAGTTCTTCACGGTTCTTGGCATTTGATGATTCTTTACCTTTAAAAATGTAAAAGGTATCTTCCAAGTGAAAAAACTCCATTTGTGTACTAGACATGGGTGTTGGGGTACAATAGGGAAAAAAGCCATGTTCCAAAATGAGAACGAGTAACAGTGACTAACAGCTTTTGGCGGAGGAAAATGTCACCTGTTTCCTGGGTTAACATTTCTGAGTGACTTAGGTGGTAATATTGGTATTCTAAACGATTTATCCCTTACTAGTTTTAAGTACATAATGTGATGAACCTTATGTAAGACACGAGAAACACCATTTTAAAATGTCATAGTGGGATAATTTACCTGCAGTTTTTATTTATTACTCAAATAGTATTGGTAATGAAACAATATTTTAAACTATCATCCAAAATCCCATCTCTCATGAAGTGTCCTCCCTTCATTTTTCTGAATTCTCTACTCTTTCTTCGCCATATTATAATCTGCTTTTTCTATAGTTGTAATCATAATACAGGTACAGTGTTGTTTTCCTTTAAAACTGTGATTCTCAATCCTTTTTTTCTCTCTCCATACCACTTTCCTGAAGGTTACACTCCCGTTTGTAACATCTCTCAATGATTTGCAACTGGGGGAGGTATTAGGATCTGGTGGCGTGGGGATTTAGGGATCCCGGAAGGTGGGCTAAGGGAAATGAAGCACATTGGTAAAGAGGCCTCCTATTTCCCCTGATAATAGCAGACCTAAGGTGAATTAATGCTTTTCATGTTATTATATGGTTTGGGGTTTAACTGAGCATCATATTCCATTGGTATGATGCGCTATCATTTATTTTACCTTTCTTCTTACTGTGGGACTTAGGGAAAAACTTACCTTAAATAATACTGCATGAACATTTTTGTGCATTTAATAATGTATACATTTTCTGATTTATTTCCTTGGGGTAAGTTTTTCTGAATGGTGTCATGTTAAAGAGAAGGAATACCTTTATGGCTCCTAATATGTGACGAATTGTAACTTTTTACAGATTGTGTTTATGGTTTCTTGACACATAAACATAAGTCACAACGTATATTCAAGGGGGTCACCTTTTCAGTTCACTAGATTTGTTCCTTTTGTTAATGTTTGAAAGAGCTGCCCCTAAACTGACCCAAGTGTTAACCATTTTTTCTGTACCTCAGTTCACCTCGCTCTGCAACACAGAAGAGGTTCAAAAACCATTCGATCAGGGCTCAGGCAGTCAGCCAAGAGAGGCCTTTTGTAAAGTGTTTGATGGACATGCAGTGCATGGAATAGTGACTAAAGTGTAGAGATTTAAATCACCATAAACGTGTGCCTTTGCCTTTTATGACTTAGACCAAGCCGACATCATAGTCAAGGAGAGTTACCACAGGGGGCTTATGGGCACAAAACAGCTGAGGAAGATTCCAAGTGCAGCCACTCTATAAACCAGTATCCCTGGACATGGACGGTCACAGGAGAGCAAAGGAACTAAAACTCATGTTACCAAGGAAAGCGAAGCAGTTTTGTTTTTTTGTTTGTTTGTGAGGATGAGAGAAATAACTATGTTCCAAAACTCTAAAATACATTTCTGGTGCTCTTTGCTTGAATGTAACACTGAGATATATGACTAAACCAATGTGTCTGCCCCGAAAGATCATATATTATTAGGTCATGGGTGAGAACAGGAAAGGGATAAAGTGGCAGGTGATCTGTGCAACCTATTGTATATTTAAAGCTTCTTTTAACTATTTGAAAAGAAGAATAATGAGCTTACTGTAGAGTTTAATACATGGTGTACTATTATACATGTATACGTGTATTCATTTTTCTTTTTTTTTTTTTTAGGATTACAGAGTTAGTCAAATTGACTTATTTACTGAACCAGAAGGGTTAGGACTTCTAAATTCCTACTTTGATGATATTGAAGAAATGCAGGGGTTTGGTATGATGCAGAAGACTTGTTCCATTAAAGTACATTGGGGCACGTGAGTATTTTATTTCCAATACAATTCTAATGAAGCCTTTTTTTTGAGTGTAAAAGGAGGACTTAAGATACTCTGTCTCTGATTTGTTGTCCTGTCAAGTAATTATTGACTACAAGGTTTTATTATTTTTTTGATAAGGCACATAAAAATCTGATATTTTTGGTTACTGTGTTACCTATGTTCTTATGATTCAGCTCTCTTATAAACAATGATGATTTCTTGGAGGAAGTGCAGGGAGAAAACTGCATTTTTAAAAAATAGTTATTTATTTATTTTTGGCTGTGTTGGGTCTTCGTTGCTGCACACGGGCTTTCTCTAGCTGCCGTGAGTAGGGGCTACTCTTTGTTGTGGTGTGCAGGCTTCTCATTGTGGTGGCTTCTCTTGTTACGGAGCACGGGCTCTAGGCGCGCAGGCTTCAGTAGTTGTGGCTCATGGGCTCTAGAGCGCAGGCTCAGTAGTTGTGGCGCACGGGCTTTGTTGCTCTGCGGCATGTGGGATCTTCCTGGACCAGGGATCAAACCCGTGTCCCCTGCATTGGCAGGTGGATTCTTAACCACTGCACCACCAGGGAAGTCCAAAAACTGCATTTTTAATGTGGGAATTTCCTTTTTGCAAAGGAACCTGATTCATTCAAAGCTGAGTTGCAGATTATACCTTCAGGGTAATTCAAAGGAGGTAATTAAAACATGTGTGCCCCTGATATTTCAGGTGGGATGGAGGCCAACATGCATGCTACTTCCTTTAACATTTTCACACAATGCTTTCCAAAGCCCCTAGAATGTTGGTTTCAAAAATCACAGGAAATTGCAAGGGTATTTTGAAGGAAATGGGAATATCTCAGAGGAGAAATAAGGCTAGAAAGTTCAGGCTGCAGAACTGAAGCTTGTGGCTTCTGCAGTGGAGCGCACAGCCCAGGGCATGTGACAGACATCCACTGAGATGCAGAAAAAAACACTAAAGCTTCTTTATATATTATTTAAAATCTTCTTTTCAAATTTTGTCTTTGTGTATATTTTCTAATCAATTCATAATATATTCAGTGGTTATATATATAAGTTATATATTCAGAGACTGCTCAAGAGATTTTATTAATGGAATATGCATAAGATAATACATATGTAATGAGTGCGAAGGTAAATACTACAAGAAACATAAATTATGGAGAGGGACAGTGGAAGTGCTACATTAGAGAGTGGTCGGGAAGGTCCCTGGTGACCTTTAAGCAGAGACCTGAGGAAGTGAGGGAGTCTGCTGAGGGACATCTGAGGGAGGCGGAGCAGGGGAGTGTCCTAGGCAGGAAGCCCAGCATTTGCAAAGCCCTCCAGGGGATGTTTGGGCAACAGGTGGGAGGTCTGGCTGCAGTAGAGTGAGCTAGGAGGACCAGTGATGGGAGAGAGGCCTCCTGTCATGTCAGACCTTGAAGGACTTGGGAGGGATTTTAGATGGCTCCAAGTGACGTGAGAACTCATTGGAGGATTTTGATCTAACTTGTGTTTTAGGAGGATCACTCTAGCTGCTGTGTAAAAGTAGATTGTAAAGAGGTAAGAATGGAAGCAAAGAAACCAGTGAGGAGGTCACTGCAGTTACATAGGCAAGAGGTTTTGGTGACTTGGCATGATAGTAGTGGTGAAAAATGGTCAGATTCTGGATACATTTTGAAGACAGAACCAACATGTGCTGACAGATTTTATGTGGGGTGTGAGGGGCTGAGAAATGTCCAGGGTTTGGGACCCCAGCATTTACCAGAATGGAGAAAACTAGGAGGGGGAATGAAATCCAGGAGTTGAGTTTGTGAGGTTAAGTTGGAGATGTCAACTGCACATTCAAGTAAGAGGTCAGGAAGGTGACTGGATGCATGACACTGGAATTCGGGATTGGGGTGAGGCTGGAGATAAAATCAGGAGTCATCAGTGTGGAGAATGTATCTAAACCGGGTGCTAGATAAGATCTCATCGGGGAGTGAGTGTAAAGAGCAGAAAAGGCATCTGAGCTTCGGGCACTTTTGTGTTTAGTGATTGGTAAGAAAAGGAGGAATCTAAACAAAAAAAGTGTCTTCATCTCTTGCTGCCTTTTATTTTTTTCACATCAAAGAGATCTCTACATCTTTTTTCTCAAAGCATTTAATGTTGAGAAATATCACTTTCCTTAGAAGAATGAAATAGGCGTCTGTCATAATATTTTAATCTCCATGTCTGGAAGGTTTCATGACTCAGGCTTGGGCTATGTGGAAGCATAATGAGCTACACTTAAATAAAGTTTCTTACCTTGACAGTAAGTTTAACCTAGTTTTATAGGTGGTAGTTACAAACCAGTAATGTTTTACAAGTTTTGATGGGCTTGCGTGGCAGTAGACTTTTTTTTTTTTTTTTTCTGGTTCTTCATTTCCATTAGGATAATAGAAGCTGCCTTGGATGTCAGCTCAAAGTTTGGGGTCATTGAACTTGGTCATCTTAGGACCAGGTCAGTAGTACTTTTACAGATCTCCAAGGAAAATCTCAATGGGTTGGGAGAATTCAGCTGATAACAGGTACCCGAGCTCATGTTGCTTCTGTTGGTGCAGCAGTCCCCTGAACTGGTGTAAGAGAAGATTTTGCTGGGGGTGGTGTAGGGGGCGTGGTACTTGTTTAGATTCCATTAGGAGATTTATTTCAGGGCCTATTCATTCTGGATTAGGTTTTGCTACACATACACAAATTAAGAGTATTACTTGTCGGTTTCTTATTTGGGAAAGTGAGACATTTCTAACTCACATTTCCTTTCAGATTCTGTTGCCTGTGATTTGTTTTTAAACCTTTGTTTAAAGCAGCTGGCTAATCCTAGTACCCATCCTTGTAGAGGTGAGGGCGCATCTTTTTTTGAGTATATTTCTAATAAACAAAGCTAAAGGATTTTAGAACTTCAAAGGGAGCATTATGAGCATCTGTTCCAACACCATCATTTAACCAAGGAAGACAGGTTTTGGTCACTTTCTCAAGTTGGGTTAGTTGTTAGGATTAGTCGTCAGCAGAACAGGTACTGGAATGCAGGTGTTCTGAAGTCAAGGGACATTTTTTAATAGCCACATATTCTTTTGATCAGTGCTGTTATGAAATATTTGATATATAAGAATATGTGTATATGTGAATTACGAAGTCTAGTAGTCAAGCCCCCACGTGCCCATCAACCGACTGAGAACCTCACCGTTACCAATGCTGCCGCAGGACCTGGCATAGCCCGCCTGCTCCCATCCCCCTGACTCCTCTACGTGTGTGACCCCTCTCTGAAACTTTGTGGTTTTCTCATTCCCTTATTTTATAGTTTCATCCTATGGTATCTGTCCCTGCACTGTTTTAGTTGTGCTTGCTTTTGAACGTCATAAAAATGTTATCAAACGTCCGTGTGGCTTGTTCCTTTTTCTTTACGTTGTTTCTAAGATTACCCATATTGATGAGTATATCTGTACTGACTCTTTTTGTTTGTTTTAAATTTATTTTTTGGCTACATTGGGTCTTTTTTTTTTTTTTAAATAGGACTCTATTCACAAGAGTCTTAGCCTCTAGAAATGTTTTGCATTGAAAGAAAGTTATAAAGAATTGATCTTTTCTTTAGATCAATTCTTTAGAATTGTTTAAAAGTTTTATGTTATATAACCACATGTAAAAATTATGACTAATGAATTCAATCAAACTCCAAATACTAATCCTCTGAAAGTAGCTTTTAGGTTAAGATATTAAGTGTGGCTCAATGTTGTACCTTCAGTTGACTTGTCATCTATTGAAAGAAGGCCCACTTGGATGGGAGCCCCATCTTCCTCTCTGCCTTGACTCAGGTGGGCCTGTGCTCATACATATCCCTACTTGTAGGCATGACCTATTCTTAGATTTCAACTCTCTGATGGGTTCAAGAAATTCTGTAATCTTCTACTTTATCCAGCTTTTTCTTCTTGTTAGGATAACACTCTTCACAGCTTTCTCCATCTTAAGTGGAAACTAGCAGTCCCATTGTGATGATTTTTTTAAATTCATTATTTTATACAGCAGGTTCTTCTTAGTCATCCATTCTACACATATCAGTGTATATATGTCAATCCCAATCTCCCAATTCATCCCACCACCATCCCCCGCCACTTCCCCCTCTTGGTGTCCATAACGTTTGTTCTCTACATCTGTGTCTCTATTTCTGCCCTGCAAACCAGTTCATCTGTACCATTTTTCTAGGTTCCACGTATATGTGTTAATATATGATATTTGTTTTTCTCTTTCTGCCTTACTTCACTCTGTATGACAGTCTCATCCATCCACATATCCACAAATGACCCAATTTTGTTCCTTTTTATGGCTGAGTAATACTCCATTGTATATATGTACCACATCTTTATCCATTCTTCTGTTGATGAGCATTTAGGTTGCTTCCATGTCCTGGCTATTGTAAATAGTGCTGCAGTGAACATTGGGGTGCATGTGTCTTTTTGAATTATGGTTTTCTCTGGGTATATGCCCAGTAGTGGGATTGCTGGGTCATATGGTAATTCTATTTTTAGTTTTTCAAGGAACCGCCATACTGTTCTCCATAGTGGCTGTATCAATTTACATTCCCACCAACAGTGCAAGAGGGTTCCCTTTTCTCCACACCCTCTCAAGCATTTGTTGTTTGTAGATTTTCTGATGATGCCCATTCTAACTGGTGTGAAGTGATACTTCATTGTAGTTTTGATTTGCATTTCTCTAATGATTAGTGACGTTGAACAGCTTTTCATGTGCTTCTTGGCCATCTGTATGTCTTCTTTGGAGAAATGTCTATTTAGTCTTCTGCCCATTTTTGGATTGGGTTGTTTGTTTTTTTTAATATTGAGCTGCATGAGCTGTTTATATATTTTGGAGATTAATCCTTTGTCCGTTGATTCGTTTGCAAATATTTTCTCCCATTCTGAGGGTTGTCTTTTCGTCTTGTTTATGGTTTCCTTTGCTGTGCAAAAGCTTTTAAGTTTCATTAGGTCTCATTTGTTTATTTTTGTTTTTATTTCCATTACTCTAGGAGGTGGATCAAAAAAAGATCTTGCTGTGATTTATGTCAAAGAGTGTTCTTCCTATGTTTTCCTCTAAGAGTTTTATAGTGTCCGGTCTCACATTTAGGTCTCTACTCCATTTTGAATTTATTTTTGTGTATGGTGTTAGGGAGTGTTCTAACTTTACTCTTTTACATGTAGCTGTCCAGTTTTCCCAGCACCACTTATTGAAGAGACTGTCCTTTCTCCATTGTATATCCTTGCCTCCTTTGTCATAGATTAGTTGACCATACCTGTGTGGGTTTATCTCAGGGCTTCCTATCTTGTTCCATTGATCTATATTTCTGTTTCTGTGCCAGTACCATATTGTCTTGATTACTGTAGCTTTGTAGTATAGTCTGATTCTTCCAGCTCTGTTTTTTCCCTGAAGACTGCTTTGGCTATTCGGGGTCTTTGGTGTCGCCATACAAATTTTAAGATGTTTTGTTCTCGTTCTGTAAAAAATGCCATTGGTAATGGCATCGAATCTGTAGATTGCTTTGGGTAGTATAGTCATTTTCACAGTATTGATTCTTTCAATCCAAGAACATGGTATATCTCTCCATCTGTTGGTATCATCTTTAATTCCTTTCATCAGTGTCTTAGAGTTTTCTGCATACAGGTCTTTTGTCTCTCTAGGTAGGTTTATTCCTAGGTATTTTATTCTTTTTGTTGCAGTGGTAAATGAGAGTGTTTCCTTAATTTCTCATTCAGATTTTCCATTATTACTGTATAGGAATGCAAGAGGTTTCTGTGCATTAATTTTATATCCTGAAACTTTACCAAATTCATTGATTAGCTCTAGTAGTTTTCTGGTGGCATCTTTAGGATTCTCTATGTATAGTATCATGTCGTCTGCAAACAGTGACAGTTTTACTACTTCTTTTCCAATTTGTATTCCTTTTATTTCTTTTTCTTCTCTGATTGCCGTGGCTAGGACTTCCAAAACTATGTTGAATAATAGTGGTGAGAATGGACATCCTTGTCTTGTTCCTGATCTTAGAGGAAATGCTTTCAGTTTTTCACCTTGATAATGATGTTTGCTATGGGTTTGTCGTATATGGCCTTTATTTTGTTGAGGTAGGTTCCCTCTCTGACCACTTTCTGAAGAGTTTTTATCATAAATTGGTGTTGAATTTTGTCAGAAGCTTCTGCATCTATTGAGATGATCATATGGTTTTTATTCTTCAGTTTGTTAATATGGTGTATCACATTGATTGATTTGTGTATATTGAGGAATCCTTGCATCCCTGGGGTAAATCCCACTTGATCATGGTGTATGATCCTTTTAATGTGTTGTTGGATTCTGTTTCCTAGTATTTTGTTGAGGATTTTTGCATCTATATTCATCAGTGATATTGGTCTGTAATTTCCTTTTTTTGTAGTATCTTTGTCTGGTTTTGGTATCAGGGTGATGGTGGCCTCATAGAATGAGTTTGGGAGTGTTTCTTCCTCTGCAATTTTTTGGAAGAGTTTGAAAAGGATGGGTGTTAGCTCTTCTCTAAATGTTTGATAGAATTCACCTGTGAAGCCATCTGGTCCTGCACTTTTGTTTGTTGGAAGATTTTTAATCACTGTTTCAATTTCATTACTTGTGATTGGTCTGTTCATATTTTCTGTTTCTTCCTGGTTCATTCTTGGAAGGTTATGCCTCTTTGAGAATTTGTCCATTTCTTTCAGGTTGTCCATTTTATTGGCATAGAGTTGCTTGTAGTAGTCTCTTTTGATGCTTTGTATTTCTGTGGTGTCTGTTGTAACTTCTCCTTTTTCATTTCTAATTTTATTGATTTGAGCCCTCTCCCTCTTTTTGTTGATGAGTCTGGCTAATGGTTTATCAATTTTGTTTATCTTCTCAAAGAACCAGCTTTTAGTCTTATTGCTCTTTGCTGTTGTTTTCTTTGTTTCTATTTCATTTATTTCTGCTCTGATCTTTATGATTTCTTTCCTTCTGCTAACTTTGGGTTTTGTTTGTTCTTCTTTCTCTAGTTCCTTTAGGTGTAAGGTTAGGTTGTTTATTTGAGATTTTTCTTGTTTCTTGAGGTAGGCTTGTATAGCTATAAACTTCCCTCTTAGAACTGCTTTTGCTGCATCCCATAGGTTTTGGATTGTCGTGTTTTCATTGTCATTTGTCTCTAGGTATTTTTTATTTCCTCTTTAATTTCTTCAGTGATCTCTTGGTTATTTAGTAACGTATTGTTTATCCTCCATGTGTTTGTGTTTTTTATATTTTTTTTTCCTTGTAATTGATTTCTAATCTCATAGCATTGTGGTCAGAAAAGATGCTTGATATGATTTCAATTTTCTTAAATTTACTGAGGCTTGATTTGTGACCCAAGATGTGATCTATCCTGAAGAATGTTCCTTGCGCACTTGAGAAGAAAGTGTAATCTGCTGTTTTTGGATGGAATGTCCTATAAATATCAATTAAATATATCTGGTTTATTGTGTCTTTTAAAGCTTCTGTTTCCTTATTTATTTTCATTTTGGATGATCTGTCCATTGGTGTAAGTGAGGCGTTAAAATCTCCCACTATTATTGTGTTACTGTCGATTTCCTCTTTTACAGCTGTTAGCAGTCGCCTTATGTGTTGAGGTGCTTCTATGTTGGGTGCATATATATTTATAATTGTCATATCTTATTCTTGGATTGATCTGTTGATTATTATATAGTGTCCTTCCTTGTCTCTTGTAACATTCTTTATTTTAAAGTGTATTTTATGTGATATGAGTATTGCTACTCCAGCTTTCTTTTTTTTATATTTTTAAAAATTTTTTTTTTGCAGTACGCGGGCCTCTCACTGTTGTGGCCTCTCCCGTTGCGGAGCACAGGCTCTGGACTCGCAGGCTCAGCGGCCATGGCTCAGGGGCCCAGCTGCTCCACAGCATGTGGGATCTTCCTGGACCGGGGCACGAACCCATGTCCCCTGCATTGGCAGGCAGACTCCCAACCACTGTGCCACCAGGGAAGCCCCTCCAGCTTTCTTTTGATTTCCGTTTGTATGGAGTATCTTTTTCCATCCCCTCACTTTCAGTCTATATATGTCCCTAGGTCTGAAGTGGGTTTCTTGTAGACAGCATATGTATGGGTCTTGTTTTTGTATCCATTCAGCAAGCCTGTGTCTTTTGATTGGAGCATTTAATCCATTCACGTTTAAGGTAATTATCGATATGTATGTTCCTATGACCATTTTCTGAGTTGTTTTGGGTTTGTTTTTGTAGGTCCTTTTCTTCTCTTGTGTTTCCCACTTAGAGATGTTCCTTTAGCATTTGTTGTAGAGCTGGTTTGGTGGTGCTGAATTCTCTTAGCTTTTGCTTGTCTGTAAAGCTTTTGATTTCTCCATTGAATCTGAATGAGATCCTTGTCGGGTAGAGTAATCTTGGTTATAGGTTCTTCCCTTTCATCACTTTAAGTATGTAATGCCACTCCCTTCTGGCTTGTAGAGTTTCTGCTGAGAAATCAGCTGTTAACCTTATGGGAGTTCCCTTGTATGTTATTTGTCGTTTTTCCCTTGCTGCTTTCCATAATTTTAATTTTTAATTTTTGCCAATTTGATTACTTTAATTTTTGCCAATTTGATTACTTTAATTTTTGCCAATTTGATTACTATGTGTCTCGGTGTGTTTCTCCTTGGGTTTATCCTGTATGGGACTCGCTGAGCTTCCTGGACCTGGGTGGCTATTTCCTTTCCCATGTTAGGGAAGTTTTCGACTATAATCTCTGCAAATATTTTCTCTGGTATTTCCTCTCTCTCTTCTCCTTCTGGCACCCCTATAATGCGAATGTTGTTGCATGTAATGTTGTCCCAGAGGTCTCTTAGGTTGTCTTCATTTCTTTTCATTCTTTTTTCTTTATTCTGTTCCGCAGCAGAATTCCACCATTCTGTGTTCCAGGTTAGTTATCTGTTCTTCTGCCTCAGTTATTCTGCTATTGACTCCTTGTAGTGTATTTTTCATTTCAGTTATTGTATTATTCATCTCTGTTTGTTCATTCTTCTAGATCTTTGTTAAACATTTCTTGCATCTTCTGGATCTTTGCCTCCCTTCTATTTCTGAGGTCCTGGATCATCTTCACTATCATTATTCTGAATTCTTTTTCTGGAAGGTTGCATATCTCCACTTCATTTAGTTGTTTTTCTGGGGTTTTATCTTGTTCCTTCATCTGGTACATAGCCCTCTGCCTTTTCATCTTGTCTGTCTTTCTGTGAATGTGGTTTTTGTTCCACAGGCTGCAGTATTGTAGTTCTTCTTGCTTCTGCTGTCTGCCCTCTGGTGGATGAGGCTATCTAAGAGGCTTGTGCAAGTTTCCTGATGGGAGGGACCAGTGGTGGGTAGAGCTGGCTGTTGCTCTGGTGGGCAGAGCTCAGTAAAACTTTAATCCACTTATTTGCTGATAGGTGGGGCTTGGTTCCCTCCCTGTTGGTTGTTTGCCCTGAGGTGACCCAACACTGGAGCCTACCCAGCCAGGCTCTTTGGTAGGGCTAATGGTGGACTCCGGGAGGGCTCACGCCAAGGGGTACTTCCCAGAACTGCTGCTGCTGGTGTCCTTGTCCCTTGGTGAGCCACAGCTGCCCCCCGCCTCCGCAGGAGGCCCTCCAACACTACCAGGCAGGTCTGGTTTAGTCTCCTATGGGGTCACTGCTCCTTCTTCTGGCTCCCGATGTGCACACTACTTTGTGTGTGCCCTCCAAGAGTGGAGTCTCTGTTTCCCCCAGTCCTGCCAAAGTCCTGCAATCAAATCCTGCTAGCCTCCAAAGTCTGATTCTCTAGGAATTCCTCCTCCCTTTTCCAGACCCCCTGGTTTGGAAGCCTGACGTGGGACTCGGAACCTTCACTCCAGTGGGTGGACTTCTGTGGTATAAGTGTTCTCCAGCCAGTTTGTGAGTCACCCACCCAGCAGTTATGGAATTTGATTTTATTGTGATTGCGCCCCTCCTACCGTCTCATTGTGGCTTCTCTTTTGTCTTTGGAGTATCTTTTTTGGTGAGTTCCGGTGTCTTCCTGTCGATGATTGTTCAGCAGTTAGTTGTGATTCTGGTGTTTTTGCAAGAGGGAGTGCGAGCACATCCTTCTACTTCACCATCTTGAACCAATCTCCTGCATTGGGTCTTTGTTGCTGCGTGCAGGCTTTCTCTGGTTGCGGTGAGTGGGGGCTACTCTTCCTTGCGGTGTGCGGGCTTCTCATTGCGATGGTTTGTCTTGTTGCGGAGCATGGGCTCTAGGTGCACAGGCTTCAGTAGTTGCAGCACATGGGCTCAGTAGTTGTGTGTGGGCTTCAGTAATTGTGGCTCGTGGGC
Organism: Globicephala melas; assembly: GCF_963455315.2. Taxonomy (NCBI): domain Eukaryota; kingdom Metazoa; phylum Chordata; class Mammalia; order Artiodactyla; family Delphinidae; genus Globicephala; species Globicephala melas. The sequence goes on from NC_083327.1 coordinate 36,958,373, forward strand.
TCAGTAGTTGTGGCTCGTGGGCTCAGTAGTTGTTGCTCGCGGGCTCTAGAGCGCTGGCTCAGTAGTTGTGGTGCACGGGCCTAGTTGGTCTGCCGCATGTGGGATCTTCCCGGACCAGGGATCAAACCTGTGTCCCCTGAATTGGCAGGAGGATTCTTAACCACTGAGCCACCAGGGAAGTCCCAGCCACTGACTTTTTGAAGAATTTAGATTAGCTGCTTAGAGAATGTGCTACATTCTGGATTTTCTGAGTGTTTCCTCATGATATCATTTAACTCGTTCTTCTGTCGCCTGAATTTTCTGTATAGAGGTGGTTGAGTCTGCAGGTATGATCAGATGCAGATTGAAGAGTTTTGACAAGGTTGCTACTTCCTGTAGATAGTGGTGTATATTCATGCTGTATCACAACTTGTGGTACATGCCAGCCTGCTTCTCATTAATGATCCCAAGTTTGATTGCTTGGTTAAATTGGTGCTTCCCACATCTCCCCATTGTAAAGGCACATTTCCCCGCTTGAGATTCAGAGCTCACCCTCCTCTGAATAACCTCAAAGTTGGCACGTTCATACTTAATCTTTTGAGTACCCCACTGGTTTCTGTACGTAGCCAACATTCATGTGCAGCCATGTCTGGAGAATAAGACTGAGGATCCAGCCGGAAATACTCTTTCTTTGTTTGTTTAAGAACAGTGTTTGTTTAAGATAAGACCAGTTTTTCTTGTCTGACTCAAAGGGTATTTCTGAAAGAGTAATTATGCAAATGTTTTTAATGAATGGATGGCCATTGTTATTAGTTCAACAATATTCATTTGTATGTATACTTCTGTTATTTTTTTAAAAGTTCTTTATAGTCATACTGTTTATTCATAATGTAAGCAAAAGCTCATTATCTGAGTACATGGGAAAATAAAAGAATACCTTTAGAAAATGAAATAACACTGCCTGAAGGTAGTTTCCTCCTCTCTTGAGCGCCTCGTGAATAATGTATCTTGTTGGAATAGAATTTAGGGGAAAAGGATCACACTCTGTATATGAGTTTTCAAATTCCAGAGTCCACCAAACATTCATAAATGTCTGCTTGAGTTACCCAGGAGGCCCTTAGCACTCACTCACTGAGGAGGGACCCTCAGAACAGCAGTCTTTTCAAGTGTGGCAGTTTATATGTTCAGTTTTTTGAGAAATTACCCTTTACCCCAAATTACCTTCCTTCTATGAATGTTATTGTGACTAAACCATGTGCTTCAAGGAAAGTGAGATATTTAGTATCAGATGAATACATACCCTCGGACCTCAAACTGTAGAAGGAAAGACTGAATGAAAGGGTACTTCAGTAAGCATCATGTCGGAATCTCAGGATCACTGGTTTATGAGCTGTCCATTGTGTTTATGAAAAATTCACCCTGTTTACTTGGGAAGAGTCAGACTTCAAGGCCCGTGGCTAGTTAGCCAGATACCACAGTGTAGGACGAGTTGCCATTATTTAGCTAGGGCATCAGTGTGCGGTGTGCGTGTGAGAGCTGTGAGCTCCAGAAAAGACATAATGCATCCTTCCTTAACTGTCATGCTTTAAACAAAAGGAGGTTTAGAGGGCCCCACTCTTAGCCTCTGCTTTCTTGTGGTTTAGGGATATTGCAGTGATGTTTAAAAGATGTCTCTTTTTTCCCTTAATTTTTTACTGAAGTATATATAACATTTGTATTAAAAGGTGCACAACAAATCATACATGTGTAAACTGAGTGAATTTTCAAAATGTAGCCATCATTCAGATCAAGAAATAGTGCACAACCAGTGTCTTGGAAGCTCCCCCTCATTCTTGCCTTCTCCTGGTTGTCCTTGTAGCTATTATCCTGACTTCTAACCCTGTGGATTAGTTTTGATCCCGCACCCATACACCACACACAGCCTCTCAGCATTCGTGTGTGTGTGTGTGTGTGTGTGTGTGTGTGTGTGTGTTGACAGGTCTTCAGTGGGATTTTGATTATAAAACTCTGTATAACTAGTCGAACGAAGTTGCTAATTCATCCAGGGGAATCTTTAACAAAAACCATCCCCAAAAATATGCCCTTGGGCCAAAATTGTGAACAAGAGAAAAACAAAGAGGGGGGAATCAGAACCATTTTGCTGGTAAAAGATTGCCTTTACAGCCATCCTCTTCTTGGTTCGGTATTCCGGGAAACATGGTCACGTTACCCCAACTAGGATGCTTTAGCAAGACTAATAAAGAATTGTCGGGTGTGAGTGATCACCGAGAATTCCGTATTTGTTTACGAAGAGGAGGGTGAGGCTTCTGATTTCCTGACTGCAGCAGACGTGACAGCTGACAAGGCTGATAGAAGGGTGTGCTACTGAAAAGCCATAAAAATCACGTCCAAGAACTCAACAAGCTTTGGGCCTGGGAACAAGCAGCCTTAGACTTTCAAAAGCCCCACAGAGGTCCCTGTGCATTGAGTCATGCTCACGGCGATGATCTTGAGTCATTGTGAAATTACGTTCAGTGCACTCTCTGGAAAGAGAAGCATTGCTGTCAAAGGGTGATTGGGAGCTTGGCTTTGGGGTCAGCTAGAATCAGCCCTGCATTTGGTACTTGTAGCTGTGTGACCCTGGGCAATTTACTTAGCCTCATCTGTAAAATGGGGACAATAGTATTTTTTCCCAATAGCATTGTTGTGAGGATTAGGTAGAATTCTGAGTGGCATTCCTTGTAAGCTCTTTTGCTAGATGTTATTATTGATTGTGAAAAATTATTAGCTGGAACATCCTATTCTTTGGTTACAAATGGGATGTAACCTTTTAAAACATTTGAGATCTCCTGGGTAGAGCCTCTCTAAACACATATAGTGCAAAAGATAACTACTTTTATTACTTGGAAGTAATAGAGACATTTACACTTTGAAGCAATTCATAGTAGAAAGTAAAATAAGTGGACAAAGACAGCCAAGACAAGGAGACTAGTAGAAGCTCAAGAAGAGGCGCATATAATGGCCTGTTCCTCCTTGAGTTTAATGTTGCTCTATTACCTAAGTGTAACCGTACATCGTCCAGATCCACATCCTCTCCTGCTCTGTTCCTCTCTCATTAGTGGGGTGCTGTGTCCCACTGACAGAAATGATGAATTGTCTCTGTTTCTTCCTTCCTTGGTACTTATTTAGATGGCTGATTTACGAAGAGCCTGGATTTCAGGGTGTCCCTTTTATCCTGGAACCTGGTGAATACCCTGACTTATCCTTCTGGGATACAGAGGAGGCGTATATTGGATCCATGCGGCCTCTGAAAATGGTAAAGATGGAATCCAACGATGTGTTCTTAGAATCAGTAATTCTTTGCTTAACTTTGATAATTCATGGAATGTGACTTTAAAGCAATAAAGCAGACTTTTTAAAAACAAATATGTAGAAGATGGGACCTATTGCTAGATAGAAATAATAGAAAGGTTAACTTGCTAGATGCTACAGATGAAAAAATGTGGATAAGCCGATGGCCTTGGCCTTCAAGGTGTTCTCGGCCTTGCAGAGCCACTGATGTGTGTGCAGAGCTCGGCCCAGAGCAGAAATGAGAAAGTGAAGAATTAAACCTTTGAGGAAGAACAGGAGGACGGGCAGATAAAGTCCAACTTGTAGGTGTCAGAAAAGAGAAGGGGGATAATTAGGAGAGCTTCACGATAATTCAAGAGGGTCTTATAAACCAAGCAGGGTTAATTTAGGTGAAGGTTTCAGAGTACACTGCATGATCCAGGGCGGAGCTGGGCAAGGACGGGGCTTGCTGCGGACCAGCCAGTTGTAGTGACAGGAGGCCAGGCGGGTGGCAGCTTTGAGGGCCCTGGAGCTGGATGTCGGAATGAGTGTTGTTCTCCAAAGCTTTTGCCTTAGAAAGGGCCTGTGCTTCCTTCCCCTGTATTTTGCCTTGTTCTTTGTCTGTTTCATCTGCAAGACTCTAAGCCTTGGGAGGATCCAGTCTGCAGCTCAACCCATGTTGAGCTGCATTGTAGTAGGTGCTCACTAAAAACCTACCGCATGAGTGAGGCTCCTGTTAAACCGTGTTCTTGAAATTCCGCTTCATGATTGTCTTCTGAGGCAGTTTGAGACAAATTAGAAAGGCAGGAAGATAATTTTTTTATCTTAATTTTACCCCTCCTGCCAAAGCTTGTAGTTTAATTACCTAGATGTCTGCTGGTCTTCATGCAAATAATGTTGGGCTTTTTTCTAAAGTTAAATCCATTTTCAAAGAACAAAGTTTTGTTAGTTTTATGAATGTATGAAAGAATCACCTCAGGTTTTGAAGCCAGGTTTTTTTTGTACATCTTTATCGGAGTATAATTGCTTCACAATGTTGTTAGTTTCTGCCATACAACAGAATGAATCAGCTGTATGCACACACATATCCGCATATCCCCTCCCTCTTGAGCCTCCCTCCCACCTTCCCTATCCCTCCCACCCTCCCTATCCCACCCCTCTAGGTGGTCACAAAGCACCGAGCTGATCTCCCCGTGCTATGCGGCTGCTTCCCACCAGCCATCCATTTTACATTTGGTAGTGTATATATATGTCAGTGCTACTCTCTAAGTTGGTCCCAGCTTACCCTTCCCCCCTGTGTCCTCAAGTCCATTCTCAACGTCTGCATCTTTATTCCTGCCCTACCACTAGGTTCATCAGTACCATTTTTCTAGATTCCATATATATGCGTTAGCATACGGTATTTGTTTTTCTCTTTCTGACTTACTTCACTCTGTATGACAGACTCTAGGTCCATCCACCTCACTACAAACAACTCAGTTTCGTTCCTTTTCATGGCTGAGTAATACTCCATTGTACATATGTGCCATGTCCTCTTTATCCATTTGTCTGTCGACGGACATTTACATTGTTTCCGTGTCCTGGCTCTTGTAAATAGTGCTGCAGTGAACATTTGTGGTACATGTATCTTTTTTGGGTTTTTTTTACGTAAGTAAATTTTATTTTTTTTGTACAGCAGGTTCTTATTAGTTATCTATTTTATACAAATTGGCGTATATATGTCAAGCCCAATCTCCCAGTTCACCCCACCGCCTCCACCACATACTACATGTATCTTCTGAGGTATGGTTTCTCAGGGTACATGCCCGGTAGTGGGTTGGTGGCAGTTTTTAATGGTAAGCAGCAGAACTGTGAAGTTCACAGCATTCCGAAAGGATTACTTTTGAAAAGCGTACTTACTTGGCTGTGTGAGCCCTGATTTGTTGATAAAATCAGCCACATTCCTTTATAATTACAGTTCATTTGCTGTATTTGAGTGTCTTTGGCTGTACTTTTTTTTAAGGCTTTTAAACGTAGAGGTGAAAACTATCCTTCTTTCCCACTGCTGATTTTAACTTTTACCCTACTTAATATTTGTATGAGATACCTCTTCTGTGGTTGATTTTTAGTGAGATTTTTGATTAAAAAAACCATTTTTATTATAAAAATAGAGCAACCCCCATAGACCCATCCTTCTGGCTGCTTTAAATTTATCTAACAGTTTACCTGGTTATTTCAAAAGTCCTTCAGATCATATTGTGAACTTGAGGGAACTTCAACAGTTTTGTAAGCCAGCGGTTGCAAAATCAAATGCCTCCGGGGCCAGGCAGCAAATAGGCGTGAGTAGGCTGGCAGGGAGTTGAACTGCGGAAGAGGTGGAGACAGGCAAACCGCAGCCTGTATCCTGGCTGGAGGGTGAGCCCAATTAATAAGCGCAGATGGTGAAGGTTGCTGCCTGTGAGAATTTGGGTCCAGAGATGTCAGATTTTAGGATTCCTTTTTAAGGTAAGTGAGAAATACGCATTTTTTTTTGAGAAGTTTATTGAGTTAAAACAAACAAACAAAAAAAACCCTAACACTCATTCGGTTAAAAAGCACAGCTACTGTACAGATTCAGCTTATAGACCGCCTCTGTGAGACTCTGCTTTAAGTCTTCCTATATCTTCCCTGCGTTTTTGGTAATTTTAGAACTGTCTCAGCATTGATTAAACAAACAGGAATGTGGTTGCTCTGCAGTTCCATGGCTTACCGCAGACTGCTGTGGGTAATAGAAAATGGTAACGTATCTGTGACAAACGGCTTTTCTTATTATGTTATTTTTCTTTTCAGGGTGGCCGTAAAGTTGAATTCCCTATAGATCCAAAGGTAATCTATATATTTTAAAAATTTTATTCCCGTTCCATCTCCACGAAGGTAATACTTGTGTGATTTTACATATCAGCTTCCATAAAACATAATTGCAGCCAAAGGAAGTTGTCCAACTTACACGGCATCCTTCAGGCTGGAAGGTGATGCTGACGGCACCAGTTGTCACTAACAGTATGCATAGCTGTGGCTCAAAGCGTTCGCTGTTGTATTAAGTTTGTAGTTTGTGGTTGTATTTAGTAACTGCAGGACCTGTTGCTACTTGCCAGTTAGCAAGGAAGAACCTCACTTTTCAAGACAAGTTCTCCCTATTCCCAAATGCTCTTTCTGTTAGTTCTACTTCACACATCTATGACACATAGTTTGATCTATAGTTTATTTCATTTTTAAAGCAACTTAGAATACTTTGGTTCCTTTAGTTTGGCCTGAGCAAAATTCTAAATATCAGTTATAGACATTGAACAAAAACCAATTATGCATAAACTGTCTTTTGAACCTTGACTTCAGGCTACACCACAGCAGAAAAAAATTTCTGATTTTTAAAATTACATTTCATGGGGCTTCCCTGGTGGCACAGTGGTTAAGAATCCGCCTGCCAAGGCAGGGGACACGGGTTCGAGCCCTGGTCCGGGAAGATCCCACGTGCCGCGGAGCAACTAAGCCCGTGCGCCACAACTACTGAGCCTGCATGCCACAACTACTGAAGCCCGTGCACCTAGAGCCCATGCTCCACAACAAGAGAAGCCACCGCAATGAGAAGCCTGCGCACCACAACAAAGAGTAGCCCCTGCTTGCTGCAACTAAAGAAAGCCTGTGCACAGCCAACGAAGACCTAATGCAGCCAAAAATGAATAAATTTATTAAAAAAATTACAAGATACTGTTATTTAATTAATTTAAAAAATATTAGAACTTTTTTTTTCTTTTTTCTTTTTTTTTTTGCAGTATGTGGGCCTCTCACTGTTGTGGCCTCTCCCGTTGCGGAGCACAGGCTCTGGACGCGCAGGCTCAGCAGCCATGGCTCATGGGCCCAGCCGCTCCGCGGCATGTGGGATCTTCCTGGACCGGGGCACAAACCCATGTCCCCTGCATCGGCAGGCGGACTCTCAACCACTGCGCCACAAGGGAAGCCCTAAAAAATATTAGAACATTTTAATTTGTGTTCCAGGACTTAGAGATATTAAGTGACTAATGTTTGGCTCTTGAGATATTTAACTTTCAACAAATTACTAGCATATCTCATTTATGTTATAGGTAGTTATTTATGAAAAGCCTTTCTTTGAAGGAAAATGTGTGGAACTAGAAAAAGAGGTGTGTAATTTTATCATGGAAGGAGGTGAAACAACTGGAAATGAACATTTGCCCCTTACATCAGTGGGATCTATGAAAGTTCTAAGAGGCATGTAAGTAGACAGGAGTGACCTGTAAGGATTTCTTTTTATTCCCTTTAATAAAGTAAAAATACATGTTCTCTCTCTCCCAAAGATAGCATTCCAGATTGTATGGTAGAGTGAATTTCAAACATGTTTTCTTCAGCTGGTTGTGACCTGGATCTGACACAGCAGTTTGATGGGCTGTTTTGGGGTCAGTCAGCTGAGCAAGGCTGATAAAGTGGCCCATCCAGATTGATCAAATCTACAGTCTTGTTTATTAATATTATGCTCCAAACTATTGAACTGTTAGTTTGCTTTCTATTTTTTAGGATCATATTTTGCACTTTATAGATCTTAATATATTTCCTTTAGAATTGTACCCTGAAAATGGCTTGTAAATAGCCCAAAATATACAATATTTTAATTACTATTGGAAGAAAGTTCATTCGGTTTTATTTGCTGAAGTTCTTTTGAGTCAGTTCTTAGACGTACACGTTCAGACACACGTGTACGCATGCACACTTACCCCACCACACCCCTTCTCGGAACGTTGGTGTGTGCATCTTAGGTTGATTTCTTGGGGCCATTCTGTTAGTCTCTTCAATGCTAGGGAAGCATTCCAATAGTCATAATGCATGAGTCCATGTCTAGCTTTATAGCTATTTATATTTGTCAATGAAACTGATACTTTAACACTACTGAAAATTTCTACTCCTTCATGTTCTTTTGTTGTAGCTGGGTTGCTTATGAGAAGCCTGGCTTTACTGGTCATCAGTATTTGCTTGAAGAAGGAGAATATAAGGACTGGAATGACTGGGGAGGCTACAGTGGAGAACTTCAGTCTTTACGACCTGTATTAGGTGTAAGTCAAAGAAAAGCTAATGGCTAATACTAGGGCGTTTTGGGATAATAAACGGCTAGCCTTTGAATTTTGAATTTTTTTTCTCAATAGGATTTTTCAAATGCTCACATGATAATGTACAATGAAAAAAACTTTGGATCCAAAGGTTCCAGTATTGATGTATTAGGAATTGTTGCTGATTTAAAGGAGACTGGATACGGAGTGAAGACACAGTCTGTTAATGTACTGAGTGGAGTGTAAGTGCAATAACCCAATTGGGATTTTAAATATGGGTTTCGCTTTGGTTTGTGTTAAAGTAATGGAGTCTCTGACCCACAGTAGCACTCAATAAGTACATATCTCAAAAACTAAAACATTAAGTCAGCCATTTAATACTTACTGCCACTATATTTTAATAGCTGCTTTTTAAAATCTTTCTCATATAGTATTTTTTATGTGTAATATAACATTGGAGCAGGCTTTTGAGTTTCATGATAGAAATCTGCAGATCCACTTCCCTTGTCATTCTTCATGGAAAGAACTCATGAATTTCTTATGATGGGAAACAAATAATAATAGTGATCTTGTTAGACCTGCGCGGTCTCCTAGGAGTTTCGACTCGCCCAGGAAACAACAAGAGTCGGAAGTCGATGCAAAACGCAAGAGGTTTATTGAAGGCCGGTGCACCGGGGTTCCTTGGTCCTCACGCAGGAGGTCGAAGAAGGAACCCTTTTGGGCGCGAATATGTCAGTTTTATAGGTTCCCACTTCCCCGTATGTAAATTATAGATTTGGTTGTGTTCTCCTGCTGATTGGTCCCGGCTTAGGCTCGGACCAGAGAGGGAACTTGTCCCCAGCTGCCTGATTGGTCTTTGACAGACACCTTTTTTACATTTTGTTATCTCCCTCCTTCTCCCCAGCTGCCTGATTGGTCTTTGACAGACACCTTTTTTACATTTTGTTATCTCCCCTCCTTCTCGGAAGGGGGCCGGACATCCTGGAAATTCACCCATTGTCTAAGAAGCCCCTATTGTCTGGAGAGTTCTTAATCATTAGCTGGAACAATGTCCCTCGAGTCCCACAATCTAACATTAGAAACCTGAGGTTGAGACAAAGTCCCATTTGATTTTCCTGTGGTCCTACACCTGCTCCATTATATTTCCTCACTTTCATGTATAATGTACAGCAGAGTTAATTATATTAATCATATTCTAGATTATATCCCCAGTATTTATCTTATAACTGGAAGTTTGTACCTTTTGACCCCTTTCCTCCAACTCCCCCTCCCCCCCCCCCCGACTCCCACCTCTGGTAACCACAAATTTGATCTCCTTTTCTATGAGTTTGTTTGTTTTTTAAGCATAATTGGACTTTCAACAGCATGTTAGTTTGTGGTATACAGCATAGTGATTCAGTATTTCTATGCATTTCAAATGATCACCATGATAAGTCTAGTTACCTTCTGTCACCACACAAAGATGTAACATAATTATTGATAATATTCCTCATGCTGTACCTTTCACTCCCGTGACTCATTTATTTTGTAACTGGAAGTTTGTACCTCTTAATTTCCCTCACCTACTTTACTAAGCCTCCCACACCCCTCCACTCTGGCAACCACCTGTTCTCTGTATCTGTGACTGTTGCCTGTTTTGTTATGTTTGTTCGTTTTGTTTTTTAGATTCCACATATAGATGAAATCATATGGTGTTTGTCTTTGTCTGACTTATTTCACTTAGCATAATACTCTCTAGGTCCACCCATGTTGTCACAAATGGCAAAATTTCATTCTTTTTCATGGCTAATATAATTTTTATATATATATATATATATATATATATAGACACAGACCACATCTAGCTATCCATGTAGATAAATAGGTTGCTTCCATATCTTGGCTATTGTCAATAATGCTGCAGTGAACATAGAGGTGCACATATCCTTTTGAATTAGTATTTTTGTTTTGGTGGGTTTTTTTGTTTTTTTGTTTTTTTAATGGTACGCGGGCCTCTCACTGCTGTGGCTTCTCCCGTTGCGGAGCACAGGCTCTGGACGTGCGGGCTCAGAGGCCATGCCTCACGGGCCCAGCCACTCTGCGGCATGTGGGATCTTCCCGGACCGGGGCACGAACCCGTGTCCCCTGCATCGGCAGGCGGACTCTCAACCACTGCGCCACCAGTGAAGCCCTTGGTGGGTTTTTTTTTTTTGGAAAAATACCCAGAAGTGAAATTGCTGGATTGTATAGTAGTTCTATTTTTAACGTTTTGAGGAACCTCCATACTGTTTTCCACAGTGTCTGCACCAATTTACATTCTCACCCAGTTCACAAGGATTACCTTTTCTCTACATCCTCACCAACAATTGTTGTTTGTTGCCTTCTTGATAATAACCATTCTGACAGGTGTGAGGCAATATCTTATTGTGGTTTTGATTTGCGTTTTCCCGATGATTAATTATATTGAGCATCTTTTCATGTGCCTCTTGGCCATACTAGGTCTTTTTTGGAAAAATGTCTCTTTAGGTCCTCTGCCCATTTTGTAATTGGGTTGCTTGCTTTTTTGATGTTGGGTTGTATGAGTCCTTTGTATATGTGGGATATTAACCCCTTACCAGATACATTGTTTGCAAATATCTTTTCCCATTCAGTAGGCAGCCTTTTCTTTGGTTGATAGTTTTCTTTGTTGTGGCAATAGCTTTGTAGTTTGATGTGGTCCCTTTTGTTTGTTTTTGTTCTTATTTCCCTTGCCTGAGGAGTCACATCCAAAAAAATACTGCTAAGGCTGATGTCAAAGAGCCTACGGCCTGTGTTTTCTTCTAGGAGTTTTATGGTTTCAGGTCTTCCGTGTAAGTCTTTAATGCATTTTGGGTTTATTTTTTTATATGGTGTGAGAAAGTAGTCCAATTTGATTCTTTTGCATGTAGCTGTTGAGTTTTCCCAAAATGATTTATTGAAGAATCTGTCTTCCCCTTTGTATATTCTTGCCTCCTCTGTGGTAGATTAATTGACCATGTAGGTGGGTTCATTTCTGGGCTCTATGTTATTTTAATATAAAAATAATTGTTTCAGTGTACCTGGAATTAGCAGTTGAATGTTTTACTAATGCTAAAGTAAGTTTTTATTGAAAGATGATTAGTCAAGACTCTTTGGGACGCAAGTGACTGCAGGTCAGTCTAAACTGGCATAAATGATAAAAATGCAATATATTGACGTGCATAAATGATAAAAATGCAATATATTGACGTGCATAACTGAAAAGTCCTGGGAGAGATTTTGCTTGCGTCACGGCAAACGCAGATTCAGACACTGTCATTAGGACTTGGTCTCTCTCTGTCTCTTGACCGCGCTTTTGCTATGCTGGCTACACTTTAGGCAGGTACTTTTGTTGCCGAGGTGAAGCTCCTACTGCTCGCCACACAACAGGCCAATAAATCGAGAGACGAGGTTTTGGGACAAGGAATAGCAACTTTATTTGAAAAGCCAGGAGACTGAGAAGGTGGCAGACTAGTGTCCAAAAGAGCCATCTTGCTGGGGTTTGGATGCTAGTTTCTTTTTTTTTTTTTGCAGTACGTGGGCCTCTCACTGTTGTGGCTTCTCCTGCTGCGGAGCACAGGCTCAGCGGCCATGGCTCACGGGCCCAGCTGCTCCGTGTCATGTGGGATCTTCCCAGACCGGGGCACGAACCCACGTCCCCTGCATCGTCAGGCGGTCTCTCAACCACTGCGCCACCAGGGAAACCCTGGATGCTAGTTTCTTTTATAGAACAAACAGGGGGAGGTGAGGAGGTAAAGTTAAAAAGGTGATACATTGTTGCAAATGCTTGGTTCTGGTTCATCCTCCCCAGAGGATGTGCTAATTTCTTCTTTCCTGCAGCCAGGTTTGTGGAGATGGTTCCTGTGAACTCAAACAAGAGTATTTTAGCTTAACACTTGGGCATGGGAGGCAGGGTTCCCAGAGGTGGGCTATTTTGTTGACTTTAAGCTATGGCAACATCCCTTTAGGGATTAACTTGTAGCAAAAGCAATAAGGTTAAAGTAAAGAAAAGGATCCAGTATGGAGTCAGATTTGTTCTTCCCTGTTCCGCTTTCTATCTGGGACCTGTGGTGGGAGCATCTTGCTTTTGTTCTCAAATCTCACTGCTTCTAGGGGAAAGCTTCTCTTTCCCACAGAAGTTCCAGCTTTGACTTTGATTCTGTATGCTTAAGTCATGTGCACCTGTCTGAATCAATTGCTGTAGCCAAGGAGATGGCTGTGCCTGTGTTACATGCCCAGCCCTGCAGCTGAGATATAGGGTCAGTCCCATGGGGAGTACTAGTGTATATAGGGCTGAGGAGTTCCCCAGGCACATCAGAAAGAGTGGGTACAGATACTGGATTGGCAAAAGCAGATGTCTGTTAAAGTGAGTTATACAGTTATTTTTATGGTCCAGGCTGATGTCAGTGATAATTTGTTATAAGTGAGAGTATTCTTAAATGGTCATATGAAATCATTTGACACTGATTCTGTTAAAAACGTTTGGTGTTAGGCTCTTATGCTATGAGTAACATAGACTATGCGTCATTCTAACCTCAACTCTACTGTATTTCAAGGGGCTTCCCACAATAGCCCTGGTTATTTGAGATGTGTCTACAATGTAATATGCTTTTAGTGTTAGTCATGTTCACTAAATTCTTGTGTTGGTTTAGAGGGAAAATACAATAACCAACTCAATGTGGGGAAACAGTTGCACCTTTTCATACTCACCAGGTGTGTTGGTTTCATTAGTCAGAGCCCAGTCATGTACCCTAGCAGAGGAAGCAAAAGGATGCTGGGTGGAATTCCCTTAGGGCATTTATGTAGATTATGCTGTTAGCACCTGTAGAATTATTGTGCCTGGAGCCAGTCTCTCTTTTTAATCCAACCCTTACTTAAAATCCCTTTCCTTTATAAAATGTTGCTTTTATATGTTTCTATTTCTAGTTATTTCTAGTTACATTTCCTGGCTTAGGCTTTTTTTTTGGGGGGGGGTTGTAGCAGTTGAGTTTTATTGTTGGGAGGAAGTTGAAAGGAGGCATGCATGTGTGCGCGCGCACACACACACTTCCTTTTAAATTCTGTGGTTATAGAAGCGCTTCTGTACTTACCAGGGCCAGCTGCTTCCTCATATTTCATTCAGTCCATCGTTTGCTAAATATTTATTGAGGTCTGTTATGTGCAAAGCATTATATTACATCCTCAAAGAAGTTACAGTATTTATATGAAACCTAATTATTGCTACAAAATACAGAAAGATTAAGTGCTTTGGGGATCCACGGCAGAGAGAGATTAATTTCCAGTTTGGACACAGGGAAGACTTTGGAGGAGGTAGCATTGGAGTTCAGCCCTGCAGGATGGGAAGGTTGAGATGTGCCACTATCACATGCGTAATAAATTCCCTGGGTGGTGAACTCAGTATTATCTCTGAAACTGAGAACAGCCTTCAGGAAGCATCCTTGCAAATCCAGCAAATGAGGTTTTAGGAACCGCATTTTGTTTCTTGTTGAAACATCAAAAGAGATGCCTTTACACATCCCTCCTAATCATTTTCTAGTTCTGTGATGTTCTCTTGTTCAAATAGTGGAAACTGGACTAATTTTTTTAAAACTCAGAGCAAAATGAAATATTTCTAGAGTCCAGATTTTTTTTAAAAGTGTAGGTTTTGAGTTTTTTCCTTTTCCCTCCACAGAAGGGCAGGTTTGCCCTGCTGCCCTTAAATTCTGAGCAGTGACCCCAGGAGGCTAAGACCCGTTTGTACTTATACTTGGCAATCTTATAGACAGAGAAGTGTTAATTCACATGTACGGAATATGCTTAAACAAGGACAGGAAGGAGTTTTTTTCTTAAGAGTTTCAGGTATAAGTTATAAGTAGACTCTACATCATAGATATACCAGAGAATCTCAGAAATGAATTTTGGATTGGGGGCTGCATCTTGGAAGGAAAACAACACTATTGTCAATTCAAGTGACATTTTAATAAATGGTTTTCCTTTTTCAACTTCAGTGGGTTAGATAGGCATACTTGGGTGTTGGGTATTTTCTTACAGGTCATTTATTTTGTTTTATAGGGAAATACAGTACTCACAGTTGTGCTTTTTTTTAAAAAAGCACTGGCTAAAGTGTCATCCAAGGTTTGCTCAGTTGTCACCTTCTCTCCTGCATATTCAGACTTTCCCTCCTCACTGGCTGTTTTCCCTCCAAACCTTAAAATCAAACAATCAAGCAAAAAGGACTTTACCCTCTCTGTTTCCTTCTAACTTGCTATAGACCCAGAGCCTTGCCAAGACTACTTTTCTGTGATATGTCTTATCCTCTTTAATTTTTTTTGTTTTTAGGTCTTGGCTTTTGTAAAGTAGATGTACTTGCTCTGCAGAAATTCCTCCCCACATAGCAGTGTTCTGGGCCCCCGCTTTCTTTTCTCTTCATGACTCCTGATAAGCCAAAGGCTGTGTGAACAGAGGCCACACACAGAGGCACCTGTGAGCTGTACAGCCTCCCACCCTGTCAACACTGGGATCTTGGTCACTGCCCTTACTTAAAAATGAAAATACGGACTTTGACAAAGGTTGAATGACCTCTTTAAAGTTATCTGAAAGTTAATGTCATGACCACACCTAGAACCAGGCCTCCTAATTCCTCACTTCACAATGTTGAAGAATAGGATTTTAAAGTTGCTAATGAGGTTCTGAAGTGGGAAAGCGGCATTTTCTGAAATAGACTGTGATTAGTGCTTCTAGCAGTTTCTCCATTCAGCTGGCCAGAAATGAGTCCCCAGATACTAGCTGCCGTAGCTCATCATCACTTGAGATTTTTACAGTGTTCTTCTTTTTTTTTTTTTTTTTACAGTGTTCTTCTTGATGGCTGCTCGTTTCCAAGTAATAACTGCACTTGAGTTTTTAAGTCAAACCCTTTAGATAGTAAAATTGTAATCTGTTGTAATTGTGAAGCATGTGGGCTGTTTTAGGTATGGCTTAATGGAATGGTAAATGAAAAAACTACAAGGGTAGGTGGCAGTTCGGGTCACAAGGTGAAGAGACCTGGTGAGCCTCAGGAGACTTGGTCAAGGGTTCATTCATCCCTGGCCACTAACTGACAGGTCACTTCCCATTCAGAACAAACACCAACAAATAATACCACGTGATGCTCCGTACCCATCTCTGAACTTTCGAGGGCAAGGATTTTGTCTTTTTTTTCATCTTGCATTCCTAGTGCCAGTCTAGTTCCCAGCACATGGTAAATGGCCAATCAGTTTGTTGAATGAATAAAGGAATTACTTTTTCTGTCTTTAGGTTTTCTTCTCAGTAAAATGTGAAAACCAGTACCTCCCTGTTACCGAGTCCAAGTGCGTACTGCTCGCCGCACAACAGGCTAGTAAATCGAGAGACAAGGTGTTAGGGCAAGGAATAGTGACTTTATTTAGAAAGCCAGCAGACGGAGAAGATAGTGGGCTAGTGGCCCAAACAACCATCCTCCCCGACTTAGAATTCAGGCTTCTTTTATACTAAAAGGCGAGGGGCTGTGGTAGGTTGTTGCCAACTTCTTGGTGCTGGAATCCTTTGCTCTTGCAGCTGTCCACGTAGGTTTGGTCACAGTGTTCCTAGAAACCTCCACAAGACAGTTGTTATTTTCTGTTCTGCAACTTGATTTATCTCTATGTGAATGGAAAAGTTTTACACTAAAGCTTTAAAGGTCAGAGCCTTGAGAATGGACCATCATGTATATTTCAGGCAATAGGCAGCATTCCTTTATAAAGGTGCAGAGCCAGCATGACTAAGCACAGGCAACAGAGCACAAAGGTTAGAGCTAAAGGACTAGATCTAACACGAAGTCAGGTTTATTATTTGTTATTCTGTGTTACATCCCTAAAAGATTAAATGTGATAATAGATGTGAATGCATTTTGGAAAGTTCTGAGCATATATATGGGCATAAAGGTATTATTTCTTTAAGCTGTGAGAGGATCAATATAGGGCTATGAATTAACTGAGGAGAAAACAGTATCTCCTGAATATAACAGAATTGAAAAACTCTTTTCCCTTCAAAGACTTTATCTTTGTATAAGAAATAGCATCAGTAATTTGTTGATTTTCCTCTCTGAGTGTGGATCATTTAAAAGATAAATATGAAAACATTCCAAAAGAGATTCATTCTTAGTATTCTCAAGAGTTTGTTCAATTTTGCTTATTACATAGTTGTGTCATGTTGGAAATCCTGATTGAAACAAAATTTTCATTATTTAGCTGTTTTATTATCTTTTTTTTTTTAAGCATTTTTTTATGTCAGCTTTTTCTTTCCAGTGTGGTTTGTTGTGTAATAGAGACATAGCTTCCTGTAGTATCTTTCTGGAAAAATACTTTAATATTGATAACAAAAAGACTTGTTTATTAAAAGAACTTTTACAGCTACTTCTTTAAAGTCCAAATTGTCTCCTTAGAATAGAATTAGAAAGAAATATAGAGAAATGGGCTTATTGGAGTTTTCTCAGGGAATAAGATTTGATAAGCAAGAACACCAAAAGGTTCATGTAAAGATACCCTTTCACTTGCCACTTTGATTTGTCCTACAGACAAATCTATCTGCTCCTAAAAGATCAATGGAGAACCAGAAAAATTATTCAGATTACTTATTAGTAAAACAAATGAAAGTTGCTATACAATGTATATTTATCCAAATGGGTGTGATAGTTTTTTTTCTTTTTTTTAAAAATTTTTTAAAATTAATTTATTTATTTATGGCTGTGTTGGGTCTTCGTTTCTGTGCGAGGGCTTTCTCTAGTTGTGGCAAGCTGGGGCCACTCTTCATTGCCGTGCGCGGGCCTCTCACTATCGCTGCCTCTCTTGTTCTCTGTGGAGCACAGGCTCCAGACGCGCAGGCTCAGTAATTGTGGCTCACGGGCCCAGTTGCTCCGCGGCATGTGGGATCTTCCCAGACCAGGGCTCGAACCCGTGTCCCCTGCATTGGCAGGCAGATAGATTCTCAACCACTGCGCCACCAGGGAAGCCCTGGGTGTGATAGTTTTATTGTGAATGTAAACTATGAACTATAACAAGTCAGTGTTTTTTGTTTCTTTAGATGGGTAGCCTATGAAAATCCTGACTTCACAGGAGAACAGTATATACTGGATAAAGGCTTTTATACCAGCTTTGAGGACTGGGGAGGCAAAAATTGTAAGATCTCTTCTGTTCAACCCATATGTTTGGTAAGGAGTTACATTTTTCTCTAAGAATATTTAACTGAATTTTGGATGCCCTTAATGTGTGCTTCTGGTTCATGTAATACTTAACTACAGAAACTATCCTGAGATTGTTTTTAATGGTAATTGTCAATGACCCACAGAACAATTTGCGAGATGTCTGCCCCACTCACTTCCTTTTCTCTTCTCTTTAAACATTCTTAGGATTCTTTCACCAGACCAGGGAGACAAAATCAGGTAACTTAACAAACATTCTATCATTCATAATTAGAAACCTTCTGTTAAAAAGCTGAATTTATGTGTAAAACATCATACATTTGGGAACATATTGTTAGTTTTACCCATTTTTGTGCCTGAAAGCATAACTATATTTTGAAATTAATTTAAGTTTACAGTAAGGCTTAATTGATAGCACTGACCCATATCTAAATATTTCTTATAAAATGTTCTTATGTAAAGCTAAATTTTTATATCATTACAGTGGATCAGAGTTTTACATTAATACACTAGGATTAGTATTTCAAACAATAGCGTATAGTTATTGTGGAAAACAGTAAAATGAATTTTCGTATTTGCTGTGTCTGCATTAGGCTTTTTATATAGTGTCTTTTATATGGTGTCTCACTTAAGCCTTTTGAATGCTGACTCTCTGTATCAACTGAAGTGTTAAATTTGTTAAAGACTTTTTAATGGAAGTGTTCAGAGAGCCATAATTACAGAGGCACAAACACCACTGTAGCCTCCTTTATTGGCATACAAAAGAGTCTAATAAGTCAGCAGGTAGCTTCCATTGAGAGGGAGGAAAACTGCACCACATGTTTCCAAAATATAGTTTCTTGTAAATGTTAGAACTGTGAACAATTACTTTTGGCCACAGTAAGGCTTTAAAATGCCTGGCAGCTTGTTACAAGAGGGTGTTCTGTAGAAAGCGGCCTCTATTGTTGGACTGTCCTTTGATGTCTCTGAATGAAATTAAACAATCACGAATGGTGCAGCCAAAGTATTTCTAATTGATCATTAATGTAGAAGTAAAAAATTAAAGGTTTTATAAAATTCATACCAGTTTACAGTAACAAAAGTTAGCAGGTCCTGTTTGGTTATCATTTCAGAGGCTGAATGAGTTAATGTGTTTAGGAAAAGAATTTTATGTATTTCTGTTTACTTTTTCAAAGATTCACTTGTTTTCGGAACCACAGTTTCAAGGTCGCAGTCAGTGTTTTGAAGAAACAACAAGTCAAATTGATGAGTCATTTTCTGCCAAGTCTTGCAGAGTTTTAGGAGGCAGGTAAGCAAAACAGTGGACTGGCAGAGCCCAACCCGTGGGGGAAAACAGGATTCACATATCAGCAAGTAAATGCACTTGTAGGAGCCTGGTACCTTATGAGACCACCACATAGTACAAGCCCGTGTGAGTACTGAAGTGGACTTCAGAGCACTGAGTGCTGGGCGGCAGAGGACATGGACATCAGTGTGGGTGGGAGAAGTTGAAGATCACCACCTCGTTGTGCAATGGGACTCAGACCAGGTTCTCTGCTCTCTAGGCCTCTCCCGTCATCTGTAAAGGGACTTTAGATCATCTCTAAGGACCTCCCAAGATAGATTTTTTTTTACAGGTGGGTAGGAGTAGGGCAGGCATTCTGCATGATAGGCAAGTGCATGGTTGGGGTGGAGATGCTGATGAGGGGCACACCACCCTCTCTAGCTGGGAGGGCTCTGTACAGGGGGGAGGGGAAGTGAGTTTGGACAGGGAGGGTGGGCTCAGGTGATGACTCTTCTGAGCATATGAATTTGGATGGATGCCAAAGGAAAACACAAGATGGGCAAGGCAAGGAGCTCAAAGTCAGGGAAACGGATCAGGAAACCCTTGGAGCAATCTGTGCAAAAGGTGATGAATTAAGTTGAATAATAATAAGTAGCAGTAGCAGTAGTAGTAGTAGTAATGCCTTTAATCATATAGTTCTTCATGGTCTAAACAGCACCATCATGCCATTTGGCAATGCAAAGTGGAAAGAGCACCGGCTTTGCATTCAAATGCATAGATTTATATGAAGCTTCACTGTTTATTAGCACATACCTGCACCTCTGTCCTAGTTTCTCTTTGTCCCATATGCTGCTTCATTTATTACTACCAGGAATGTACTTTTTTGTTATTCATTTATTGTCCGTCTCAGCTCACTAGGGTATAAACTTCAAGATAACAGGGACTTTGTCTTGTTATATCCCCAGCAATGGAAAAATACCTGACACACAGTTATTCCTCAATAAGTATGTGTTGGGTTAAACAAAAACAAAACAAAAAGACCCCCACCTCCTCTAGGGAAGCATGGTAAATCACCATTTTGTCAGTAATGCTGAGTGCTAGAGAGACTAAGTGACTTGTCTAAGTCACTGTGGTATCTTGACTCCTGGCCCAGTGCAGAGGTGTTGGAAATGAGGATAAAGGGGTGAGGGAGAAATCTGGGGAGGAAGCAGTAGACCCAGGTGACTGACTAGCTCTGAAGGTTGAAGGAGTGTTCAGAAAAGACTCGAAGACTCAAGGGCTTGACAGAACCACCTTGGCTGGGAGAATGGTGGCACCATGAGAGGTGCAAGGAATGCTGGTAGGTGGAGAGGTGAAAGCATTCATCATTTCATGGAGAAAAATGTTGTATTTCCCAAATGACTTATGAATATTAGGTTGCCACAAGATGAAGTGCAGTAAACATATCCAGACATTTTTGCAGAGAGAACACTGTTAGCCATAAGCATTGTTTATTGTATGGCAGCTACCTCTAAATTCAAACTCCTTGACTAGGAAGACTCAAATTACACTTTATACGTGTGTGTGTGTGGTTTTCCCTCTATAGCTGGGTTGCATATGACGGAGAAAATTTCTCGGGTAATCAGTACGTGTTGGAGGAAGGCCACTATCCTTCGCTGTCTGCAATGGGATGCCTGCCTGAAGCAACTTTCAAGTCTGTTCGTTTTGTAGATGTCGTAAGTATCTCAGGGTGAATACAGCGTTACAGAGATGTATGGTCACACAGCTGACAGAGCAAGGGAACCAGCAGGCAGGCTTACTCAGGACAAAGTTGGAGGCAGAAAAAATAGTTTCGTGGACAACTTTCTACCCTGGTCTCTTTCCAGATCTTTAAAATGTAAACTGTTTGCTGTTTTCTCAGACTTCAGGGGCAGTGTTGGGTCAGTCATGGTGCACAGTGCACAATCATGGGCTAGTTCAAGGCCCTTCCGTCTTGTTTTTTTCCGTTTCACACCTGAGCCCTATTTCTTTTTTTCAAGATTTATTTATTTATTATTAATTAATTAATTTATTTATTTATGGCTGCATCGGGTCTTAGTTGCAGGATCTTTGTTGAGGCATGCGGGATCTTTTGTTGTGGCGTGCAGGCTCCAGGGCGCATGGGCTCTGTGGTTTGCGGCACTCGGGCTCTCTCATCGAGGCGCCCGAGCTCAGTAGTTTCAGGGCGCTGGCTTAGCTGCCCCGCGCCATGTGGGATCTTAGTTCCCCGACCAGGGATTGAACCCGTGTCCCCTGCATTGTAAGGCAGATTCTTTACCACTGGACCACCAGGGAAGTCCCCCTGAGCCCTATTTCTATACCTCTACCTTTAGAGGTACCCATTCTAATGTGTTTGGAGTACAGCTTGGATATTCCTATAAAATACATGTTTTTAAAAATATGTATACAGCCTTTTAATTTATATACAGTATTATGCTATAGTTCTCATCATGTTATAAAAACTCTCCTTACATGAAATTTTTTGGGAGCCATCCGTTATGCTGTGTGTACATCTAGTTATTGATTCTAATGGGTGCCCATGATGTAATATGTATTTACAATATGGAATCATTAACTAGATGTACATACAGCATAATGGATTACCCTGGGATCTTTTGGGGATACGTATTAAAAAGTGGATTGGGACTTCCCTGGTGGCACAGTGGTTAAGAATCTGCCTGCCAGTGCAGGGGACACGGGTTCGAGCCCTGGTCCGGGAAGATCCCACATGCTGCAGAGCAACTAAGCCCGTGTGCCACAACTACTAAGCCTGCGCTCTAGAGCCCGCGCGCCTAGAGCCTGTGCTCTGCAACAAGAGAAGACACCGCGATGAGAAACACGCCCACCACAATGAAGAGGGGCCCCCGCTTGCCGCAGCTAGAGAAAGCCTGTGGGCAGCAACGAAGACCCAGTGCAGCCAAAAACAAAGAGTGGATTTACTGGATCTCACGTGCATGAATATGCAACCTTCAGTAAGTACTGCCGAATTCCACCACTTTACACTGTTGCTGGCAGTGCATGTGGATTCGTTTTCAGCATCATGGCCATTATTGAGTATTCTCTGACATTCTAACTTTTGTCAGTTTGAAAGAATGGGGTAGAAGTTGTGTTAGTTTGCATTTCACTGTTGGTGAGATCTCCTATACATACTAGTCATTTAGGTTTTCTGTTCAGTGAATTGCCTATTTATATCCTTTGCCCAGCTCTTTAGTTTCCCGTCATTGTTGTTATTGATTTGCAGAAATTCCTTATAGTTTTTAAATCTATTCCTCTGTTGTTTTAGAGATTTGCAATGAAATGACTTTTCTCAGTTTCTCATGTATGTGCCAATCCAGATTATAGTGCTCCTTTTTGACCAGAGATCTTTAATTTTAATGCAGACAAAGCAATATTCGATAGAACAATACTGCAAGATAATGTTCAGATGTTAAAGTCTGGGTGTATCTGACAGTTTGGGAAGTATTTGGTAGCTGATATCTCATAAAAAGCTTTAAACATACGTAGTTGGTGATTTTAGCTTTAAAGGTAGAAGGAACATATGTGAGTTGGCTTTTTCTCATCCCCTCCTGCCCGTTCAAATAACGAAAATGTTGACCTTCCTTGAGATGTGAAAATAGTAGCAGTGAAACATAAAATGATGTGGTAAGATTCATTAGCTTACAAATAATAAAATATCTAAAAATTTGATATTTAACCTGCTTAGAATTCTAAAAGCAACCTACAAGTATTTAAAAAAAACAAACCCACTTTAGATTTAAAGCTTTCAAATGCCTTCCTTCAAGCAGAACTTAGCATATATGCTCACATCACTTTTGACATTTACAGATGATGTTCTTTTAAGTTTTGATTACGATGAAATGAATATTTTACCCATATTAAGAACGTATATTTTAATTGTGACTTAGTACTTCAGAATCGTTTGGTTGTTGTCGCTAGATTAGAGTGCTTGGAACGTTTTAGCATGCCAGCTCAGAAAAGTGCAGTGAACGTGCAAAGTAGTGATACTACCACAGTTTCTGTCATTTCCTTCTTGTATGGTTTATATAACCTAATTTCTAGACCATATAGAACACGTCTACACACTGATCTGCTCTGTTTATTGGTCAAGATCTTTCTACACATCAGAGCACATCCACATAAATGAAGCAGTAAGGTGTCACACCGTTGCCACAAAACTTTAAGCAAGTTAGGGAATTTTTCATGTATCATTTATGATTTTAGGATTATTATCATCAGAGCTTAGTCTAGGGTCATAAGGGTCTGTAATCTGAAAAACAAGCATAAGCTGCCAACTTCTCATTTTTCTGAAAATCAGTGGACTTGAACTTGGGGCTTCCATCCTATTTTTTCTCTCCTAACAATTATTCCTACAGGAAAGTTTGGGGATACACAGAATCATTGTCTTATTGACAGTTAAAAACAGGACATCTGAAAATGCATACAAGGGGAAGCTTCCTTTATTAGGCAGATTACCACTAGACCCCCAAAGATCACCACAGCCCCCGCCCCTCGCCATTTATGTCTTTGACTTTCCAGCCCCTTCTTATCTCAATAGAAAACAGAAAAGTTGAAAATAAAGTCCATTAGAATTGATATTCCAGGCATATATACCTGTTCCTTTATGCCTGGGATATGTTCCCCATTTTATAATACTTTACATTTACCTGCCTTTCTATGTAAGGGAAAAACTTTCTGCCCTCCATCCTTCCTTGCTTTAGCTTTGGAGTATATAACCACCCAGACGTTGCTGGAAAAGGGAGTTTATGAGCAGGCCAAGTCCAGCCAGATCTTCTGCTTTGTCCTTGTAACAAGGTGATTTTCATGTTAAGTTCGAATTACTATCAAGGATGAGTAACAAAACATTATTTTTGTTCCTAAACAGGAATTGTCTGAACCAACAATTATTCTTTTTGAAAGAGAAGACTTCAAAGGAAAAAAGATTGAATTTAGTACAGAAATAGTTAATCTCCAATCCCTAGGATTCAACACGCGCATACGCTCTGTTCAGGTGATTGGTGGCATGTAAGTGAGTTCCTACTTGTTTATTCAATAAAATAGATTTTAAAAATTAAGTTTGATCATATTTCTCTTCTCTGTTACCTTAACCAAATTGACGTATAACCCCTTTTTTTCTGTAAGGGTTAATATTTATGTTCCCTCACAGTATACTTTTCCTATTGGGAAGAGCCATGTGTGGGACATCATCTCTTCATCCAGATTTTTAGTTTACTTAAGATAAGGACTCTCAAAGTTCCTAGGCGAACGCTTTGCAATAAATTGAGCACTTCCTTAGCAAGTAGGAAAGAGAACTGATTTTGCTTATCCTTTTGAAAGACCAAGTCCTTTGATTTTGGAGTAAGGGTTGGGATTTTCCTTCGGCTAGGAGTGACTAGCAGATGTTATAGGCAAAATGACTTAATGTCAACATGGGAACATTTTTCTCAACTTTGAATAATTTTGAAATTAAGATGTAAAAATGAATAAGGACTATCAATGTAATGTGTTTTTACAAAAGTATTTTTCTTTCACTCACCGAAACAGCAGGTATAGTTTGAAGGCATCAAATGGTGGAGAGGACTATAGCTATTTAAAAAACAAATTCGGATTATTAGGGTGATTGATAGAATTTTATGCATGACTTTTTTTCCCAACAGGTTTAAACTAATATTTTGTTTTTATGATAAAATGACTACGATGATAACATTTTAGAGTTGCAGGGTTAAAAACAGAGAACCTTGATGTAATACATCAACCAGAGAGAAAGATTGCTGTGTTGCTTGCATGCTGGTCTGCGCTGGAACCCAGACTTCAGGTGTGGGTACCAGCATCTCTGTGTGGAAGAGACCTGAGTATCTTTAGTAGTTCTCTGGATTGAGGAAGATTACTCTCATTTTAAATAAAACTTTATTATCTATTTTTATCTAACCCTTATATAGCACCCTGTGTAAGAACTTTACAAGTATTAACCATTTAAATAAAGGTCTATTATTACAACTGAAGATGTTTTATGTAAAGTTCACAGGAAGTACTGGGCTGTCCTGCTAAAAGACTATCTCTATTGAAGAAAAAACTTACCTATTTCTCTTCAAGAGTGGAACTTTTGGGCATAAATACTCATGTACCATGAATTTGCTATTTGTCAAGACATGGGTGCTGTAGCTGTTTTTGATAATAAGGTTGTTTCCTTTTTTTATCCTCCAACATATATTTAAAGTATAAAAAGCTCGGTCTAGGTACTTCCCTGGTGGCGCAGTGGTTAAGAATCCGCCTGCCAATGCAGGGGACATGGGTTCGATCCCTGGTCCAGGAAGATCCCACGTGCCATGGAGCAACTAAGCCTGTGTGCCACAACTACTGAGCCTGCGCTCTAGAGCCCATGAGCCACAACTGCTGAAGCCCGCATGCTGCAACAAGAGAAGCCACCACAATAAGAAGTCTGTGCACCGCAATGAAGAGTAGCCCCCACTCACCGCAACTAGAGAAAGCCCAAGTACAGCAATGAAGACCCAACGCAGCCAAAAATAAAAATAAAAAGCTCAGTCTAAAAATCAAAGTGTTCTGAAAATATAATTGGTGCCCACTGTGAAATGGATATTGCTACTTACTGTGGTTATCTCTTTTTGTTTTCCAGATGGGTTACTTATGAATATGGCAATTACAGGGGTCGACAGTTCCTATTGTCACCAGCAGAAGTGCCTAATTGGTATGAATTCAGTGGCTGTCGCCAAATAGGTTCTCTACGACCTTTTGTTCAGGTACTTTCTTCTTTTACATGCTTTGAATAGACTCTTCTCTGAAATCTTTTTTGTAAATGTAATTAACTTTTTAGTTTCAATTTTAAGTGTGAAATTGGCCTCTCCCCCACCCCACCCCCGAGAATTTCTGAATTTCGGCTGTGTCTCTGGTGCCAGAAGGTTGTGACTGCTTTCAGAAATGTTATTACACCTGACATCAAAACCTGGTATGGGGCTTCCCTGGTGGCGCAGTGGTTGAGAGTCCGCCTGCCGATGCAGGGGACACGGGTTCGTGCCCCGGTCCGGGAAGATCCCACATGCCGCGGAGCGGCTGGGCCCGTGAGTCATGGCCGCTGAGCCTGCGCGTCCGGAGCCTGTGCTCCACAATGGGAGAGGCCACAACAGTGAGAGGCCCGCGTACTGTAAAAAAAAAAAACAAAACAAACAAAAAACCTGGTATGTCCCAAGCCCTGGGTTGTCCATAGGCAGGCTCCCAGCCCCAGGCACTTTGAAATTCTGTCAGCCTCTCCTCACTGAGAAAATCCTAAAGCCTCTGAAACTCTCAGATGTAGCAGTTTTCCCTTATCCAGCCTCATCTGGGATTCTGCCCCTGCTACTGATGCTTGTTCAGTGCTTCTGAAGTACAGCTTGTATATGACTATTGCTGGGGTTTTGTCTTCTAGAAACGAATTTATTTCAGACTTCGAAACAAAGCAACAGGGTTATTCATGTCAACCAATGGAAACTTAGAGGATCTGAAGCTTCTCAGAATACAGGTCATGGAGGATGTCGGTGCTGATGATCAGATTTGGATGTATCAAGAAGGATGCTTCAAATGCAGGGTGAGCTTTTTGGATTAGACAAGGGTCTATAATAGCATCTCTCCTCAAGTAGATGCTACTTCATGATTCCTGGAGCATTTTCAGAAATAAGTTAGAAGGTTTTTCATGAAACTATTTCTTAGTTCTGATAGAACCTGTCTAGGAACCAAATGGGAGGTAAATCTAGCACTGATCCAAGATAGAATCTTTATATCTATACTTGATTTTTATACAGTAATAGAAAAAGCAAGTGTCTGTGTTACCCTCCCCTTTTTCCTTAACCTACTTGTTATAGAAATAAACTTATAAGCCCCATCATTATCAACACAGATCACTCTTGGTTTGTTTCCATTTTGGTGGACCCCACAGACTAGGTTGAAGCGTGAAGAGATAACCACCCTGTGTACAACACAGTCCATTTCCTAATTGTCACACGTTGTAAAATGGAAAATTGCCCATCTCCCTCCTATCACTCCCGCCACAATGCACATTTAAAAGCTGAGTGCTGTAAGATTTTATGAGAGATGCTCACACTTCTATTGTACGTACTCATTTTAACTCCTTGATTTTATGGGCTTGACTGTTTGCTCCTGATTTTTTTAATCCTGGTGCCCTGTGAGTCAGCAGAAGGCATTACGGCCTGCTGAAAGGAAGTACAACTTGTTAATTGGGTCTGTTGTGCTTGAGGGAGAATCATCCTTTCAGTAAACAGAAGTACTATTTAGACATGCATAGAAGAAATAGCATGAGAAACAGAAGTAACTAATATAGAGGCATAGAAAAAGCTTCTGCCTTTGAATTATCTTAATTCAAGAAAATGGCATCTTTCAACAATTATTTCTAATGAACATTACAGTGATATTATTTTAACAGCTTTGAATTTGGTAGGTCAGTGAGAAAAAGGAAAGTGTCCTAGATTATCACAATCCTTTTATCTCAATATATTGTAGAACAGTACACTTTTCATAAGCATTTTCTATAGCAATGTGTGTGAATGCCATATGAACATGACTACCATACCTTATTTATATTATATTAAGGGTAGATTCACTTCATAGAAGGACCCATAAGATCTTTGCATTAGAACACACTCTACTGCATTTATGTTTTCTCTTTTTATACTTGGATAGCATGCCTTTTTAGAAAATTTTAGACATTTCTCATGAAGGGGAAGACAAGACAAATCAGTAAATGGAATTCCAAGTTTTAAAATGATAAAATGCCCTTTTAGCAACTTCAGTGCTACAGCAGCCTTCAAAATTAGAGATGCAGTCATATTCCGGAAGGGTCAGGCTGAGTGGAGTGGATACATCAGGGAGATTAGCTACAGACCCAGCCTCAGATCATGGTGATTTCTGGGGGGAAATATCATGATGGGCATTTTTAGTGTTCTAAGGAGGCTTCCCTTACTTATAAGACAGAGGGCCTCACAAAGGGCATAAATCTCTTAACAATGGACAAGAATTGAGAACTTTCTATCACAGGTTATCTGAAATGAAGGGCATAAATATTTGTTTGATCCCATTTACCATGGCTAAAAGCTGAAATTCCTCATGTGGGGTATAAATGAAGCTAGGAACTAAGATAACTTTAAAAATCAGCTCACACAGGAAATTGCTTACAATGGTAGCTGAATGTATATCCACCCATGTCTACGATACCTTGTCTTTTCCACTGAGCAGATAGCAGAAGACTGCTGCCTGACCATCGTGGGGAACCTAGTAACCTCTGGCTCTAAACTGGGCCTGGCACTCGAACAGAACATCGACAGTCAGTTCTGGAGCATGAAGTCTGACGGCAGGCTCTATAGCAAGCTGAAGCCAAATTTAGTTTTAGATATCAAAGGTAAGGATCGTTTCCTTTATTTTCTTTGTTGTGTCTTCTTTAGTTAACTAAAAAGCTCTTCTTTACTTTTGAAAATGATGCATGTACTATTATTAATAGCAAGTGATCCCTTACTACGTGCCAGCCTCAATGCTATACACTGTACCTACGTTATCTCACGTGATCTTCACAGCAGCCCCAAGAGGCCTGTGTTATCCCTCCTCCCCCCACTTTACAGCCTCCATACTGCGGCTCAGAGGAGTTAATCAGTTTGGCCACAATCTCACACCCATTAAGTGCTGAGGTGGAATCTGGACATGGGCCGACTTTAAACCATTTATTATAACAATGTTAGACTAAAATTCACAAGTTAAAAGGCTATGACCTCAGTCTGTAGAGTTCATGATTCTCAGGTACACGCATGTAAACTTTCATTGTAAAGATCTAAGACTGAAAAGGAATTAAAACAAACAACATAGCCAAAAAGATTTCAACTGAACATTTGTTCAGTGAAGTTAATCCAGAGCAAACCGATTGATGGTGCTTGGGGAAGAACAAATACATTTAGGCCAGGGGTTTCCAAACTTTATCTGCATGAGAATCCCCTGGAGGGCTTGTTAAAAAACACAGATTGCTGGGTTCCACCCTCAGAGGTTCTGATTCAGTAGGTCTGGGGTAGGGCCCAAGAATCTGCATGTCTAACAAGTTCCCAGGTAATGCCCATGCTGCCTGTCTACGAGAACTACTGATGATAATTTTAAAACAACATAAAGCAAAAAAAACTGACCTCAAGTAGACATGGGAATTCAGTGAACCTTTGTTGCTATAGACAAGCAAATGACGATGGTGTGTTTTATTCATGTCATATGGGGTGATTTTGCTTCAAATTATTAATGGAGACTTTCTGTCCCCTATCAGGAAACCAGTGTGGTTATGTTCGTCAATTTAGTGGAACCATACTATACCACACACCACTTTAAATCATGGCTAGAAAGTTGGCTCAGTTTTACCTGAGTCAGGGTTCTAGGCCAAAGCTGTCATTAAAAATTAAGACAGAGTGGTAAAGAAACAGCTGGTTTTAAACTAAATTTTGTGGAAGATGGAGAATAAGCCTGAACATTTCCATCAGGGGCTTTGGTGACTGCCCCTGGAGAAAAGTGGCCGTCACTTCTGATCTGCAGGTGGGGAGAGTGGCCAAGCCACCTAACAATGGGATTCGAATTTACAGAGAATCTGAGGAACAGAAAAGTGCTCAGAGGCAAACTAAGTTTAGTGAGGCAAAGGCAGGGCACTACATTTAGGGAGCACCACTAAGCAATATCTAACTCCAGGCTGGATGGGGCCCAAAGTCGTACAGTGTATAAAGTACAAGCAGGAGACAAATGCATTGTAGGCTGGCACGACAGATCTGTCCATATGTACACAAGTAAGATACCCATTGTATAGATGATCCACCGGAGGTTCAAACTGTTAAGAGTCACTATCATTTTATTCTTACTTTGAACAACTTGTTAAACTGGAGCTCCTCAGTCTATACAAGATAGAGTTTGAAAACCTCCAGAGAAGCCAAAGGAGTGTGACTAGACTGAATTGGAAACATGGATTTTGGGGAAAATACGGACTCATGTTTCTTACAGATGTGATCAGCTTCCTATGTCCAGGGTTAAGGTCACTGTAATCTTTACGAGCTAGTCTCTTAGAGCATTCCTTTTATTCTTTCAACATGTATTTATTGGGTACCCAATATGTGACAGGCTCTGTGCCACACACTGGGGGTATCAAACTGAAAGGAAAAAAAAAAAAGACAGTACCTTGGCTTCAGAGCGCTTACATTCTGGAAGCTCCAAGGATATGGGATTTTCCCCCACTTGCTACCCTGGCAGTTGACCAGGAGTAAGGATTCCTGGCTTTCTAGTCTTCGACTCTGAAAAGGACTGTGGGACTTCAGGAGCCTCCTCCTTAGGGCTTCGCTTGAAAGCTCCAAGATCACTTCCTAAAATGCAATATAAATTAGTCCAGTGCCTTTGGAATAAGGCTACTTTTCTGTATGTTTGTGAACTCTCAGTATATCGAGTATGGTAGCTACAGTAATCACTTGTTAAACTAGTTTAAATGTCTCAGAATGTGGGAGAATGATGCCATCTTGTGGACAAGAGAGAGTAGGGCCACACATCCCACATACTGTGCAAGGGGGATAGAAATACATCCCTCAATAGGAGACTGTGACTTTCACTGGCTACAACTGTTGACCATTTGTTACCTACTAATATTACCATAAGGTTTATTTCTTTTATCTCCTGGTGTTTTGGTAGACATCCGTGTATTATTCCAGACCAAAGACATTATAACAACAGTGTAAGCTGGTTCACACTCACTTTAAAAAAGTCTGTGAGGATTTTAATCCTCCCCAAAGGCAAAGAATGAATCAGATTATTTCTCAAGAACTTTCTAGTCATCATGACTCTAATTAGAATTATGATGTAATATACACAGAAGGTATGTTTAAGATACTATAATCTTGAAGAATGAAAAAAGACATTGTGACCTTAAGATAATATTTGCTGAAATCTCAGTGGAGTGGAGTGTGTTGTGTCTCAGTGGAGATGGTGGGGTTTGTGGTAGCGGTGACTTTTTTTTCCAGACTTAAGCATAAAATGCCCAGGGCACCTTGCCTTCGTATTCTATACCTAGCTGTGCAGAGGCTCTTAGTTATCATGATGATTAACCAATTTCTTAGAAGAGGGGCATGCATAAGAGATGATTTCCCTATCAAAATCTATTGTGTAAGTTTTCAGACCTTTTGGATGTTTTGTAAATGCTTTAAAAGAGAATACGAACATTTAATTCCTCTTGGCCTGAGGCTGCAGTATGATTTCAATACCAGTCGCACTTACCCCAGCGAGTTGAACAGATTTTAATTTTGATGGAGTCCTTGGTGCTATGACGTTGGTACAGAGGCTTATGCTGAAAAGGATAAGGTATCTGTTTACTCCACACTGGAAAAAAAAATCACATGGCCCTTTCTTTTGTTAATGATACTTCTCCATTGAAAGAAGAGGCCATGAGGCTAAAGAATCTGAAATATCTAGTAGGCACCCTTGGAAAAAAATATTCTGGTGAAAGGGAAACCATACTAGCTTTACAGTCTGATGGAACGCAGCATGTTAAATGCTATGAATTTTTATACACCACAGCCTGTGGGTTCCCAGAAGTGGGAGTGCTGCCCTGCCTATACTTCTGGGTGTCACTCAGACCTCCCCTTTGACCTAATACAACTATTTTTCATTGTTCATGCAAAATTTGTTCCGATGACTATTCTACTCAGGCCTGCCTGCTTATTTTGCTGGTATCTCAAATCCACAATCCCACACTGAATATTTGTCACAATCTCTTTACTCCTTTTCCCATTTCTAGATTCTGCCCCCGCCCCCCGCCGGTGCCATATGATGGGGCTTTAACACATCGCCCCCCAGAGGCTGGAGCCTCTCAGCCCTCCGTGCGTTTCTGGGCTTTCCTCCCTGCTTTGTCTCCTCGAGGCACATAGTTTTACACTTTGCTTGCTCTTGTTACATTGGTGTTGTGATAAACTGTGTCTGCTACAGCCTCTTCATGTGGGCATGTTTCCTTCTATCGTTTTCCTCTTCTGTCTTTCAGGGGGTACACAGTATGATCAAAATCACCTTATCCTCAACAGTGTCAGCAAAGAGAAGTCAACACAAGTGTGGGAAGCCATGGTCCTATAGACCTGAATTAAAGAATGCAGGAGGAATATTTCTGGAGGTCTTTCAGCTACCTTATTTAAACAAACAAACAAAAAAAGAAAAAACAAGGGCTGCAGACAGAAGCACCAAGAAGAAAGTGGACCTGCTCCTTCAACAGCTCTAAATTCTCTCTTGAATCACACCACCGTGACCAGGACAACCACTCATCTTCTCAAAAGACTGTAATCGTTTTAAACCAGTCATTTATCCTCCTCTTGTTTCATCCCTTTCATTTCTTTTCAGTAGCTGCTTAAACAGGTTGTCTTAGCAGCAAGACTATGTACAGTTTAAATTATATCCAAAGATAGAGAACAAGAACAAACTTACCGACCTTGCAGACCTACAAGTCCTGTACACTTTAAAGGGAAGGACAGAAGCTCAAGTTTGTATGGTAGGAGACTGTTCAGCATCTGAGAAGAAATAAGTTATTAGGCCTGTAATTTTGGTCCTTGATCTTCTGATTTCTGGACTTAGTAATTATGCCGTACAGCAAAGTGGGGAAAGCCTTATCTAGTCAGACCTACCTTAAGCAACTAAGTATAAACAAAATGTTTCTGTTCATATTAAAAATTAGGGGACTTCCCTGGGGGCACAGTGGTTAAGAATCTGCCTGCCAATGCAGGGGACACGGGTTCGAGCCCTGGTCCAGGAAGATCCCACGTGATGCAGAGTGGCTGAGCCCGTGAGGTACAACTACTGAGCCTGCATGACACAGCTCCTGAAGCCCGTGCACCTAGAGCCCGTGCTCCGCAACAAGAGAAGCCACTGCAATGAGAAGCCCACACACCGCAACGAAGAGTAGCCCCTGCTCACCGCAACTAGAGAAAGCCTATGCACAGCAGCAAAGACCCAACACAGCCAAAAATATATTTTAAAAAAATAATTAGTAAATTTACAAAGATAGCATGTCCATGTCTGCTAACATTTATTAGCAGGATCTGGATTATTTTAACCCACTCTAGAATGTCACATGTGAGTGTTGTTTAGTGCTTTTCTTGCAGATGCTACTGAAACAGTATTACCATGACCTAATTTATGAGCCCATCCTCATCTACAGGTAGTTCTGAAGCAGCGTTACGCAGGCCTTTGCTAAACTCAGGTCTTTTAGCCCAATTTCCTGCCCCCCTGTCCGGCTGCACTGGCACGGGGCTGCCTTCCCTGTGAGGCTCCACAGCCCCGCACCTGCTGTGACTGCTGGGGGACAGCCTCAGGTCATGTACTTCTGGGAGCAGAAACGAGAGGTGTGGGGGGCTCAAGAGGATGACCGGCAATTCTCTCCAGAAAGCGAAAGAAAGGAGACTGAAGCAATCCTAGTTGGCCAGCTCTCAGATCTGAGAACCCTAAGACGCGGCAAGTAGTTCAGGGGAACTGAAAATACTTAGCTGCTGATTGTGCGCTCCCTGGCCTCAGTGCTGGTCATAGTGTGAACAAAACTGCTAAACGTTCCTTGAACACACGCTTCCTCTTTCTGTCCTCATGTCGTTGTCCTCGTCACTGAACACTGGTGCTTGGAAGAACAAATCTTGTTTCCTTTTCAGCTACTCCATATGTTTCCAGTTGTAAAATGTTGATCCTCTGGAGCCTGTGGTGGGCAGTGGCGGCCATCAGAGTAGTTTACCTTCAGCTTTAAGATGCTCGCACACGTCCGGCAGCAGCCGCCACGGTCTTGTTCTTGGGTGCACAGCTCTGGCCTTAGGCCTTTGTGTGTCTCACTGCAGTAAGGTGGGGTAATACTGTCTAGTCTGTGTTGAATTCATCTCTTGAATAAACTTGTTTCTGGTTAACCGTATTGATGAAATCTGAGAGAGTCCATTCTAGCCCTCGTAACACTTCAAAGAGGGTCAGCAGGCAGATTAGAAACAAATGTCTGATCTGGACAAGGTGGGTTTCAGAGCTGCTAGAATAACAGCAGGGGGAGATTTTTGACTACCCTCTTTCCAGACTCAGTGGTGAAGGGGCACACTCCACTTTTCTGAGTGGACATGAGGGTAAGTGAGGTCGTCCCTCGAGAGATGCCCCTCACTACCACTGGGAGGCCTCAAAGAGAAAGAGCTGAGGTTGAATTCAGAGAAGTCAAAAGTGGCTTATTCACACCTGGAAAAACATCTTGCTTTGCTTTTGAGGTAAATTTGTACTGGTGAGAACAGCAATTCTACAGAAAAACCCCCATGCAACACTACAAATGAGTGTCTATCAGGAAGAAACCAAGTAGAAGGCTACTCAGACAGGTCTACGTCAGAAGCCAAATGATAGCAGCTGAGCTGCAGTAATGAGGGGATCATGGCAGGAACTGGACACTTACCGTCAATGATCAGAGGGCACAGACTATAGAGACTCAAAAGCCGCAACGGGTTTATTGGCGAGATACCTAAATGCAAGCATTTCAGGTCAAACTGGAGAACTCTGGTCCCCAATGGAATGGTGGTAATTTCCACGGAAAAGTCCCCAGAGAAGCACGTTTCAGTTGCCGAAAGAGGACTAGCCTTATGCAAAAAAGTAAGTGTTTTAAAAAGTTACAAACTTTACATCACATTTCATTTTCTAAAAGCGTAAACAACCAAATCGCTGGCGAGATTTTTGCATATGACCCTAAGAGATTCAGAACTCAGGGCTGTTATGACCGCACACTGGAGCAGATGGAATAAAAATCAAAGGAAACTTTGGCCAGTGGGAAAAGTGCTCACTATGACCCTAAGAAGGAATTAGCTTTAAGTAAGCTCTTCATGCTGCCATCCCTCCACATGCTGAAAGTTCTAATCTCTCACAGTTATTAAGATGATAAAACAAACAGAGTTTGAGCTACTAGAACAGAAGGTGCCGCCACAATTTGCAAATCTGCTGTGAAAGAACAGCTTGAAAAAACAATAGGCAATATTCAGCAACTTTACAGACAAGTCCAAGTGCAGAGATGTCCATATCTTGTCCCTGCTTACGTGTGTATCCCCTGCGCTTGGCATGGGGGAGCTCGGCAGACAGTGCGCGGCCGCGTTGGGGCAGGTGACGCGAGAACGCTCTGGGCAGAGCAAGGCGATGACAGAGGGTGGGGCTGTGGCTATAAAATCAGTCTCTGCTCAGCTCAGCAGACAGGAAATGACTGGCAGAAACGTGTGTGTGCTAAATTTATTTCATGGAACTTCTAGTCTAAGCTGGAAAGGGACGACTGGAAAAGAGTCGGGGCCTACAGGAACTCACCAAATAAGAGCCCACAGGCACCGAACTGAGTGTTTATTTAAACGACACTGACGACGGTCTTTCCTCGCGCGTGTCCTCTTTCTACCTTCAGGAAGGCTTCTGGAACTTTAGAAAACGGAAACGTTTTCTCAATAACTGGCTGAATCTGTAAAACACAAGAAAGGTTGACGAGCAGGTGAGAAGAGCCGCGTGGGTCAAGTCGGGTGACGTCGGTGGTTGGTTGCGTCGCGTGCCCAGCCCGGGCGGGCCTCTCTCCAGTCTGCGTGGTGCCCCCGGGTCAGGAACTCAAGGCGGGCCGGCAAGACGGCTGCCCCCCCGGCTTCTCCTGCCTCTTCGCGTCTCCGGTGTAAGGGAGCTCAGCCTGACCAGTAACCCTCCTCCGGCTCCACTCCGGGCGCCTCGCTCCCCTGCTCAGGGCCCTTCCACGGCGCCCGAGGCCAGCATCCCAAGGCCACTACCGTTCCAACCTCCACCCTCCGTGGACCCCGCGTTCCCAAAATGGCCTAGCTGCCATTGTCTGAGTGTGAGGTGTGTGCCCCTCTGCGATGTCTGCCGGGCGCCCGGCCCGGCCCCAACCCGAGCCTGCGGTGCGTCCTCTCCTTGAACCACCGCAGAGCCTGTGTGGCCCTCCTCACAGACGGCCCGCTACAGCCCAGTGCCCATCTCAGCCACGCCGTCCTGCGTGGTAAACGCCAAAGAAGGCGTCCCAGGGTTCTCGCTGCGTGTGTCCCCGTGGCCCCTCACAGGCAGTGCACAGAAGAGGGACAGATTGTTTCCATTTGTTGAATGTCTGGCCCGTCTACTCAAAGCTTAGCGCACCTGTGGGCTAGTCACCTCTTGTATCCGCCCCCCAACACCCAGCACGATGCTAGGCACACAGCAGGAGCTTAATAAGTGTCACTTAGGTGAAAACCAGTAAGATAACTGGGAAGCGAGAGTCTTGCGTGGGCTCTGTGGCCCTTCCCTGGCTGCAGCTGCCCTAGGGGCTTTGCTAAGCCACACAGCAGCTGGGTGGAACTTACAGGAACGCCAGCTCAGCCAGCGCATAAAGGCTGAGTGCTGCCGGTTCTTTTTACTGTAGCGTTAGTACTGCCAGCAACCTCCTTTGAAACTAGGACCAGTTAGCGCCCTCCCCCATGCACGAATCCAACTGAACTCATCCTTTTCAAAACTTCAAGCAAAAATCAATAACTATCCACTGGCTCTTTCCACAGGCAGGTGTAAGTTGTCAGAAGGCATAAGCCTACGTCTCGCAACCCTCTCCCTTTACAAGAGGAAGAAGTACGTGCTTTTGTGTTCGCATGCACCCGACAGACCTTGCTCTTGTGTGAATTTCACAGCCCTGCCACCAGAGAGCATCTCGGACTCCAAAAGTTCCCTTCTCCAGAGGTGAAAATTCTTTTGTACCCACAAACCACGATGAGCTCATAAAAGTCACAGTACATACTGTGCTCACTGTGTGCCAGGCACTCTTCTAAGTGCTCTGTATCTTTTACTTCATTTAACCCCTACAACCACCTTATGAGGTAGGTACTATTATTCCCCTTTTACAGATGAATAAATTAAGGCGCAGAGTTAAGTAAGTTGCCCAACGTTCCATAACTGCTAAGCGGTAGAGCAGGATTCAAGCTGGTGCCAGAGTCTGTGCTCTCTCCACTGCGCACTAAGCCTTTCATATATCAGCAGCTGCTTCCTACATCTACTCCTGAAATCTTAAGGGGAGGGAAAGGTAGCCAAGGATTATGACGATTCATCACAGCCTGCATCTTGGCTGGCCTGCCTCATGCTAACAGACTGCGCCACCTGAGGATCCAGTCTCCAGGCCACCAGGATAGCAGTTGCGTGGTCCATAGGCCACCACTCCCACCTGCACCTGTGGACGACATCACTGACGAATAATCGTGGCACTCTCCAGCAAGCTGAGGGTGACCTCAACCTCCCCCAGCATGGTGGCCACTGTGAACAGAACAGATCTGAGCTGGCTTGTTAGAGGAAATCAGCTTGCCTTTGTCTGGTAAAGGAGTGGAATGCACCCAAGTTGTTCCCTGCATGTCCCACCCAAAACCTCCCGAACCTGTCCCTCTCCTTCAAGCTGCTAGAACACTGCTTTCTGGATGCTGATTACTTGAAAAGGAATCACCTGAATGCATATTTAAAATGCAGAGTCCTTGGTCTCCAGTTAGAACAACTAAATCAGAATCTCTAGGGGTGAGGTGAGTTTTCTGCACATCAGGGAGGGAATCACTGCAGGCTTTTGCCTTAGCTTAGGGTTCCTGACTTGTGTCCTGCACATTCACCCACTCCACAGAGACTGTCTGCCCTCTAAGTTTCAGGCACTGATGCAGAGCAGGCACACAAAGCAAGCACCAGAGAGAGACATCAAGAAAAGAAAGGAGGCAGGAACACCCATCCGTTGTCAGTGAGCACCGGACACCACCGGCAGCGGCATTACGAGAGGTCACAAGGGAACGGGAATCCACCTGCTCCACCCAGGATGAGCGGCCCGCCCACCTAGCTCCGCCCACTCTAGAACCTGACCGGAGAGACAGACCCTGAACTGATGACCCAGGCAGCCCACAGCGACGGCACACTTTAATCTGGCTGGTCAGGCCTATTGTGGCGGATAATCCCACAGGGCTGACTGTAGCATAACGGGCATTCAGTTCTTCCCGTAAGTGACAATGAAAAAGAGGCTTTCAATTAACAGGCAGGCAAAAGCCACTGTTGGCTGAATATATGACAGCAAACAGAGATTAACGGGATAATGAGGCAGTGTCTACACACAGCCTCACGTCAGACCTGGAATGCTTGTTTGCTATGGACAAAGGGATCAGAGCAAAAATCCAGAGAGGGGAAAGAAAGGTTACTCACGGTGAGGTGGGGACATTTATGTGATGACACTGCTGTAGTCTGGCCGGCTCAGGGAGACCTGGTATAAAGCGGCGGGCTTGATACCACACTCGAGGGCGACACGGACGCGCGGGGCGCACAGCTGACCGGGAGTCCACGGCTGCAGCGTTCATCCCAGCCTCAGACCCAAATTCAGGCTCTCTGATTGTCCTTTCCCTTCCTAAACAAAGGCTGCACAAAACCAGGCCCCGGGGTTTGGCACTTGCTACCTGACATCCCTCCTGTGAAAACAGGGACCATGGGAACCTCAACCTCCCTGGTGTGGCCTCAGAAGGGCAAGCCTCCCTGCTTCTCAGGCAGAAACCCTCTCAGCACAGGAGCTTCGGAGAGCTGGTGGAGAGAGGATGGCACCCAGGCAGGCACGGTGGCCTGCAGAGAGGCTCTCCCTCCATCCCCACTCTGCGCAAATCACAGAACAGTAGAGTTTAAAGCAGGGGAGCCTCTGAGCCAGCCTGTTGGATAGATTAGGAAACTGAAGCGCAGGTGTTTACACGCTAAGTGCAAGGTCAGAGCTCTTAGCAGAGGAGCAGACTTAGGGTCCCAGACACCCGATGTCATCACTGCCTGGCATGGGGGAGGTAAGCCCAAGTCTGTCACCTCTTCCCCAGACCCTCGGCCGCAGCCTCCACGGGGCACAGAAACTGATCTGAGAGCGGGGGGAGTGCGAGGAGACAGAGGCCGATGACAGAGATCCAGGGAGACCTAAAGGCCCCTGGCAATCCCTGTCCTCATGCCTGTGGACGGGCCCTGGCGCAGGGCAGCAGGACACAGTGCCAGCACCCTCTCGGATAGGCGTGGCCCTGAGCTCTGACACAGGATCAGTATTTCCTGGGGCGGGATAAAGGGGAAGAAGGGGGCTTAAACTGAACAGATATGAAGAAGGAAAAGGTGGGCTTTGCTCAGACTTGCTATTTCTGAACTTCCTGGCCCCAAATGGAAAACTCAAGGCTGGAAGGTAGGAGGTGAGATGGAGCTGGGGGAGGATA
Organism: Globicephala melas; assembly: GCF_963455315.2. Lineage (NCBI taxonomy): Eukaryota > Metazoa > Chordata > Mammalia > Artiodactyla > Delphinidae > Globicephala > Globicephala melas. The sequence continues at coordinate 36,997,430 of NC_083327.1, forward strand.
CTCTCCAAGGCAGTAAATGTGCATCCCAGGACTTGTCCCTAGGCCCCCCTAAAAACAGGCACTCCTTCTAGCCAGAAGGGGAGGGGAGAAACTCGGCCTATGTTTACCCATAGAAATTTTCAGTGGCATCTGAAAACTTCAGTAGCATCAAGGCTGTGAGGTACCTACCACATCTGGCAAGATAACACTCTCGTAGTGGTCCCAGGGATTCAGTCCCTAGCCGTTACATTTTTTCTATGGGAGAAAAAATCCAGCTGCAAATAAGGAGTTCAAAGTTTTGGAATACAGTTCATTGCAAAACTAGGGCCTGGCCATCCCAAAGCGGGTCTGGGAAATCATTTGCCTCAGAACTTATTACACTGTCTCTAAAGCTGCACTGTCCAAAACGGTTAACCTCCAGCCACATGGGGCTACTTAAATTAAATTAATCAGAAGTAAATAAAATGAAAAATTGAGTCCCTCAGTTGCACTAGCCACATTTCAAGTGGTCAACAGCCACATACGGCTAGTGGCTACCACACTAGACAATGCAGACAGAGAACATTTCCATCACTGCAGAAAGTTCTAGTGGACAGCACCGCTCAGGATGTAATTCAGCGTGACCAACGCATCTCTCCACGCACTACTGGGCGAAGCAAAGTGCCCACTAGCCCTCAGTAACTGTTTTGAATTAAATTCAAATAAGTTCCACAGGAACTATTTTGATGCTGGCTACAATAAACAAACCGAGATACAACATCGCTCAACCAAGAAGCTTGGCTGGTCACCTAGGATCTTGAATGGGCTTGTGGACTCCAATGGCCTTAATAAGTACACGAACCGCAAGTGCGTACACACGCTCAACAAGATGAAAGGGTATGAAGGAACATCTCCCTCCCATACTTGATCCTCAGCCATCTAGTTCTCCTCCTCAGGTGCAGCAACCAGTATTGCAAGTTTCTTTCATGTCTTTTTTTTTTTAAGTGTTTTTTTTAATAGAACTTTATTGGAGTATAATCGCTTCACAGTACTGTGTTAGTTTCTGTTGCACAACAAAGCGAATCAGCCATATGCATACACATGTCCCTTTATCCCCTCCCTCTTGAGCCTCCCTCCCACCCTCCCTATCCCACCCGTCTAGGTCATCACAAAGCACCGAGCTGATCTCCCTGTGCTGTGCTGCTGCTTCCCACCAGCCAGCTGTTTTACATTCAGTAGTGTATATATGTCCATGCTACTCTCACTTCACCCCAGCTTCGCCCTCCCACCCCATGTCATCAAGTCCATTCTCTATGTCTACCTCTTTATTCCTGCCCTGCAACTAGGTTCATCAGCACCTTTTTTTTTTTTTTTAGATTCCACATATATGCATTAGCATATGGTATTTGTTTTTCTCTCCTACTCTGTATGACAGACTCTAGGTCCATCCACCTCACTACAAATAACTCAATTTCATTTCTTTTTACGGCTGAGTAATATTCCATTGTATATGTGTGCCCCATGCATTGTGGTAGGCACCCCACCGAAAACAGTTTGCTAAATAGTATAAAAACAGGAAATGTTTATTGTGCTTAGGAGAAAATGCCAATAAACTTCAGGCATAAGGCACAGTGTCAGTAGCAGCCCATTAACCTCACTGTGCTAATTATAAACCATTTTTTTGTTTCACCCTACTGAATCACAAAACGTCTTTGGAATGCCCAAAAAACTGATAATGTTAGGGCCCTGACAAGGAGAATCTCCATGACTGAGGGACAGGAGTCAAAGGACGAGTCTATGAAATAACTTTTCCTACCTTTTGGATTTTGAATATTACAAATGTATTATTCATTCCAAAGCTTAAAGTATTTTAAGAGTAGCCTCTTCTGGTTCATGGCCTCACACTGTCAAAAAACAACTCCAGCCCCTCTATCGGATACCTGCTAATTAGATTCATTAAGCAGTCAGCCAAAGGTTGGAAGGATTTCAGTGTCCTCGTCCAACTTTACAGTCTTTACTAACCACACAATGGGTAAGCAGATCTGTTCTGTTATCCTTTCCAACTTCCCAGTGTAGACAGGCAACAACCTCTCACACCCACAAAGAAGCAGAATGCACAGCACAGCTGGCCGCTTCGTGGATCCGGTGTCACATATCAACCGCCATAGTCCCAGAGCCCTTCACTGTCAGAAATGACTCCTGAGCCCAAATAACCCTGGTGAGAAGAGAATCAAAGGCCAGAGGAACATCTCCTCACTCACCCTTGGAGGAGGACACTTGAAGGGCATCATTATTTCTACCATGTCCTCTTTTAGCCATTCCACCAGTTATCTACCAAATTCAATAGGGACATGTACACAAACACCTCTCTTTGTTGCATAAATAGTAATTTCTAGGTAGAGAGAGCGCCACAATATTTTGAACACAAAAGAGCAATGATAAGCATGTGGACAGTCTGGAGCCGACGTCAGGACAAGTGTGGTGACTTCTGGAGGACGGGGACCTCTCTAATGATGAGGCTGCATCCCCATTCAGCACTGTGCAGAACTATGGGCCGTGTTCTCTGACGATGGCTCATTTCCTTCCTCCTAGAAATAAAATAAGCATCCCTGTGGGATATGGGGAGATCCCTACAGAGAGGCACACTGCAGCCACAACAAGGCTGAGCTCCTGTCTACCCAGTACACATCAAGACTTAGAAGTCTGAGAAGAGGCAAGCAAACTTGGAACCAAAATATTTGGGAAATAGTAGTGGGCCATTTTCTATCATAAGTTCCTTGGCTGAAATAGAATAAAAAAACTAAATGCACAAAAAGCAGCCAGTAGTTCCTAAAAACATTTCTTTCCCAAACCAAAATGGAAAGATGAGATGGGCCAGCAAGGGGCAGGTGCAACACAAGAAAACCCATTTCAAGGGGCTCTTTCCGTATGGCTTAGCAAGGATCATGTGGTGTGATGCTAGACTTGCTCCAGACCCTTTCCCTGCCCAGTGTAAAATGACAAGTCAATTTAAGCTGAAGTCCTAGATCAGCTTCAAGCACGAAGAATGCAGCTTAATGGTGGGGAGGGAAAAGCACAGGACTGGGGTCAGAGGTATGAGTCCTGGTCCCACGTCTACAAATTTGAGCATGTCCCCTTATCCCTTTGAGCTAGTTTTCTCATCTATAAAATGAGAATCATTTTATCTATGACTTCATGCAACCCTCTAGGGTACATAAGCCTCTCCAATCATTTGGAGAAAAAATAATCATTATTATTTATTTTTTTACTTTTGGCTGAGTTGGGTCTTCATTGCTGCCCGCGGGCTTTCTCTAGTTGCGATGAGCAGGGGCTACTCTTTGTTGTGGTGCGCGGGCTTCTCATTGTGGTGACTTCTCTTGTTGTGGAGCACAGGCTCTAGGCGCGTGGGCTCAGTAGTTGTGGCTCGCGGGCTCTAGAGCGCAGGCTCAGTAGTTGTGGCGCACGGACTTAGTTGCTCCGCGGCATGTGGGATCTTCCCGGACCAGGGCTCGAACCCATGTTCCCTGCACTGGCAGGCGGGTTCTTAACCAATGCGCCACCAGGGGAGCCCTCCCTTCATTTATAATTCCATGTAATTTCTCAATAAAATCACGAATATCAGTACCAGAATATGAGTTTGCCTTCTGGGTTATTCGTCCAGAGGTGGCACGTCTGAGCCGTTAAAACCACGTAAGAAGTTAAATAGGCAGGTGGTAGCTAAGGAGTCTTTCAACTGCCATCAGCCCTAAGAGCCCTTTCGACACCCAGAAAGGGCTGACCAGGCTCCAAGCAGTAGTCCCTCCCCACCAAGTCCGCTGCAGGACAGACTCGAATAGACAGAAACACCAACCAGCTGTCTCTACCAAAATCGCCATCAATCCTGAATCACATCCTGCCCACTGACCCTCTCAGACATACCATTTATTTGCCGACGTTATTACACTGGCCTGGGAACAGGAGACCCAGGGACCTAACTTCTAGTCCAGTTCTGTTTAGATTCCACAGTGTTTGATCTCCTTGCTCATCTGGAAATCTGCTTGCCTCCAAAGCAGCCTCACCCTCGGACTAAAGAAGCTCAAGAAGCAATTCAACTGTAAACTCACAAGTGTGTCCCCACCTTTGTGCAACAGTTGCCTTCACGGTGCCTTCTTTTCAGGACCATTATCAAAATAGCAGCAGCCCAGCTGTAGATCCCAGCTCTGCTACCATGTAACCAAGCGTCTTTGGGAAAATCACATAAGCGCTCTGGGCCTGCCTCTCATCTGCAGACCAAAGGGGCTGCACTAGATGGTGCACGCTCTGTCTCAAATGCAGCAGCCTATGGCTATGATTCCCATGGAGACAGAACCCAAAACACAGCACTTAAACTTGGCGTGTAAGGCAGTGTGGACATTGGCCGAGCCTACCTCTGCGGAGTTCCCATTGACTAGCCTTGCTGGGCAGGTCACCAAGGTGACAAGGGACGCCCTGGCAATACACTTACCTTTCCCGCATCCACCAGTTCTGCAATGTCATCTAGATATGGACCACTGGCCATGAAAAAAGCCCAGCGATAATGGACTCCTTGCCAGAAATGCTAAAAAGAAAACAAAGCGTGTCAAATATAGGAAAGGATGAAATCTGACAAAATGCAAATTTTGGGAAAAGTATTGCCTGCATGACTAAGACAGACAAACTGCTTTCCCATTTCATGCTGCCACAATGAGCTGTACACCCAAGCACCTCAGCACAGTGACTGACAGACAGCGGATGCTCCATAAATGTTTCATAAATAAGTGAAGGAACAGAGATATACCCATGTGAACTCGGGCTTCTCCCCCAGGTTGCGACTGACAAGCAAGTAAGCACAGGAAAGCCCTTCTTAAAATGACAGTCTAATCTTACACACTCATTTCTTCCCTAGAACATATGAGGGGCTGAGACCTCTAGACCTTCCCTACCAAGGTTTGAATAAAGCCCTGAGGCACCAGAAGAGAGCCTTCACCTAATCCAAGAATGCTTTAAGGGCAGTACGGCACCAACATATGATCTTAAACAAGAATCCAATCAAAACATTTTTTCCTGGCTCTGAGAGGAATTAAGACAGCTTTAAAGACAAAACAAAGCATAAAGTTCCTCATGCATCGTGCCTGGATCTTCCCCTATAGTTATAGCAAGTCCCAAGCCACCTAATCTACTGTGGGGCAAAATGCCCCCTGGTGAAGACAGGCAAAAATCGTACACCAAGAGGGTTCATGACCACTCTACTGCCATAGCCACTTTGATTATTATTCTTTATGTTGGAGGTAGGGTAGGCCATTATCAAAACAGCAAGTGAGCTGAGGTTCTCAGTGATACCTCAACGACCTGCCCAACTAAACTTCATCAGACGGGAGCGACCCAGAGGCAGGTGGGGGGCCAGCCAGTACCTCCCGGCCGCCTCCCTCCCTGCACCTGCCCCAACTGCTGGGCGAGCTCAGACTTTCTCCACTGAGCTCACCGCACAATCTCAGCACGATGATCAGCGACCATCACGGCATGAAGCCGGCAGGTGCAGTGGAACTCCCCTGCTACTCTACCTCAGGCCTTGACAGTTGTGTTATTTAGGGCAAGCTACCACTTTCAGCCTGCTTCCCGGCCTGCAGAATGGAGGTACCACCACCCAGCTGACAGGGGGGCTGGAGGGACTAAATGAGAATGTATGTAAGGTGCCTGACACATCGAAAATATTTGATAAATAGTTACCTAGTGCTGAAAGTAAAGCTTACTGAGGAAAGGCTGGGGCAATGCAAATAGAGTTTAAGATTGCGGAGAGACAAACCCAAGCTGTGGTCGAGGCAGAGCTTCGCAATGAGAGCGCCAGGAACAGCCTACTGGTTTGGCTGAGTGACCCTTATTGTCTAACCTGGAACAACTTGTAAGAGTTAAAGGGGTCACCATTGATCATTATCTCAGGACCACAGATGTAAATAGAGCCAAGCTCACCCTAGCATAGGTATGACAAGCCCTCGGAGTAGCAGGGCAGAGCCCGGGCTAACGCAAGCCTCCAGGCAGTGTGCTCTTGGCCCAGAGTGGTCTCGATATGCTGTTCAAATACTATCATTTTCTCTGCGTGTCAGAGCATGAAAGAGGTCAGGAAGCATTGGTCTAGACAACTAACTTAAAAACAAACAAAAAAAACATTTGAAGGCTTAGGTGGCTAGACACCAGAGGCACTGGGACTGTCCCAAGCTTAGAGCAGGTCCAGTTAATTGCAATCACAGAAGACCTGTTCATGTACTTCTCCATAGGGCTGGTTTTACAGACTATAATTAAAACCTTCTGATCACTGTTTAGAGTTTTAAAGAGGAAGAGCGGTGGCCATAACTGCCATATCTGTAATTCCTTTACAGCAGGCTGCCCCGTAAAGTGAAACATTCGGTCTGCAACAGCAGAATTTTTATATTCTGCTCTAAGAGGTCTGTGCAGGTTTTCCAGGCCATTACAGGAGAGAGTAAACCAAAGCAGGCAGGCATTACAATGAGGCTTTAACTGTGCACCTTCTCAGAAAGACATCAGAAACTACTTAAAAGGTTTTCACGTGAGATTACCACTATCATCTTTCAAGACGGGGGAAAGGGAAACGAAGAGAGCTATGCCTGTCTTACTCTCGGAGGATAGCTCTGAAGCTTAACTTGTATGAGGTCTCACTGCAATTCAAACTGTGAAATTTTATGGAAAACTTAAACTTATATCTTAAAGCAGGTGGGAAGCCCGAGTTTCATGAAAAGAGAAAGAAGAGACAAGGACAGCTAAGATTCCTTCCTCCACCACAAAGCGCCCCGTGGACACTGCTGCTGGCTGCCGTCTGAACCAAGTGAAACTAAAGAACCCGGAGCACAGCGCCCGGTTTGTTCACTCCTATCACCCAGACCCAGCTCCTAAGGACTGAGCAGCAGTCTCCTCCGTCACAGCTCTCCTTCACCACCTCCAAGGACTTAGTACACAGCATTCAAGAGACCAAAGTCCTCAACTTCACCCCTCAAAAGGTTCCAAATTAATTTCGAGAACCAAGGAGAAGCTAAAGAGAATTAGCAAGCCAGTCATCTTGCAAATACATGGCAGTGCTGGCTAGGTCGACGTGACTCACAACCTTTTCACCCTTGAGGAACCTTCTACTGCCTTTTTCCTGAGCCTGAAGTATTTTGTCTAATTAAAAAAAAAGAACAATGTATATTTTCTTGTCACTTATTCCATTTCAACACTAATTCAGATTTTAAACCAATAAGCTATAATTACCAACAGTGCATAACATGAAATTATAAGCCTCTGTCACCACTGTCATGTCGGGTAGAGAGCAGACTCTGGAGCTCTGCTATCAGTCCTGTACTAGGGCTGACCTGCACTAGTCTTGAAGGCCCACCATGCACGGGATGTGTTCAGTTGGGTGACATAGCTCCTTACAGCCCTGTTAACAAAATCAGTCTGACTAATCAAATCTTTGAAACCCCCAGAATGCCATCAATAGTTAGAGTTTCTGATTCACATGGGACATGTACTGTCAAGACAAGTTGATACAATTCCAGAAGAAGCATGATGGTTCCATTAGTCTTTGTAGGCTCACTGACGGAAGAATACAATTTCCTTCAGTTTCTTTTTTTTTTAATTAATTAATTTATTTATTTTTTGGTTGAGTTGGGTCTTTGTTGTTGCACGTGGGCTTTCTCTAGTTGCGGTGAGCGGGAGCTACTCTTCATTGCAGTGCACGGGCTTCTCACTGCGGTGGCATCTCTTGTTGCGGAGCACGGGCTCTAGAGCGCAGGCTCAGTAGTTGTGGCGCACAGGCTTAGTTGCTTCACGGCATGTGGAATCTTCCCGGACCAGGGCTCAAACCCGTGTCCCCTGCATTGGCAGGTGGATTCTTAACCACTGTGCCACCAGGGAAGCCCCTTCCTTCGGGCTTTTGAAATTCAAAAAAATTCCCATGGATCTCTAAAGGTCCGAAAGCCCCAGTCTGGGAGTCACTGGCATATCCCAGTGTTACTACCATGAAAACAGCCAGCTCTATGCTGTCTTAATGAAGCTTCTGCCTTCATATACAAGAGACTGTATGTATTAAGACAGTGAAACAGAGAGCCATCAGGTGCAGACAAGAAAAAAGCGGAAGGTGTATCAGATGGAATCAGGAGCGGTAATAATAGCTAATAATAAAGGTTAACATTTAATGGGACTTCCCTGGTGGCACAGTGGTTAAGAATCCGCCTGCCAATGCAGGGGACATGGGTTCGAGCCCTGGTCCGGGAAGATCCCACATGCCATGAGCAACTAAGCCCATGTGCCACAACTACTGAGTCTGTGCTCTAGAGCCCACGAGCCACAACTACTGAGCCCGTGTGCCACAAGTACTGAAGCCTGCACACCTACAGCCCGTGCTCCACAACAAGAGAAGCCACTGCAATGAGAAGCCCACACGCCGCAACGAAGAGTAGCCCCTGCTTACTGCAACTAGAGAAAGCCCTCACGCAGCAAAGACCCAACGCACCAAAAATAAATAAATAAATTTTAAAAATAAATAAAGGCTAACATTTAATAAGAACGTCTTGGGTACCAGGCATTGTGCCAAGTTCTTCACATGGGTGGATTATCTCATTTAATCCTTACAACATACAGTAAGGGAGATACACCATTAGCCTCATTTCTCAGGTGAAGATGTTGAGGCTTAGTGACGCTAAGTAACTTGCACGGGGCTACACAACTACCAAGTGGAGGCCAGAATTTGTACCCCGTCAGTACGTGACTCCAGAGCCCGGCTTGCAGCCACTGTGCTGTGCTGGCTCCTTGAGAAAAGAAGCTGGCTAGGAGGAAACCAAATTCCAGAAGCCCCAGGCGCCTGCTTGCTCCCACCAACCAAGACTCTCCCCCTACCTTCAATGTCTTAGAGCCCACGGTGACGCCTGTCTGCAACATGCCATCCGCTATGCCCAACCGGTCCATGTTCAGGAGGAAAGGAGTCACCAAAGTCACATACGTGGCTCCTGACCACTTCTTGAGAAAATTTAGAGCCCATGTTTCGGTGGATCCACCAACACTGTCGAGAATAAAATCAAACCTGGAGAGAAAGAATCAAATCAAAACATCCTGGTCAGCCTTTATCCAGGGCTCCAAGCCGCCTTCACTCCCAGCCCCGGTTAGCTACAGGGTTTGTTTCGGTGACAGCTCGCAGACAGCAGGGGGTGGATGCCCGGACAAAGGAGGAAAGGGCACACCCACTTACTGGATCTCTGGGTTTTCTCCACCGTAAGTCAATGCCATTTTTTTAAATCATAAAATCATATTATTTTCAAATACTTTAAGAATGACTTAAACAAGTGGTTTTCAACCGAGGGTGATTTTGGCCCCCAGGAGACATATAAGGCAATGTCTAGAGACATTTTTAGTTGTGACCATTGGGGGAGGCGGTGGGAAGGGGGTACTGGCATCTAGAGGCCAGGGATGATGATAAACATCCTACAACGCACAGAACAGCCCCTCACAACAAAAAATTATCCAGCCCAAAATGTCAGTAGTTGAGAAACTAAGGTTGCCAAGGCTGAGAAACCCTGACTCAAGCTTTATAGAAAACTGCAAAGTTATCCATCCAATGTGAGGTCAAAGTACTCTTTCGTTCACATGAATACTTGAGAGAAAAGTGTATTAGGTTTTGACCCACACAAGTCATTTGCTTGCATTCCCTCCACAATCAGAACTGCTTGTAGAAGCATCCTCTTCACCTTATGGAATTTTCTTCTTTTGGTTTCATGCACATCAACACAAAGCAAAAGAGAAATCAACAGCCTGCTCTCAGTCTTCAGCTCTGCTCTAACATGCCAAAAAAATGCAGTCATGATGGAATACACAGGAACTGACAGATATTCAGCTCCTTAAATCTAACCTAAAACTGCTATAATCGCTACATTCTACTTAAAGGGGATAAAACCCAATGAAGCTTTAAAATACTTTAGAAAATAAAGATCTGTTTAGAGAATGCATGCTTACATATTAAGCAAATTAACAGAGGAACTCCTTTTTGGTAAGTCCCTTTTCCCTCCTAAGTTCGTCTGGATGAACGTCAAAGCTTCTAAAACCAGCTTTGGCCAACTTTGTGGCTCTTGAGTTCTTTCATGGGACTAAAGAAGGGCAAATAAAAATTAAAAGATATGAAGTGCAGGAGAATGACCTTACTAGATGGCTATTCTCATTAGAAAAGAACAGAAAAATTCTTCTTCATGAGTTTACGTTTCTGCTTAAGTTTCTACTTTTAAGTTCCTATTTCATTCCCAAATTTTGGATAAACAAACACAATGGCACTTAATTTAGATAAAACTTAAGGGCAGCCTGGTATTACAGAACTGGCACTGCCTGCAAAAAGAAGTCCAGAGACCAGGCTCTAGACCCAGCTCTCCCACCAATGATTAAGTGGCATGACCCTGAGCATGAAAAAAACTCCTAAATCCTCTGCCCCTTATTTTCTCGACTATAGTGCCATAGAGAAGGACTGAAGGATTTCAAAGCCCTTTCCTGCTGTAAAATCCTAGGATTCAAATCCAAGAGGCTGCTGTTTGGAAGGAGGAACACATTTATTCTAGGTGGATTAAGAGGCCAACCTCCAGGCAGAAGTTACAAAGATCAATTTTAACTAAAGCGATCATTAAAAAAAACAATAGCCTGCATTTGTGAGCTGGTGAGGTCCCCTGACTGGACAAGAGCAAACAGAAGGGGCAAGGCCGCCGGGCGGAGACTCGGAGGAAGAGAGTGAGGTGCAGGGTGGGAGGCAGGCCTGGGTGCGCTCTCGCCTTCACCCGTCAGGGTCTCTATTCTCTGGCAAAAGGTTCCAGACATGCAAAAAACTCAAGGTGGATGGGGGGAAAGGGTGGGCCTTGGCCTGTCTCTGCTGCTATTCCTAGAAGCAGCAGACGAGAGATGACTGACCGAAACTACCACTATCTAGAAGCCTCGGTCCTGCCACACAGGCAGGGATCTCCTCAAGGGACAGCGTTAGTCCTCAAATGTGCCGTAGAGCGTGTTCCTGCCACGGGGGCTTTACATTGGGTGTTAGCTCCACCTGGAACAAGTGCTCCTCTCCTAGATTCCCTCGACAAGTCATTAAACAAATAGTGACTGTAGGTCACTACACCATCCTGGGGTGGAGGGGGACACAGCAGGGAACAAGACCCCTGCCCCCAACAAAAAGAAGTCCTATCCTCCTGGCTTGCTCCCGAAGCCTCTGCCCAAATGCCTCACTTAGAGGCATTCTTCAACCACACCATCGCAAACAGCCTCCTCCTTCTAAAACAGCCTTTCTTTCCCCCTTTTGCTGCATCAGTGTTCTTGAGAGCACTAACCACTAGAATACAAGCCCACGAAAGGGGGCAATGTGTCTTGTTCGCCACTGTGTCTTAGCCTGTGCTTAGAACACTGCCGAGCAGGAAGGGACATTCCATAAAGAGCTCCAGGACGATGAGTGGCCGGCTGCTCCTGGCTGTACAGCCAAATATCTACTGTTGGGAGTTGGGGTGCTGGCTGAGAGTTTGGGCTGTGTCAGATAGGGGCTCCCTTTGTCTCCTTTTTTTTTTAACGCATGAAAATATACTTCTACTTAAAGTGGGCAAGAATAATTAGCTTCTGAAAACTAATTTAAAAAAGGAAAAATCCTTGAAATAGAAGCAGTAAAACAGCTTTCCAAATACTCCTCAGGCACGCTCTCCGCTGCAGCTTTGCCTGGGCTGGGTGAAGACCAGATTCCTAAGCACCTCCGTCCCTGCCCGAGCCACAGTCAGGAGGGACAGGGCCTGAGAGAATTCCTGAATCCGCTCTCACTTGGTACACTCCGTCAGACCACAGCCTGGCATTCAGACGCACCGAGAACATCCACGGAGTCCCATTACTGATATCTATACTGCCTTTGCTTCTCTGAAACCCTCATTATGAAGCCAAAACACTAATCATGTATTTCACGTACTGCTCTATGTTCTTCTTGTGGCGTCAAATGCCCCTGGAGGGAATACACTTCCAATTTTGCCTTCGGACCTATTACACACGAGCAATAAAAGGAAGTTAACTTAAAAATTAGCAAAAGGGGGCTTCCCTAGTGGCGCAGTGGTTGGGAGTCCGCCTGCCGATGCAGGGGACGCGGGTTCGTGCCCCGGTCCGGGAAGATCCCACATGCCGTGGAGCGGCTGGGCCCGTGAGCCATGGCCGCTGAGCCTGCGCGTCCAGAGCCTGTGCTCCACGGCAGGGGAGGCCACAGCAGTGGGAGGCCCGCGTGCCGCAAAAAAAAAAAAAAAAATTAGCAAAAGCCTAGGTAGGAAAAATGTCTTCCTCAGTACAAATTTCATTCCACAATCATGCTGTATTAACACCTGGAGTTAAAACAGAAACCAACCTAAATAACCTCTGGAGACATGGAGTGTTTTCGTAGATTCTTGTCTAAGACTCCAACATGACAGTAAGGCCACCCAACCATCTCAGGCTTGCATTATCAGCTGTCTTTGTTCCCACCTTCCCAATATGAACATTGTTTGAATACATACGGCTTTAAATATTTCAACTGCTCTTCCATATTTCCGGATTTGTAATCAATTACATCATCTGCCCCGAGCTTCCTTACAAGTTCACTGGCATCCTGAGAGCAGACTGCTGTCACATGAGCATCCCACGCTTTCATTACCTGCCCAAAAAAGGAAAAAAAGGGGGGGAGGGGAGTAGAAAAACTGAATTAAATAAAAAATAGTTGGCACCATGTATACATACATCAGGTTAATCTCCAGACAATTCTAAGTGCTCTGTCTTAACAAGAGCTACAGGAAGCTATCTGCCAGAGACTAGTAAAATGATTAAACTTTTGTTCACTAAGAAAAATCCAAGAAATAGATCTCATTTTCCGTGGACGAGACAGTTAGTCGCCTTGCTGTCATGAAGTTATAACCAATCCAATTATAGAAGGGCTCAGTGCCTCACCAGCATCAGAAAAGACAGGAGTTGATGGCCTTAAGCTCAGCATTTTCAATGATGACAAAGGAAAATGGGGGAAAAAAAATCATGTCCTCAGAAGATGAATATTTAAAATGCGCCCAAAACATAAAAACGCAACATCTCTTCATTTGCATCTCCAGTAAGTGTTAGTATAATCTTGAGTCAGACAACTGGGTAATCAGGTACTGGGTAATAAATGAAAGGTGCTCTTAAAAAGAGGGGAAGAAGGGACTTCCCTGGTGGTCCAGTGGTAAAGAATCCATCTTGCAATGCAGGGGACACGGGTTTGATCCCTGGTTGGAGAACTAGCAATCCATGTGCCGCAGGGCAACTAGGCCCGCGCACAACTGCTGAGTTCGTACACCTCAACAAGAGAGCCCGTGAGCCGCAAACTGAGGAACACACGCGCCACAACTAGGGAGAGAAAACCCACAAGCCACAACTAGAGAGAGGCCCACAAGCCACAACTAGAGAGAGGCCCACACGCCACAACTAGAGAGAAGCCCGCGCTCTGCAAGTAAGACCCACCACAGCCAAGAAAAAAAAAAAAAAAAGAGGGAAAGAAAACATGGCCATTTTACTTTTTTTTTTTTTTTTTTTGCGGTACGCGGGCCTCTCACTGTTGTGGCCTCTCCCGTTGTGGAGCACAGGCTCCGGACGCGCAGGCTCAGCGGCCATGGCTCATGGGCCCAGCCGCTCTGCGGCATGTGGGAACTTCCCGGACCGGGGCACGAACCCGTGTCCCCTGCATCAGCAGGCGGACTCTCAACCACTGCGCCACCAGGGAAGCCCCATTTTACTTTTAAAACATGCATCAGGTCCTCTCCTTTGGAGTAAAAAGACCTAAATAAATGGTTTGGAGGATTTAAAATGCAGATACCTTATATTTTAAAAATAATATATTTTAAAATAACTAGACTTAAAAAAAAAGGATTCAGAATTAAGTATCCAGAAAGCATCATGCTCCAAAATTACTACAGTTCTTTTCTATAATGACAATTTGATAGAATTAAAAGGGGGCCATCAGCAGCAGAATTTGAGAACAGTTACTTGAAGTTCACTGAGAAATTTTCAAATGGGCAGTTATAGGTCATAACAAATCAGCTGTTTTCTCACTCCTGTCCTCAATACCAATTCCTGAACTTCCCTAATATAAGTTGCAGAGGTTCACTAGAATATACGAGATCTGTGTTTGTTCTGTTCACTACTGAATCCCCATTCTGTGGTACACACAGATGCTGGAGATCTGTTAAAAACAAAAAACAATAAAGGATTGAAAAACTACTCACAATCTTACCTCTCACTTTTAAAAATACTGACCAAGGAATATGCCCTGGAAATCTGAGGGGAATTAAAACATTTAGGGACTGACATGATATATGATAGTTTAAGTTTATGGGCCACAAACAGAGACACTTGAGTATAATGACATGTTGCCTTCAACAGCAAGTCCCAAACTAAATTCAAATATGTGAAGAATACAATCCAAGATAACCATCCAGTATCTAGGCACCTACATTTGTGTTTTCCTTAAACAGTATTAAATCCTCAGGAGGAATCTGTCGTATCTTGAAACAGTTCAATGAATTTTTTTTCCAAATTTCTAGATTTTCCTCTCCCACTTAGATCTAATATCTTTGCACACTACTAAAAGCTTTTAAAACAGCTTTAGTTGTTTTACTATTTTATGTAAATGAAAACACAAGTGTAAGAGACGTCCGTAAGGCAGACACCACTCAGACAGAGACAGCAAGCTGGCTGCCACTCCAAAAGCTCTTCCCTGTGCCCGGTCCCCACACAAGTCACCGTTACCCTGCTATTTATAGTAATCACCTCCTTGCATTAAAAAAAAAAAAGGTTTTATCACCCATATATGCATTCCCTAGATACCATAGTTTAGTCTTACCTACCTACCTATCGATTTATTTGACTGTGCTGGGTCTTAATTGCAGCACTCAGGATCTTCGTTGCAATATGTGGGATCTAGTTCCCTGACCAGGGATCAAACCGGGCCCCCTGCATTGGGAGTGCGGAGTCTTAGCCACTGGACCACCAGGGAAGTCCCTATCCCCTTCACTTTCTTAAAATTTATCTGTGAAAGAATCTAGGCCATGTGACCTGCAGAGTTTTTTCCACTGGAAACTCTGGAATTTCTGACTGCACACCTGGGACAGTTCTACCTGTTACTCTGTCTCTTCTGTTTCAATCCATTTAGCAAGACTATGAATAGTGTCTGGCAAAATTATAGGATGCAGAGCATATCTGGTTGTTGCCCTTTTTATTATCTCAGTGGCTGTCTATTGGCGGTTGTAAAATGGTGATATTCTCTCTCCTTTTTTCATTTAGTAGTTGGAATACTTTTATAAAGAAACACCTCTCCTCATATACTAGTTTACTCAGGTGTACAGTTCCTATAGAAAAGGCCAATAATTTTTTCCTTTTTTCAGTTTATAAAATAATAAATTGGTTTCCTATCATCTTCCAAAAGTGACCACTTTTTAAAAAATATCATCATGAACTCATGGATTTAAACATAGTTGAAGGATTTCAATTCACTGTAATTATCATTATGATTACTGAATCTCAAATTGTCTTCTTTGACGATCTTTGGGAGTTTCTTCAAGTTGGCTCCCGAGTCTTTTTGACATGGCTCAACTAGTCTTTACTAACTTCCTTGCTATTAATATATTCTAGGCTCATTCTCGTACATTTTGCGCCCTAGATCTGGAATCTGCCGTTTCTCCAAGGCGCTGCATTTTTTTGTGTGTAAGCAATGATATTTCAAGAGACAGCTTTACATACGTACATATACAAAATATCTCTTGAGTTCAGATTGATACTTCCAATTCAAATTCCAGACTGTCAAGCTTTTACTTAACCTCTTTTCTGTTACATCTGTATCTCCTTTCCTCCACTCCTAAAACCCTGGTTGTCAAAGACAAAGGGGATGACAGAATTAAAATATGCCATAAATACCCAACTGTTCTGCTGTATATTACAACATAACAGTCTCTGAATAATAGTACTAATATCACTACCAATATGATTAATGAAAGGATTCAAATAATTTTAATATATGCTCTCTGTTCCTCCGTTTTTTTTTTTTTTTTTCGGTATGCGGGCCTCTCACTGTTGTGGCCTCTCCCATTGCGGAGCACAGGCTCCGGACGCACAGGCCCAGCGGCCATGGCTCACGGGCCCAGCCGCTCCACGGCATGTGGGATCTTCCCGGACCGGGGCACGAACCCGTGTCCCCTGCATTGGCAGGCGGACTCTCAACCACTGTGCCACCAGGGAAGCCCTGTTCCTCCGCTTTTTAAAAACAGCTGTACTGTTTACCTTGTCAGAGCATATGGCTGTTACACACTATACTCTCTTTTTCTAAGCCCTCATTTAGTTTTAGTTCTACAGATAACTTTATATTTAACATTTACCACCAGTCCTTGGTTCGATGTCTCTCTGGCCATTTTAGTTTTCAGAAGCTCATTTTCTAGTAGATTTCTCAGAAAGGGATCAGAAGAACATATTCCCCAAGTTCTTGCATGTTATTCACAGTTCATATGTGCCCTTTAGCGTTTGGAGCCCAGTTTTGCTGTATATAAAATGCTTAGCATATTCCTTCTCGAGTGTCTTAAATATGTTACTCCATCCCTGCTGCCTCCACTAGCATTAAAGCACTGCTGTCAAAAAGTCTGCTGATAATTGAATTTTACTTACATGTCACATGCTCTTTCATTTAAAAAGTAACATTTTTTTCTTAAAAAAAAAACAACTGGTGTATAAAGCAGAAACGAACACACTATTGTAAAGCAATTATACTATTTTTTTTTTTAAAAAAAAAGAATCGGTCCCAAAAGGGAAATGTGAAGGCAGTACTATGGAGAAACTTCCTCTACTTAACCACTTGACTCAATTCTAGATCATAAAGACCAAGTTTGACTTTAATTATCTTTCTTTCCAAGTCCCTTTCATTATATCCTCTGTCAGCCTTGGTTTTCTCATTTGTGAAATAAGAATAGTAATGCCCACCTTATAGTTTTGTCAGAGGATTAGACATTAGAATAATTAAATGCAACCAGGATATTGTATCTAGCATCTAGTGTGTACTCAATAAAACTACTCTCCTCCCCGTGTAAAACAAACAAACAACAAGCAAAAAACCTGGTGGCGCAGCAGTTAAGAATCCGCCTGCCAATGCAGGGGACACGGGTTCGAGCCCTGGTCTGCGAAGATCCCACAGGCCACAGAGCAACTAAGCCCGTGAGCCACAACTACTGAGCCCACACACCACAACTACTGAAGCCCACGCACCCTAGAGCCCGTGCTCTGCAACAAGAGAAGCCACCGCAATGAGAAGCCCGTGCAACAAAGAGTAGCCCCAGCTCGCCGAAACTAGAGAGAGCCCGCACGCAGCAATGAAGAACCAACACAGCCAAAAAAAAAAGAAAGAAAAAAAAAATGTCCCAAGGTTTTTTTTGTTTCTGCTTTTTCTTTAAGTGCCAGTAATTTTACTAGAGTTCCCCTGGATATTGCTCATTCTGGGTCCATGTTCTTAGATAAGTGCTTTGGTTATTTAATACGTAGTTTCAAATCATTTAACTTCAGGAAAGCAGGGAAGTTTCTTGAATTACTGATTTTAGTATTTGTTCTATCCCCTTGTTTAGGTTTTCTTCTTCAGAAACTCCTATTATCCATACAGCAATCTTCGTTCCTGTCTTCAATATGTGACACTTTCTCTGAATCTGTTTTTATCTCTTCCCTTCTTTCGTAATTTACAATTTTTCCTGTTTACACGTTCTGTTTCTATCAGGCCAGCATTATGTGTTGTGTTTGTTATTGAGTTCCTTCTAGTTTAGTCTTCATTGCTAAATAATTTTTTTTACTTTTTTTTGAGTTTTCCAATTATGATTTATTTCGTTCTTTCATGCTATCGTATTTTTTTAGATATATTAATTTGTTTATTTTTAATTTATTTATTTATTTTTGGCTGCATTGGGTCTTTGTTGCTGTGCAGGCTTTCTCTAGTTGCGACGAGCGGGGGCTACTCTTCATTGCCATGTGCAGGCCGCTCATTGCGGTGGCTTCTCTTGTTGTGGAGCACAGGCACTAGGCGCACAGGCTTCAGTAGTTGTGGCGCACAGACTCAGTAGCTGTGGCTCATGGGCTCTAGAGCGCAGGCTCAGTAGTTGTGGCGCACGGATTTAGTTGCTCTGTGGCATATAGGATCTTCCTGGACCAGGGCTCGAACCTTCTTAACCACTGCAATACAAGGGAAGCCCTCTATCGTATTTTTTAATTGTTTTTTTAGCTTGTTTTTGAAATTGCAGGTTTCATTTTGAGGTTTTCCAATGTGTTTTGTCTGTAGATATATTATTCTACCTTGATATTTATCTATTACTCAACTGTTTAATCTTATTAAAATATGTTCATTGTGAAACATAACACACAAAGTGCATGGAATATAAATGTACAGCTTAACAAATTATTATAAAGCAAATACTATTTTAAGCATCACTCAAGATTAAGAACTAGATTAATCTAGTTCCATCCCTGCTGCCTCCACTAGCATTAAAGCACTGCTGTCAAAAAGTCTGCTGATAATTGAATTTTACTTACATGTCACATATTTTATGGCTGAATAATATTGCTTTGTGTATACATACATACATACACACACACACATCTCCTTAAGCCAATCATTCAATTGCGGCTTTGATTTGCATTTCCCTAATGACTAATGATGTTGAACATCTTTCCATCGACTTAGTATCCATTTTTATATCTTCTTTGAAGAAATGTCTATTCAAGTCCTTTGTTGATTTTTTAACTGGATTGTCTTTTTGTTGTTGAGTTGTGAGAGTTCTCTACATATTCCGGATACCATACCTTTATTAGATAAGTGATTTGTAAATATCTGCTCCCATTCTGTGTGTTGTCTTTTTACTTTCTTGATAGTATCCTTTGATGCACAAAAGTTTTGAATTTAATCAAGTCCAATTCATCTAATTTTTTCTTCTTTTGCTTGTGCTTTTGCTGTCATCTCTAAGAATCTATTGCCAAATCCAATGTATGAAGATTTACTCCTATGTTTCCTTCTAAGAGTTTTATGGTTTTAGCTCTTACATTTAGGTCTTTAACCCCGTTTGAATTAGTTTTCACATATGACATGAGGTAGAGGTCCAACTTCATCCTTTTGCATGTGCATCTAGTTGCCCCAGTACCATTCACTGAAAAGACTATTCTTTCCCCTGTTTAATGGTCTTGCCACCCAGGTAAAAAATCAATTGGCCACTGGGACTTCCCTGGTGGTCCAGTGGTTAAGAATCTGTGCTTCCACTGCAGCGGGGCACGGGTTGGATCCCTGGTTGGGGAACTAAGATCCTACATGCCGCGTGGTGTGGCCAAAAATAAAATAAAATAAACCTTTAAAAAGTAAATCAACTGACCATAGGTTCATTTTTGGATGCTCTATTCTGTTCCACTGATCTATATATCTATCTTTATGCCAGTACCACTGTTTTGATTACTGTAGTTTTGTAAGTAAGTTTTAAATTAGAAAGTGTGAGTCCTCCAATTTTGTTCTTTTTCAAGATGGTTTGGCAGTTTGGGGTCCCTTGCAATTCCATATGCATTTTAGGTTCAGCTTTTTGCCCATTTATGCAAAAAAAAGGCAGCTGCCGTTTTGATAAGACTGCACTGAATCTGTAGATCACTTTGGGGGAGTATTGTCGTTTCTATACAGCATTTTGGCTATTGCATTTCTACATATATTTTAGAACCAGCTTATCAATTTCTACAGAATTGCAAACTTCCATCCACTTTCACTGCCCATGGTCTTCCTCCTTAAAAGCTTTCCTACATTTGTTACATAGGCCAGCCAGAAACTCACTCATATATTAAACCACTGGAAAGGTTAACACTTCCTTCTACATTAGAAAATTTCCTTCTTAGAAGAGCAAGCTGAAATCACAATGAATGTAATTTCTCTCACCTTTCAAGGAAAAATAGTTCACAATATATAAATTTATAAATTCATGAAAATAATAATCTTCCTATTCACAAGATAAAGAAATTGTCTTACCTGTATAGCAAAAGTACCAACTCCGCCTGAAGCACCCAAGATTAAAACACTGCAATGCAAAAATACTATAACTAATGAAAATATTAAGCCAACATAACTGGATAAACAAACAAGACGTTTTCAACATGTAACTGGCTCAAAGATAATCCCCAACGCAAACAAAATCGTTCAGCTTCCCAAGATTCTACTACACAAGGATTTTTTACGTTCACCAAGAACCTATAAGTGCTTAAAGTTAGACATGCTATGAACTCTTTGCCAAGAATACAATATACCAAAAATACCAATGATTTGTATTTTTTAAAGTAGCTCAGATGCTGCTTGGTAACATCTGTCTTACAATTTTTCTGGGCTTAAATTACCACAGCTTTCTCTATAAGGGGGAGCTTTGGGATCCTTTTTAGTGTGTTACAGTATATTCAGTTGCTCTCTAAGAAAAATCACATTCCTGACCACATTCTTGCCAAAGTGGAATAAACGTCTTTTGTTCAGACATGTCCCATCACACTCACCAGCTTTCATAAATGGAAACCAATCTTATCTTCAATTTGGCTTCTCGTTAAGCAGATGAATCTGTTCTGTCAGCACAAACATGCTTGTGCTCCAGGCTTTTACCATGTTTCCTTACTGTATGTAGTCTTCCTGCCACTCTAGACCAAGGATGTGCAGCCTGGAGTTTGTGGATGAGTGCTGGTGAGAGCTGTGATGGTGTGAACCCTGTGAAATTGTGAACTGACTGAAATAACATGCAAAGTTTGGTGAGATCATGCATATGTGCATCGGGGAGAAGAAGGATCCAGACTTATCATCAATTTCCCAAAGAAGGCATGATTCAAAAGAAAATCACGAGTCAAGAATCACTGCTTTACATATTCTCACATTTTATTCTGAATTAAGCTAGAGCTCCAGTGAACTGCCTTCCCTAGACTGCATAGATTCAGGTCCTCAGAAAATTGTTTGTACTGAACTGCACTTTGGTGTTCTGTTACCAGTCTAGGCTGAGAGACATTATAAAAAGTGTCCGTTTGATATTTGACACTACATTAGCTAAGGAGATACTGTTGAGAGAATTCTTCCTGAGAATTCTTTTTATGAGTGCCCACAGGAAAAAAACATTTTTCTGAAGACTAAGTTGGTGGCAGTAGCTATGCTTCTATTTATCTGTCACTGCAAATTGCGTAACTGCAGGCTGTGGGTCCCTCTTTGACTTGGCTGCTGGAAAGCGCAGGGAATTCTGTCACCTATCTCAATCAGGTACACCTGGAACATACATTCTGTCTACAATCTTAACCCGAGTTTCATTTTATTTTTTTTTCTCTCTTACCCAAATCACAGAAGGCTGCTTGTCACCCTTTAGATCTTAGAAGTTATTAGTAATATTTGTAAGCCAGCTATTCCCTTTGAAATTACCACCAAATTACCATCAAATGTAATTAAGGCAAGTCTTTTTGAAAATGATGTTCCTTTTAGAAGTTACTTTTTGTTTCATGGAATTATAAATTGTGAAGAATAAAAGAAACTTTAAAGACCAACTCCTCCAAAATCCTTCAATTCACACATTTAATAGCTTTAATGCTTCCTAAATGGGGGCACGGTGGGGGAGGGGAGAAGCACTAAGACTGCTTCACAGATACAGCCCAAAATTAGTTCATCCATGGGATATTATACCCTCTTATTTTGGCACATTCTTATAAAATGTAACTAGTCAAACTCTCAGTTAAGTTCTTCACAATCTAATCTTTTTTGCAACTCCGACTTCCTCTATTTCTGGAACAGAACTCTCCACCTGAGCCTCCCTAGTCCCCTCACTCGGAACCCAAAGTCCCATGCACGCTGGCCCACGCCTCAGGCTCTCAAATGCCTTTCACTGCCTGCTGAGGTCTCCCTTCCCTCAAAGGCTCAAATCCCAGTTTGCCTGCGCAATACCCTAGAGATAGCCCTGAGCCTGATATCCATGTCCGCATTTGGCATTGGACACATTGTTAACTTTCATTCACATGCTTGCTGCCCAGGCCATTCTTCAAGACTCTGAGGACAGAGACCTCATATTACACCCAGCACCAGCCATGCTACCCTGGGTGTAGCAGATGCCTGATCAATGTTGCTTGACTTTAAAAATCATCTAGGGACTTCCCTGGTGGCGCAGCGGTTGAGAATCCCCCTGCCAATGCAGGGGACATGGGTTCGATCCCTGGTCCGGGAAGATCCCCCATGCCACAGAGCAACTAAGCCCATGAGCCACAACTACTGAGCCTGCGCTCTAGAGTCCACAAGCCACAACTACTGAGCCCGAGTGCTGCAACTACTGAAGCCCATGTGCCTAGAGCCCGTGCTCCACAACAAAGAGAAGCCACCGCAATGAGAAGCCTGTGCACTGCAACAAAGAGTAGCCCCCGCTCGCCACAACTGGAGAAAGCCCGCACACAGCAACAAAGACCCAACGCAGCAAAAAAAAAAAAAAAAATTAAATAAATAAAAACAATCGAAATCAGCATTATATCCCACAATTAACAACAATTGCTACTACCCCAAATGAGGGAATCACCTGGCTATTTGAAAGACTGCATTAAAATTTCTTCCAGTAAAGAAAAACTTGAAATGAATTTCTAATTCTCACCCTGAGAATTAAGAGGATACCAAACACAATGGATGCTTAAGGATCCAATGGCCAGACACATCTCCAACTCATTATTGTCAATTCATAGCTTCCCCATAACTCTTGATTCAAAGCAGTCTCACTCCTCCATATGAAAAAGCAAAAATGTGTTTCTTAGCAGTTCTTGGTGGAAGAGGGAGTGGTTCTGCATTAGCAGCTTCAGTTCCTGATGGTGCCACTTGACGGCGCCCGCGAGTGCAAAACAGGCAAGGAGTAAGCCCAAAGAAGTACTACAGACAGGTCAGTTTGTGAAGCAGCCCTGGGGGCACACCATTCATTCTCTGGTCATGCAAACTCCATGTTTCGTGCAGGTTCAACCAGGGCCTGTACTTTTCTTTAAACAAAGAAAGTCCCCAAAACGGACAGCAGACAAATATATTTTTCAAGCCAGCAATAAGTCAGGTGGTCCTCATGGTTTGAAGCCCTATGGCTGAAGGAACTATTCTTGTACTCTTCAAAGCACTTTCAATACAAAGGGAAAATACTGCTGTTGCTTACCCCTTGTGGCCATTCACTTCATAGTGGGAATACTTTCTACCCTGCTTGCTATAATGGTCGTGAAATATATTCAAACTTCACCGAAGTAGTAGCCTATTTGTAGAGTGAAGAAAGGTGTACTGCTGTATCTTCTATGTATTGCTTATCGGTTTATAAAGAGTAAGGGCCCAGGAAATACTCTCTTTACAGAAAGCACTATAATTCAAAATTGCCAAGAATTTTAGTCACATTCTTCTCTTACTTCCTAAGTCCACACGCACAGCTTCTTTGGCAGTCAGTGGGAACCGCACTGTGGCAGATGTAAAAATATGAGAGAGGGCTTTCCTGGTGGTGCAGTGGTTAAGAATCCACCTGCCAATGCAGGGGACGTGGGTTCAAGCCCTGGTCCGGGAAGATCCCACGTGCTGCGGAGCAACTAGTTTCCTTTCCATGACTGAGTCACTTTGTGTTTAGCATCTGGGCACCTAAGTCCTCTACAATCACATTTTTCAGTATCACAATCTTACGAGACAAGGCATCAACACCCTAATTGCCTTACGCATAAAAAATATATGAAACATACTACAAAACAGCAGGCGATCCAGAAGCAGGGAATTGCCTTTCAAATTTCTACATTCTGGCTAAGCCCCAGAAATCTCTGAATGCCAGGGCCAGATATCTAGAGACCTGGGATCTAGTCACAACTCTCTCATTAACTGAATCTCTAGGCCTCAGATTCATCAGCTATGAAATGATAATCACAGAGGTGTACTCTAGGTGTTAGTGAATGAGAACTGGCATTTTCAATCTAATTTAAGCTTATATTTAGTTTCTCCACCTTTCTAACGTAGACGTATATGACCTTCACGATTCCCCCCAGACCACATACTTGTAATGGGAAAAAAAAAGTCACGAGAGTAGAGTGCCCTTCATTAAGTCCTGATGGCTCTGAAACAAAGCTGATTCAAATATGGCTAAATCTTCCATCAGTAGAAATAAGTGGTCTTTAAAAGATAAGGATGATGCTGAAAATGTATAAACTCATCTTTTAGTTTCACACACTACTTTTAAATCTGGAGGAAAAATGGGTGAAAGATAGCAAAGCGTATCATAATATGCTAAATTTATTCCCTTAAGTGAGAAACTTAATCTGAATAAGGGGAATAGAATTACAAAATAAATCAACCAAACATGACTAAGACAGCCTGGGTTTGTGTGTCCCCTTCTTCTACTCCTCCGTAATTCATGCAGACATTCCCCAATTTACAGAAGAGTTCATGTGTAAATTAGTTGTTCAGAACTTTAAACACATTTTCCCATGAAAACAAAGCTATCTATACATCTTGGCAAGATGCCCAGGGTAGCCCTTTAAAAAGGTTTAGTTAACCCATAATGGACCAAGAACCTTATACACAGTATAACGATGGTTCTGGGGGACATGTACTCAGAATTTCAACCTGGGGTACTGGGAACACATCTCCCCAAATGGGACAGGCAGTGGGAACCATTCCAAGACACTGGTTCCTTCCATCTGGTGGCAACACGAGAATGGATGAGAGAAGTAGCATGGTCAGAGGAGGTTCACCGTGGAAGTGACAGGATTCAGGAAGTACCACCTGAACATAAGGCACCTTAGCAGACTGAATATTTTAAGCTGAAGGAATTCGAGAAACAGCATGTGAGGGAAGGACCCTCTGATCTTCTCCCGTGAAGCTGGTCATAAGACCCTCGTGTGAGAGGTGTACGCCCTATACCTGGAGGAAAAGAGCACCTTATCCCCAAGATGGGACACAGTGAGGACTCGGAACGAACAGGCCTTGCTAAGTTTTCTCAGTGTACTACACTTGGCGCATATGTTTGTCCTATCACGTTTTTTTCACGACTCTCCACTCTTCATCAAAGCTGGCATAAAAATGCTCAGGTTTAAAAATGGAAACAGGGACTTCCTTGGCGGTCCAGTGGTTAAGACTCTGTGCTTCCAGTGCAGGGGGCACGGGTTCCATCCCTGGTTGGAGAAGCAGGATCCCACATGCGGCGCGGCCAAAAAATTAAAAAAAAAAAAAAAAAGAAATAGACTTACAGACACAGAGAGCAAATAGGTGGTTGCCAGAAGGGAAGGAGACTTGGGCAAAATAGGTGAAGGGGATTAAGAGATAAAAACTTACAGTGAGGGCTTCCCTGGTGGCGCAGTGGTTGAGAGTCCGCCTGCTGATGCAGGGGACACGGGTTCGTGCCCCAGTCCGGGAAGATCCCACATGCCGCGGAGCTGCTGGGCCCGTGAGCCATGGCCGCTGAGCCTGCGCGTCCGGAGCCTGTGCTCCGCAACAGGAGAGGCCACAACAGTGAGAGGCCCGCGTACCGCAAAAAAAAAAAAAAAAAAAAAAAAACTTACAGTGATAAAATAAGTCATGGGGATGTAATATACAGCATAAGGAATACAGTCGATAATACTGTAATAAGTTTGTATGGTGAAAGATGGTTACTGGACTTGTGGTGACCGTTTTGTAATACATTTGATTGTCGGATCGTGTGTCGTACACTTGAAACTAACATAATACTATATGCCAACTGTACTTCAATTAAAAAAAAAAGCTCAGGTTTAACCACTTCTTTGGGTCTTCATTTCCTTATAAAGGCTCCCATGTTGCATAAAACTGACAAACAAATAAATGTGTATGCTTTTCTCTTGCTAATTTATCTGCCTTTTGTTACCGGGGCCCCAGCCAAGACTTAAAAGAGCAGAGGAAAGATATTTTTCCTCCCCTACAGAGCCAGTGAAGCTTAAGCTTCAGTCCCTCCCACTTACACAAGGCCTGGAGAAGAGCCCCAGCAATGTATCTGAATGGACATGTAAGCAGATAGGGTAGGGGATCCCCAAAGAAAGAGAACCAGGCCGGGCTTTCTTGACAGAAGAGAAGCCATTTTTTGGCCTAAACCATTTTGTGATATAAGCCTGGCCACAAGGCTTGCCCTTGAACAGGTCTCAGTAATTAACGATCTTAAGGGAACAAAAGAATGCAGAAATAACTCTTATCAGGCAAGAAAGTAACAATAGCAAAGATAGTATGTCAGTTGTAATGACTCCCAGTTCTGTCAATGATAAAGATTAGCCTGAAGCGCTCAACCACCAGACGAACTGGAACCTAAGGGATGATGATGTTGCCCTTTTCTGACCCTTGTGACTTCAATCAACTAAAGGCCAAGCCCCTTCATGAATATTCATGTTCCCTTAGCTTAAAATTTACCCAATTTTGCTGTTTGGAGAGAGACTGCTTTGGGAAAGAGCCCCACCGTTCTCCTTACTTGCTGCAAGTGATAATGTTACAAGTCCTTCCTTCTCCTTATCTTTGGCGTGGTTGTGTCTTTTGGCTTGACACCCACCAAGAGGCGAACCGAGTTTTAGGGTAACAGACGTATGCTTTTGTAAAACTTGCAAAAGTAAGATATGCTAATGAAGGCTAGAAGAATATGGCACGCCAAAATATGCCACTTACGCATAAGAATTATTCAGAGCTGAAGGCAACTGAGAAGAAGTAGGCGTAAGAAATCTCTGTACTCCCCCTATTTGCCTAAAAGCAGGACAGAAGTTTACAAAGGTGCTTGCTTTACTCTTTACCAAGGACAAAGGTTAATCCCTGGAGATAACTGTAGACCCTTATCAATGGAGGAGGCAGCAATTTAAATCTGCATGACTAACTTTATTCTTGCTTTTCCTGGTAAACTTTCCACAACTGGCCTTCCCTACACTCCTCTATCTTTTGTCTTGAACTAAAAGATGGCATTTTGGCCTGAATTCTAAGCTAACTCTTTGAGTTACTCATTTTTCCTGGGTATCTTGTGTATACGTGAGGTGCACATGTTAAGAAACTTCTGTTTGTTTTTCTCGTTTCCCTGTCTTCTGTTACAGAGGTCTCGGCAGAGAACTCAGAAGGGTAGACGGAAAATTATCTTTCCTCCCTACTAACCACAATCAGTAAAACTGCTGCCTCTTTCCACTCCTACTTTCCTCTCCACTATACTTCCTCTCTTGTCAGGTGACACTAGATTTGATTTGGAAATACAGCTGCTTTGGGCTTAGTGGGAAATACTGATGTGGTTCATAGTAATTTCTGAGTACAGTTAAGTTATTACAGGCTGTCCTGGTTTAAGAATGCCTTCCAGGAATATTCCTATTTCCCACTAAGTCAACACAACAAGGTATCATAACATTTTATTACGATAAGACTGAATATCACGGTACCTAGCATTGGATTATATGAGGAGTGAAAGAGAAGTGAAGCCTGAAATGTACAGAACCAGAAGCTGGTCTGTAGAAAATTCTTCCAATTAAAAGACATGTAAAAACGTACAACACATCACTGATAAAGGTAATTTGTGATTCAGGACCCACAAAATGGAGGCCGCCCCAGTGGCCCAGCCCATGTCCCAGCCTGCCTCACTGCCAAGGAAACCCAGCACTAATCACCATCCTTCAACTCAGCTTTAGCTCACCTCACCCTAGAAACCAGCACCCGCTAGTCTTATAGGGAAATCAGACCTCCTAGCCAATCACGCCTTGTTTCTGTGTTGCCACTTCTAACGCTGCGTAAAACACAGTCTTGCCCAAAATCCCTTGGGAAGAGAGCTCCGCCACTTGTGGACGGTTTTCCATTGAATAAAGAATATTAAACTGGTTATTAAATTGTATTATTTTTGTCATTTGATACCACTATAGGGAAGATATCAATAACAAGCTAGTAAATGAAGGTTGTCAATTAAAATGCAAAAGTATTTTGGGCTTATTCACTGCACAAGGAAACATGAGATGCCCTGGAATCTTGCAACTCATAAAGAAACTTGGAAGACATTTTTCCAAATCTGACAAGAATCCTAAATTTTACATGACATGGACAATAACGAGTTGCACAGAAGGGGAGGGAGCAGGGTTTGGGAACAATACCATATTTTGGCTTATGGAAAATCACAGTTAACTGACAGTAGGAATATAGAGAAAACGTCAGGGTGGTCATCGGTAAGTCTTGTTTTGCACAAGTTGAGTTTCAGCTGCAAAGGGGACACCTAACTGGATGGAACTGAGTAGAGAGGATGGGGTTAGAAATAGGATCTGCAAGTTACCAAAATATAAAAAGAGGGCTTCCCTGGTGGCATGGTGGTTGAGAGTCCGCCTGCTGATGCAGGGAACACGGGTTTGTGCCCCGGTCTGGGAAGATCCCACATGCCGCGGAGTGGCTGGGCCCGTGAGCCATGGCCACTGAGCCTGCGCATCCGGAGCCTGTGCTCCGCAAGGGGAGAGGCCACAACAGTGAGAGGCCCGCATACCGCAAAAAAAAAAAAAAAAAAAAAAATTATATATGTGTGTGTATATATACACACACATATGTATAAAGAAACTGGGAGCAGATGAGATAACCCTGGGAGACAGAAAAGACGAAGGGAGACAACGGGAAAGCAGGTACAGTGCAAGGGCTGAGGGAGGAAAGGGAACCTTTAAAAATGATAAGAATTGGTTCAAAAGGCAAGAAGAAAACTAAACGAGTTTAGTGTCCCTGAAACCATGGAAAAAGTGAGCATAACAAAAGTGGGCAACACTGCCAGAGACTTCAGAGGTCAAATTGTAAGAAATGAAAAGTATCGCTGGGTTGGCAACTCGGTCAGCTATGACCCTGGTGAGAACACCTGCACCTGACTGGCAAAGCCGGAAGTGAGGTTACGGTGCACTGAAGAGTGAACGACTCCTAAACGTCACAAGATAGTTTTCTAGGTGACCGGGGCAACTATCTGTAAAACACAAATGGCCAGGAAAGAGTTTGCTACTAATTCCTTTAACAGATCCCTCCCGGAGCTCCCTGGAAAACAGGCCTGGGGTGGAGACGATTCATCAGCAGCACACCAGCCAGGCCAGAGCCAGCACCCTTCCTCCCAACCCCAGGATTTCTCCAAGCAAGTAGACCACAGGGGTTTCTTTCTCTTTCCCCTTTCCCCTCTCCCCGTACAACCCAGTCAAAGTGCAAATGAAAACCCAAAGTCCCCAGGGGTGGTGGGAGTGGAGAGGGCGGAGGAACAGGTGGGTCGGGTGGGGGAAGGACAGGCAGGCGAAGGCAGCTGAAAGAAGGAAGCTCTTGTAATTACTGGTGTAAGCATAGGGGGTGGGGGGCGATACAATGTTTTATGTTTGAGCCTGTCTAATTCTATAAACAGAATTAATCAGACACCTAATTTACAATTACATGACTAAGTGTTACTGTCGTAAAGCCTAATCTCAAAAAAGAAAAAGGGAAAAGCATTCCTAAATCCACTTCATTGAGTTTCAAGTATACACAATTTAAAAGTGAAATTTATTTTGCGGGGGAGGAATGGTTCAATTTCTAACACTTTCTAATACCTCTGTCAAACAGTGAAGCACAACCTCGCAGCAAGAGATGAATTTCAGGCAGAGCATGACACTACCAATAAATATAACCATCAAATAGAACCCCTTTCCAAAAATATCTGGCGTAACCACTTTTTTAAAAAGTTCTATTCATCTTGAGAACCCTAAGTTATCTATGTGTTCCTACGGAATAAATCACGAAGAAACTATGGATGGGCTGATAACAGGGATATCATTTCATCTGACTTTTCTAGTGATACCAAAGCACGGGCAAAAAAGACACATGACGTCAATATTAAATTATCCCCTTGGTTAACTGATGCTCAGTTGTTACAGAAATATAATTATAGAACAAAGAAGGAAAAGCAAAACACCATCGAGGCCTTAGAAAGCTTTGTCTTAATTTCAAAAAGCTGTTTGTTACAAAGAAATCCTGTAAAATCTTTCAAGGTGGGTGTTTTTGTCATTGTTAGTTTTAGGGTTTTTTAATTAACTGGCTAGAAAAACACTGTTGGTCCTTGATGACAAACACTGATTTGCTTTGTGCAGACTAAAGACTACCTTAATGCCGAGAGCTAACAGTAAAAGAATAATTATTGCTTAGAGAAGCCAAAATATGCTCCACCAATCACAAAGGATAGTCAAACTGAAAAAAGCCACTTTGGACACCGGAACCTCTGCATTGAAGTTAGTAAAGTCCCCCTATAATAGTAATTTCCTCATGTAAAATTATTTTTACAGTATTTTAAGGTGCTCACATCTCTCATGTGATTCTCACAAATAAGGAGTTGGAGGGACTTCCCTGGTGGTACCGTGGTTAGGAATCCGCCTGCCAATGCAGGGGACACAGGTTCGAGCCCTGGTCCGGGAAGATCCCACATGCCACAGAGCATCTAAGCCCATGTGCCACAACTACAGAGCCTGCGCTCTAAAGCCCGCGAGCCACAACTACTGAGCCCACGCGCCTAGAGCCTGTGCTCCACAAGAGAAGCCACCGCAACAAGAAGCCCGTGCACCACAACGAAGAGTAGCCCCTGCTCGCTGCAACGAGAGAAAGCCTGCGCGCAGCAACGAAGACCCAACGCAGCCCCCAAAAATTAATTATTAAAATTTCTAAAAAAAAATAAAAATAAGGAGTTGGAGAGGAAGGCCATTATTACTACCCATGTGTAATAATTTCAGTAAACAAATTTCCTAGAGCAGCAAGGGAACTTGGAACAAAGGCATCCTGAGTCACCACACATGTGGGAATGTGACACAAGTCCATGATATGAGCCAGTGAGGCTCTTTCAGTGGATTTCATTCCAGTGTGGTTAACATGTGGCTAAATCAATGAACTGACGCAACTCAATATAATATATAAATCACTTCTATAAGTATAAAACTTTCCACTTCTCAAAGCTCGCCTAACAACCTACATTGTCCTACACTCAGTAACTTGGTGGAAACAGCAAAGAGACCATAAAAAGCATGCATGTGGTCAGCTGATTAGTTAGTAGCGGTGTAGAGAGAGGAACCCAGGTCTCTACTTCCCCAGCTCCCAGCCATTACTGCTTAAACAGAAGATAACATAGTACCTACAAAGCCAACGATAAACTGGGAAGACAAGAGATAGTTAGATCAGTTTCTAACTCATTTTCTACAGAATACTAAAAAATGTATGCCTGGAGGGCCTGAACCAGCAAAAGGAATGAGAGCTCTTTATCTGGAGTGGTCATGGGGGCACAGAAAGCTGAATGCTTTTAAGGAAAAGCAAAACAAAGCATCAATGTCACTGCAGAGCCTACAATAATAATAAACGTCTAAAAATCCTGAACATGATTTTTGCAAGGTTATTATTAACTAAGACAAACCATTAGAAAAATCTACATGATCAAACTGATTTAATTTAAACAAAGTGTTGGACCAAAATGGCAACTTCAAGAATGATAAGGCCCAAAAGCTTAAAAATTAAACAGCGCTGACCTTTAGAATATTTACCTTGAATTCTATGATGAAGGGTAGCACCTCATTAGATGAATAGCCTTTATACTGCTTTCAGAAATACAGCTATTAAGCGTTCACTAAATTCAATGTCTATAATCCAACCCATTAAAGGTAAAGTGCAATGTTTCATAACAACAGGAGTATAGATTGACACAGACTTGTTATTTTTCTGGCACAGTCTTTAGCAATCAGAAAACAAAATTTGACCTACAGCTCTCTCCTTCATCACAATCACTGAATGGTTCTGAGGACCTAGTTTTCTCACCAAATAAAATCATCCGTTTTCTCTATGAGGCCAACTTTCTGAAACACAAAGAACACAGCAGTTGCATTGCTAAGAACAGTAGCCACCATGTACTGAGTGCCTTCTGTGTGCCACAGCCTGTGCCACCGATTTTATATGTGTTATCTCATCTCACCCCTAAAACAAAACTCACAAAAGAGAAGTGTCCAAGTGGGCCACCCGGCTAGAAAGCAGCAGAATCTGAATATGAACTCAAGAACATCTAACACTCACTGTGTTTTTGCAAACTCAGCAAGCACACCTGCAAGTCCTGGAAGCACCAGAACTGCCTAAAGGAGCCTGAGAGAGCACAGAGCCTAAGAGAACTCAACAATATTCAAACCCTTTATACCTGTTTTTCATAGAAACCTTCAAGTGTGAGAGCAACTCCATCATTCTTTAAAATCTGTAAGGAGGTCATTCTTAACCTTTTTAGGAATCTGATGAAAGCTACGGATCTTCTTCCGAGAGACTGACATACAAAAATTTTGCATCATTTTAGAAGGTTCAGACTCCTAACATCCATCTACATATTTTTAAAATTCTCAATTGATTGGGCTAAGAATCAACAGAATGAGATTAAAAAAGTACAAACTGGCACAAGAGTTCTTTGGAAATTGTTTTAACTGTTAGCACAACTCTGCTCATGTAAGTGAGCCTAGTTTTCATGCTTCTGACAAATCTACTGCAAAGACGTCACCAAATGAAAGAAGGGAGTTTTAGATGCCACCGCTGATGCTCACCGTTTTCCTGTGCAATTCTTATCATTCAGGCCACCAATCTTGTTTATGGCAGACCAGGCTGTGAGGGCCACGTATGGCAGAGAGGCAGCTTGAGCATGAGTGAGTGACTTGGGCTTGTGAGAGACCTAGATTTGAAGATAACAGTCAAAAATAAGCAATGACTTGCAAACCTATGAACACAATTAAGTACATCTATCTTCACAGGAATCCGACTATCTTCAGAGATATAACATTCGGCCAGGTTCAGTGGTTATTGCAAACCCTACTCCAAGATTATCCCTAAGGAATTTCTCCAAATGACTCAACCTGCCTCGCAGAGGTTCAGAAAGGTTTTATAGGTCACATTATCAGATACTGCTGCATAATGCTTCATAAAAAGACCACATTCAACAATACCATTAGTCCTAACTATACCCAG
The DNA here is from genome assembly GCF_963455315.2 of Globicephala melas. NCBI lineage: Eukaryota > Metazoa > Chordata > Mammalia > Artiodactyla > Delphinidae > Globicephala > Globicephala melas. The sequence goes on from NC_083327.1 coordinate 37,030,371, forward strand.
AAATAAACCCAAATAAACCTTGAACCCTCATAAATACATTCTAATTTGTTTTTGTGATCAGCTGTTTCCTTCACCCCCATTTACTGGAAGGTAATCTTTCCAGACTTTTTCTAATCTTATCTTTTTTCTAAACCTTTTTCCCTTCCTGTCCTCCCTTCTGTAGGCAATTTCCTTAATATTAACCCCCTTCTTTCTAATTAAATCGTTAGGCCTCCTGACTGGATTTGATTAGACTCCTGTTTTGAAAGTTATCTGAAACAGCTCGATACTTCCACGCTTCTGTTTATGATGCATCGGTATGCGCCACTTGGTATATTTGGTTTCAACTATTTATACTGGATAAAACCAAGAAACACAGCAGGGTTTCTAGATCTTGCTCCAAATCCCTGTTCCACAAGACAAAGATAAAAACGCTTTGGCAGGCAGTGTTATTTAAACGACATCCAATACTTTTTTAGATCTTTTAAAAATTCCTATTCTCTATCTCGGTTCTTTCAAAACTACCCATAAAACTTGAACCTGATCTCAAAAAAAAAAAAACAAACTCCAATTATTTCAGAGATATTTGTCAGTCTTTGTTTCTACTTTCCAGTGGCATTTCAGCACAGAACTGGTGAGTTACCTCATTCCCACTGACTACAACAAACTCTGAGAGAGTGCCTTGCTTCCAGGGAGGAACTGCAGCCCAGACCTGAAACACACACAACTTCGTTAGCAACAGATCTTTTTAAGCCAAAGTGAAGCATGAGAGTGTTCCCCAATACATATGCCACCCTGTGATAAAAAGCACAAGTCAGCAATCCAGCAAATAATAGAGTTACTTTCACATGATATCAATGTATTATTTAGTATGATTCTAGATTTACCAAGTCAAACCAGTTTGGAGGTAGATAACCAGTAAATCCTGCTGTATTTACTGGCTGCTTAGAGTACCAGTAAGAACACAGTCTCTGGGGCCTGAATCCTGGCTCTACCACTTATTAGCTGTGGGACCTCTTTATAGCTTGACTTTCCTCACCTGTAAACTGGGCCTAACTGTACTTACTTCATAGGGATTAAATGAGTTATTTTATGAAAAACAACTAGAACAGTGCTAGCTATTATTATAAGCTGACCTTAATTTCTTGGTATAAAAGTTCAAAGTGACAAGGGACAGGTGATTATATCAACCTTTAGCTATTTTAAAACCATCTAACCCATAAGGTAGAAATTGTCATTTAAAGACTTAAAAAGTCCCAATCATATATATCTTAAAGTCTTGCAATTCTTAAGCACTAGATTTAGAAAAGTTCAAGCACAGCAAGCTATTGTGACAGAACTAGAAACAACAGAAAGAAGAACTGAACCAAGAAAATGAGGGCTCCAGCCAAAGCTCACTATATTTGTTGAAAAGAAGAAAAAAGGTCAATGATACGGAATATATTTCCAAAAGCAGCAGAATGAAATCTGCAAATTTTGAGAAGGAATAGTGGAATGTGATGACTCACCTCATCGCCAGGCTTGAAGTACCTCACATCAAGTCCACACTCCATCACCACACCAGACACATCCCGGCCCAGAGTCAGGGGAAATTCTTCTCCTTTGATTTTAATATGTAAAGGATCACGTTTCATATTTAAAGCTGTAGCTCCATAGCCACCTATGAAATACAAGTTATTTGTTTCTTCCAAAAGAATGGGATGATTTCAAAACTACTGCAGGGTTACAGGCCAGGTACAATTCTAGATCTTCAAGATGCAGATTATAAAGTAATCAACCTTATACATTTTTTACCATCACACAAGAAAGCATAAAAACAATGGATGTTGTTCCTTTCAAAAAAAATTATTTGGAAAGTCATAATCACTGTTTTTAATTTTTCTTTTATACTGGAGTATAGTTGATTCACAATCACTGGTTTTGAAATTCCAATTTTGAAACTGTCTTCAGAACTTTAAGTATTTCCTTTTATAGGTTTTACTTTGTTCTTTGAAGATGGTTTCTTTGTTAATTTATTCATTCATGGACTTTTTAAATGACAAAGTCATCTGAAGCCAAGTCTGGTGAAGAAGATAATGTAAAAGTTGTCTGGTTGATAAACAAATAAATAAGGCATGGATATAGTAGTTGACACTGACACTGGTCTATGAGTAATTGTCCCTGCCTCACAAAAAATGTTTCTAGAACATCTCTGGGTTAAGTGCAAGGTTCCCAAATGGAAAAGAACCACTTGGCTGCATCAGTTCTGATATGTTAAATCAGGTTGACTGCTTTATTATACATCATTTTATTTTTAAGAACATTTACATAAACATCAGCTAAACAGAGCTGAAAACATTCCTCTGATCAGTATTTTTTTGGTTCAAATAAATTGGCTACAATAATCCAAAGTAGTTTATTACACAGCTTCAACATCTAAAATGGCTTTTCTAAGACACAAAAGTACTGTTGTCATCTCTTCTGCTCGACATCCTTCTAAGAACATTTCTGCCATGTAAGGCTCTCCAAGATAAGCACCCTGCTTACCTTTCTAGTATCATGTACCACAATTTATGCTCCAGAATCACTAAACCACTCAGTAAGTCTCCCCTTTTCTCCCACTCATCCTCATTAAATCCTAAGGATGGGGAGAAACCAGCAAAGGAGCCTGAGAAGGCTTGGCCACTGAAAAGGTGTTCAGAAAGCCAAGAGAAGAGGGTCATTTAAAGAAGTCAAATGCTGCTGATGGGGAAGACAGTTTTTCAAATAAGGTCAAAAGCTGCCAATAGACTTTTAAAAAACAAAACCCCCCAAACAAACAAAACAAAATACTAGATCCAACAACACAGCAGTCTTTCGTGACCTTCATAGGAGCGGTTGCTGTGGCATGGGGTGACAGAGAGAATGGGAGTGAGGAATTGAAGACCATGAGAACATTCAACTCTTTCAAATAGTTTTGCTTACAGAGGAGAGCAGAGAAATGGGGCAGTGGCTGGAGGGGGACTAGTGCGATAGAGGAAGGATGTTTAATGTTGTTTTCTTTTTCCTCTTTAAGAATGGAGAAATTAACAGCAAGTTTGTATGCCAATGGGAATGATCCAGTAGAAAGGAAAAGACTGAAGATGCAGGAGAGAACTGCTGAAACAATGCTCCTGTGTGGGTGAGAGGGCATGGGGTCTAGAACCCAGGTGGAGAGCTGGGCTTAGATGAGAGCAATGACAGTTAATCCATGCAGCAGGAGGTAGAGGATACAGGGAGAGAGGCTGACAGGAGGGTAGCTTGCAGAAGTTGTTTTTAATTAAAATCAAGACACATGGAAGAAAGTGTTTGAAAGTTGGGAAAGTCCCAGAAAATCTAAGCTGATGGCCACTATGCCAATATTACAAACTTGCCAGCTGGCTGGTTACGAGTGCATTCTATCAGGGGAAAGAAAAACTTCACATGTAATACTCACAAAAGTCACATTTTACTTTCCTGTCTTACATTCTTTTTCCACTCTCAAACACAATTAAACAATTATTCACTGAAATTCCTATGGGGTTTGATCAACAGAAGCGGGCATTTAGCTATGTCAAATTTTAGCTGCTGTTTCAGAGCTGCAAAAAAAAAAAATCTTCAGTCCTCTCTAAGCTACACAGCCTGCAGGGCAAGGTTGTTTTCTTGGTCACCTCGATATCACCTGCGTTAACTCTGGCTCATTGGTACCAGCTAAACTAGCCCCAAATCCAGAAACAGCTGGTAGTTAGGAACTGAGAACCTGCTTGGTGACACAATGAATGGGAACCCTTAGGAGCTCTGTCCCATTCTTAGAGGTGACCAGTTTGGTTCAGAGTTGGAGTGGTTTGGAAAATCCTAAATCTGCCCTCCGTTTCAAAAGCTTTAATTCCATCTAAAGAAACCAAACTTTGTTGGTATGATGCTGTTGGCTGTATTTTTTTTCTATTTTAAGATTATTCATTAGCCATTTATATGATTTATGATTTTATGTCCAACAATAGTGGACATCTCCAGAAAAACAGTTGGCTTTCATCTTTCAAAACAGACACGTCCTTGCTTTCTCGTCAAGGGAAATAACTGCTCCCTACACTTTACGATCTTATACTCATTATTTTATTTCCCCATATTTCAGGTATCTTCCGCAACGATAATCACACATTCTCCAAAAAGAATTCATGAGCAGGAAATAAAGAGGATAACTTGCAAATAATATTACCCACTCAAGTCATAAAAAACTAAGATGTCTCAAGAATACTATATAAAAGTAAAATGTGTTATAATATTATATTAAATAGCAGCCAAGAAAGTCCAGATGCAGCCATTCTACTGAAGTTAAAATGTACACGATACAAATTGTGCATGTGCATTCAAAGAAATGAAAAGTTAACAGACCTAAATGAAGATGAAAACCACTTATTTTAGTTTGTAACCTTAAATTAGAATGAAAATATAAAATGACATTAAAAATAATGACTGGGCTTCCCTGGTGGCGCAGTGGTTGAGAGTCCGCCTGCCGATGCAGGGGACGCGGGTTCGTGCCCCGGTCTGGGAGGATCCCACATTCCGTGGAGCGGCTAGGCCCGTGAGCCATGGCTGCTGAGCCTGCGCGTCCAGAGCCTGTGCTCCACAACAGGAGAGGCCACAACGTACCGCAAAAAAAAAAAAAAAAAAAAAAAGACTGAATGACAACTACACATGTTAAGCATAGAAACAGGCTACAGTTGACAGGGCATGGGATCTACCTACAAAGAGCTTATAATCAAGGAAATGAAAAAAACATAATGCTCACTGGGTATAAATCTACCACTTAAAGATAATTCTGATAAAACCTACATTATCTTCATGCACAATGTAAATGGAATAAACTGAAACAATATGCCCAACTAGTAATAGCAATTATTACTTTAAAGCAAACAAAAAGAATACAAATGTGTATTTCATGAGGCAATCATCATAAAGTCATTTCAATTAATTCTTAATAGACCTCTCCAGCTACATTTTGAGTCCAAGTCTTTCCCCAAACTCCCTCCCCACAAAGAAATACGTATCAGTTATTCCTCACATGTCTAGATCAGCACTGTCCAATAGAGATATAATGCAAGCCACATATCTGACTTAAAATTTTCTAGTAGCCACGATAAAAAGAAAGAAGTGAAATTAATGTTAATATTTTACTTAATATATCCAAAATATTATCAGGTTAATATGTAATGAACATAAAATTATTAATAAGATATTTTACATGTATATTTTTCTAAGCCTTTGAAATCTAGTGTATATTTTACACTAACTGTACATCCCACACTAGCCACATTTCAATTGCTCATTTTTTTGTCATTATTTTCCAAAGTTAAAGTAATTCACAAATGGTAATCAATCTTTTCAGCACTATAATAATTGCATAAGGAATACAGTACTCTCCAAGCTTTGTCAATATCCACCAGCAGAAATTAAGATAACATTATTCCCATTGAGGATGGCGCAAAACAGAAAAGTGTATTTTAACTTTGCAGAATGCAACAGCAAAAATGAGGAAAGTACTGTGTCTATATCCTGGCATCCTGTTCTGCTGCTTTGTCCACTGGACCGGTTAAACAAAGCTGTGATTAGTGGGAGGAAAATAAAAATTACTATGGAAATGCTAATTCTGAACTGATATGAAAACATAAGCATACCTCTAAAACCTGTGATGGACCTCAGAATATCACAAAGTTCCCAGGAGAGTGTATCACAAAGTTAGCTGTGGATACAATTCTCAAGTCCCAATTTACATTTTTAGGTAGTATTGGAAGCAATTCAAACTTATATTTTGTGAAAGATTAAAGCATACCGTAGACATTGCAATTTCAAAAATTTTGGAAATAATATACACTGAGATACTGTCAAAACCCTAAACAATTCCTTTGTGTTAACCAGAAAAATGTAGTCAATAACAACTGACCTTTTAAAACTAATCCCTGATGAGATTGTCTTAAGGGAAAAAAAAAGGTAATTGAGGAATGTCTTTTGAAACTTACTTCTCATATTAACATCTATAGGATTTATACTCGCAGCGTGAACTTTGATAATGACTTCATTTGGATAGTGTATCATTGGTATCATCATGTTCTGAGTAAATCGAAGCACTTCATTACTCCCATATTTATCTATCACCCAAGCGGGCATGACAGTGCTCCTTGGAGAGGTAGTACTAATCTTTCTAACTGAAGGCTTTTGTACAACTTGTCTTCTCCAGAAGCAAACCGCAGTGCATGCATTTCTTCTAAGTACACAGGTCTTCAGAAATCCCATCGTAAACAGTGGTTGAATTGCGTGCCCTAATTAAAAGGCACTTATACTGGCTCAAACCCTCACACCTGAATTCGGTCAAATTCTGCCAAACACTCTGGCCGGTTTCAAAGTTGAGAATTCAAAAATGAATTTAGACTGATGGAGCAACTGAAGAAAGAAGAGTACGGAACTACTCTACTCTTCACATCTGAAATGCTCCAATTAACGTTCCAGCCAGTATTCTGTCCATTCTCCTCCCCCCTTACACCCCCTCCCCTTAAAAACAAAAACAAAACCGCTAGAATCCTGCCCTGTCCCGGGAGCTCTCTGCGGGACAAGCCGACTCCGCTCGCGATTCGGATGTCAGAGAAATTCACACACTTCCAGGCTCCCGCCGCGACCCCCGGAGTCTCCTTGCCACCAGCTCTACTTCCCCGCAGGACTTCCTTAGCGGCGCCAGCCAATCGCGTGCAAAGATCATTTTCCTCGGGCTGCAGTTCGACCAATCTGAGTACTCGGTGCTGACAGGTTCGCTGGCAAATGGCTGCGCCCATGTAATACCGGCAGCGGCAGCTGACCTTTCTTTTTCTTCCTTGACACCAAGCCCATGTGGTGGCGGGTGGGATACGAGGACCATGTTGGGCCGGACCCTCCGAGAAGTGAGTGGAATTGTCTGCTGAGGGCCCAGGGAGGTCGGGAAGATTCGCGGAGTCCTTGTTCACGTGGACGTGGCGTCCCCCGGCCGGCGTGCATCTTGGTCAGCCTCGCCGCTTCCTTCCCTGGAACTTGGTGGGGAATTCGGACCGCCGGGTCCTTAGGCTGTGCTCCTTATATCCGTTCAGGAGTTAGGATCTCCGCGGGGGAGGCTTCTGCACCGCCGCGCTGTGGGGTGGAAGGGAACAGTGGCTTCTTTCGATTATTCGTTCGCCCTGGCTGCGTGGGGCCCTGGCCGGTCTCAGCCAGATATGGGGGATTTGGCTGGTCCACGTCAGTCTCTCTTGTCCGCTACACACATCTGATGCAGTCCTCACTAAGAAGCCCGAAATCTGTCCCTTGCAAAAGCCAAACTAGTGATTCTTAGCTTTTTTCCCTCCTGGACATATTCAAGCTTCAACTACCACCAAGATACCAGTGATTCTCTTACCCGTGTCTCCATTAATTGGACATCGTTTTTGAACTCTAGGCTATATTTGTGAATGTCTAATGGACATCTCTTCCAAAACTCCCACAAGAGTTTGATGAATCTAACCAAAGCTGACTTCATCCTTGTAACAGAGTCACCTCTTGCGTCTCAATCTCCATCATAAAAAACAAACAAAAACCTAATTATGGAATTCTTAATATTCTGTTTTTAGCGGCACAACTGTTATCCCAGGTGCCCTTAGATTCTTCTTCATAGGTCATATCCAGTAAGTCACTAAACCGTGTTAGTTCTCTTTTGAACTTATGTCTGGGATCTGTTCTCTCACTTCATCCCTGCTGTTAGGGCTTTAGTTCCGATCTCCTTGCTTTCTGATCTCTCAACCTGCAGAGCTGTCTGCAGGCCCACTGCTATCAGAATCACCTTGGCCCGCCTTAAAACTATAGTTATGTCCCACTCAGGAAGGTTAGTATGGTAAGGCCCAGAGTGTATGGTTTAACTTGGGTTCCAGGTGATTCTGCTGATAAGTAGCAGTTGAGGACGTACCCCGTCTTCCATCTTCATTTGTATCTTCACCTGGGAAGTCTTTTTTTTCTTTTTCCAGCTGGCAGCCTTTTAGAAAACTGTAAATTATGAGAACTTTAAATCCACAGGTTTTAAATAATAGTTATTCCCCTAAATACATTTTTGTTTTATTATCCTAAATTGTATCTTGTATACTGTCAATGAAGAATCCAATTTGTTTTTAAAAATTAAAAATTTTTTAACTCCAAACTTGTTTTAAAATGAAATATAACCTAAAAAAATACGGTATTTTCTTTTTCTGCCCTTTCCCCCAACACTACCTTTTTTGTGCCACCCCTTCCTAATGTCCAGTGAGCCATTGTCAGAAACAACTTTTACCTCAAGGGGGAAAAGGGAAGCTGACCCAAGGGTAGTCAGGAAATTGCCTTGGCATGATTACTTTCACTTAATCACTCTTTTAACAAATATTTATCGATGCCTATTGTGTGGAAAACATTATTTGCTTATTTTCCCAGCCCATAATATATCTTCTGTCCACTCTGTTCTTGCCATATCATTGTACCAATGCCCTAAATTCTACCAATTAGAGATTAATTAATTTAGTACACATTCTATTTTAAATATGTAAAGATGCTTGGGAAGGTTGAATGATTTATTTAGCCACTGTTGTGAATTATTATAGTTCAATCAGATTTTTCTCCATCACACCCTGACTGAGATAATCAAGGAAAGGGAAAATTTTGCGGGGGAGGGGATTGAGGGAGGGGCTGGAAACTATGGCATTTTGAGACAATTTGGGGGGCCTAAGTGGAGGCTTAGGGCAGTAGAGGAGCCCTAGGAGGAAGCACTAAAAGGAGGTAAAATGCCAAATAGGAGGTATACCTGCTACTTGTAAATTTTACCCAGGTACACTCAGTAAGGGGGAAGAGTCTTACTTTCACCTTCCTTTCTTGTGGCATAATCCCAGTGTTTCTAGGAACCAGATGCCAGGCTAATATTATTAACCCTAAAGTTATATTAAATGATTACTGTTATAGCCTAAGAACATTTAATTACTGTTCTATGGGAAAATAGCCTCCAAATTTTAAACAACTCAGTTATTCATTCAGTTAACATTTATTGAGCACCTCTGTGTTCCAGACACTGGGGATTAGCATTGAAGACAGTAATTCCTGCCCTCACGAAGCCTACATTTTTGTGGGGAAGCAGGCATTAAATAAGTTTCTTTGTTTAAGTAAATAATAGAATTTCAGGTAGTGTAGGTGCTATGAAAAAAGGTTAAGCAGGCTATAGTGTGCGAATTAGTTGGAGAGATGGATGTTTTAGATAGAGTGGTCAAGGAAGGTTTCGCTGACTGAGCGGGTGATATTTAGTAGAGACCTGAAGGGTGAGAAGGGTGAGCCCTGGGAAGATCTGGGAGAAGGGTGTTCCAGGCAGAGGAAAGAATAAAAGTGCAATGTCTCTGAAGCAAGAGCAAACTTGATGTGGTCAAGGAATAGCAGGAAGGCCAGCAGGCCCAAGAGAACTGAACGAGAAGAGTAGTGGGAGATGAGGTTATAGATAAGGAGGAGCCAGATTACCTTTCCGGCCATGTTAAGGAGTGTGGATTTTATTCTAAATGTAATGCAAATCCTCTGGGAAGTTGTGAGTCTTTGGACATGATCTGACTTAAAAATTAAAAAGCTCCTTCAGGTTATTCAGGATTATGGTCTATAGGAAAGCAAGTAGGGAAGCAAGAAGACCAGTTAGAAGGTCGTTGCATTGTCAAGAGCTGATGGCAGCATGGATAGGGTGATGGGAGGAGAGGTAATGCAAAGTGGGTGTTAGTTTTTTGTTGTCGTTGTTTTGGGGTTTTACAATTTTATTTAGTTATTTATTTTTGGCTGTGCTGGGTCTTCGTTGCTGCGTGCAGGTTTTCTCTAGTTGCAGTGAGCAGGGGCTACTCTTCGTTGCGGTGCACGGGCTTCATTGCGGTGGCTTCTCTTGTTGCGGAGCACAGGCTCCAGGCACGTGGGCTTCAGTAGTTGTGGCACATGGGCTCAGTAGTTGTGGCTCACGGGCTTAGTTGCTCCACGGCATGTGGGATCTTCCTGGACCAGAGCTCAAACCTATGTCATCTGCATTGGCAGGCGGATTCTTAACCACTGCACCACCAGGGAAACCCAGGTGTTAGTTTTTTAAGGTATGGCTTTCTGGTGGATTGGATATGGGATTTGAGGGAAAAGAGGTGAATCAAGGAGGATGCTTAGGTTTGGGGCCTGGGCAATTGGAGAAATGGTAACATTTATCAAGATGGGAAAGACTCTACAGGGAGCATGTTGTGAGGAGAAAGTTATCAAGACATGTTAATTTTGAGATGCTTCTAAAGATATCCAAGTGAAGATGTCAGTTAAGCAGGTGGATATAGGAACGTGGAGATCAAGAAAGAAGCTAGGTATGAGGATATAAATTGTCCAGAGTAGAGGACATAATTGAAGTTATATGGTCAGATGAGATCTGAGTGTAAATATAGAACAAGGCCTAAAACTTTCCAACATTTAGGGGTCAGTGGTAGGAAGCAGAGCCCACAAAGGAGACTTGGAGGAGTGGCCAGTAAGGCAAGAGGAAAACCAGGATGGCTTGGTATCCCAAAGTACAAGTGAAAAAGAAGTGCTTCAAGGAGGGAATGATGTCTTGTGTTGAATGCTGAGTGCTGCTGGACTGGGCCATGACTGCTGGATTTAGGAATGTGGAGGTTACTGGTGATCTTGATGTGCTATTTCTTGGAACAATGGCGACAAAAAGCATGAATGTTAAATGAGTGTGTTAAAGAGAGTACCAGTCAACCAGACACTCAGCTTTCAAGGGCTCTTCTATACCTTCAGCATTTATCAAGACAGTTTTTCTTTTGAAAGACAGTTCTTTTCCTAAGTTAAGCTTTGATGCTATCTGTAAAGTTAACAAAATGTTCTCTATTTGCTACAGAGGAGTAAATGCTGTAACAGCCTGCATAGAGAAGTAGTAGAGTATAGTGGTCCAGAGCATGGGCTTTGGAAACAAGATCAGGCCTTGGTTGAATCCCACCTCTGCTACTTCCTAGCTATGTGATTTTAAGCAGGAACTTCAGTAATTTATCTGTAAAATGGAAATAATATCAGCCTCTTAGTGTGGATATGAAGATTAAATGAAATACAAAACATCTAGGATAATGCCTAGAACCAAGTGCCATTATTAACACTAATTTTGTTACAGTGACAAAATTACTAGATTATATGTATTTACAGTTTTCTCTTCCCCTGTTTTCTAAGAAGAATGGTTCCTGAGGGAGATTTCTTAATTTTTCTAAGAAGGTGTATTACTTTTCTACTGCTGTGTAACAAATTAGTATAAACTTTTCAGCTTAAAATAACACATTCTTAAAACACACACACAATCTTATCGTCTCACAGTTTTGTGGGTCAGGAATCCAGGAATGGAGTAGCTGGGTTCTCTACTCAGAGTCTCACAAGGCTGAAATCAAGGTGTCAGCCAGAGCCGCAGTCTCTTTGGATGCCTTGGGATCCTCTTTCCACCTCACTGGTTGGCAGAATCCATTTCTTTGTGGTTGTAGGACTGAGGTCCCCGTATTCTTTCTTTCTTTTTTTTTTTTTTTTTAACATTTATTTATTTATTTTTGGCTGTGTTGGGTCTTCATTGCCGCACGTGGGCTTTTCCCTAGTTGCGGTGAGCAGGGGCTACTCTTTGTTGCAGCACGAGGGCTTCTCATCGTGGTGGCTTCTCTTGTTGCAGAGCACAGGCTCTAGGCACACAGGCTTCAGTAGTTGTGGCACATGGGCTCAGTAGTTGTGGCTCGCAGGCTCTAGAGCGTGGGCTCAGTAGTTGTGGCGCACGGGCTTAGTTGCTCCATGGCATGTGGGATCTTCCTGGACCAGGGATCAAACCCATGTCCTCTGCATTGGCAGGCGGATTCTTAACCACTGCGCCACCAGGGAAGTCCCTGTTCCCCGATTTTTTGCTGACCATGTGGGTAGTAGAGTAAATGAGCTCAGGGGACGAGATGTGGGATAATTAGAACTGAGGTTTGGGAGATGATACAGATGTTGGTAATGATATAGTCTGGGCTAATGACCATGTGAGCTGGTAACTGGGGTGAGGTGACGGAAGAGTTTGTGTGAAGTGAGGTCAGGAACAGAGAGGCCTGGTGTCCGTGTACCTGACTTGAATTTTGAAGTCAACAAAAAGAGCAATAGGAGCCATAGAAAAGAAGATTACAGCAAACCAGCTGCTAAAAACTTCAGTGAATGAAAAGGAATATCAGGAAGACTGTAGATTAACACACCAGGGAGAGTTATATAATCTCCTTCAAGGCCTGTGCTTCAGATGAGCTGGGGGTTTTGAGAAAAGAGGGAAGAGAAAACTTTTCTAGTTGATTTCATCTTATATTCAGATATGATACCTTTAGTTTTGCTCCAGGAGAGCTGTACTATTTTTATGTCATAATCCTTACATCTAATCCATTCTAGCTAATTAGCATCTTTGTTTTCATTTCTCTTCTCCAATACCCTTATTGAGGTTGTCAAATCTAAATTTCCTAAAAATGATCCTAACAAAGATTACCATTTAAAATGAGTACTCCCAAGGACTTCCCTGGTGGTCCAGGGTAAAGAATCCTCCTTCCAATGCAGGGGATGCAGGTTCCATCCCTGGTCGGGGAACTAAGATCCCACATGCCACGGGGCAACTAAGCCCACGTGCCACAACTACTGAGCTCGCGTGCCCCAACGAGAGAATCTGCATGCCACAAACTACAGAGCCCATGTGCTCTGGACCCTGTGCATGTCACAACTAGAGAGAAGCCCGCGCACCACAACTAGAGAGAAACATGTGCACCACAAGGAAGAGCCCACGCTGCAACGAAAGATCCTGCACGCCTCAACAAAGACCCAGCGTGCTGCAACTAAGACCCAACGCAGCCAAACAAAATAAAGAAAATAAATACAATTTTTTAAAAATAAATAAAAAATAAAATGAGTACTCCCAGAACAGTAGGGCGCGGCCTTAAAAATCTAAAAATAGAGCTACCGTATGATCTGCAGTCCCACTCCTGGGCATATATCTGGAGAAAACCATAATTCGAAAAAATACACACCCCTCAATGTTCATTGCAGCACTATTTACAATAGCCAAGACATGGAAACAACCTAAATGTCCATCAACAGATGAAAGGATAAAGAAGATGTGGTACATATATACAATGGAATATTACTCAGCCATAAAAAATGAAATAATGCCATTTGCAGCAACATGGATGGACCTAGATATTATCATACTAAGTGAAGTAAGCCAGACAGAGAAAGACAAATATATGATATTGCTTATATGTAGAAACTACAAAAAAAGAAAATTATACAAATGAACTTATATACAAAACAGAAATAGACCTGCAGACAAAACAAATTTATGGTTACCAAAGGGGAGGGGCGTGGGGGAGATGGATAAATTAGGAGCTTGAGATTAACATATACACACTACTATATATAAGATAGGTAACTATATACTTTATAGCACATGGAACTATATTCAATACTACGTCATAACCTATAAGGGAAAAGAATCTGGAAAAAATAGATATATTTGTATGTATCACTGAATCACTGTGCTTTGCACCTGAAACCAACACAACATTATAAATCAACTATACTTCAATATATAAAGAAAAAGAATGCTCCCAGACAGTCTCATTTCTTGCCCTTGTAACCATAACTGCAGTTCCTTACCTCTTATTCTCATATCACTTGGCAAGTCAGAAGACAACTTGGCATTAGGGGACTTGAAGGGAGACAAAGAAGAAGAGAAAATGACAGGCATAATTTTCCTCATTTTTATAATTTTGCTCCGGGGTAGGCCTGTCTATATACCTCTCTGTGTCTCTAGCTTTCCGTTTTTGCTAGTTCTGACGCTTGCACTCAGCCTATTTACATAAGCCCACTCCATGTTTACAACATTACAATACACTGCTGTCGTTTCTTTTTCTCCAGTTTCTCTCTTCTAAAGAGTTTACATCTCATACAAACCGTTCAACAGAAATATCTCTTCTTGTTGCTAGGTTACCTCCTTTAAGTTGAGCCCAGCTGCCCCTCCCCATTCTGAACCCCTCCCCCAGCATCCCCATGGCAGCCCTTTCCTCCTCTTGTGCATCAGCGTTAGGGATCCTCTCAATGGCCTATTTGCACTGCTTTTCTGGCTTAAAACCCTCAGACCTAAGAATACCACCACTTTGATGATTTATTCAACAGCCTAGAGCAGATCATTTGCAGATTTTCCCCTAAATGCAAATTCCTATTGCTTGATGCATATAGGACACGTGGAAGTACAGTCAGCATACAGGACAAGCTAAGCTTCCACTGGTGCAGAGAGAAATGGTGAAGGAGCAGTTAGTTACCTGTTAAATTTTAATATTACTACCTGTTAAGTTACTCTTTACTATTTCTGTGACTTTGGACACATCACTTAACCTCTCTTAGCTTCAGTTTCTTTATCTATAAAATGAGGTTAATAATACCTAACTTAAGTGGTTGGGGTTTTTTTGATTTTTTAATAAATTTATTTATTTTTTGGCTGCATTGAGTCTTCGTTGCTGTGCACAGTCTTTCTCTAGTTGCAGCGAGCGGGGGCTACTGTTCGTTGCAGTGCGTGGGCTTCTCATTGCGGTGGCTTCTGTTGCTCTAGGTGCACGGGCTTCACTAGTTGTGGCTCACGTGCTCAGTAGTTGTGGCTTGCTGGCTCTAGAGCGCAGGCTCAGTAGTTGTGGCGCACGGGCTTAGTTGCTCCATGGCATGTGGGATCTTCCCGGACCAGGGCTCGAACCCGTGTCCCCTGCATTGGCAGGCGGATTCTTAACCACTGTGCCACCAGGGAAGCCCTAAGTGGTTGTTTTAAGGGCTAAATAAAGTAATAATGAATCTAAAGCAACAACAGTGCCTGGCTCTTGGTAAATATTCAGAAAATGTTACTTTTCCCCCCATCCCCCTTGTCTGAGCTACCATCTTATCCAACTCTTTTCAGATGGTCTCTAAAGACTTGGTATCATCTTTGACTTCTTGTTATTCATTCCTTTTATTCAATTAGTAAGTATTTATTATTACTTCCTGCAGGAAGTATTACAAGTCATCACTTCACCTTAGGCTTTACTTACTGCCAATATGCAAGGTCTGGTCACTTGAAGTGCAGTTTATTTTAACGCGTTCTTTACTAGCCTTCCTAATGCATCAAAGACAGAGTTTTAGAAAAGCTTGTTTTTAGTTGGCTTTTGAACCCATATTTTACAAGCATTTCTCTCAATTTGTAGTGGCTCTTGCTTGAATTCTCCAATAGATAAAAAGGTCTATTTAATAAAGATCACTTATTTGGGGCCATAAAGTCCTGTAATGCCTTGTCTAGTTCATTCTGTTTTTTGCACTGTGGATGGCCTGTGTTGCAGCTAAGCTTCTCTCTGTACACTATCTACCCTAACCCATGATTCACCCACACTGGGCCTCTCCTTCTCCTAGACAGGGCGGCTTACCTAAACCAGCGATCTTGTTTGTTCAAGCCTGATGTAGAGTTCCTCAGCTAGGGCTATGACTGTGGTGTCCTCCAACCCATCTTTCAGCTGACCAATGTTACCCTTATTCACCACCCTAAGTAAGTGTAGACTTGATAGGTTCTCCTGGTTTTGAATCCAAGCCTCACTTTAAATTTTTATACTTAACCACTCTATCTGCACGCCTCAGTGTAACATTTGAAACTTCTGCAGACTTGGCAAAGGGTTTTTGAATTGTGTATACTCTAGGTTTCTGCGGCACTGAAACAAGGCCAAGTTACTCCAACTGAGCTCTGTCAAAGATGTCTCTCCCTTATCAAGAAGACCAAGTTTCTAAATGCTTACATTACTGTATCAGAAGAGGTGGCCTTAAAGCAAGCTGAAGAATCAGAGAAAAGATATAAGAAAGGTAAATTACTTTGAATTATACTTAATTGTGACATCCCAAGAGAAAGAGTTTAATTGGATGTAGCAGTCTCCATTTGGCAAGTGGAGCTTTAAACATAAGAAATTCCCTTATTTAAAGAACTGGGGAATTCCCTGGCGATCCAGTGGTTAGGACTCCGAGCTTCCACTGCTGGGGGCCCAGGTTCAGTCCCTGGTCGGGGAGCTCAGATCCTGCAAGCCAGCCGGCATGGCCAAAAAATTTTTTAAATATAAATAAATATATACATACATAAAAGAACTGGCCATGAGGTATAATAAAAATGAGGCTAACGGGTATAATGTCCAACTGTAATAATTTCTAACACAAATTTGATTTCTGAAGATGTATCTTTAGCAAAAACTAGTAGTTATTTTAATAACTATTATTAATATCTGTATTTTGAACTAGATACTGGGTTGGCCAAAAAGTTCATTTGGCTTTTCCCATAAGATGCTATGAAAAAACCCTAACAAACTTTTGGCCAACCCAGTATTTCTTCTATTCTTTTGGCTTTTTAATGCAGGTCACTCACTTGGGGATTTAGATGGAATTCCTGTTGCGGTAAAAGACAACTTTAGCACAGCCGGCATTGAGACAACATGTGCATCAAACATGCTGAAAGGTAAAGTTTAGCTGACCGGAGCATTGTTTTATAAAGCTAGGTATTTTTCAGTTTAAATTAAAGATAAGATACTAAAGCACAAAGATATTCTCAGACTGATTATATTTGCAAAGGAAATAACTTAGGGTAGAATATTACCTTTTTACTATTTGCTCTTTCAGAATGCAAAATTATTCTTCAGGGGTAGGCCTGCTTAATGGATGCATCCTACTTAGGAAGACTTGATAACTGACCACAAACATGCTAAGTGACCTCTAACACCCACTCGTTGGTAACACAGAAATAAGTATAAAGTGGCTGTCATTCCCCCTCTTTTGCAAATGGTATGAGGATTTATTAGCATCTACTGTCTGGTTTTTTTTTTTTTTGCGGTACGCGGGCCTCTCACTGTTGTGGCCTCTCCTGTTGAGGAGCACAGGCTCCGGATGCGCAGGCTCAGCGACCATGGCTCACGGGCCCAGCCGCTCCGCGGCATGTGGGATCTTCCCGGACTGGGGCACGAATTCGTGTCCCCTGCATCAGCAGGCAGACTGTCAACCACTGCGCCACCAGGGAAGCCCTGTCTGGTTATTTTTATCTCCTGACTCCTCCATCTATCACTATACTTAGTATAGTGAAGCTTAGTTTTATTTTTTAAAGTTTAGTAGGTCAAAAAGGAATCATATTTATCAAGATATTTGGATCCAAGGAGGAAAAAGAAATGGAAAAAGCATATTTAGGGTACTGTGCACTAAAACTAACATTCTATGAGGTGTATGCCCCAAGTTCCTCTGATAGGTAGACTTGTTAATTGTCTGGGAATATACACTAGATAGAGGAAATTTTAATTGACAATGAAGATCTATTCCTGCTGGAAATAGATAAAAATTACCATGGTATTTGCACATCTGAGAAGAGAAAGTCAAGTACAATGAGCAAAATAATGATTTGTGATTAGTTTCAAATGAATTGGGTACATCTCATTCAATACTTTGTAGTACTAACTGTTAAAAGTCAATTGTTTTAGGATGTAAAGACAGAATATATAGACTTTCTTTGGAAAACATATAGCAATTAGCAGTAGAAAAAATTAACTTTCAGAAGAAAGTACAACCTACTATTTAAATTAGGAATAATTAACATGTCAATATGAATTGCTTAATTGCAGTTTAAAATTTTGTTTCTTGTATATGATTTACGTGTTCCCTGTTTTCTTTCCTATGATAAAAATTACTGAATTTTTAAGAGGACAGGGGCAAGGTAGGGGAGGGGATTAAGAGGTACAAACTACTGTGTATAAAATAAGCTACAAGAATATATTATACAGCACAGGGAATTTTATCATAAAATTCCAACATTTTATAATAACTTTAAATGGAGTATAATCTATAAAATTTTTGAATTACTATGTTGTACACCTGTAATATAACATTATAAATCAATTATACCTCAATTTTTTTAAAAAAGAAGAAAATAACTGAATTTTTTTCAGGTTATGTACCACCTTACAATGCTACAGTAGTTCAGAAGTTGTTGGATCAGGGAGCTCTACTAATGGGAAAAACAAACTTAGATGAGTTTGCTATGGGGTAAGTAAAATTGAAATTTTCTCTTCTTGTATTTCTTTCATCTGCATCTTTAATTTCATTAAGTGTAGGTACCTAAAAGTAGTGAGGTGATTTCTTGAGGACTCTAATGCCAGTTTCTCAGACCCTCCATGAGATTTTGTTCTGCTAATAGGTCATATCTCATTTTAGTTTTAATTTGTATTTCCCTGATGACTAACGATGTTAAACACCATGTGTTTATTTTGCTACCCATATATCTTCAGTGAAGTATCTATTCAAATCTTTTGCCCTTTTTTAAAAGTTGCCTTGTCTTCTTACTGAGTTATAATAGTTTTTTCCATATATTCTGGATTCAGGTCCATTATCAGATAGGTGATTTGAAAATATGTTCTCTGAATCTCTGGCTTGTCGTTGCATTCTCTGAACATGCCTTTCAAAGAGTGAAAGTTTCTAATTTTGATGAAGTCCAGTTCATCATTTTCTTTAATGACTTATGTTTTTGTCTTTTCAAAGAAATTGTTACCTTTCCCAAGGTCATAAAGGTTTTTATCCTATGTTTTCTCCTAGAAGTTTTATAGTTTCAGTTCTTACATTTAAACTTGTGATCCAGTTGAGTTAATTATTTTGTACATGATATGAAGAAAGCCAGAGTTCAGTTTTTTTACATATGTCTGTCCTATAGATCTGGGACTATCTGTATAAGAATTCAAATTAAATTACTTTGATTCCTTTGGCAAAAATCAGTTGAACAGGGGCTTCCCTGGTGGCGTAGTGGTTAAGAATCCACCTGCCAATGCAGCGGTCCCGGGTTTGAGCCCTGGTCCCAGAAGATCCCACGTGCCCCGGAGCAACTAAGCCTGTGCGCCACAACTACTGAGCCTGCGAGCCACAACTACTGAAGCCCGTGTGCCTAGAGCCTGTGCTCCGCAACAAGAGAAGCCACCAGAATGAGAAGCCCATGCACTGCAATGAAGAGTAGCCCCCGCTCGCTGCAACTAGAGAAAGCCCGCGCACAGCAACAAAGACCCAATGCAGCCAAAAATAAATTAATTAATTAAAAAAAAATCAGTTGAACACATATATAGGTTCATTTCTGGATTCTGTTTTGATCTGTGTATCCAGTATCACACTATCTTGATTATTGTAGCTTTATAGTAAGCCTTGAAATTAGGTAATAAGAGTTCTTCAACTTTGTTGTTCCTCTTCAAAATTATTTTACGTATGCTAGATCCTTTGCGTTTCCATATAAGGTTTAGAATTGGCTTACTAATTTCTACAGAGAAGCTTGATAGGATTTTGATTGTGGTGGTATTGAATTTATAGATCAAGTTGTAGAAAATTGACATCTTAATATGTGCCTTCTGACCTATGAATTCTGTATATCTTCCCATTTAGAGTTTAATTTTTCTCAGCAATATTTTTATGATTTCTGTATATAAATCTTGCACATTTGATCTGTCTCCAATTATTTCATGTTTGTTTGTTTTTTGCGGTACGCGGGCCTCTCACTGTTGTGGCCTCTCCCGTTGTGGAGCACAGGCTCCGGATGCGCAGGCTCAGTGGCCATGGCTCACGGGCCTAGCCGCTCCGCGGCATGTGGGATCCTCCCAGACCGGGGCACAAACCCATGTCCCCTGCATCAGCAGGTGGACTCTCAATCACTGCGCCACCAGGGAAGCCCTATTTCATGTTTTTTTAATGTTATAGAAAATGGTGTTTTCTTTTCAATTTCTAATTGTTTAACATTGTTCGTTTATAGAAATGTAATTGACTTTTTAATTTTTTTTTATTAAAAAAAATTTTTTTTGGCTTCCCCATGTGGCATGTGGGATCCTAGTTCCCTGACCAGGGGTGGATCCTAGTTGCCCCTTGCAGTGGAAGTGTGGAGTCCTAACCACTGGACCGCTGGGGAACTTGCCTCTTAAAACTTCTGATTAACAGAGGAATTCCTTCAAAAGACTACTTGTTAACTGTTTGGATGTTTTGTGACACTCTTCAACTGGAAGACCTTAATTTACGAAGGAAATCATCCTAAGCTGAATTAGATGATCAATTGGGATAAAAATTTTCTTTTCTTAGCAGACTAGTTTTTTCCTACTTTCCACCACAAATGCTTTTACTTCCCTTCCTTCACCTCCTCAACTGTCTAATTAAAGAAAGGTACATCTAAGCAGGCTTCCTACCTTTTCTAATTCAAGTTATAGTGGATTATACAGTGTCAGAAGCAAATAATACAATCAGGAGATGAAAATTTTACATAAAATGAATTGTATTAAGATATCTTGCTTCACTTCTTCATCTCAGATCTGGAAGCACAGATGGCATATTTGGACCAGTTAAAAACCCCTGGAGTTATTCAAAACAATACAGAGAAAAGAGGAAGCAGAAGTCTCATGGTGAGAATGAGGATTCACATTGGCTCATAACTGGAGGAAGCTCAGGAGGGAGCGCGGCGGCTGTGTCAGCGTTCACGTGCTTTGCGTAAGATGTTTTTTACTATCTGTACTTTAAAAACCCAATCTAATACAAATAGTCATAAACCATACACAGAATTCAACAATAGAGTCGTTCATACCTTGGTATTTTTATTTCCCTTTACTGAGCTATTTGTGCTCAATGGTGTATCAAAATTATATCTTAAATACACTCAACTTTATGGTACACTTATGTGTATTCTATACATTTAACTTCAATTTAAGACAGCATTTAAACTCTTCCTCTATAGTATATGGTCCTCTTAAAAACATGATTTTACAGAATAAACCAGTTAGCTTAAATAGACTTCATTGAATTTCATTTTTAAATAATTTATTTGGGTATCTGCTCACTGATTGTACAGATATTTAGAGACTAACATACCTTGGCTTTAGTCGAGTGCTGCTGAACTAAATTGTTAGCTATGGTTTATCCTTCAGCTAAATCTGACTTAAGAAAAAAAAAAGGAAGGAAAGAAAGAAGGAAGGGAGGGAGGGAGGGAGGAAGAAAATGTTCCTAATATGTATCAATAGAATATATTAAATAGTGTTTTTCTAAACCTACAACTAAAAATGTATATAAGTACATAAATTTTTTTCAAATTTGTAGGGAGGTTATTTGTTCAACTGTCATAGTTTGTATTTGGAAAGAATCCATCAATCAATGCTTTTGTCTTAAGTCCCATTTGTAAAGCATTTCTTAACCATCTAAAGAAGAGTAAATAAATATTGCTGTTATTATATTTATTTTATTGGTCTCAATTTAACCAAATAGAATGTTTTCTTTAGCAGTACTATGTGTATTTTAATTATCCACTGAAACTAAGCTCTTTCTGAGGCACTGCAATCAATAAATGATTTATATTTTTTAGAGCTATGGAGATTTAGATTCTACAGGTTTTTAAGTTTCCCTGAAATCTTGTTAACAAGTAAAAGCATTTCATTTTATCTCTGTGGAATTTTATAGCACCACATTAATATTAATGAGAGTTCTGACAAGCAAGGGTTGCAAGATTAGGGGCTTTTTTCTATCCTCCTCACCCCACTTAGTGTTCATCTTTCTGAATGTGCTTTGAGAAGATGGCATTTTGACACATAATTCCTATGGAAATGTAGGTTTTACTTTTACCCAGACATCAGGGAATCCTAATAAGAAAATGTGTCCTTTTAGAAATTGTGAAAGCAGCAGTCTGATTTTGTGGCTCAAGTGGACTTGGTAAGAAAGACAATCTAATTTGCATTTTCTGTAGAGCACAAGGGCCATGTGACACGTAGGAGCCTTGTTCAGTCCAAAGCTTCACTCTGGATGTACTCAAGAGAGGCACAGACCGAAAGTAACTCCAGGTTGAATGGGTCCCAAACCATCAGATGTTCTGATTTGTTTTCCCCCCTATTGACTTGTTTCTTTTATAATAGTTTTTAAAACAGGAAGATTCTAGGAGTATTGATACTATGCAACCAATAAAAAGAATGATTTAGAGTGCTATGTGGTGACATGGGAAGAAATCCAAAATACACTGTTAAGTGGAGAACAAGTTGCAGAACAGTATGTATAGTATGTCTTATTTCTGTTAAAAATAATAATTACATATGTATATATGTTAGTTGCATGGAAGTGTCTGAATAAATATATATAAAAAGTGATAACAGGATTATTATGGGGGCAGTGATTATAAGAGAAATATCACTTTATAGATCATATAGTTATAAAATATTTTAATTTTTACAGTAGACATTACACTTTTCTAATTAGAAAAACCTTTTTTCCTGAAATAGTTAAAATTTTAAAATTTTTAATTGTGGTAAAATATACATAACAAAATTTCTCGTCTTAACTATTTTTAAGTGTACAATTCTGTGGGGTTAAGTACATCCACATTATCACACAGCCAGTCTCCAGAACTTGTTTCATTTGCAAAGCTTAAACTCTATACCACTTAAACAATAGCCTCCCATTTGCCCTCCCCCCACCTCTCCAGCCCCTGGCCACCACTCTTTTACTTTCTGTCACTGTGAATTTGACCACTCTAGGTACCTCATATAAGTGAAATTGTGCAGTATTTGTGCTTTTGTGACTCACTTATTTCACTTAGCATAATGTCCTCAAGGTTTTTTTCTTAATAAGAAAAACATAGACTATATAGATAACTAAGCAAAGAAATGAACAGACACTTCATAGTTGGGTAATGCAAATACAAATAGATGTGAAAATTTATTCACAAATGCACATTAGCAAAGCTTTAGGTTATCAAATTAACCAAATTTTAAGAGCTGCTAGTATTCAGTGATGATAATGAAACATAAAAAAATCCGACTCACTGCAATTGGGAATATAAATTGGCATAACCTTTCTGACAAGTAATTTGACAAAATATATTAAGAACTCATAATGACAGGTAGACCTTTTGTCCCATTAACTCTACTTCCTGGAAGCTAGCCTAAAATTTAATCAGATATATGGACAAAGATTTATGTCTAAAGGTGTTTATTACAAAGTAATTTATTGATTGATTGATTGATTGCTGCACTGCATGGCTTGTGGGATCCCCAACCAGAGATCAAACCCAGGCCCTCGGCAGTGAAAGCACAAAGTCCTAACTACTGGACCACCAGGGAATTCCCTACAAGTACTTTATTATGCAGTTATTCTAGCTGGCAACAACATAAATGTTTAAATAACTTAAAATACATTTCTAGCCATGAATCTAAATAAGGTAGTAGAATGGCTGTATCTGAATTTCTGGGAGGGGTGTGTTTAGTTTGTAAAAGCATATTATAAAATTGCCATTAAAAGAAGGTATAAGATTTGTATGTGTATAAATTGTACCAATGTTTTCTTAGGTCAGTCTCCCAAGGCAATAGAAATAAAAATAAACAAGTGGGACCTAATCAAACTTAGAAGCTTTTGCACAGCAAAGGAAACCATAAAACAAAAAGACAACCTATGGAATAGGAGAAAATATTTGCAAACAATGCAACCAACAGGGGCTTAATATCCAAAATGTACAAACAGCTCATACAGCTCTATATCAAAAAAACAAACAACCCAATCAAAAAACTGGCAGGAGACCTAAATAGACATTTCTCTAAAGAAGACATACAGATGGCCAATAGGCACATGAAAAGATACTCAACATCACTAATTATTAGAGAAACACAAATCAAAACTAGAGTGAGGTACCACACCACCTCACACTGGTCAGAATGGCCATCATTAAAAAGTCTACAAATAACAAATGCTGGAGAGGGTGTGGAGAAAAGGGAACCCTCCTACACCGTTGGTAGGAATGTAAGTTGGTGCAGCCACGGTGGAAAACAGTATGGAAGTTTCTCCGAAAACTAAAAATAGAATTACTATATGATCTAGCAATCCCACTCTTGGGCATATATTCAGACAAAACTATAATTCAAAAAGTTACATGCACCCCTGTGTTCACTGCAACACTATTCACAATAGCCAAGACATGGAAGCAACCTAAATGTCCATCAGCAGATGGATGGATAAAGAAAATTCATGTATATAATGGAATACTACTCAGCCATAAAAAAGAATGAAGTAATGCCATTTGTAGCAACATGGATACAACTAGAGATTATCATACTAAGTGAAGTAAGTCAGAAAGACAAATACCATATGATATCACTTATATGTGGAATCTAAAATATGGCACAGATGAACCTAACTACGAAACAGAAAGACTCACAGACAGAGAGAGCAGACTTGTGGTTGCCAAGGGGGAGGTGGGGAGGGGAAGGGATCGACTGGGAGTTTGGGGTTAGTAGATGCAAACTATTACATATAGAATGGATAAACAACAAGGTCCTACTGTCTAGCACAGGGAACTATATCCAGTATCCTGGAATAAACCATAATGGAAAAGAATATAAAAAAGAATGTATATATGTGTATAATTGAGGCACTTTGCTGTACAGCAGAAATTAACACAACACTGTAAATCAACTATACTTCAATTAAGAAAATAAAGAACTTAAAAGAAAGATTTGTATGTATATGGATAGGAGAACGGACTTTAAAAATGGGAATCAGTTGGGAATTGCCAATTGATATGATAGAGTATTATACATATTTAAAATTTTCAGTAATTTTATTGACATAGTAAAAGGCTCATGATAAGCAAAAAAGAGATGGAAACTTATGATTACAGAATGACCTGAACCGTGAAAGAAAAATTCATTAAAAAAAAGACTTGAATATCAGATCAGAAATAAATGAAAAAGAAATGAAGGAAATGATAGCAAAGATCAATAAAACTAAAAGCTGGTTCTTTGAGAAGATAAACAAAATTGATAAGCCATTAGCCAGACTCATCAAGAAAAAAAGGGAGAAGACTCAAATCAATAGAATTAGAAATTAAAAAGGAGAAGTAACAACTGACATTGCACAAATTCAAAGGATCATGAGGTTACTACAAGCAACTCTATGCCAATAAAATGGACAACCTGGAAGAAATGGACAAATTCTTAGAAATGCACAACCTGCCGAGACTGAACCAGGAAGAAACAGAAAATATGAACAGACCAATCACAAGCACTGAAATTGAAACTGTGATTAAAAATCTTCCAACAAACAAAAGCCCAGGACCAGATGGCTTCACAGGCGAATTCTATCAAACATTTAGAGAATAGCTAACACCTATCCTTCGCAAACTGTTCCAAAATATAGCACAGGGAGGAACACTCCCAAACTCATTCTACAAGGCCACCGTCACCCTGATACCAAAACCAGACAAAGATGTCACAAAGAAAGAAAACTACAGGCCAATATCACTGATGAACATAGATGCAAAAATCCTCAACAAAATACTAGCAAACAGAATCCAACAGCACATTAAAAGGATCATACACCATGATCAAGTGGGGTTTATTCCAGGAATGCAAGGATTCTTTAATATATGCAAATCAATCAATGTGATACACCATATTAACAAATTGAAGGAGAAAAACCATATGATCATCTCAATAGATGCAGAGAAAGCTTTCAACAAAATTCAACACCCAAAAAAAAAAAAAATTCAACACCCATTTATGATAAAAACCCTGTAGAAAGTAGGCATAGAGGGAACTTTCCTCAACATAATAAAGGCCATATATGACAAACCCACAGCCAACATTATCCTCAATGATGAAAAACTGAAACCATTTCCACTAAGATCAGGAAAAAGACAAGGTTGCCCACTCTTACCACTATTATTCAACATAGTTTGGAAGTTTTAGCGACAGCAGTCAGAGAAGAAAAAGAAATAAAAGGAATCCAAATTGGAAAAGAAGAAGTAAAGCTGTCACTGTTTGCAGATGACATGATACTATACATAGAGAATCCTAAAGATGCTACCAGAAAACTACTAGAGCTAATCAATGAATTTGGTAAAGTAGCAGGATACAAAATTAAT
The DNA here is from genome assembly GCF_963455315.2 of Globicephala melas. Taxonomy (NCBI): domain Eukaryota; kingdom Metazoa; phylum Chordata; class Mammalia; order Artiodactyla; family Delphinidae; genus Globicephala; species Globicephala melas. Next base: position 37,056,304 of record NC_083327.1, read on the forward strand.
GCACAGAAATCTGTGGCATTTCTATACACTAATGATGAAAAATCTGAAAGTGAAATTAAGAAAACACTCCCATTTACCACTGCAACAAAAAGAATAAAATATCTAGGAATGAACCTACCTAAGGAGGGCTTCCCTGATGGCGCAGTGGTTGAGAATCTGCCTGCCAATACAGGGGACACAGGTTCGAGCCCTGGTCGGGGAAGATCCCACATGCCGTGGAGCAACTAGGCCCGTGAGCCACAACTACTGAGCCTGCGCGTCTGGAGCCTGTGCCCCGCAACAAGCCTGCAATAGTGAGAGGCCCACACGCCGCAATAGTGAGAGGCCCGCACACCACAATGAAGAGTGGCCCCCGCTTGCCACAACTGGAGAAAGCCCTCGCACAGAAACGAAGACCCAACACAGCCATAAATAAATAAATAAATAATTTAAAAAAAATAAAAATAAAAACCTACCTAAGGAGACAAAAGACCTGTATGCAGAAAATTATAAGACACTGATGAAAGAAATTAAAGATGATACAAATAGAAGGAGAGATATACCATGTTCTTGGATTGGAAGAATCAACATTGTGAAAATGACTCTACTACCCAAAGCAATCTACAGATTCAATGCAATCCCTATCAAACCACCACTGGCATTTTTCACAGAACTAGAACAAAAAATTTCACAATTTGTATGGAAACACAAAAGACCCCGAATAGCCAAAGCAATCTTGAGAACGAAAAACGGAGCTGGAGGAATCAGGCTCCCTGACTTTGGACTATACTACAAAGCTACAGTAATCAAGACAGTATGGTACTGGCTCAAAAACAGAAATATAGATCAATGGAACAGGATAGAAAGCCCAGAGATAAACCCATGCACATATGGTCACCTTATCTTTGATAAAGGAGGCAAGAATATACAGTGAGAAAAGACAGCCTCTTCAATAAGTGGTGCTGGGAAAACTGGACAGGTACATGTAAAAGTATGAAATTAGAACACTTCCTAACACCATACACAAAAATAATCTCAAAATGGATTAAAGACCTAAATGTAAGGCCAGACACTATAAAACTCTTAGAGGAAAACATAGGCAGAACACTCTATGACATAAATCACAGCAAGATCCTTTTTGACCCGCCTCCTAGAGAAATGGAAATAAAACCAAAAATAAACAAATGGGACCTAATGAAACTTCAAAGCTTTTGCACAGCAAAGGAAACCATAAACAAGACGAAAAGACAACCCTCAGAATGGGAGAAAATATTTGCAAATGAAGCAACTGACAAAGGATTAATCTCCAAAATTGACAAGCAGCTCATGCAGCTCAATATCAAAAAAATAAACAACCCAATCCAAAAATGGGCAGAAGACCTACATAGACATTTCTCCAATGAAGACATACAGATTGCCAACAAACACATGAACGAATGCTCAACATCATTAATCATTAGAGAAATGCAAATCAAAACTGCAAGGAGATATCATCTCACACTGGTCAGAATGGCCATCATCAAAAAATCTAGAAACAATAAATGCTGGAGAGAGTGTGGAGAAAAGGGAACCCTCTTGCACTGTTGGTGGGAATGTAAATTGATACACCCACTATGGAGAACAATATGGAGGTTCCTTAAAAACTAGAAATAGAACTACCATATGACCCAGCAATCCCACTACTGGGCATATACCCTGAGAAAACCATAATTCAAAGAGTCATATACCAAAATGTTCATTGCAGCTCTATTTACAATAGCCAGGACAGGGAAGCAACCTAAGTGTCCATCAACAGATGAATGGATAAAGAAGATGTGGCACATATATACAGTGGAATATTACTCTGCCATAAAAAGAAACGAAATTGAGTTATTTGTAGTGAGGTAGATGGACCTAGAGTCTGTCATACAGAGTGAAGTAAGTCAGAAAGAGAAAAACAAATACCATATGCTAACACATATGTATGAAATCTAAAAAAAAAAATGGCTCTGAAGAACCTAGGGGCAGGACAGGAATAAAGGCGCAGAATTAGAGAATGGACTTGAGGACACGGGGAGGGGAAGGGGTAAGCTGGGATGAAGTGAGAGAGTGGCATGGACTTATATATACTACCAAATGTAAAACAGATAGCTAGTGGGAAGCAGCTGCATAGTACAGGGAGATCAGCTCGGTGGTTTGTGACCACGTAGAGGGGTGGGATAGGGAGGGTGGGAGGGAGACGCAAGAGGAAAGAGGTATGGGAACATATGTATATGTATAACTGATTCACTTTGTTATAAAGCAGAAACTAACACACCAGTGTAAAGCAATTATACTCCAATAAAGATGTTAAAAAAAAAAAAAAAAGACGAAGTTACTATGCCAAAATGTTAACAGTGCTTGCCTCAGGGTGGTGGAATATTTTGTTACATCTTTACACTTTCCTGTATTTTAAGAATTCTCTGGGGCTTCCCTGGTGGCACAGTGGTAGAGAGTCCTCCTGCCGATGCAGGGGATACGGGTTTGTGCCCCAGTCCGGGAAGATCCCACATGCCGCGGAGCGGCTGGGCCCATGAGCCATGGCCGCTGAGCCTGCGCGTCTGGAGCCTGTGCTCCTCAACGGGAGAGGCCACAACAGTGAGAGGCCCGCGTATCACAAAAAAAATAAAATAAAAAAAATTCTCTGAGATGAGCACGTTTTATTTTTTGTAAAATCAGGAGGAAATACATTTTTAAAATATACATTTAAAAAGATAAATTTCAAATATAATTAGAGATATATTATCCTGCTAAAGAGAATTTCATTTAAATTTCAGGGCTTTAGGATCAGATACAGGAGGATCAACCAGAAATCCAGCTGCCCACTGTGGGGTTGTTGGTTTGAAACCTAGCTACGGCTTAGTTTCTCGTCATGGCCTCATTCCCCTGGTGAATTCAATGGATGTGCCAGGAATCTTAACCAGATGTGTGGATGATGCAGCCATTGTGTTGGGTATTTAAACGATTCCATATAGTTTCAAAACATTGTTATTTCACTTCAGTACTGTGTCTGTCACTCATAAATATTCCTACTTACAGGTATACTAGCTGGGCATGATCCCAAAGATTCTACCACAATTCAAGATCCTGTTAAACCATTTACGCTTCGCAGTTTGACAGATATGAGCAAACTATGTATAGGAATTCCGAAGGTAAGTCTCTCTTTACAAAAGTACTGTCAAGTCAAATACAGAGCACAGACTTGGGAAACAGACTGGTTGGGTTTGAAGCCCTGCTCTGCCACTTTTATTAGCTATGTGACCTGAGCACATGAAAATAGATATGTTAAATTACTAACCTTTTAACATTTTAACTTTGAGCTTAGCAGTAATTTTTTGTTCTGGGAGACTGTGCTGTGCATTGTAAGATGTTGAGCAGCATCGCTGGCCTCTAACCCTAGAGGTAGCATCCCCACCACCACCACTGCCCCACTAGCAAAACTGTCTACAGATGTTACCAGATATCCCCTGGTTGAGAGGAAGAGGAGAGGAAACTGCCCCCAGTTGAGACCACTGCTGTAGAGAAATACTGTAAAATCTTTAAATCTTTAAAATCTTCAATTAAGGTAATAGATGTGCCTACTTTTAAGGATTTAGAGAGAAACAGACTTAGTTGAGAATCCTGGATCCTCTACTTACCTGCTATGTAACATTAGGAGAGTTAGTTAACTTCTCTAGTCTCAATATTTTTCATTAATAAAAAGAAGGATGATAATACCTACATCGTAAGACTGTTAAAAGCATTAAATGAGAGAACGTGTGGAAAGTATCTAGCAGAGTGCCTGATATATAATGAACATTTAACAAATATAAGTTCTCCAACCAGATCTCCAATCTTTAATATTATTATATCGAGCTCACAGTATCTTGTCATGCCATAAGCACTCTTAAATTAGTTCAGTCTTTCTAGCTACCTGCTAGCAATTTAATCAGATGTTCTAATGTATTGCCAAAGTTTCTGGAGTACAAATTTTTATGACACCATCTATACAGATATTCTAATTTCTGTATTTTGACTTTTTCCAATAAGGAATATCTTACACCAGAATTGTCGAGTGAAGTACAATCTCTTTGGTCCAAAGCTGCTAATCTCTTTGAGTCTGAGGGCGCCAAAGTAATTGAAGTGTCCCTGCCCCACACCAGTTACTCAATTGTCTGCTACCATGTATTGTGTACATCGGAAGTGGCGTCGAATATGGCAAGATTTGATGGGCTAGAGTATGGTAAGTTGCCTGTGTTTTGGATTTTTAAGGAAGTTGTCTCAAACATTTGAAAGGTTCGTTTATTAGTAGCAAAATATATTATTGCCAGGGATAATGTTAAGATTTAGAGAAGTAAATCAGTGAATCCTTTTACCTTTGTCATTTTAGCATTATAGTCACACTATTCATCATCATATCTCTGTATCTTCAGCTCACCCTCTGGACTGTGCATATCTTGAAGGTAGAGTATTTTAGCTTTGTATTATCAGTCCATACAGTGTGGTACCTGGCACAGGGTAGGAGCTCAGTAAACATCTGAATAAAATGAATGAATGAATGAGGGAGTGAACAACTGAAGTTTCCCTCTTCATTATCATTTTCTCTCTCCTTGCTTCCTGACAAGTCAGTCAGTCCAAAGGCAGATGAAAAAGAGAAACCATTAAGGTCAATCTCATGAAATTTTAGTATTGGTCACAAATGTGAATCTAGACCTGCTTTTCAGCCAAAACTTTACTTCCTTTTCAATTAATGTTTCGTGGGTTTTTGTTTGTTTGTTTTTGTTTTTTGTTATCAGGTCACAGATGTGACATTGATGTGTCTACTGAAGCCATGTATGCTGCAACCAGACGAGAAGGCTTCAATGATGTGGTGAGAGGACGAATCCTCTCAGGAAACTTTTTCTTATTAAAAGAGTAAGATAATCAGCTTAGGAATTTTCCCCATTCTTGAAAACTCCATAGTAAAGTAGTAGCATATCTGTCAAGTCTTGTAAGTTGAGATATTTGCTAAGGAAGCAAAATCCTTATGATTTAAATTAGAAATCGTAATTAAAGGCCCATTTATGGTACTTTTGGCTCCTGGTTATTCAAAAACAAACCAAATCATTGATGCTCTAGTTGAATGATTAGTACAAGCTAAGTAGGAAGCCCTGAAGGATTTTAGCCTTCAGGGCTTAAATGTCCCTTATTATTGCCACATTGTCTTACTGCTCTGAGAGCCTTAAGCAGGAAGTTACACTGGTGTCTCTTAAAAAACTTAGTGAATCAATGTAGTTTTCCCTTGCATCATGTATCTGTTCACTCCAAAAAAGAATTTTAAATTACTATGACTTTGGTATAAGTTTGTTCACCATCTTGTGAATAGGATTCATCTTCTATACTACCAGGTCTGTCTAAGAGGACATGAGAAGTGTGAAAAAGCAAGAGTGGTTGTACCAATAGCTTCCTGGGGTTTTGCTCTATGTCCCATAGATAGATAGATAGATAGATAGATACATACATACATACATAGCATTTTATTCATCTGTGCATCTCCTCAGGGCCAATAGTTAGGATTACTTTTTCCAAAGATACTATTTGAACAGCTACTGTGAAAAACAGCATGGAGATTCCCCAAAAAATTAAAAAGAGAATTACCATGTGATCCAGAAATCCCACTTCTGGGTATATATCTGAAGGAAAGAAATCACTGCCTCAAAGCATTATTCACAATAGCCAAGACATGGAAACAACCTAAGTGGCTGTCAACAGATGAATGGACAAAGAAAATATGGTGTGTGTGTGTGTATATATATATATGTAATAATGAATAATATTCCATTGTATGTATGTGTGTGTGCATGTGTGTGTGTGTGTATATATATATATATATATACACACACAGCAATTTTATAGTTAATTGTATCAATAAAGCTGGAAAACAAAAACTAAAATTATTATTTGATTAATGGGGAAATCAAAGGGCTTTGTTTATTTGCTTCCCTTCTAATGTTGTCTAATGTCTGAAAATGGTTGTTTCATTTTGTCTAGTTTTCGGTTGTTTAAAATGGCAGAGAAAATCCATCCCTAATATTCCCATCATTGATGGAAGCAGAAGTTGGGCTTTTGAACTATATTTAAAGTAGGAAGAAGTTTAATAGAAGTATTTGTTCTTTTATGAAAAGATATTGTTAGTACATTATTTAAGCCATCAGCTGTTGGGTAAATTATACGTGATGCCTGCATTCATCTCCCTATAGATCCTGTGGTCAAATGATAATAAGGACATCTGATATTTCTATAGCATTTTTCGGGATAAAAAGATTTCACATTTTTAACTCATTGTATTTGGTCCTCAGAAAGATTGGAGTTGTTATATCCATTTTTCAGGTGAGGAAACTGAAGTTAGAATGATTAATACTTTCGCCACCTTCATTAACAGCTTCAGGAGGATCTAAGGAGTATTTTCTTTTTCCATCTCTTTGCATCATTGACTTATAGTCACGCCTATGTCTGGCTAATTCCTTAATCTTTTCAGTAGAGTAAGCATTTTTTCTTTTGGGGGTGGGTGGGGAGTAACCATATCCTTTATTATTTTTTTTTTATTACCACAATTAGTTTAGTGAACATCTATCATCTCATATAGACACACCATTAAAGAAATAGGAAGAAAAAATTTTTTTCTTATGATGAGAACTCTTAGGATTTACTCTCTTATCAACGTTCGTGTATAACATACAGCCGTGTTAATTATATTTATCATGTTGTGCATTACATCCCTAGTACTTATTTATTTTATAACTGGAAGTTTGTACCTTTTGACCACCTTCATCCAATTCCCCCTCCCTCCACACCCCGCCTCTGGTAACAACAAATCTGATCTCTTTTTCTGTGAGTTTGTTTTTGAAGTACAATTGACCTACAACACTATGTTAGTTCCTGGTGCATAACATAAGTGACTTGATATTTCTCTGCATTTCAAAATGATCACCATGATACATCTAGTTGTCATCTGTCACCATACAAAGATATTACATAATTACTGACTGTAGTCCCCAAACTGTACATTTCATAGCTGAAAGTTTATAACTCTTAATCTCCTTCACCTATTTCTCTCCTTGCCCCTCACCCCCCTCTTCTCTGGCAACCACCTGTTTGTTTATCTATGACTCTTTCTGTTAGTTATGTTTGTTCATTTGTTTTTTGGATTCCACAGATAAGTGAAATCATACAGTATCTTTCTCTGACTTATTTCACTTAGCATGATACCCTCTAGGTCTATCCATGTTGTCACAGATGGCAAGATTTCATTCTTTTTTATGGCTAATTTTCCATTTTTTATATGTATTGATACTACATCTTTATCCATTCATCTACTGATGGACACTTTAGGTGGTTTCCAAATCTTAACTACTGTAAATAATGCTGCAATGAACATAAGGGTGCATATATCTTTTCAAATTAGTGTTTCTGTTTTCTTTGGATAAATACCCAGGAGTGGAATCGCTGCATTGTGTGGTAATTCTATTTTTAATTTTTTGAGGAATCGCCATACCGTTTTCCATAGTGGCTGCACCACTTTACATTCCCACCAACAGTGCACGAAGGTTCCCTTTTTCCTACATCCTTGCCAGTATTTGTTATTTGTTATCTTTTTTTTTTTTTTTTTTTTTTGCTGTATGTGGGCCTCTCACTGTTGTGGCCTCTCCCGTCCGGAGGACGCGCAGGCTCAACGGCCATGGCTCATGGGCCCAGCCGCTCCGCGGCATGTGGGATCTTCCCGGACCGGGGCACGAATCCGTGTCCCCTGCATCGGCAGGCAGACTCTCAACCACCGCGCCACCAGGGAAGCCCTGTTGTCTTTGATAATAGCCATTCTGAAAGGTGTGAGGTGATATTTCATTGTAGTTTTGAATTGCATTTCTCTGATGATTAGTGAGGTTGAGCATCTTTTCATGTGCCTGTTGGCACATCTGTATGTCTTCTTTGGAAAAATCTCTGTTCTGGGCCTCTGCCCATTTTTTAATTGGTTGTTTATTTTTTTGATGTTGAATTGTATGAGTTCTTTGCATGTTTTGGATATTAACCCCTTATCAGATACAGCATTTGCAAATATCTTCTCCCATTCAGCAGGCAGGCCTGAAGCATCTTTTCATGAATTTCACATTTCCATTCCTGGGCTATACCTGTCTGTAAAGTACGAAATTGCAAACACTGCATACTTTCCCCAGTTACTGTGTCCAGAGCTTGCTAGTTTCTAGTGTCTAATTCTGATGGCATGTTAGAATTTTCCAAAACTTCAGAGTCCTTATAATAATTATAACTATAGATGAAATAGGACATTATAATAATAGAAAGGATTGGAATGAGCCTCCAGAGACCTAAGTTCTAGTCCTTCCTCTACCCCTGTCAATCTTTGCAGCCTTTAGAAAGTCATTTAGTTGCTATGCACTTGATTTTCCTCACCTGAAAATGAATATTCTGGTTTAATGATGTCCCTGGAAGCGTTAATATTTTGTGATTATATGTACAGAATTGCATCTACTGGTGATTTTTAATTAATTCCAGTTATACAAACTTTTAGAGTAACAGTGTGGTTGAACAAAATTCATTTTTATGTGTTGTTAGGAATCTTACCGGCGCCTGCTCCAACAGGCCAAGAATCCAGTGATTCTTTAACAAGCCTTATGCATGAGAATTGATTCAAAGAAATAACAAAAAGCCCTTAAAGTGTCATCTGTTTTTTTAAACAAGCCTTATGCATGAGAATTGATTCAAAGAAATAACGAAAAGCCCTTAAAGTGTCGTCTACTTTTTTCCACAGAAACTATGAGAATTATTTTGTCAAAGCACAGAAGGTGAGACGACTCATTGCTCGTGATTTTGTGAATGTTTTTAACTCTGGAGTGGATGTCTTGCTAACTCCTACCACCTTGAGTGAGGCAGTGCCACACACAGAGTTCATCAGAGAAGACAACAGAACACGAAGTGCCCAGGGTGATCTTTTTACACAGGCTGTAAATATGGCAGGTGAGGATCCCTCAAGAACATTCTGGTTTTCTTCAATTTTTAGGTAGACACCCTGATCTTCGACTTAGGTTCTAGCTAGATTGTTCCCTAAACGCAATAGCTTGTCCTTCTGGAATGCTTGGGAATGTGTGTTTGTGTGTGCATGCGTGTATCTATAGGCTTGCACTTACCACACACACATACATTAATTTTCAAATCTACAGAAAAGTTGAAGTCGTATAATGAATACCCATATGTCCTTTGCTTGGATTCATCTTTGTTAACATTTTGCCTCACTTGCTTTCTCCTTCCTCTCTCTCTCTCTCTTTCACACACACACGCACACACACTCAGCTTTTATTTGAATAATTTGGAAGTTTCAACATCGTGTTACTTCACCCCTAAATACTTTAGCATGAATCGTCTAAGAATAAAGACATTCTCCTACATAACCACAATTCCATCATCACACCTAAGAAAACTAACACAAATACAATAATATTCCAAATACAGTTCATATTTAACTTTCCTCAGTTGTACCAAAAATGCCTTTTATAGGGTGTTTTCCCCGATATATTTATGATATCTCTTAAAGTCTAGAACAGTTCCCCAGTTCTGTATGTTCTACAACAGTCTGAACCACATCAGACTGTTATAATTTTTGTTTTAATCATCAAACATAATGTAGGAAACTCAAGGGCAGAGGGAACAGTCTGTTGTATTTATCTATCTATCCTTTTATTTACTGTGTTCATTTCTCCCTGATGTATCAGATCCTTTGCTTTACCATATCCTTTCTGTTTGGAGAACAGTTAGCCATTCTTTTAGGGTAGGTCTGCTGGCAACCAGTTCTCTTAGCTTTCTTCTGAGAATGTCCTGATTTTCCTTTCATTTTTAAAGGTTATTTTTGCTGGATATATGATTCTGATTTGACAGTTCTTTAGCACTGAAAAAATGCCTTGCTACTTTCTTCTGGCCTGCATAGTTACTGCTAAGAAATACCCAACCTTTTAAAAATTTTGTTTTAAGTGACATTGACTCTTTTGAGGAGTCTAGTACACTTGACCTGTAGGATATCCCATCTGCAATCTGAATTTGTCAGACTGCTTCCTCCTGATTGGGTTGAGTTAAACATTTTTGGTACAAATACTACATATGCTTCATGTCAAGAAACAGTTAAATATCAGTTTGTCCCACTTTTGGAAGCTAAGTTAATCCCTTGGTTAAGGAAGTAACTACCAGATATTTTCCTTATGAAGGCACGTTTTCCTTTTGTCAGTTGTAAGCAATTGGTGATGTAATACTTTGAGACAGTGTTTCCCAATAAACTTGAACCCACTTTTAGCATCTATTGATGATCCTTGCCTGAATTAAATATTACTTAGAGAATTACAAAATGCTGACTTTTCTAATTCTACCATTCCTTCTACATATGTTAGCTAGCAGCCTTCTCTAAAGAACAGCTTTCCTGGGACTTCCCTGGTGGCGCAGTGGTTACGAATCCGCCTGCCAGTGCAGGGGACATGGGTTCGAGCCCTGGTCTGGGAAGATCCCACATACCACAGAGCAACTAAGTCCGTGCATCACAATAACCGAGCCTGCGCTCTACAGCCCACAAGCCACAACTACTGAGCCCACGTGCCACAACTACTGAGCCCGTGTGCCACAACTACTTGTGCCACAACTACTGAAGTCCACACGGCTGGAGCCCGTGCTCTGCAACAAGAGAAGCCACCGCAGTGCAAAGCCTGTGTACCACAACAGAGTAGTCCCTGCTCGCCGCAACTAGAGAAAGCCTGCAAACAGCAACGAAGACCCAACGCAGCCAAAAAATACATAAATTAATTTAAAAAAAGAAAACATAATTTTTAAAAAAGCTTTCCTTTTTTAAAAGAATTCAATGTATTATAAGTAATTAACTGTCATTATTTTTGATGCTCAAATTTAACCAACAGTTGCGTATCCTTTAGACCAGCCCCCATTAATTTTTGAAAACTTTCTTATTTTATGGCATAACAAGATGTCCCAGGCTGTCCTACTTTCTCTTCCCCAAAACTAAAATTAAAACTACCCTGAATTACTATTTTTCATGTAACAAATTGGCAAAAATTCAAAAACTGAACAACACACTCTATAGGTGAGGCTGTAGGAAAACACTCATTTTGCTGATAGGAGTTGAAAAGGTACAACTTTTTTGGAGGGAAAGTTGGCAAAATATCTAATTACATATGCATTTATCTTTTGATGAAACAGTTCCTCTTCAGCTGAGAAACGTTCAGGAATACCAGAAAAATACACAAGGTAATTCACTGGGGCTTGGCATGAAATAGCTAAATACCGAAAACAACCAAAATCTCCAACCACAGAAGAATGGTTGAATAAATTATGGTAAAAGCACATGATGGAATACTATGCAGCTATAAAAAAGGAATGAAGAAGGTCTCTGTGAACAGATATACAGTGATTTCTAAGATATTAAATGAACAAAGGAAGATACAGAAGCATACATATAATTTTTGTGATTCTTTTTCATTAACCTTGTCTTGTACCTACTGGCACTGGAAAGTGGAAGAGGTCTCTGCATCTTAGGGTGGAGAATTAATCAACATTTAATGGGTCTCTTTCTTTTCCTCAGGGTTGCCAGCAGTGAGTGTCCCTGTGGCCCTCTCAAGCCAAGGGTTGCCAATCGGACTACAGTTTATTGGACGTGCATTTTGTGACCAGCAGCTTCTTACAGTTGCCAAATGGTTTGAAAAACAAGTACAGTTTCCTGTTATTCAGCTTCAGGAGCTAATGGATGATTGTTCATCAATCTTTGAAAATGAAACGTTAGCTTCTGTTTCTCTAAAATAGTAGTGATAACTATATCATGCAAATTATGACTTTTAAAGATTTTATATTCTAGAAAAGTCAAGTGATCTTGCAATTTGGTTCACTGTCAACACAGTCATTCCTTGGAATCGCTTTTTAAAATTCTTGTGATATAGTTAATTACTTATGAATAATCTGTCAGCATTTATTAAGCATCCACTAAGTATAAACAAAGTACAGGATTTCTATTATAATACAAGATACATGTTCCTGAAAAATGATGCATTCTGTAAAAATGTTCATTAAAAAGAACATTGCTTACAGTACTAGTACTGTACTGTAAGCAATGTAAGTATACTAGTAAACCTCTCAAAACTTGTACATCTTCGTAACCAAAGCACTAACAAAAACAGGAAGTGGTACCTCCAGAGATAACCTGGACAGCCCAGCTGACAGGCAACTCATCATGCGGTGGAGGCCGCCTCAGCGGATGTTAAAAATGCACAAAAACAATAAAATGGGAATATCCACTTCTAAGTCTGAGCAGAGCAGGTAGAGGAGGAGCTCTGAGCACAGGAGGAAGTGCAACCTGCTGGGGCCCAGAGTCCTGCAAGACAAGGGTGTGCCTCTCTCTCTGGGGAGAGCCCCAGGTGCAGACACTTCTCTAAGAATAGAGCTGCAATGACTAAGAACTTTTTTCCTTTCCTGCTAACAGTTAAAATCTTACTTCTGCCATTCCAGAGCCCCATGCCAAGGAACCAGAGTAACTCCATGTTACACTGAGTTCATTCTAGTTCGATCCCAAACAAGCTCAGTGATGCCATAGAGACATTTGTTGTGACCTAACAGACCAGACTGGACTCGAAACTTGGTAGCTAGTAGAGCATGGTTTTAGTGAGAAAGTTTCAAGATACACAAGTAAGATCCCATATGAAAAACTTGTATATAATTTGGTGAGGATGCCAAAGAGAAGAAGCCCGTGGACCTCCTCCCTTACCCCAGATTCTCTATTCCTTATGGTTTTCTTACCCTCTTGACTTTCTTTACAAGTGCTCTCTCTTTGGCCTCCTTGAGCACAAAGAAACATTAACAGGAATATGTATTCAGAATCTGAAAAAAAAATCTGATGAAAATCATACGTTTGCCCGCTATAAAGTTTCACTGTTGGATTTGTCTTTGCCAGAACACCATTGTCATCTCATATTTATCATGTGTTCTAATTTGACACTTGTTTATTGTTGATAAGTATAAGTGGGGAGCTGAATTATTATTTAACAGATTCACTTTGTTTAGTAAGAAAAAAGTCCTTTCTAAATATGAAAGACCTGAAGGAAAAACATAGGCAGAACCTTCCCAGAACCACTAGGATGTTGAGTGGTGGTAGTTTAACCTGCCTGGTACTTTTCATTAATAATTTTCTCTCCCCCTGGGATCCTCCCACTCCCAAATACTCTGATAAACTTTACATAAAGTTTTCTGTGCCAGGCCTGTAGGCCCACTAGGATTCTTAAATATTTTGACGTGAGTCCCTGAAAAAGGAAGAAATTCATGACAGAGAATTGCTTTACTTTATAACACGAGAAAACTCTTAGTTGGGGGAGCTAGTATGATGCAAATGGCAAGCAGATGAATCTTTGCCCCAGTCTTTCTTTTATGTGTGTATAATTCAAAATAAAAATTTTTCAAAGAATATTTATGTAATTTCTCTTATTCCTGTATCTCTGCTTGAGTTGCACTAACGATTTGAACTGGAAATAACGAAGTGAAACATTTACTGTTCTCACGTAATAACACCCAACTAGCGTGAAATGATACCTAATCTGTTCTTTCTTTTCCATCTTTACCCTAAATCTAGTAGATCTCATTTTGCCAAATCACTGTCTGGGAATTTAAGGGGAAAATGGTTTCTGTGTCTCAGCTAATTAAACCCTGAAATTGTTAGCAACAGGGCTGCCACAGCAGAGCACGTCAGAAAGGCGAAGGTGGCTGCAAGTGTAAGATGAGTTCCTTGATAAGACAGCAAAACAAAGCACTGCTAGAGTGAAAAAATGTGATGCGTTCACAAATCTTTGCACCCTGACACCACACAGCCAAATCCAAGCCAGATCCGTGTTGACCAACACTTAGCGTTACCAAGAAAATCGCTTGAAACCAGGGAGGCAGAATGTTCTATTTGAATGGCTATTTGACACCAGGTTGTTGGGAACACAGGACTGTGGGCCATCTAGAAAAGACAGCATGGTACAGAAGAGGAGTTTCTAAAAATGACAAAGGATGGTGATTCCTATGAGGAAATCACCTGCACCTTCTACAGTGGACAAGAAATATCTTTAGGATTTTAGAACAGGATCTAAAGAACAGTGAAAAGAGATCTGGTTACAGGGCACCAAAAAGTAGACCTCGGGGATTCTGTAAACTGTGTCATACCCTGTTCCAGTTTAAGTAAGGGAACAAACTAATGGGATTTTCACAATAGTTTCTGTTACGAACTTTCATTTATTAGCTACTTTTACTCTCCCTCCCTTTCCTCAAACATCTGTTTATGCTGAGGCTAAACATGTGTTGCCTGTGCGAGCCTAGGGTAAAATGTACTCATTGCGTTTAGAAGCACCAGAGGACCATTTAAAGTAGAAGGCTTTCCTCAGTTAGTTCATAACTTAAGCAGTGTGTACACTAGAACAAAACGCTGAAAGTTTAATGAAAGCAAATAACACGAGAAAACCCCAGCCAACATTAAATAAAAGGAATTACGGGATTTCAGAGGGGCTTTCATTTCTTTTTCTTTGTACCTCAATGGAATATAAATCCAAAAGGATTTTAGGCACTTTATTAGAAATGTATTATTACAATGGTATAAAAGTAAATAGTTGAGGAAATCACTGAATTGATAAAAATAGGGGAAGAGGTTAAAACCAAGAATAAGATTAAAAGTTAACAATGCTTGTCAAGGTATTTATTATACAGATGCTAAGACTGTGTAGTGTGATATGGTGGGAAATTTCCCAATTGCTTCCCTAGTGGGTAAGGCCACCAGATTTAAAAATCAGATATACCTGGGTTTGAATCCTATTACTGCCATTTACAAGCTGTGTAACTTGTCTGAGCTTCAGTATCCTGACCTGTAAAACGGAGGTAATATTTACTCCGAGGGAGGGTTGGGAGGATTAAGTTTAAATGATGCACTTAAAGCACCCAGCATAACAACACAGAATAAGTATTCAAAAGTTTGGAGCTATAAATATATGCATACAATCATGAAATTATCATTTTCCCATGGATGCTATAGATACACATTAAACTAATATGACCAAATTGCAATTTACTGAAAACTTATGCTAGAGACCAGCTATATAGCTCTCTGATGATCTGGCTTCCTCTGAGGATAAAGTTTAAAATACCTGGAAGAACTGATGGACTGCACATTTTTAAAGCAATTTCCGTGAGCCTATAATAAAGAATTGGCTAACACAGGGTTCAAAGACCCGGAGGTCTTTTTTTGTTTTTTTAACATCTTTATTGGAGTATAATTGCTTTACAATGGTGTGTTAGTTTCTGATGTATCACAAAGTGAATCAGCTATATGTATACATATATCCCCATATCTCCTCCCTCTTGCATCTCCCTCCCACCCTCCCTATCCCACCCCTCTAGGTGGTCACAAAGCACCGAGCTGATCTCCCTGTGCTATGTGGCTGCTTCCCACTAACTATCTATTTTACGTTTGGTAGTGTATATATGTCCATGCCACTCTCTTACTTTGTCCCAGCTTACCCTTCCCCCTCCCCATATCCTCAACTGTGTTTAACTTTTCGAGGAACAGCCAAACTTCTCCAAAGTGGCTGCACCGTTTTACATTCCCACCAGCAATATATGAGGGTTCCATTTGTCCATATTCTTGCTAACCCTTGTTATTGTCTGTCTTTGTTATTTTAGCAATCCCAGTGAGAGTGAAGTGATATCTCACTGTGGTTTTGATTTGCATTTTTCTAATAAGTAATGATATTGAATATCTTTTCATGTGCTGACTGGACAATTATATATATATATTTTTTGGTGGGGGGAAGAAATGTGTATTTAAATCCTCTGCTTATTTTAAAATTGGGTTGTCTTTTTATCGTTGAGTTTAAGAGGTTTTTTAAAAGATATATTTGGGACACAAGTCCCTTATCAGATATATGATTTGCAAATATTTTCTCCCATTCTGTGAATTGTCTTTTCATGTTCTTGATAGTTTTCTTAAAAGCAGTAAAGTTTTTTATTTTATTGAAGGCTAATGTACCTATTTTTGATTTTGTGGCTTTTGCCTTTGGTGTCACATATCAAATGTACCTGTAATGAGGCGGAGTCAAGATAGCAGATGGGAAGATGCAGAGTTAGCGTCTCCCCGCAACTAGGGGGCCTAACAGCTGCTGGTGGGGGATTCTGATGCCCAAGGAGATGGAAGGAACCCCAAAGTGAACCGGTAGGACATAGCGGGACTGAGGGGGGAGGAGAAGTGGAGGCCAGACAGGATTGGTGCCTCTGAGACTGGGGAGATCAGGAGAGGTAGAAGGGAGGGACTCTCCGGGAAGAGTGGGAGAGGAGCAGAGGGTGATCGCCAGGGCCACTTGGGCCGGGGAGCCTGCTGGGCTCCCAGGTTGATCCCCTGCCCTCAGAGCCGCCCCCCCAGGCCGCATAGGTCCTTGGGGGCATAGGACGGAGGCCAGGGAAACCAGGAGAGGCAGGCGGGAGAGGCCCTCCCAGACTGGAGGATGAGGAGAGGAGAGAAGGGCGTTTGCCTCACCCACTCGAGCCCAGGAAGCCTGCTGGGCTCCCAGGTGAGGTCCTCCGCCCTCTGAAACCAGGGGTGTGGGGCATGGCTGGGCCCTTCTGTTCCTTGAGCCTAAGCCCCACCCCTCACAGCCCCCAGGGCCTTTTCCAGCCATGTGGGTCCTGAGCATAGGCCCTGCCCACTGCCCAAACCCCACCCTTGCTTAGGCCCCACCCTCCACAGCCAAGGCCTCCCCCCCCTTTTTTTTCTTTTCCCTCCTCCTCCTCTTTACTGTTGTGGTACTGATGTACCTTCATTCATCTATATTTTAATTTATTCTTCCTAACATACCTGTTAGTTTCCTAGTCTAATTTTTTACTTTGTTATTGTTTTGTTTTTTCCCACCCCAGGTGGATTGCGGGATCTTGGTTCATGAACCCAGGGTCGGGCCAAAGCTCCTGTGGTGGGAGCTCCGAGTCCGAACCACTGGACCAACAGAGAACCTCAGACCCCAGGGAATATTCAAAGGAGTGAGGTCTCACGGAGTTCCTTATCTCAGCACCAAGACACAGCTCTACCCAAGAGCCTACAAACTCCACTGTTGGAAGCCTCAGGCCAAACAACCAGTAAGAAAGGAACACCAACCATTTAAAAAAAAATGAGATGGCAAAAAAATGTCACAGATGAAGGAGCAAGGTAAAAACCTACAAGACCACATAAATGAAGAGAAAATAGGCAATCTACCTGAAAAAGAATTCAGAATAATGACAGTAATGATGATCCAGAATCTCGGAAATAGAATGGAGGTATGGATTGAGAAAACAAAAGTAATGCTTAACAAAGATCTAGAAGAACTAAAGAACAAACAAACAGAGATGAACAGCACAATAACTGAAATGAAAAATACACTAGAAGGA
This sequence comes from Globicephala melas, assembly GCF_963455315.2. Lineage (NCBI taxonomy): Eukaryota > Metazoa > Chordata > Mammalia > Artiodactyla > Delphinidae > Globicephala > Globicephala melas. The sequence goes on from NC_083327.1 coordinate 37,073,746, forward strand.
ATCAATAGCAGAATAACTGAGGCAGAAGAACGAATAAGTGAGCTGGAAGACGAAATGGTGGAAATAAACTACCGAGGAGCAGAATAAAGAAGAGAGAACAAAAAGAACTGAAGACGGGCTTCCCTGGTGGCGCAGTGGTTGAGAGTCCGCCTGCTGATGCAGAGGACATGGGTTCATGCCCTGGTCCGGGAAGATCCCACATGCCACGGAGCGGCTGAGCCCGTGAGCCATGGCCACTGAGCCTGCATGTCCGGAGCCTGTGCTCTGCAATGGGAGAGGCCACAAAAGTGAGAGGCCCGTGTACCACAAAAAAAAAAAAAAAAGAATTGAAGACAATCTCAGAGACCTCTGGGACAACACTAAATGCACCAACATTAGAATTACAGGGGTCCCTGAAGAAAAAGAGAAAAAGAAAGGGTCTGAAAAATATTTGAAGAGATTATACAGTTGAAAACTTCCCTAACATGGGAAATAGTCACCCAAGTCCAGGAAGCACAGAGTCCCATACAAGATAAATCCTAGGAAAAACACACCAAGACACATAGTAATCAAAGTAACAAAAATTAAATTCAAAGAAAAAATATTAAAAGCAGCAAGGGAAAAACAAAAAATAACATACATAAGGAATCCCCATAAAGTGATCAGCTGATTTTTCAGCAGACATGCTGCAGGCCAGAAGGGAGTGGCAGAATATAGTTAAAGTGATGAAAGAGAAAAACCTACAACCAAGATTACTCTACCCAGCAAGGATCTCATTCAGATTCGATGGAGAAGTCAAAACTTTTCAGACAAGCAAAAGATAAGAGAATTCAGCACCAACAAACCAACTTTAAAACAAATGCTAAAGAAACTTCTCTAAGCAGGAAACACAAGAGAAGAAAAAGACCCACAAGAACAAGCCCAAAACAATTAAGAAAATGGTAATAGGAACATACATATCGATAATAACCTTGAATGTAAATGGATTAAATGCCCCAGCCAAAAGACACAGACTGGCTGAATAGATACAAAAACAAGACCCATATATATGCTGTCTACAAGAGACCCACTTCAGACCTAGGGACACATACAGACTGAAAGTGAAGGGATGGAGAAAGATATTCCATGCAAATGGAAATCAAAAGAAAGCTGGAATAACAATACTTGTATCAAATAAAATAGACTTTAAAATAAAGACTGTTACAAGAGATAGGAGGGACACGACATAATAATCAAAGGATCAATCCAAGAAGAAGATATAACACTTATAAATGTATATCCACCCAACATAGGAACACCTCAATACATAAGGCAAATGCTAACAACCATGAAAGGAGAAACTGACAGTAACACAATAATGGTAGGGGACTTTAACACCCCACTTACACCAATGGACAGATCATCCAAACAGAAAACAAATAAGGAAACACAAGTTTAAATTATACTTTAAACAAGATGGACTTAATTGATATTTATAGGACATTCCATCCAAAAGTGGCAGAATACACTTTCTTCTCAAGTGCACACGGAACATTCTCCAGGATAGATCACATCTTGGATCACAAATCAACCTCGGAAAATTTAAGAAAATTAAAATCATATCAAGCATCTTTTCTGACCACAAAGCTATGAGACTGGAAATCAATTACAGGAAAAAACTAAAAAACACAAATACATGGAGACTAAACAGTGTGCTACTAAATAACCAAGAGATGACTGAAGAAATCAAAGAAGAAATTTAAAAATACATAGAAACAAATGACAATGAAAACACGATGACCCAAAACCTATGGGATACAGCAAAAGCAGCTCTAAGAGGGAAGTTTATAGCAATACAATCTCACCTCAAGAAACAAGAAAAATCTCAAGTAAAGAATCTAACCCTACACTTAAAACAACTAGAGAAAGATGAACAAAGAAAACCCAAAGTTAGTAGAAGGAAAGAAATCATAAAGATCAGAGCAGAAATAAATGAAATAGAAACGAAGCAAACAATAGCAAAGATCAATAAAACTCAAAGCTGGTTCTTTGAGAAGATAAACAGAATTGATAAACCATTAGCCAGACTCATCAAGAAAAAAAGGAGAGGACACAAATCAATAAAATTAGAAATGAAAAAGGAGAAATCACAACTGACAATGCAGAAATACAAAGGATTATGAGAGACTACTACAAACAACTACATGCCAAAAAAATGGACAACCACAAAGAAATGGACAAATTCTTGTAAAGGTACAGTTTTCCAAGACTGAATCAGGAAGAATTAGAAAATATAAACAGACATATCACTAGTAATGAAATTGAAACCGTGATTAAAAATATTCCAACAAACAGGGCTTCCCTGGTGACAGAGTGGTTAAGAATCCGCCTGCCAATGCAGGGGACACAGGTTCAAGCCCTGGTCCAGGAAGATCCCACATGCTGTGGGGCAACTAAGCCCATGCACCACAACTACTGAGCATGAACTCTGGAGCCCGCGAGCCACAACTACTGAAACCGGCATGCCTAGAGCCTGGGCTCTGCAACAAGAGAAGCCACTGCAGTGAGAAGCCTGTGCACTGCAACGAAGCGCAGCCCCCGCTCTCTGCAACTAGAGAAAGCCTGCATGCATCAACAAAGACCCAATGCAGCCAAAAATAAATAAATATATATATATTCCAACAAACAAAAGTCCAGGACCAGATGGCTTCACAGGCAAATTCTATCAAACATTTAGAGAAGAGCTAACACCCATCCTTCTCAAACTCTTCCAAAAAACCGCAGATGGAGAAACACTCCCAAATTCATTCTACAAAGCCACCATCACCCTCATACCAAAACCAGAAAAAGATATCACAAAAAAAATTATAGACCAATATCACTGATGAACATAAATGCAAAAATCCTGAACAAAATGCTAGCAAACAGAATCCAACAGCACTTTAAAAGGCTCATACACCATGATCAAGTGGGGTTTATCCCAGGGGTGCAAGGATTCTTCAATATATGCAAATCGATCAGTGTGATGCCCCACATTAACAAATTAAGGAATAAAAGCCATATGATCATCTCAATAGATGAAGAAAAAACTTTTGACAAAATTCAACACCCATTTATGATAAAAACTCTCCAGAAAATGGGCACAGAGGGAACTTACCTCAACATAATAAAGGCCATATATGACAAACCCACAGCAAGCATCATACTCAATGGTGAAAAACTGAAACCATTTCCACTAAGATCAGGAACAAGACAAGGATGTCCACTCTCGCCACTCTTATTCAACATAGTTTTGGAAGTCCTAGTCACAGCAATCAGAGAAGAAAAAGAAAAGGAATACAAATTGGAAAAGAAGAAGTAAAACTGTCACTGTTTGCAGATGACATGATACTACACACAGAAAATCCTAAAGACTCTACCAGAAAACTACTAGAGCTAATCAATGAATTTGGTAAGGTTGCAGGATACAAAATTAATGCACAGAAATCTCTGGCGTCCCTATACACTAATGATGAAACATCTGAAAAAGAAATTAAGGAAACACTCCCATTTACCATTGCAACAAAAAGAATAAAATACCTAGGAATAAACCTACCTAGGGAGACAAAAGACCTGTATGCAGAAAACTATAAGACACTGATGAAAGAAATTAAAGATGATACCAACAGATGGAGAAATACACCATGTTCTTGGATTGGAAGAATCAACATTGTGAAAATGACTATACTACCCAAAGCAATCTACAGAGTCAGTGCAATCCCTATCAACATTGTGAAAATGACTATACTACCCAAAGCAATCTACAGAGTCAGTGCAATCCCTATCAAACTACCAATGGCATTCTTCACAGAATTAGAACAAAAAATTTTACAATTCATATGGAAACACAAAAGACCCCAAATAGCCAAAGCAATCTTGAGAAAGAAAAATGGAGTTGGAGGAATCAGGCTCCCTGACTTCAAACTATACCACGAATCTACAGTAATCAAGACAGTATGGTACTGGCACAAAAACAGAAATATAGATCAATGGTACAGGATAGAATGCCCAGAGATAAACCCACACACATATGGGCACCTAATTTACAACAAAGGGGGCAAGAACATACAATGGAGAAAAGACAGCCTCTTCAATAAGTACTGCTGGTTAAACTGGACAGCTACATGTAAAAGAATGAAATTAGAATACTCCCTAACACCATACACAAAAATAAACTCCAAATGGATTAAAGACTTAAATGTAAGACCAGACACTATAAAACTCTTAGAGGAAAACATAGGAAAAACACGCTTTGACATAAACCACAGCAAGATGTTTTTTGACCCACCTCCCAGAGTAACAGAAATAAAAACAAAAATAAACAGGTGGAACCTAATGAAACTTAAAAGCTTTTGCACAGCAAAGGAAACCATAAACAAGACAAAAAGACAACCCTCAGAATGGGAGAAAATATTTGCAAATGAAACAACAGACAAAGGATTAATCTCCAAAATATACAAACAGCTCATGGAGCTCAATATCAAAAAAAACAATCCAGTTAAAAAATGGGCAGAAGACCTAAACAGACATTTCACCAAGGAAGACACACAGATGGCCAAGAGGCACATGAAAAGATGCTCAACATCACTAATTACTAGAGAAATGCAAATCAAAGCTACAGTGAGGTATCACCTCACACCAGTCAGAATGGCCATTATCAAAAAATCTAGAAAGAATAAATGCTGGAGAGGGTGTGGAGAAAAGGGAACCCTCCTGCACTGTTGGTGGGAATGGAAATTGATACAACCACTATGGAAAACAGTATGGAGGTTCCTTAAAAAACTAAAAATAAAACTACCATATGACCTAGCAATCCCACTACTGGGCACATACCCTGAGAAAACCATAATTCAAAAAGAGACATGTACCCCAATGTTCACTGCAGCACTATTTACAATAGCCAGGACATGGAAGCAACTTAAATGTCCATCGACAGATGAATGGATAAAGAAGATGTGGCACATATATACAATGGAATATTACTCAGCCATAAAAAGAAACGAAATTGAATTATTTGTAGTGAGGTGGATGGACCTAGAGTCTGTCACACAGAGTGAAGTTAAGTCAGAAAGAGAAAAACAAATACCATATGCTAACACAGATATGGAATCTAAAAAAAAAAAAAAAAAAGTTTATGAAGAACCTAGGGGCAGGACAAGAATAAAGACGCAGACGTAGAGAATGGACTTGAGGACACGGGGAGGGGGAAGGGTAAGCTGGGACGAAGTGAGAGAGTGGCATGGACATATATACACTACCAAACGTAAAATAGATAGTTAGTGGGAAGCAGCCGCATAGCCCAGGGAGATTAGCTTGGTGCTTTGTGACCACCTAGAGGGGTGGGATATGGAGGGTGGGAGGGAAACCCAAGAGGGAGGAGATCTGGGGATATATGTATATGTATAGCTGATTCAGTTTGTTATATAGCAGAAACTAACACACCATTGTAAAGCAATTATACTCCAATAAAGATGTTAAAATAATAAAATAAAATAAACAAGTCATATTCATTGGAAGTAAAGAGATAAAATGATCACTTTTAGATTATACTAATTGCATACTTAGAAAATTCAAGAGAATCAAATAAGAAATTCTAAATAATGTAAGAATTGAATAAAGTGGCTGAACACAAAATTAATGTTCAGAAATAAATAATCTTTCTATATACAAATAAGAATCTGTTAGAACCGCTTTGTCCAACACAGCAGCCACTAGCCACACGTAACTATTTCAATTTTAATAACAAAGAAAATTTTAAATTTGGTTCATTAGTAACATTAGTCATACCCCAAGTCCTCAATAGTCACTTGAAATTTGGAGGGAAGGAGCTAATTTGGAATTATTTTCCATAGGCCCTATGAAAAAATAAACAAGCAATAAAGGCCAGGAAAATTCTGAAGAATAGTAATAACGGAAACAGTCCTATAAGATATCAAAACACATTACAAGGCTATAATAAAGTGTTTGAATAGACTGCTCTATAATAAATAAAACAGAATAGGAATTCTAGAAACTTACTCCAACACCTATAAAAATTTTGCATGTGATAAAGGAGGCATTTCAAATCAGTGGTAAAGAGAAATTATTCAATAAATCATGTTAGGACTAGACTTCTAGAAAAAAAACTGTATCCCTACTTCACTTCTTACTCCAAAATAAATTGCAAATGTAGCAAAGATGTAAACATAAAAGAAAGCCCTATTACAGGTTTGCTTATAGTAGCAAAGGATTGGAGACAACCTGAAGGCCCTTTAATGATTAAATAATCATGGTATATACATTCAATTTAATACTATTTAGTTAATGGGAAAGAATATTTGTATTATGTTCAGATAATATAAGTGGGCCACATAAGTGGCCCATTATCATTCCTTGTTAACAAAGAGGCAACCAATCCCTTCTAAATATATCAGATTTGTTTAATTCTTTTTGTCTTCACCTGCACTAAGGTTGCCAAGTGTCCAGCACTGAATTGTGGTTTAGCTTTCTGTCCAGCAAAAGGAAAAATTTAAAACTAGATACAAGATGCCTTTATCATTAAAAACTTACTGGAAAAATTTTTTAGAAATAACATTATCCTGGTGGGTAGACAAAGCAGTGTTTTTAATAAGGGGAAAAGAGGAATACCTGAATAAATGACACCATTTGTGGTGTCTCTGTCGTAACAGATATTTTTAATTTTTTATACAAAATTTGAGATCTAATCTATTGGCTTCCTATCACGTAAAGGGAGGTTTTTAAATTTACAGTCTTCCACCTCATACACACACACAAAACACACGTTTCTTCTCTCAATTACAGCATAATTTTTGGTTAGATAAAAATTTAGCATTTACATTATTACAAGTAAGCTGCAGTGGATGCTGTGATGAGCCACCCAGCTCCCTCCTTAGTACAGAATATATCCCCCAGCTGCTGGAGGCACTGCTGGCAGACGCCTCGCCACCGGCAGCCTTGGAATTAGCTTCTGAGAGTCGGCTCACGGATGTCAAGACCCCTTCCCAGATATGGTGAGTGGCTGTCATTCAACGACTGCTCAGCATGGAGGTAAAAGGCCCTCACTGCAACTTGGGAAAATCCTCAAGGGCCAGCCCAGCTTTAGAGCTCCCTATGGGTTCAGCTAAGGCCTTTATGAAGGCCAAATTTTTCATCTGCCCAATCCTGCTTCCTTGCTTTTCTTCCTTCCCACAGGTATTGATCTCAAGAGCTCTCCCTAATAAACCTCCTGCCTGCCAATCTCTGTCTCCGAGGCTCCTTTCAAGGAACGCAACCTGTGACAGTGGGTACCAGAAATGGTCTGAGAAAGCAGTTGCTAGGATGGGATTTTGGAGCTGGATCTGCCGTCTGGTTCGCAGAGCCCCAGTGTTGGTGGAAGGGGAAGCAGACAGCACAAGGCAACAGTGCAATTGTTAAACGTTCACTGGTGGTAGCAAAAGCACTAGCTGATGCATTGTATCAGGCATTTGAACAATAGGGGGAAAATGATAATATTGGTAAAAGGACAGTGAAAGTGGCTATCGCTAAACTCAATTCATGCTTTGGAAAAAGATAACAGACTAAGAGTGATTAATTGACTTCATAAAGTGTGCAAATGTGAAAGCCAGAAGGCCTCCTTGGTAGCATGTAAAAAATCTTTTTTCTCCTGCAGCAAAGATGTAGAGAAAGCTGAGGACCAGGCTCAGGACTTAATCATAAGGGTAGCAGAGCTCCAAAAAAGTTAATCTCTCAGACAAGGCAGGCTTGCTCTGCCAAGATCAGGGCCCTGGTTAAACACACAATAGGAGCCTGAGGAGAGGATGGAGACCTCTGGATTGAGGCACCTGCAGAACTGCTCCATCCCCCGCCTATTACGGGCTAGCCCTCCCCTCTTCTAGAAGACAATTTGAAGGCCACACCCCTAGGAAACAGCACGACCCCCTCAGATCTGCCCCAACCTCCCAGCCTGGCCACCAGGCCAATCACTAGATTTAAGTCACAACACAACTCAGCTGAGGAGTGCAGGACTCAGCAAACAGGTCCTGGTAGGGCCGGGAGAGAATCCATGGGACAAGATTCAAAGGGTGTTGGATCAAAGCAGGCAAACTTTACTTTGGATTCAACACCCTGGCAGGAACCCCAGGAGACGGTGCGAGCATGCTAGCAGGATGACCCCAGGAAGTAAGGAAAAAGCAATGATCCGCATAAGTGAGGTTTAAACGCCAGCATTGCCCTGTCAGATGGTGGAAGAAGGGGTAAAAGGCTCAGAGAAGTGGGCGTGTCAGAGTGGATGTACTCTATAAGGCATAGATGACTGTGCTGGGGGGCAGCACCAGAGTATATACGATTTATCAAAGCAGTAAGCGACGTGCTGGCGAGAGGGGTGCCAATGGCTCTAAGACTTCAGCGGTAGCTCTCCTCCACAGACCAGGGATGAAGTGCTGTCTTTACAGAGCTCGGCTCACTGACAGCAGTGAGAGGGATAGGACAACTCCCACCTTTGCCCCAACCCCGTCCTCATAGAGGCCAGTGGTGGTACTTAGCCATCAGAAGCCAGGTGGATGCAATTACTGTAATGAGCGGTAGGGTTGAAGTGGCAGCCAAGTGGCCTGACCTACATAGAGTTACGGAGATGGTAAATAAGCGTAGTGTTCCCAGAAGCAAACGCATGAGTAGCCAAAGAAGGTACTACTTAACCTGTACAAACAAAAGAAATCAAGGATGGAAGATGAAGGCAGTCATCCCAATGAAAAGTCAGGATGCCTTTTGCTCATTTTACAGAACGGAGCCAGGTTTGGGGCCCGGAACCCATCAATTAAAAGAGGCCAGGGCTTCCCTGGTGGCGCAGTGGTTGAGAGTCCGCCTGCAGATGCAGGGGACACGGGTTCCTGCCCCGGTCCGGGAAGATCCCACATGCCGCGGGGCAGCTGGGCCCGTGAGCCATGGCTGCTGAGCCTGCGTGTCTGGAGCCTGTGCTCCGCAACGGGAGAGGCCACAGCAGTGAGAGGCCCGTGTACTGCACAAAAAAAAAAAAAAGAGGCCAGGTGCCCAGGAAGGCGCAAGTGTTCATAGTAATGATTTCCTAGTCCTTCTCCAATGGAATCCATGGCCATTTACTTGGGTAACTCTACACTGGGGGAAGTGGAAGACCGAAACACTATAAGGACAGTTGGACACAGGGTCCAGGTTGACATTAATGCCCAGAGCCCTGAAACAGCAGTATGGAACCCTGTTAGAGTGGGGGCCAGTATCATGGATGTGTGTGTGACCTGTGAGGTTCTAAGTGTGGTTTAGTTCTTGGTTTAATGCTCTGATATTGCCCTTTTGAAATTCTTAACAGCTTTCGAACAAGGGACCCTGCCATGTTCAGCTTGTGCTGGGCCCTGCAGAGTATGTAGTTGGCCCTAGTGGGAATATATGAGTGGCCTGGAAATGAATGCAGCTCTAGCCGAGGTGTGGCTTACTGTGCATCTGTTGGGTCTGCAGACCCATCTGTAATACTTTCCTGGTCTCTGACTATATACTTGGGATAGACATTCCCAGTAACTGACAGCAAGCACCATTCTGCCTCCTTGGCCTGTGGGATAAGAGCTATCACAGTGAAGACGGCCAAGTGGAGAGCGCTGAAACTGCCAATCTCTTACACTTACATACACACACACACACATACACACACACACACACACGGCCAAGATAGTAAATAAAAAACAATATTGCATCACAGAGGATCTGGCAGAAATTAGTGCCACTCTTAAAAACTTAAAGAATGCAGGGGTGGTGTGTGGACCCCATAATACCTCCATTTAAATTGACCAATCTGTCCTCTGCAAAAAAACAATAAAACAAAACCAGAATTTGAAGGGTAACAGTGGACTATTTAAATGTAAACAAGAACTAGCCCTGATTACAGAGGCTGTATCAGATGTGGTATATTTCCTAGACCCCATTTAAATTCCACCAACCGTCCAAACCACCCCTCTTTTTCTTTTAAGGTCTAGATTCTCATATGGAATCATATTTATGTGTCAGTCTGAAACAGTTCCACAGTCTTTCCCTGTCTCTCAAGTCATCAACAGTCTTTCCCTGTCTCTCAAGTCATCAACAGTCTTAAGAGGCTTCCCTGGTGGCGCGGTGGTTAAGAATCTGCCTGCCAATGCAGGGGACACGGGTTCGAGCCCTGGACCAGAAAAGAAGCTTCACTTATAATGTTTTTGAAATCTTCAACTGCTCCCTATAATATTTCTGTTTTCTCCAAGTCCCTTCTTTCTTCTTGTTTCTTCTCTTTCATACTGGAGGTTTTCTTAAAATACCTGGCCTCCCTCGGCTGTCTGTTTCATGAGAATGGGGCACCGAAAACCTATGTTTAGAAGCTATGGGGAAGGAGAGGAGGGAGAGATTATTGACTGATAGATTCTACTGTAGGGCTTAGGGTGATCTGGACAGGCTTGGTCAGTTTCTCATAATAATCCTCCAGTCACATGCCTGGATAATGCATTTGTGGATGTCTATGTTCTCAGAGCTTAGTCGAGCAAGAGGCTAGAATCCCACTGGCTTTATTAGATTCTTACATAATACCCACATTCAGTATGAAACCTTTACTTCACCTTCTCAGAATCAGCCTCTCTAAAGAATGAATTGCTGGCAGCCAGAGGATAGGGTTTTCTGCCTGGTGCCTCCTGCTCCTAGCCTTTGGGGAATTCTCTGGCGAGAACAAACCTGCTTCTGGACTCTCCCTTAGAGCTACTTTTGGTTTTTTTCTGATTCCCTAAATCAATGGTTATGAACCAGGGACAACTTTGCACTCAGAAGACATTTGGCAATACTGGAGATATTTTTGGTTGTCACAGTTGGGGAGGAGATGCTACCAGCATCTAGTGGGTTGAAGCTAGGGCTGCCGCCAAACATCCTACCAGGCCCAGAACAGCTCTTTACAATAAACAATTAGCTGGCCCCAAGTGTCAACAGTACCCTGTTGAGAAGCTCTTACCTAAATCATTCAGCGCAAATATTGCTTCTAGCTTCTAGTTTTTGGATGCCACCTCATTTTTTCTTCCACTCTCAGGTTTTGTACCTTTATGCCTTTTAAAAATCCTTTCCTGACATTTAAGAGTTAGTCCTAGTAAACATAATTGTTTAACTAGCACATTTGACCTAAACTCACATGGTGGAATTTGAATTTGAATTTGTTGAAAATATTTCAATTCCTGTCTCAAATGCTGGCTTAGATGAATGGTTAGTGTTAGGAAGAATGTGTGAACCAAAGAGTGAAACAGGATGCATGTGGAATCAGTAAGAAATGGACTTTGGGTCTTATGGAACATTCCATACAGTTGTTCTGAAGGTAAGCTGTCCTTTTTTTAAAAAAAATAAATTTATTTATTTATTTTTGGCTGTGTTGGGTCTTCGTTGCTACATGTGGGCTTTCTCTATTTGCGGCGAACGGGGGCTACTCTTCATTGTGGTGTGCGGGCTTCTCATTGCGGTAGCTTCTCTTTGTTGTGGAGCACAGGCTCTAGGTGCACGGGCTTCAGTAGTTGTGGCTTGTAGGCTCTAGAGCACAGGCTCAGTAGTTGTGGCTCGCAGGCTCTAGAGGACAGGCTCAGTAGTTGTGGTGCACAGGCTTGGTTACTCTGCAGCATGTGGGATCTTCCCAGACCGGGGCTCGAACCCATGTCTCCTGCATTGGCAGGCAGATTCTTAACCACTGCGCCACCAGGGAAGCCTCTTAAGGCTGTTGATGACTTGAGAGACAGGGAAAGACTGTGGAACTGTTTCAGACTGACACATAAATATGATTCCATATGAGATTCTAGACCTTAAAAGAAAAAGAGGGGTGGTTTGGACAGTTGGTGGAATTTAAATGGGGTCTAGGAAATATACCACATCTGATACAGCCTCTGTAATCAGGGCTAGTTCTTGTTTACATTTAAATAGTCCACTGTTACCCTTCAAATTCTGGTTTTGTTTTATTGTTTTTTTGCAGAGGACAGATTGGTCAATTTAAATGGAGGTATTATGGGGTCCACACCACCACCCCTGCAATCCAAGTTGCCATTTTTTTAAAAATAAGAAATGAATAAATGAAAGCTACAGAGAGCAAAAACTACATTATCACTTGAAATGTATAAAATACTTTTTAATCTTCACAGGGGCTGATCAGAATTTTTTTTTTTTTTTTTTTTTTTTTTGCAGTACGCAGGCCTCTCACTGTTGTGGCCTCTCCCGTTCCGGAGCACAGGCTCCGGACGTGCAGGCTCAGCGGCCATGGCTCACGGGCTCAGCCGCTCCGCGGCATGTGGGATCTTCCCGGACCGGGGCACGAACCTGTGTCCCCTGCATCGGCAGGCGGACTCTCAACAACTGCGCCACCAGGGAAGCCCAAGAGTTAAGTCTTTGGTTGAAAATCATACACATACTCCTCCAACATTTCTGGTTGTGTCTTTTTCCATGAAAAACCTCCATGGTTCTCAAAAACACAAGAGAAATAGCTGAATAAGTAAATCTTGATTAAATTTGTATATTCATTACTAAATAATTGTTTCAATTGTGTAATTCCATTTACTATAATTTGAAGAGAAAGGTATTTGTGTGGCCTAGAAAGAACATGTAAGACTCAGTCATCATAGTTTTTTTATAGATAAAATGATTCTGAAGCTAAATTATTTTAGCAATTCTTGACATAAAGATAAAGGCAAAAACATACATATTTTTCTCTGATGCCCTTTTCCACTCTTACAAGAAAAAAATAAACAACTGCATTTCAAAGAAAGTATATTAGTTGCCTAAGATTTGATCGGTTTTTAAACTATCAGGGAATTTGTTCCTTTTGAGAAATGAGAAAGCCTAGCTATGACCTGGAAGTGAAATATAGAGCTCTCATAACCACAGCAAGACCAAAAATCAATCTCCCAGATCTATGCCAAAGTCAACCCTTCCAGTCCCTCCCACCTGAGACATAGATAGTTCATTGAATTCTACTCCATGGCATTGAGGAATGAAGCCTGTCAGGCGGTTTCTGCATGTCAGTGAGGGCGACCTTTCTGCTGGAGGTCAGCCTGGGAGGGAACTCCTAGGCAGCAGGGTCAAGGCCGCAAGTTGTGACACAGCAAGTTGGCAGCATCGCGTGACAGCTTGCTCTAGACTCTCCTTCGTGCGTGGCTTCGGTTTCTAACGCCACACAAAGCACTTCAAGACAAAAGGCTAGAAATGCTACCCCTCCTGAGACTTGCAGAGAAACCGTAGCTATAAGCCAATTCCCTGCCCTACACTCAGTGAAAATACTGTTACGCAGCCTCCCACAGGGTTTCCACAGAGGTAAACCTACAGAACTTCTGAAAATATTATTAATAATCCACTAATTGTTTTCCTGCACCTCCTCCACTCCCATCAAATGACTCTGAAGTCTAATTTCTTTTGCTCTGACAAACAGAGCAAGGGAAGAATCCATGATCTCAAGGGAGATAAAGGCAAAGCAGAGATAAGGCCAGGGACCCTGGAATGGTGTCCATATTCACACATCCCCTCTTGGATGTCCCCTGTACCACCCCTCCCCGCTTTACAACCCATTTCTGTTTCAGTAATCCTAGGAATCATCAGAAAGGGGGTGGGGGGGGTGGGGGGAAGGGTGTTTTTCATCCAACACAAAGTATTCAGCTGGGACTTCCCTGGTGGCACAGTGGTTAAGAATCCATCTGCCAATGCAGAGGACACGGGTTCGAGCCCTAGTCCAGGAAGATCCCACATGCCACAGAGCAACTAAGCCTGTGTGCCACAACTACTGAGCCTGTGCTCTAGAGCCCGCGAGCCACAACTACTGAGCCCATGTACCACAACTACTGAAGCCCGTGTGCCTAGAGCCCACGCTTGGCAACAAGAGAAGCCCACCCACCGCAACGAAGAGTAGACCCTGAGAAAGCCCGTGCACAGCAATGAAGACCCAATGCAGCCATAAACAAACAAACAAAGTATTCAGCAAGCCTTTCTCTACCCTCTTACAGCCTCCGGCTGGGCCTGAGGATTAAGCTGATAGGAGACAGATTAACAGGAGGAAAGCATGCAAATTCTATTTAGTAGTTTTACACGCACATAGGAGCCTTCCCAGGCAAATGAAGACCCAAAATGCAGTTAGGCCTGAGTGGTTAGACACTAGGTTGAACAACAAGTAGTCACTGTGGAAAAGTAACTAAAATGTCTGTGCAGGCTAAAGGAAGATGAAGGTTATCCTAACAAGGTCTGTTTGTACAGATCTCTCTTAGCCTCAACTTTCCATCTCTGCTGATAAGAACGTTTCTTTCCTCCGGTATGGGGGAGGGCATCGTTCACGTGGGAGTTTTATCTCCTGCTTTTAGGAAGAAAGGTGAGGTCAGCACACCTTTCTCGCATGTGCTGTTTTTCAAGTGCCTTTATCTGAAGATCATCCTTATGACAAAGTGGTATGTTTGGGGGTGGCCATGCGGCTTATAGGATCTTAGTTCCCCGACCGGGGATTGAACCTGGACCCCAGCAGTGAAAGTGCCAAGTCCTAACCACTGGACCACCAGGGAATTCCAAACAAGGTGTTATAGACTGAACTGTGTCCCCCTCAAAATTCATACGTTAAAAAAAAAAATTTATAGGTTGAAGTCTTAACCCCTAGTACCTTAGAATGTGACTATATGGAGATAGGACCATTTAATTAAGGTTAAATGAGGTCATATGGGTGGGCCCTAATCCAACATAACCCATGTCCTTATAAAAAGGGATACTGGGGCACAAGCACAGAGGATCCACCATGTGAGGACACAGCAAGAGGGCAACCATCTGCAAGCCAAGGGGAGACACCACAGAAGGATCCAACCCTGCAGAAACCTTGACCTCAGATTTCTGGCCTCCAGAACTGTGAGAAAACGCATTTCTGTTGTTTGAGCCACCCAGTCGTGATATTTTGTTATGGCGGCCTGAGCAGGTTAATATACAAGGTAAAAGAGTATCACATAAAATGTTTTCCTGAGGAACTATGTAGACTTTCCCCTTGATAAATTCCAGCAGTCTTAAAGCACAAGAAGATATATCTAAAGGAGTTCTGTAGCTAGTGAATGATTAAACTTAGAACCTGACTATTTACAATCAGTGCTGTCTCCCGAAAGGTTACATCTTACAGGCTCTTGTCCGATGTGTGTGTTCTCCCTCCTGGCTCTGTGATGACACTTTGCTGCATCATTTGCCAGTTCCCTAATTGGTTTTCTATTTTCCAAGGGCCAGTTTTTTCTGATGAAAGCTCTTTACAGCCTCACCACTTTGGACAGAGGAGGGGGCGGGAGGGAGACTGCCTGTTAACAGAAGCTGTTTCTAAGAAACTCATCTCTTATTTTCTCTTGATACAGTCTGTGATGGGAGAAGAGACTGAAGGGACAAACTTAGGAAACAAAGTACCAAATCTCAAGCAGGGATGCGATTCCCTACAGGGTGCTAGCCGCGAGCCATTCAGCCACTATGGCTTGTGCTCCAATCCTGAGCCAGGCACTGAGGACAAACACAGCCAAGAATGAGTTAACCTTCTAGTTAAGTGTGATGTCTTTTTTTTTTATGATGCTATTTTTTTTAATATTTATTTATTATTCATTTTGGCTGTGCCGGGTCTTAGTTGCAGCACATGGGATCTTCGCTGCGGCATGCATGTGGGATCTAGCTTCCCAACCCAGGGATAGAACCTGGGCTCCCTGCATTGGGAGCTCGGACTCTTACCCACTGGACCACCAGTGAAGTCCCAAGAGTAATGTCTTAATTCATGAACCCTGAGACTAGTGCTCCTCTAAAATGAAGTTGTGTGCATTAAAAAATAAAATAAAATCTCCCATTCTGAAGGCACCACAGAGACGTTTGGAGCTCAGAATGAAGAAAGTGGGGGAGAGGGTCTCACTTCCAGAGAGCTAAGTGGCAGAATCAGAATGAAGAGGCAGAGACATGGCAGAAGGGGGGTCGGGGCTAAGGAAGAGGCGGCCTCGGTGAATGGAAGAGGCCTTGACCTTCTCCCAGCTGTAACCTCAGGGCACCTCCCACCCCCCAGCACAAATGCTGACACCTTCTCTGTGGTGGGAACCTGTTCGCAGGGCTCCGCCAGCCCTCTAGGCAAGAGGCGGGCGTTTAGAAGGAAGGCGGGACCTTGCCCCTTCTGGAGCAGGAGAGCAACACCAGTGTGTGAACTGCAAGCCGCAGCTAAGCAACCAGACTGAGAACCGTCACAGTCTCCCTCGACCAACCTGAGACTCTCCCTCTATCAATCGCACCCCACCCCAGCCATGGGGTCAGAAAGCAGATCCCCAAACAACACCCAGGATCAACCAAACCAAAAGCTGGTTCTTTGGGAAAATTTCCAGATCTACCCACATGGAAAATAAGCAGCCCACAGAAAATTACGGGTTTTACTGCTTCAGGAAATAGAGGAAAAAATTGAGAGGAAAAAATGCTAACAGTGTGGGCTTCCCCGGTGGCACAGTGGTTGAGGGTCCGCCTGCTGATGCAGGGGACACGGGTTCGTGCCCTGGTCCGGGAAGATCCCACATGCCGCGGAGCGGCTAGGCCCGTGAGCCGTGGCCGCTGAGCCTGCGCGTCCGGAGCCTGTGCTCCGCGATGGGAGAGGCCACAACAACAGTGAGAGGCCCGCGTACCGCAAAAAAAAAAAAATGCTAACGGTGAGTGTTAAAAAGAGTGACCAAGGGAATGAACTTAGAGGCCCAACCCCCAGCCCTCGTCAATGCTGAGCTCCACCTGCAAGCAAGCCAGTTTAAAAGATGAGTTCAGTGCATTTGACCTGGAGTTGGAAATTATTGAATTCCCAAAAGATGACAGCCTCCGGGGACACCTGGAGGGGGTGGGAGGTGGTGCTGCTACCTCCTAGTTTGAACCTTTGAATCAGCATAGGTGATAGAACTACCTTACATCTAAACAAACCCTCAGATTCTATTCCTACCCTTCAAACAACAGGTCATGTAGACTTGAGGATATTGGCTGGGCCACATTTGTAGTGTGTGGGTTTGTGATATATAGAAGAGAAAAACGAGCCATGAAGCCGTCTAGAAACAGAAAAGCACCACTTTGATTTCGGAGGTTTCCCAAACCCAGTTGCATGAGGAATAGTTCTACATTGACCGGAATGCATGTGAGATGGTCTGCTGTTGTTCTACTTTCGTTTTTGTAACAAGCTCTCTCTTTTTTGAACTGACTTGGATGTGTTTCTGTCTCCTGTAATAAAAAGCTCTCTGGCTAAGACCCTCTCCAGAAGACCACATCTAGATGACCATAAAATAAGACATTTTAAAATATATCTACTGGCTATGCAATTTTCTACTCAGTGAAACAGAGGTTTCCTGACAAATTTTATATTAGGAGAGAAATGAAAGACCATGCCAGGAAACATGAAGTTCTTAGGAAATAATTTGGTTATAAACATATTTCCTTAATAGGATACAACTGGATTCTCTCATTACCTTTTGATAAGAACATAAGACACCCGTTGTTTAGTCAACGATTCATGATGCTTTCTCAAATGTTTGCAGCCCAGTAGAGTACACAGCAGATGCCAGCATCCATCTTCATTTTACTGATGGGGCTGAACTCTATGGCTGGAGAATATGTGAGATCACAAGGGCAGTACGTAAGAAGCTGGCCCGTCTTTGGGTTCTTGGTCCAGTGCTCTTTTTACCACCATGCATTATTCCATGGTGCCTTTTTCACCCTTGTAAGCATCAAGGAAACTTTTTTCTGACCAAACAGACCTCCAGGTTCCATTAGAGCCTTTCCAGAGCTTACTGTTCCATAGAGGTCGTTATCATGTCATGGTCAGTTAGGGAGCTCTTCAAAATATAATGCTTGTCATAAAGTCATCTGCTTGCAGATGTGTCCTTCTATGACCAGAAATTTCAGTGCTCTGAGGACATCCTAGCTTTGAAATATTTTATTGAACCCACTTCTATCAATGTTATGAAAATCACTCGAAGTCCCATTCTTGTAACAAAGGTGACCATATAATCAAACTTTTGGGCACTGTTCACAATGGCACAGCATTCAAATGGGACAACAGGGTAATCTTTATTCACTTCCTGTGGAAATTCTGAAACATTATTTTGAAAGCTCACACCTGCCTTCTGCTCATAAAGTAGCAAGGTCAGTGTGCCCCTGATGCTGCCATGACCCCCTCCCAAACCAAGAAGCTTATTCAGTTTTTGCATCCTTTTGAAATGTTCTCAACCTTAAGTGGCCGTTGGAGAGTTTGGTTAAGCTCCAACAGAAGTTTAAATGCAAGAAACATTTCAGGGGCTTCCCTGGTGGCGCAGTGGTTGAGAGTCCGCCTGCCGATGTGGGGGACGCGGGTTCGTGCCCTGGTCCGGGAGGATCCCACATGCCGCAGAGCGGCTGGGCCCGTGAGCCACGCCCACTGAGTCTGCGCGTCCGGAGCCTGTGCTCCGCAATGGGAGAGACCACAACAGTGAGAGGCCCGCGTACCGAAAAAAATAAAAAATAAAAAAAATAATAAATAAAAAGAAACATTTCAGGAGGATTTTGGAAAAAGGAATAAGCTGTAACGGTAGTTGAAGTGGTGCACTGGCATTCCAAGTTTAACGTGGGAAGGTCATGTACCATTTGGTAGGTTTTGTTTGACTCTCCTTTCCCTGTCAGGCATGCCATCCTTGACCCTCCTTTCTTCTAGTCCTGAGATTGGCCTTTATGCAACTCAGGCAAAGGCCAAAGGGGCTATGGCCTGAAGGGCTGCTAGGCCTGTCAACCTGCACCCTAGAATGTTGCTGCCTGGTCATCTCTCTGCTAGGCAAGAGCAAGGATGGACTCTGATGTGCACAGGTTTGCATCTCCCAAACACAGAACAGTCCACTGTCCATTAACCTGCTTCTCGCGAGATGACTAGGGATAAGGCTCACACCCTGACAGTCAGTGACAACACAGCGTCAGATCATTTCTCAGCCGTTTCTCTGCTTCGTCTTATGTTTTGATCTCAAGTTGAAGAGGGTAGGAGGTTGTCTAGACATAAAGATACAGCTCCCTCTTTGGGGCTATTGTCAACAGCAGTCTAGAAAGTCTTTGGATCTGATTTGTGCAAATCTGAGAGAATCACACACAACTTAGTGTAGTTGTTCCTTGGTATCCATGGACCCCTGCAGACACCAAAATCCTGTTGATGCTCAAGTCCCTTATATAATGTTGTAGTATTTGCATATAACCTATGTACATCTTCTCATATACTTTAATTCATCTTTAGGTTACTTGCAATACCTAATACAATGTAAATGTTATGTAAATACAATGTAAATGTTATGTTAATAGTTGCTGGAGCACAACAAATTCAAGTACTTTTTGGAACATCCTGGAATTTTTTCCTCGAATATTTTTTCAATTGAAGTATAGTTGATTTACAATATTGTCTTAGTATCAGGTGTATGGCAAAGTGGTTCAGTTATATATATAATTCTTTTCCAGATTATTTTCCATTATAGGTTATTATAAGATATTAAATATATTTCCCAGTGCTATACAGTAAATCCTTGTTGCTTATCTATTTTATGTATAGTAGTTTATATTTGTTAATCCCTTACTCCCAATTTATCCCTCCTCCACCTCCCTTTCCCCTTTAGTGACCATAAGTTTGTTTTCTGTGTCTGTGAGTTTCCATTTTGTATATAATTAGATTCATTTGCATTACTTTTTAGATTCCACATAAGTGATATTATAGGATATTTGTCTTTGTCTGACTTATTTCACTTAGTGTGATAATCTATAGGTCCATCCATGTTGCAGCAATATTTCATTCTTTTTTACGGCTGAGTAATATTCCATTGTATATATGGACCACATCTTCTTAATCTAATCATCTACTGATAGGCACTTGGGTTTTTTCATGTCTTGGCTACTGTAAATAGTGCTGCTATGAACACTGGGGTGCATGTATCTTTTCTAATTAGAATTTATCTTTTCCAGATATATGCCCAGGATCATATGGTAGCTCTATTTTTAGTTTTTTAAGGAACCTCCAGACTGTTTTCCATAGTGGCTATCAATTTACATTCCCACCAACAGTGTGCAAGGGTTCCCTTTCCTCCACACCCTCTCCAACATTTATTATTTGTAGACTTTTTGATTATAGCCATTCTGACCAGTATGAGGTAATACCTCATTGTGGTTTTGATTTGCATTTCTCTAAAAATTAGCAATGTCAAGCATCTTTTCATGTTGGGCATCTGTATGTCTTCTTTGGAGAAATGTCTATTTAGGTCTTCTGCCCATTTTTTGATTGGGTTGTTTGCTTTTTTATTTTTTCGGCTGCACTGGGTCTTCGTTGCTGTGCACGGGCTCTCTCTAATTGTGGCAAGTGGGGGCTACACCTCATTGTGGTGCACGTGCTTCTCATTGCAGTGGCTTCTGTTGTTGTAGAGTACAGGCTCTAGGCATGTGGGCTTCAGTAGTTGTAGCACATGGGCTCAGTAGTTGTTGCTCGTGGGCTCTAGAGCACAGGCTCTGCAGTTGTGGTGCACGGGCTTAGTTGCTCCACGGCATGTGGGATCTTTCCGGACCAGGGATCAAACCCATGTCCTCTGCATTGGCAGGCAGATTCTTAACTACTGCACCACTAGGGAAGTCCCCTGTTTGCTTTTTTTGATTATGAGTTGTATGAGCAGCAAATTGAACAACGTAGAAGAAATGGACAAGTTTCTAGAAATATACAGCCTGCCAAAATTGAGTCAAGAAGAAACAGATAATTTGAATGGACTGATCACTGGAAGTGAAAAAGAATCTAAATAAATAAATAAAAACCACCTCCCTGCAAATAAAAGTCCAGGACCAGAAGACTTCACTGGGGAATGCTACTAAACATACAGAGAAGACCTTGTACCAACCCTTCTCAAACTATTCCAAAAGATTGAAGAGGAGGGAACACTCCCAAGTTCATTCTATGAGGCCACCATCACCCGGGTACCAAAACCAAAGACACTACAAAAAAAGAAAATTACAGGCCAATATCTCTGATGAATATAGATGCAAAATCCTCAACAAAATATTAGCAAACTGAATCCAACAATACATAAAACGGATCATACGCTATGATTAAGTTAGATTCATTCCAGGGTCACAAGGATGGTTCAACATACGCAAATCAATCAACGTGATACACCACGTTAACACAAGAAAAGACAAAAAACACACAATCATCTTAATAGACACAGAAAAAGCATTTGATAAAATTCAACATCCAGTCATAATAAAAACTGTCACCGAAGTGGGTATAGAGGGAACATATCTCAACATAATAAAAGCCATTTACGACAACCCACAACAAACATAATACTCAACAGTGAAAAGCTGAATGCCTTCTTGCTTAAATTCAGGAAAAAACAGGGGTGCCCACTCTCATCACTTCTATTCAACATATTTTTAGCGAATATTTGCAATCCCCAATTGGTTGAATTCTCGAATGCAGAACCCACAGACATGAAGGGCCAGCCGTAAATTTGTTTGAATCAAAACAAGTCTTCCTGAAAGGAGCTACCCTGATTTATACTGATTTTTAAGTAGGCCTGAGGAATTATCAACCAAGATACTCCCCTTAGATTGAGCCTATCTGTGCTTTAATCTCAGGCCCCAAGTTAACATCACAAATTTCTCTTCCCACTAAATTCTTCAAAGTGAGCCCATGCTTTCATTGGTCTAACCTACCTCCATAGGCCTCTGTGATTCCACCAATTCACCTCAACATTGAAAGCCTGGAACAGCTGTGGGTAAATACCAGGGTTGTATCTCGGGTGATACGAAAATCTGCATTTCCTAATTTTGCCACATCTCTTCTTTGCCAGTGGGGTTTGGCCCTTAGGGAATTGAGAATTTTAGTCTCTTGAGACTTCATTTACAACTTTTTTTTTGGGCCGAGTCATAAAGGAAAGTATAACCCCTAGACCTGAGATGTTAACGGGACAGTTCTAGGTCAATTTTTTTTTAGCCTCACATGATTGGCATTTGGGGCCAGATAATTCTTTGTCATGGGGGCTGTCCTGTGCAATGTAGGATGTCGAGCATCCCCAGTCTCTACCCACTAGACGCCAGTAGCTCTCCCCACCCCCACCAGTATGACAAACCAAAAGTATCTCAGACAGAAAATGTCTCTTGAAGGGCAAATGGCTCCTGGTTGAAACCTGCTGTGCTTATACGAAGCAAAAGGCCTGCAAGGACTTTTCCCCTTGCCGGCCTTCTCTCACATGGCTCTCAATGAAACTCTGCCAAAAACTAAATCTTGGTTTACTTGCAGTAGCTCTATTCATGTAGCATTTCATAACAAAATTGATTCGGCATTCACCATATGACAGCCTTTGTAGTAAGTGCTTTCCATACATTACTTCATTAAATCCTGACAACAATCCTACATGGTAGGTACAATGGTGAGTAATGCCCACTTAAAAAGGAAGAAACTGAGGCTTGACAAGGTCAAGTGACTTGCCCAAGGTCACACAGTGAGTCAGTGCAGAGACACCTCCCCCGCCCCTTGACCACCAGGCTTTACTGTCTCATTTCTGCAGGACAATAGAATTGATGAGATTCACAACACTGGGCAAAACTACAGCAGACCTCGTGGGTATACTCATGGTTTCCGAAAACTCTTCAAGTCTGTGTGAATCTGTCTCCATTCATTTCACATGTTTTTATAAACACCAGGGGAACAATAATCATTTGAACAGTTAACTGATTTAGCCCGGTAAAATCCACTTTTTTTCAGTCTTGAAATTACAGTGGATTTTGCCATTCTAACTGGGCTACTGCTTCTCCTTAGCCCCCGACACCACCCCATTTCTCTCCCGCTGCTCCTCAGGCCCCAGTACCTACACTTCTATTTTTCTTTTTATTTTTCCAAACAAAGATTGTATTTTATAGTCCAGATATCACTCCAAGGGACAATCATGGGGAACGCTGCAGCAAAAATGCTCAGAAGGAAATCAAACGAATTGAGAACGGAAGAGCGTGGAAAAGGAAAAATGAGAACACAAATATTTTCTAGACCCCTCGAAGTTAAAGCTTGAAAAACCCCAGTGTTTTGCAAAATATCACATTCAATTAGTAGTTAAAAAAACTTTTGTTCGACGCGCCCTTTGTGCACCAAACGGTTGGGAGAAGGCGCTGTCTGACCTGGGGAACCGCACCCTGGGGGTCCAGGCCTTTCTGATATGCTAGAAAGGTATGAACAGAATCTTTTAAAATCACTAATCTTTCTTACCTTTCTCGAGGCACCAGGAGGCCTTTTGGGGTCCGGAGTTAGGTCAGGTTGGTTAGGTCCTCTCTCCCTCAGACTGAGTCTGGCTCGGGGGTCCAGGAAGTGGCATTCAGACACGAATTAGGAGGTGAAGGGAGGAAAGAGCGTCTTCAGGTAAGACTGCCCGGGAGACTCCTGATGCCATAGTCCGAATTGGCATCATCCCCTTATATGGGTTCTCAGCTGTGATCTCAATTAGAACAAATCTTGAGAACAGCTGTGAATCGTTTATAGCTTAAGACGACAGAATCACACTTAAAATTTGAAAGCCTCGTTTTAATAACAGTTTTAACCACAGTTTTCCCTGTTCTTTTCCAAAAGCAGGGCCTAGTCAAGATCTTTTATTTCACAAAGAAGGTATTTGGTACTACTTTTCCTGAAGGAAAAACCCAGCCCTAAGGCCTCCCCTGCCTATTCTACCCCAGGAGGTAATTAGCATGGAATTCTTTGGAGGAAGAGGTCTAAGACTTTTCACATGCTTAAGTTTAGATTGAATTTGGTATTTTTCAAATTGCAACCCTTTAGAGATTGATAAAATCAATCTGGTAAGTTGCAAACAGCACTTGAAAAGAAAGAAAAAGATTCGACTCCCATGGCATGGTTTGAAGCTTTGCCTGGTGAGAGCGTATCCAGGAAAGGCCTAGCTTGAGTTCTCCCACCTGCAGGGAGGCATCCTCTCCAGGTCACTGTTTATCACAGTCAGGTGTAGAGGCTTGAGGAAGTTTAATAGCCCTTTCAAGAACTCACTAACGCAGTGGTAACAAGTCCTTCCCTACCAATCTGGTAGAATCTGCTTAGAAACTGCACACTTAGCCCACAGCCTTCTTCCCAAGCCCAGGTGCAGAGGGATACCTAGGCTTAGAGCAGTTTTATTTTCTAATGTAGGTTTTTTGAAAAAAGGTTTCTAGGGTCAACTATTTGAGAAACACTCTATACTGGGATCTTCTCGTAGATTCCCAGGGCACCTTAGCCTATGGAAGAATACAGTAAAGAGACCCATTTACTTATTTCACCTGATGTGTTCCCTGCATGTTTGACCTGGGCGTCCTTTAGTAAACAACCTCTATCAACAGTTGCGCTCCCCCAGACCAAGCCCTTAGCCTTGTAGCTCCTCCCTCAGCTTACCACATCGCAGCATTGCCCTTTATCACGCTGGGACCCGTGCAGTCTCTACTCTGCAGTCCACAGTAGGTCGTCTGTGTTCTCTTGATGGACTCAGGAAGTAAGATTTGCCAAATTACCTCCTCGACAATTCAAGGACCTTTAACACTGGGGACCCGATCATCACTATCACACTTTGGATTTTATTTAGAAAAGGACATTCCACCCTGAGTTGATTTCTACCGTGACTGTGGAATTAAATCGAATTGAATCTAGCTGTTGGTCAGTTGATCACTGTGGGTGAAGTCTGTTTTTCTTGGCTTTCACGTTATTTTATATATTTTTTTCCCTGGGGTGCTGTGCTGTGCAGTGTGACCTGAGCACCTGCCGGTGTGCACAGCGCCGGGAACTCAACTGTTCAGCCACTTTCTTTCTTTTTGTATCATGTTCACACAGGAGAAAAGGCTCGCTGGCCTGGAGTTCATTAAGGAACTGAATATATATATTGTTACAAAGCAGTCAACACTGCAGCCTGTCCTTTAGAAACAGGTGCCAAGAAAGGAAATGTTTCATATTTTCCAAGTGGCACGGACGCCATCAGAGAGTGTTTCCAATCAGAGTCTGTTTGCGCAGCTAAATCATAGGTCTCGATTCTTCCTTTTGCCTCAGGGGTACGGTTGCTGGCTCACGGCCGGCCTCTCTCTGACCCTGCGTCTTTCCTGCCATCATGCTGCTGTGCCAGCTGCCACTTCTGGGTGAAAACCTAGCTCCGGTCCCCTCCAGTGTCAGCTGGCTGGGATACGTGAAAGCTACTCTTTTCAACTAACCCTTCTTTGTCATTTCAGAAACCAATCCTGCTTTCCAGCAACTAGGCTGGCCAGGGTGTTCCATGCTTGCCGACTGCAGCAGCTGTTTTCTGCCCTCAGTAGGAGCCCCGGGGACGTACCCACCCACTGAGAGCCACCCTTGGCAGGCGACTTGAGGGGCAACTCCCCTCAGGGCCGAAGTGAGTTGTGCCACTGCCCGGGCTTCTACTCAGCCCAGCCTGCTCCCACCCCGAACCCCCAGTTTCCATCCTCTCTTTCTAATTTCTACTTATTTTCCTCCCTCGCATTTAAGCAGCACCAGTGAAATAATGCCAGATGTGAAGGCTTTTTAGTTGACAGGCTCTAATCATCATGTTACCAAATTCTGCATGTCCCTGCAAAGTAAGGCTTAGCGGTCTGAAGGTTTCATTTGTTCATTTTACCAGTAAGTATGGACTGTGAACTGTGTACCAGACAGTTCTAGGCCCTAGAGAAACAACAATGACACAATCCCTGCCCTGGTGCCTACGTACTAATGAGGGAAGCAGAAAATAAACAAAGCAAGCCAAATATATAGAACACTAGTGATAAGTGCTCAGAAGAGAAAATAAGGCTGTGAAGGTGGGGAATGGAAGTTTGGGGGCAGGGGTGGGGGGGGTGAGATTCTAGCAGGGGTGACCAGGGAAGCCCTCTCTGACAAGACGGTGTTTGTACAAAGACCCGAAAGGACAGTGGGAGAGAGCTGTGTGAGGGAAGCACATTTCAGACCAAGGGACCCACCAGTGCCAAGGCCCTGGGGTGGGATATGCCTGGTAGGGTCAGTGTGCACCGAGCCACAGGGCTGCTGTGAAGATTAAATGTCTGTGGAGTGCCTGGCATACAGATAGTGCTCAATAAATGGGAGCTATAGTTATGATAGTCACTGATCAGATATTTGTGGTTTGATTGTTGTAAAAAGGTACATAGGTCCAAGTAGGTCCAAGTCTGTTCCTTGGCCTCGAGAGGAGTGTTTTATTACAAGCCTGCAGACCTCTGAGTGTGACCCCAACATGCCTCCCATTGGCATCCCTAGTTTTCCCTTTCAGTAGGGGCATAAAGCCATTGCCCAGCAAAAAAATGTTGCTGAGCAGATTGCTTTTGCCTACTACGGGGCAGCCATTCCTGAAGTCTCGGTAACACGTGGGAACTTGTTAGAAATGCCACATCTCAAGCTGCACCCAGATCTACTGAATCAGAAACTCTGGGACGGTGCTCAGCGAGCAGTGTTTATCAAGCCCTCCAGGTCATTCTGACATAGGCTAAGTTTCAGAACCACTGCCTAGAGTTTCTGTTCAAAAAGTCTCCCAGGGCTGGAAAAGGCTTCACTAAGTCCCCTTGGTTGAACCAACTGATCAGAAAGAAGGTTTGTTTCCATTGTTGCTATATAAGTTTCCTGAGATGCCCTGTGGCCTCTAGGATGGTTGCTCCCCAGATCTCTAGAGATGGTACATCTGCTTTTCCTATGTCACCGAATTCTGAATGAAAACAGCTGCAGCTGGGCTCTGAGACCCACTTGGAGGATTCTCTCTGCCCTGATTACCTCCTCCAGCACTTGCAAAAATGACACTGACCACCTCTGAGAGCTATTTTAAGTTTTGTTATTATGGAATTTAAAAAAAACCAAAACTTTCAAAACCAAGATAGACCAGCTCAGATTTTCAGACACGACTCAGCATTTATTTCTCTCCCTGTCCCAGGAAGATGTTATCTTGCTGTTTACTGTGAATGAGATGAAACCTGATGCTCCAGGAACCAAGGCCACTTCCACTAACTTTTCTGGCATTGAATGGCAACATGACCCAACTTTTCCATAGGAAGTGGTGTAGTTAGAGTAACAGCCCTACTGGTCCTCCACGTGGGGATGGGTGCGCTGCGGGGAGAAGAGGAAGGAGGTCTTTGAAAATCCCATTTTGTTGCTCCTCAGTTTGAACCCTCTGGTAACTTCTGTTGTCCTAAGTAGCGGTTCTCAAAGTTAATCCAAAACCTCAAAAGTGTGCTCAGTGAAAGAAACCAGACACAAAATAACACCTATTGTATGATTCTACTTATGTGAAATATCCTAAAAGGAAAATATATAGAGAAGGAAAGAAAGAAGATTAGTAGCTGCCTAGGGCTAGAGGTGGGAATAGGGAGTGACTAGATGGGCACAAACTTCTTTTTAGAGTAATGGAGTTGTTCTAAAATTAGATTCTGGTAGATGATTGTATAACTTTGTAAATATACTAAAATTCATTGTATTGTACACTTAAAATGCGTAAATTCTATGCTACGTAAAATATCTCAATAAAACTTTTTTTAAAAGCAAAAAAAAAAGTAGTATTAAAAAAAAAGTTAATCCAAAACAGACTTACCTGGGTCTCTTGTTTGAAATGTAGACTACTGGGGCCCTAAAACAAGGGTTTCTAATACAGGTGGTCCTTCACATTTTGGGGACTCTAGGAAAGAAATAGCTTAACATTCTTAATTTCACAGGCACAAAAAAGTTCTTTATGATGTAGGAGTTGCTACCTCTCAAGACCAAATCTCCTACCATTCTCCTTTTGCCATTTAAGATAATATTTGTTCTTATTGTTTGTAGTCTTTAGTATGTTTTATCATTTTTATAAATTTTACCATTTTTCTTCTGTTTCTAATTTACCTTATTAGGAATGTCTGCTAAATTTTATTTTAAAATATTTTTAGGACCAAAATGTCCATCAACAGATGAATATATAACAAAGATGTGGTGTATATATTTATAATGGAATAGTATTCAGCCATAAAAAAGAATGACATAATGCCATTTGCAGCAACATGGACAGACCTAGAGATTATTATACTAAGTGAAGTAAGTCAGACAGAGAAAGACAAATATAATATGATATCACTTATATGTGGAATCTAAAAAAAATGATACAAATGAACTTATTTACAAAACAAAAATAGACTTGCAGACATAGAAAAAATTTATGGTTACCAAAGGGGAAAAGGGGAGGGGGAGGGATAAATTAGGAGTTTGGGATTAGCAGGTACAGACTATTATATATAAAATAGATACACAACAAGGACCTACTCTGTAGCACAGGGAACTATATTCAATATCTTGTAATAACCTATAATGGAAAAGAATCTGAAAAAGAATATATATATATCTATTCAGTTATCTTCCTAAAATCTCCATCTTTTATCATTTTAGGGATTGCCTGACTCTCTCTCCTGCGGTCCTTATCTTCTTTCTTGGTTAACTCTCACATCGTGAGGGAGCACATCCTCCAATAGCTTTCTGAGGAAGGGTACATATAAGTTAAGTTTTTCGAAAGATTCCAGAAAAAATTTTTTATTCTGCCTTCAGATCTGATGGTCTGTTTAGCTGGGGTATAGAATTCTAGACCAGAAATAAATTTTCTCTGAGAATTCAGAAGGCATTTCTCCCTTGTTTTCTGTAGAAAATTTTTGCCGTTCTCATTCCTAATCCTCTGTATGTGCCTTGATCTTTCACTGTTTTGTCCTTAGTGCTATGCAACTTCATAATGATTTTTTTAAATTATATTAAATTTATTTATTTATTTTATTTTTGGCTGCATTGGGTCTTCATTGCTGAGAGCGGGCTTTCTCTAGTTGCGGCAAGCGGGGGCTACTCTTCCTTGCAGTGCATGGGCTTCTCATTGCGGTGGCTTCTCTTTGTTGTGGAGCATGGGCTCTAGGCACATGGGCTCCATAGTTGTGGCTTGTGGGCTCTAGAGCGCAGGGTCAGTAGTTGTGGCGCATGGGTTTAGTTGCTCTGAGGCATGTGGGATCCTCCCGGACCAGGGCTCGAACCTGTGTCCCCTGCATTTGTAGGTGGATTCTTAACCACTGTACCAAAATGGAAGTCCCATAATGATGTGTTTTGTCAGAGATTTTTTTATCCTTGTGCTTGGCTCTGGGTAGACTCTCTCAATCAGTTCTGGGAAACTTCCTTGATAATTTTTTGTGTCTGTTTTCTCTGTTCTCTTTTTCTAGAACTCCTTATCATTCAAATACTGGACTTCCTCAAATGATCTTTGAATTTTATTATGTCTCTCTCTCTCTCTGGTTATATCTTCTTGGAGATTTCATCAAATTTGTCTTGGAACTAGGGTTACTAAATAAAATATAGGATACTTAGGTAAATATTAATTTCAGACAAATGAAGTATTGCCTGGGACATATTTATACTAAAAAAATTTGTTGTTTTCTGAAATTCAGATTAAACTGAGAGTCCTGTATTTCTGTTTGCTAAAATTGACAATACTTCATCTAATTATTCTCTTGAATTTTTCCTTTCTGCTATTCTATTTTTAATCTCCAATTAAAAATATATCTCTAAAATATATATATATATATATTAGAACAGACTTCTGGTTGCCAAGCACGAGGGGTTTGGGGGAAGGATGGAGTGGGAGATTGGGGTTAGTAGATGTAAACTATTATATATGGAATGGATAAACAACAAGGTCCTACTGTATAGCTCAGAGAGGTATATTCCGTATCCTATGATAAACCATAATGGAAAAGAATATTTAAAAAAAGAATGTATAGGGGCTTCCCTGGTGGTGCAGTGGTTGAGAGTCCGCCTGCTGATGCAGGGGACATCAGTTCATGCCCTGGTCCGGGAAGATCCCACATGCCGTGGAGCGGCTGGGCCCGTGAGCCATGGCCACTGAGCCTGCGCGTCCGGAGCCTGTGCTCCGCAACAGGAGAGGCCACAGCAGTGAGAGGCCCGTGTACCGCAAGAAAAAAAAAAAAAAAAAAAAGAATGTATATATATGTATAACTGAACCACTTTTCAGTACAACAGAAATTAGTACAACATTGTAAATCAACTTGACTTCAATAAATATATATATATATATATAAATTGTTCTCTAAATGTTACTTTTTAATTGCTTCTTTTGTTTCTTGAATACAATACCTTTTCTCTCCAGGTGATACTGAGGACTTTTTAAGTTTTCTTCTGTTGCCTATACTTTTTCCTTTTTTCCAAATTTTTTTATCTTTCTTTCTGGTCTCTGCCTTCCATGTTAGATTTTTCTCGCGTATCCGGTGATCCTTGATTATTTGCTCATATTTAAGACTGATGTACTACAGACATAAAAAACAAACATGGTTACCAAAGGGGAAAGCGGAGGAGGGATACATTAAAAATTGGGGATTAACAGATATACTCTACTGTATATAAAATAAACAATAAGTACTTACAGTACAGCACAAGGAACTGTATTCAATATCTTGAATATCAATAACCTATAATGGAAAAGAATCTGAAAAAGAATATATAATATGTGTGTGTGTGTGTGTGTGTGTGTGTGTGTATAACTGAATCACTTTGCTGTACACCTGAAACGTTATAAATCAATTATACTTCAATTTTTTAAAAAAAGAATGCTGTACTAGATGGCAGTGTAGGAGTTCAGTGTGTGGGTGGAATCTGTTGACTGGTGGGCTTCCCTGCAGCACCGTTTCATTGAGTGTTCCTAACTATCAATATCTTTAGGTCTTCTCCCCGGAGCTGGTCAGGTCCTCCAAGGGGAAACCTCCAGTTCCCTTCTGAGAGGGATAAGCATGGCTACTAGTGTCTGAGAGGTGCGGCACAGAAGAAGACCAGGGCCCAGGGATCCCACCTTTCTGTAACTCATCTTCCACCTCGTCCCCATTTTCAGTGTGGTTTCCTTGCCTCGGTGTGCCTGGTGGCCTTTAGTCCAGAATCCCTCTGGTTCAGCCTCTAGGAGAGTCTTTGGCCAGGAGGCGTTGGAGGGCCACTCATCCTGGGTGAGGCAAGAGAGGTGACCTGGGAGCCTAACTCCTTCTTATACAGATTTTTAAAAAAATTATATATATTTTTTTCTGAGAACAAGATATTATTTTCCTCACCAATTTGCATCATTTCCCCACAGAGATTGCTTCCGCTCTCTTCTGATTCCCCATCACTCCAATAAGATGAGAGGTTTAGAATCATTTTACTTTCCATTTTCCTCCCTTAGACTTTTGGAATTTTATTTTTTTCTCCCTCTCTTTCCACCCACCAGCAGTTGCTATTTTGTCATGGAAGCTCATATCCCTGTCCCTCCCCCACTCAGACACGCCTCTCACAGCTTCATCTCGCTGGGAATGTATTTTGCTTTTTCTCTCTGGCTGCTGGCCCCTTTTAGATGGCATAGTATTTTTCTGTGTGAGCTCTTCACGTCTTAGGACATGGGGGTTTATGAGCCCCAAGTGATGAGAATCCCACAGATGGCAGAAGCAATCTCTGTCCCCACGGGCTGACTTACAGAAGCTGCAGGAAACCCTTCCCTCCAGACTTCTCACACTGGCCCAGCTACAGGGTAGAGGACCCAGTCCCCATTCAGTTCCTTCTTCGCCTCTTGGGGTGGGAAGCCCAGCACAGACACACTGGGCCTGTGTTGACTTTATCCCCAACAGCCCAATCTTTCCAGGGTTTGCTGCTCCCACTCCTGGCCTTTGACATCATTCTCTAGGCACCTGCCCAACCCACTGGGAGAAGCAGGAACCTCACAATTCTCTCTACTTGGAACCCACCAAAGCCCAAGGCCTCACTCGTACCGAGCCACCCACAGGAGTTAGCAGCTTATCTGGTTCCAGAGAGGAAGAAATTGGGGGTTTGGGAGTAGGAAAGATGAAAGTTGCATCTCGGTTGTTATATTCCCAGACTCCCCTTCAGCCACCATAATTTATTTTCATAGCCATTCATCACACAAGGGCAGCCCTGATTAAAAGAGCAGAGTTGGAACGAATAGCTATAGTCCTGGTTTGAAACCTGAATACAAGCTCATCCCACTCTTGAACTTCAGGTTGGTCCATCTGGGAGACACATGCCAACTCCTGTGTCCTACACCATGATTTTAGCACCAATGCATTCAGAGATGAGAGAGAGTTACTGCACTTTCACCATGAAAGAAAAAAAAAAAATCAAAATGACTCAGAGTAAAAATGTAAGCCTTTCCTAACCCTGCTTTATCTGATGAGATATCTACCTGCAATGAGGAATCACTGCCAGTCTCACCTCAGAAAGTTTAAAGATCAGGCTAGTTCTGGAAAGGAAGATTGAGTGGGCACGTTATTAACCTAAATGGAATTAGGTTTCTGTTTCAATAAAGATTCCCATGAAAGCTGAAAGCAATACAGCTACAGCAGTGCAGCCATAACACCCCACTGCCTGTAGGAAGATGTGCTTAAATTACACCTGGCTGTGCACCCCATTATCACTTTGCAAAAGGCAGTAACTTGAGGTGGACCTCTGTGGTCACAGTGTCCTTCAGGTGACAGCCTCAAAGGAATTCTAGCTTGGATGCAATCAATACTCCAAACAAGAGGCTGACAATGATTAATCAACTACTTATGATAGGCTCTCCTCATCCCATTATACGTGACTTATTGAATGTTTTGTATTTTTGGTTTAGTTGCAGTGAAAAGGGTGTGACAGCCATATTTCATTCAAACTGTGTCCATCTGGAAAGGTAATCAGCATCTTCATCCTCATCAGGTAGGCATCGCCAGGGCCTACCACACTGGGGCAAACAGCAATGCAAGAGACTTTGTCTTGTTTGCCTGTTTCCAGTCTGGTGAAAATTTCAATTCTCCTCTCTTACGAGACTCAGGAAGGACATCACACACTGGCAGCTTGTGGCTGCGTCCAGCCCTCAAATGTGTTTTGTATGAGCAACAGGGTTTTAAAAATGAATTCACTGTCAGCCTTTAAAATCAGAAAATTTAACATGAAAGTCTGGACTTCTAGCTTTTCTTGGAATAAAGATCATCCGGGGGACTTCCCTGGTGGCGCAGTGTTTGGGAATCCGCCTGCCAATGCAGGGGACATGGGTTCGAGCCCTGGTCTGGGAAGATCCCATGTGCTGTGGAGCAACTGGGCATGTGCACCACAGCTACTGAGCCTGCACTCTAGAGCCCGCGAGCTGCGGCTGCTGAGCCTGCGTGCCACAACTACTGAACCCACGTGCCACAACTACTGAGGCCTGCACGCCTAGAGCCCGTGCTCCGCAACAAGAGAAGCCACCGCAATGAGAAGCCTGTGCACTGCAACAAAGAGCAGCCCCTGCTCGCCACAACTAGAGAAAGCCCGTGAGCAGCAGCAAAGACCCAACACAGCCATAAATTAATTTAAAAAACAGGTTTAAAAAAAAAAAGATCATCTGGCCACTCTGGCCCTGACAGCTGGCAGGTCTGAGTGGAGGCCACCACTGTTTTGACGCGTCAAGTGCTCTCCTGTTGACCCTAGACCCAACACTTTCTTTTTTTTTATATCCAGCAACTTCTCTCATTTTCACCACCTGCCTGGCTGCTGGCTTAGGGGTACAATCCAGTAGAACAGTCTCCAGAGGCCACAGTTCCAGTCCCCACTGCACTGGGAAACTCTGGGCATCTCACATCACAATATTAAGGTTTTATTATATGTCAGGGAACAGGGAAGTGGTTGCCCGAGGGCATGAGTCTAGTATTCTTTCCCATGCACCTGTGATGAAGACCCTCCATGCAGGGCACAGACAAAAATGCTTCCATTGTTCAGGGGCAAGAAAGGGCAGCAGGAGCTGAAGGGACATGTGGCAGCATGCATGTCGGGCAGGGTGCCTCCCTGGGTGACCAGACATGTCTAAAGGACAGTCCTAACCCTCCATAGAGAAAGAATGTTAACCACGCCTTAGTTCCTCCACGCCTGTTACTTTGGATCCAGATGACAAGTTCTAAGAATCCCTCAGCGCCTCCAGCCTGACTCTGGCTTGGGGCACCTCTGTCCAGATCAGAGTGCCAAGGGGAGTGACACATCCTGGATCTTGGACCCCACCTGTTTAATTGGGACAGCTTCCTGGTAAATTCAGAGATCACACAAAGCCCCAGGCGCCTTCCTGTTGATTTGAATCTGTTTAACCCCCAGCAGAGGAAAACAACATCAACAGATTAGTGGACACAGGAATCACCTGAGACCTTGTCAAAATGTGAACTCTGATTCAGAAGGTCTGGGGAGGGGCCCGAAACTCTGCATTTCTAACAAATTCCTGGGTGAGGTCAATGCTGCCAGTCCAAGGACACTTTCAGTAGAAAAGGGCTATGAAAACACCTTCTGTACCTGCTCATGGACATTTTTTGCCCTTCCTTCTGGGGCTCTTGTCTGTTTTCTCCACCCTATCCTTCTTTTTTCTTATCCTGCTTTTCCTCTCTCCATCCATCCTTCTTCTTGCCAACTCATTATTCCTACCAGGCATCCCTACCATCTCCCAACCTTCCCCCTTTCAAAGGATAAAGAAATTCCTGCCCCTTTCCCCCTGGACATTCATCTCCCTCCCTCCTCTCCTCAGTAGTGCCAGAAAAATAAGTCACCATTTATCAACAATTGTGTGCCAAGCACTGTCTCAGTGTGTTACTGTTACGTTGCACCCCGCAGGCCTGCAAGCCATGTAATTGCCCAGCTGCAAGACCCAAGAAAGAGCCCAGAGACAGAGATATCAACCATTTATTGAATAGGGAATCTTATAAGTCTGAAGCAAAGTCCTGGAGCAATACTCTACCATGTATGGCTGCAGTCAGGAACCTTCGCCACTCAGGGGAGAAGGAGGCTACCATTTATAGGAAAACCAGTGGCTGGGGCAGGGGGCAAGCGCATAGGTAGTTCATGATTAAGCCCTATGATTAAGAGGATTGGATAGTCATGTGGGTAGGGTATAGGTGAAGCAGGGACTGGTCCAGCAGGGGATGTATAAAGAGCAAGAGAACAGCCATCCTGAGTGGCCTGACCATACAGTTACCCATATTATTTAATTCTCACAACAACCCTACAGAGTATATATCAATACTGTCATTTTAGAAATGAAAAAATTGAGATTTGGGTAGTGAAAGAAACTTTGTCCTCAACTAGGAATTAATAAGTAGAGATTAGAATTTGGATCTGTTCAATGCCAGAGGCTACAACCTTTATACTACATTATGCTCATATAAGGTGAAATGGTCTAGAAGTCAGCAGGTAAGGGTGGACTGAGAAAAAAAAAAAAAAAAAAGTGCCCCAAGCATCACTCTAGTTATGCATCCTGTATGGTCCTCTGCACCCTCCTTAAGCAAGTGCCCTATGGGACAGCTTGACATAGCGACAATAAGAGCTATTTTAGGAAAGCCCAGATTAGCTGCAGTGGTACAGGGTTCCCAATAACAGAGTAGTAGTATTAGAACCCAAACTTACCAATATGCCTAAATTTTCAAGGTAACTCTTAAATTGGGTTCATAACTGTACACATAGAACCTACTACCAAAAAGAGAGTCCCACCATTAGCCAATCACCCAGTCATATGGAGTCTAAAGGATGGTTCCAAATCTCTCCTATCAATCCACACAGGGTCCTCCATGGATGGGAAGTCAATTCCCTTCTCTCTTTCTAGCTCCTCTTCCATAACCGCACCTCTAGCATCCCCTTGGTCTGTTATTATTCTCTGCCTGTTCTCAAGATTCTACCTAAGTGTCCTGGTTTCCAACCAGGGAGCCTTAGCTGATCTTAAAAACCTTTGTTTCTTTCAACAGAAACAGAATCACAGACATAGAGAACAGACTGGTGGTTGCCAAGGGAGAGGGGGTTGGAGGAGGGATGGAGTGGGAGCTTGGGGTGAGCAGCTGTAAGCTTTTATATATAGAATGGATAAACAACAAGGTCCTAGCACAGAGAACTATATTCAATATAGTTGAATATAGCACAGAGAAATATATTCAATATCCTATGATAAACCATAATGGAAAAGAACATTAAAAAAAAGAATGTATATATATGTATTGCTGAATCACTTTGCTGTATAGCAGAAATTAACACAACACTGTAAATCAAGTGTACTTCGATTTAAATAAATAAATACCTTTGTGTCTTTCAGATTCTTCAGACTGCAACATTTACAAGACAAGCAAGTCTTGCTTATGTTGGCTATCTCCCTCCCCTGACTTTTTTAGGTGTAGCAAAATTTTTTTTAATCTCCTTTTAATTGATCCCAAAGGTCCCACAAGGTATGAAAAGAGAAAAGGCAAGAGGTACGGATGAGGAAAATTCCATCTTGACACAAAAATTTTTTAAAGGTCTAAATTCACTCAAAGGAGAAGAGTCAGAATTTTAAAATATGGAATGGACAGGGAAATTGGGAGCAGTATCATTTGGGGGAAGGAGCCCTGGCCCAGTAGTCATGAGATTTAGGTTCTAAATCCATCTTTGCCACAAACCAGCTGTGCAACCTTGGATAAGCTGTGTCAGTTTTTTGGACACTGGTTTCTTCACCTTTGGAGTGAGGGGATTGAATTGAATGATAGCCAAGATTCCTTTGATCTCTACTTTTCAGTGTCTTCCCTAGCACCTAAAATAAAATGAACCAGAAAGCTGTTGTGAAATAAGGTGGCATTTCACCAGAAATTTAGACATAAACTAGGTTGAGTCAATGCATGAAAACAAGAGGGTAAAAAAAACAGTGATTAATAATGATAAGTGAATAAAAATGATAAAAATAAAAGACCAAGAAATTAAAGACAAAAAATGGCTGATTCTATAGTTTTTCTTCTTAAAAAGATTTTAAATTCTCTACCAAGTGGCCACCCACTGTCCATAATTATCAGTTACTTATAAAATATGTAATTGGGGCAAGGCATGTTCCATTCTGTAATATATTGTCATTGAAAAAATGTTTTCTGATAGAAGTATTGAATTATAAGGTCAACCACCAACATTTTTATCTAAACAATGGTAGGTAGATCAGAAATAAAATTAGGTCAATGTGAATAATTTCCTTCCTGGCAGGTTATGTAATTTTGCATACATGGTATTTTCCATCTTTGAAGTCAACATGTAATTATGTTTGTTTTATACCAACTCATCTGCCCCCAAATGTTTCAAACTGAAAAAGAGAAAAAGCGGCCTGTAGCTACCACTCCCTCCATGCACATACCCGGCCGGAAAAGAGAATTGCTGGGACACACCAGCACTGGACTCTTTCGGGGAGTGTGCTTGGGGGAAGGCCCACCCTCCAATACTATAATGGCAAAGATAATAACTCTCTGTGTTTTCTAAGCATCTGGATCAGTAAAAATGTATCACTCAGTCTGTATGGACACCACCTTCCTCAGTCTGTAATTAAGGATGCCCTCCCACATCTGGCCCTTGAAGACCTGATCTCTCCTGAAGGGTCATCACTTGTCTTCTGTGAATCACCCTTCATCAGCCCAAACCATGTGTGTAGGAGGATGCCTCAGCCACTCTACTCAGGGGGGTGTGCCTTGGTGGAACATTTTCTGTGATGATGCTACAGTTGAAGATTCATCTCATTATCTTCCTTCTGGAGCTCCATCCTGGTCTCAGGTACCCTCTATGCCAAAAATCACATTTGAAAATAATATTTTGATCCTTTGTCCTGAACTCCCCAGGCTGACTTAACGTGTACCATTGAGAGAACTCTTCTTTATGAAATAGCAGTTATTAGCTTGGAGAACCCAAGTCCCATCATTCTGTGTCCACCACATCCCCAGATGAGGGAAATGAAAGGCACCAAGAAGCCTGGAGTGTCAGAATCCTTACCTAGATCGAAAGACAAATTTCGAACAACCTCCTGCTCTTCTCCACTAGTCACTAGGACCTACTTACTTCTTACCTTCATCAAGAACAATTGGAAAACACGGCTGAAGATGTGGATTGCAAATTGACCCAAGCCATTTGACAATTTGGTAATTATGACACCCCTGTGGTAAATAGTGCTAGTACCTGGGGTTAGAAGAGGGTGGAGCCTCTGTATCCCTTTCCCCCACCATCTCACCCCCAAGCAGGTCATCATGGTGAAAGTCATTCTTAGGCCAGTTTCTGCCACACATACAAACCTTCATTAAGATACAAATACCGGATCACTATGTTGCACACCTGAAACTAATATGTCAATTCTATCTCAATTTTTTTTTAACTTACTTTACAGCGCTTCCCTGGTGGCGCAGTGGTTACGAGTCCGCCTGCAGATGCAGGGGACATGGGTTCGTGTCCTGGTCTGGAAAGATCCTACATGCCGCGGAGTGGCTGGGCCCGTGAGCCATAGCCGCTGAGCCTGCACGTCCAGAGCCTGTGCTCTGCAACGGGAGAGGCCACAGCAGTGAGAGGCCCGCGTACCACAAAAAAAAATAAAATAAAAATTACTTTACACATGAAGGGATAAATATTTAAATGTACTTAAAAAAATCTTCGTTAGCAAACAGGCACAAAACCCATCATCGTATCCTTCCTTTAATCTTGGTCAAGGCCACACACTCAGATACTAACACTCACCTTAATGAGAAGGAGCAGACATCCCAATATTCTGACAGCTGTTCAGCTGGGCTTCTGGAGAAATCAGGCAGCAGAGACCCCCAGGCAGTGGAAGGAGGCAGGGTCAGATGGATTTCTGGACCTGGAGCACTGCCCCAACGTGTAAGGCTCGTGGGCTTGCTGGAAAGGTATACTCTTTCCATGTAAGGTGGGCGGGACCTATCAGTCTTCTATCAAACCTCAAAGTTTGAACACTCTTCATTTAGCCAATGAAAAAGTCTTTTTTACACCACCTAGGCTAGTTGACATACCCTCTGGAATAGAATTTTATAACAATATTTAGAATGCTTACATAACCACTTCTGGATGGTGATTTCCTTATTAGTTTCCTTCACGTGCTATCCGTAACTCCTAGAGTGAAAATTAGAGTTAATTTACACATATGTGCATCACAGTGTTTATAAGGAATTATTTTCAATCACCAAAGAGACAACTTTCTGACACATCCTATCTGCAGATTTGATGTCTGAAACCTTTCCACTACTCTCATCCATTATATTGCTGGAGAAATTATGGAAACTTGCAAATAAAAATAGTAGCATTCTTTTTTGAGGTTACATCCCAGTTCCATGTTTAGCCATTACAGAAAATGTGTTTGAATAGAGTACAGAGGAAGAAAGGCATGTGAAGACAAGGTGGAGAAAGAAAAGACCTGGGGACCTAGGAAGTTGTTTTAGCTTAATTAAATTGTCTTAGCAAAGCAGACTTTGCTAGAAAGGATGGTGAGAGATGGGACAGAGGAAGGGACTGGAGAGAGATGGGTGGGGGGCATCCCCACAGGCATCCTCCCTGCAAGAGGAGCCCAAGCCACTTGGTAGAGGAGGGATTCCCTTTCTGGGCTTCGCGTGGTGTACACTGAGCTTATTAATAGCAGCTCGTGGAGTCACTGGTCAGATAAAAACACAGTGAAAGGGGCCATTGATCAGGTCCTTCCGTCACCTGTTCATTGAAGGAACAAACCAAGTTCTTTACCAGAGTCATTTACCTTTGCAGACAACTCAGACCATTGTTCCCTGGGGTAGGACAACGACTCACTTGATCAGTAACCTGCTGCTTTATCAGTTATAATAACTCATGCCTCGCCCCTTTCCACTCACTGTTGACATTTGCTTTGGACAATAAGTTAGTAGATTAAAAGAACAGCACAGTTTTATTTGGCAAAATGTTCAGGAACACGTTCGGTACTATCCCCTATTATTTTTCTTAATTATCAGTTATCAGTATTGAACTTCCACGGATGACTAAAAAGTCATAGAATAAGAAGAGCAATGAAAAAGAGACCTGGGTTCTTGTCCCAGCTCTACCACTCACTAAACATGTAGCAGCCTGGTCCCTTCTCTGAATTGAGACCAGACCAGATGACCTCTAAGGTCCCAACATTCATTCCTTTAACCATTATTATTATTTTTTTAAAAAATATATATATTTATTTATTTATTTTTGACTGCATTGGATCTTCTTTGCTGCACGTGGGCTTTCTCTGGTTGTGGCGAGCGGGGGCTACTCTTTGTTGCAGTGCGCGGACTTCTCATTGTGGTGGCTTCTTTTGTTGTCTAGCATGGGTTCTAGGCAGGCGGGCTTCAGTAGCTGCAGCACACAGGCTCAGTAGTTATGGCTCGCAGGCTTAGTTGCTCCATGGCATGTGGAATCTTCCTGGACCAGGGCTCAAACCCGTGTCCCCTGCCTTGGCAGGCAGATTCTTAACCACTGCACCACCAGGGAAGTCCTCCTTTAACCATTATTTATTGAGCATCTCCTACATGTGAAACATTGTTCTAGGCTGTGTCTAGAGGATACGATAATGAATTAGAAAGAGAGTCCTAACCTAATGGAACTGACATTTTAATGGGGGGTGAAAATAATAAATAAAGTAAGAAAACAAACACACAATATGTCACATTATGTGATAACTGCTATGGAGGAAAATGAAGTGGAGTAAGGGGGATAGGGTGTTGTTTTATGTCGCGTGGTAAGAGAAGGCCTCACTAGCATTTAAGCAGAGACCCCCTGTCTCTGTGTTTATCGGGGTGAGGAATGTTCTAGTAGAAGGAACAGCAAATACAAAGCCTCTGAGGTAGGAATGTGCTCAGAGTCAACAAGGAACAGCAAGGCAGCCAGTGTGACTGGAGCAGAGTTAAGAGAAGACGACAGTGGGGAAGAGGCGAGGGGGCAGTAGGGTGTGTAGGCATATGAGGTCTTTGGCTTGTACTCTGGGAAATGTGGGTGACCACTAAGGGATTTTTGACCTGAGAACTGCAATGTTCTGACTTACACTGGAACGGGATCCCTCTAGCCGCTGACTACAGGGGTTAAAGCGTAGAAACAGGCCAGAGATGATGGTGGCCTGGACCATGATGAAAGCTGTAGAGGTGGTAAAAAAGTGGTCAGGTTCTGGATCTATCTTGAGGACAGAACCAACAGTTTACAAGAAAAAGAGAAAAATCAAAGACACCTCTAGGATTTTTTTTTTTTTTTAATTTTTTGGCCGCACCACGTGGCATGCGGG
Source organism: Globicephala melas (assembly GCF_963455315.2). NCBI lineage: Eukaryota > Metazoa > Chordata > Mammalia > Artiodactyla > Delphinidae > Globicephala > Globicephala melas. The sequence continues at coordinate 37,114,782 of NC_083327.1, forward strand.
ATCTTAGTTCCCTGCCCAGGGATCAAACCCATGCCCCCTGCAGTGGAAGCACAGAGTCTTAACCACTGGGCCACCAGGGAAGTCCCCTAGGATTTTTGCAAATGGAAGAATGCAAGGGTTTTTTTCTATTTGTTAACTGGTGGTGTGAAAAAGTAGAATTAAGTTTGGCTTGGGACGTGTTAAGGATGAGTTGCCTATTAGATGTCCAAGAGGAGATATTAAGTAGCCTGTTGTATATACTTCTGAAATTCAGGAAGGTTTAGGATATAGATATAGAGTAGGTCCTGAAAGTGTCTTGCCAGTATCTATTTGGCACACGCTGGAGGTCACCTTCAGCTTGGTAGATAGTTTCCATACCTTCTGTGGCAGATAGACTCCTAAGGTGGCCCTATGATTCCTGCCTCTTGGTGTTCTTCCTCTTGTGGGATGTCCCTCCCTGTAAGTGTGGGACCTGTGACTTGAATGGAGCAAAGGTGGCAGGATATATGTGTACATGTTATGTGATTATGTTCCACAGAACTGCGGTGCCCATCGTACTGGAGCTTTCCTTTCCCTGTGAAGAAGTAAGTGGCCAAATTGGGCAATCCCAAGTAGTGAAGAACCATGAGCATCCTCTAAAAGCCAAGGGTGGCCTCTGGCCAACAGCCAACCCAAGACTAAAGCTCTCAGTTCTATAACCACAAGGAGATATATGCTGCTACCACCACCATGTGAGTGGGGAAGTGAACCCTAAGGGCTTTCCTTGGAGCAGGGTAGCAGTATTAGAGAGTTAATGTCCCCAGGGGCAACCTTTAAGCAATGAGTAAGAGGAGTGGGGGAATAAATATTCCAGATTCCTCAGCCCTTGGTGAGATAAATCTGGAATGTGAAGTCAAGCCCCAAGGACAAATAGACCAAAGGAAAGGAAGGAGAGAATCCAGAAACAGATGCTCACTTGGATGAACACTTGATTGTGACAAAGGTGGCACTGAAGAGTAGGAAAAGAATGGCCATTTCAATACATAGTGCTAGATCAATAAGATGGGAAGAATTGAAACTCGACCCCGTCTCACACCATACTAAAAATCAATTCCAGGGGGACTTCCCTGGTGGCACAGTGGTTGAGAGTCTGCCTGCCGATGCAGGGGACATGGGTTTGTGCCCCGGTCGGGGAAGATCCCACATGCCGCGGAGCGGCTGGGCCCGTGAGCCATGGCCGCTAAGCCTGCGCATCCGGAGCCTGTGCTCCGCAATGGGAGAGGCCACAACAGTGAGAGGCCCACGTACTGCAAAAAAAAAAAAAAAAATCAATTCCAGGTAGACTGTAGATATAAATTTGAAAAGTAAAACAATCAAGATTCTAGACAATAACATAAGAGAATAATTTTATATCCTCTGAGGTAGGCAAAGATTTCTTAATCAGGAATTGTAAAGCACTAACTATAAAGGAAAAGACTGACAAATTGAACACCCAAAATTAGGAATGTCTGTTCATCCAAGGACACCATTAAGAGAACCACAAAGAGGGTGAAATTATTTGTGACACGTATAACAAAGAGCTTGTATCCAAGCTCTCTAAAGACCTACAAATTAGCAAGTAAAAACTGACAACACGATAGAAAAATGGGCAAAACACTTGAACAGTCACTTCACAAGAGAGGAAATTCAAATGACTGAAAATATGTGAAAAGGAGCTTAACCTCATTAGTCATCACAGTGGTACAAATGAGATATTACTATATACCCACTAAAAGGCTAAAACTTAGTAAAGTAAAATACTGAGTATTGGTGACAATGTACCTACTTAGTTTAGAAAACTGGCGATATCTACAAAAGTTGAATAGATGCGTACACCATGAGGCTGCATTTTCACTACAATGTATATACCCAAGAGAACCGAGTGCATTTGGGCATCAAAAGATGTATACAAGAATGTTCACAGCAGGATTATTTGCAATAGCCAATAAATGGAAACAACTTACATGGCCATCAATAGCAGAATGAATAAAGGTGTTCTAGTCACACGATGGACAATTACTCAGCACTGAAAATCAACAGAAGCCCCGTTGATGAACCCCACAGGTGCAATGCTGGGGAGTGCAACAAGGAATGCCAACTTTAAGAAATGTTCTTCGTTTCATATAAAACAGTGTCTGAAACAAAAGTGAAAATTTGCCAACGTTTGTTAATTCTGGGTAACGGGAACACAGGTGTTTATTACACTATTCTTTGTACTTTCTAGAATTAAAAAAAAATGTGCCCTCCTCAAAAGGCAAAAGCAAGCCAACGTGTGGTGTGTGAGCAGAGGTAGTGAGGATGCCCATGCTAAGGCCTATTTTCCTCTCTGCTAACTTTTTTTTTTTTAATACCACACAGTTTAACACCTAATTACTGATTATTTTGCCTCACTGGCTAATTGCTTCATGTATATTATTTTTGCAACCTGAACTAGATTGTAAATTCAGGCCACAGACTGAGTAACATTTCTCCAATATTCCTCACTGGTTCTTTGTATCATGAAAGGCACATCTTGAAATAATCAATAAACACTTGAGTGATTTATGAATTGATTGGCAGAAGTAAATTTGGTAATCTCAGGCAAGACATTTACTTAACTTTCCAGGCCCCATTTTCCCCATTTGTGTGAATTCTTTCTTGTGTACTTTTATATCCATCCCCGTATTTCACTAAGGCTTTGCTGTAATAGACTTCAATAACTATGTATTAAATAAATACATTAATTTTAGGGGGATTCACACACAAGCGCACATATTTTCCCCATCTGGAAGATGCAAGAAATTTTAAGCTGCATCTCTTCCACTGGCTGTTGAGCCTGGCAAAATGCCAATATCTCCATAGAAATAACATTTTCAATTGTTATTAGTCATTTACACTTTAGCATAAACTAAGCCCACCATTTTAATGTTTTTAAAAGTTCAAAACCTATTTTAATTTGATTCCTCTTTTCAGCAAGCCTGGAGCACAGAACCCGGAGATGAAGCATTTCTCTTTAAATGTGTGATTGCCAAGTGTTATTGCTGGCCTGCCGGGGAATGCGACTTGCAATATAGAAGCAGCTAGCAAATTCATTCTAGATCGTCCTAGTGGAATGTGGAGTCTACTTGAAATTTGCTAAAGCAATGCCAAGGTTTTTTCCCTTTCACTGAGTGTGAGTGTTTTTGGGCTAAAAAAAAATTAGTTTTTCGACTCCTATGTATAATACGGAACTGGTAGGAATTAGGCCTCATCTCTCCCATTCCTCTCACTTTTCTGCTTTTCCGCAATTTGCCCCAGCAGGACCCTTTGAATTCTGAGCAGCTCAGAGAGAGTCTAGACCCAGGTTGGAGCAGCACGGCCCCGAACCTCTTCCCAGAACCCTTCTTCAAGGCAGGAGCCACCTCCCTCCTCAGCCTTGGCCTGTGGCTCAGCAGCCCACCTGGGCCTCAGTTCACAGTCAAATTCAGCATATCCTGAGACCCTCTGGGGGTGGGGCTGCCAGGATAGAAACGAAGTTTGAAGGTTGTTCTATGCAAGCAATTTCCTCCACAGAACAGGTTAATTTCAAACTGGCAAAAATTATACACTTAGTAATTATCTAGACTGGGGGCAAAGTACCAGTAAGTTGATGGCCACATAAAATAGAATTTAAAGAAAAGAGCACAGAGAGAAGCAATCTGGGAGTTTGCCTCCAGCTATTCTAAGCAGGTATTTGCTTACAATGACCCTCCGCTCTGCCATAACCTGACTTGTCAGCTCCACACCCAAATTTCAACCCTGTGACCTTCAGTGACTCCTACTTGCCCTCAGGGAGCCACGTGAGGTGCGTGCAATCCCTTTCTGAACCAGCCCCACTGACATTCCCGGCTCACACCGTACGCCAGCCACACACAGCAGCTCCCTTGCAGCTCCCCGGAGGCCCCGTGCTCTAGGGGCCTTCCTGTGCTGTACCTCCTGCCCGGAACGCTTTCTGCTCAGCCTTCCTGCCTGGCTCACTCCCGCTCATCCTCCAGAATGCAGCTCACGCCCCATCTCTTTACAATATTCCGGAGCTCCCTGCTCAGGGAGGTGCTTGTCTGTGCGTCACCACAGTCCCCATGGCTCTGTCTGATGACTGACTATATTGATCTGTTTTCTCATCTTTTGCGCACCAGGTTTAGTGGGGATCTGGGCCTTCCATCCTTGTGCCCCCAGCTCAGGTCCTGGGTACCTCTCCCAGGGACTTCTGTAGACACCTTCATAACAGGCCTTGCTGCTTTCAGTCAGCTTCTCCCCTCCCCCATTCTCCCTCTTCCCCACTCCAGAGTTATAGCTCTAAAACATTTAATTCCGCCCCCCTTCTTTTCTTTCAAAATCTTCTGTTGCTTCTCATTGCCCAAATTCTGGGGCCCGCAAGCATTCAAAGACCTTGCCAACCTGACCCCAAATTCCTCTTCCGTGTTCTTGCACCATTTGGGCCCTACGGCCCATCATCCATTCAGGATTCCCCAATGGGCTCACAAAATAGCTCTCTTCCACTTTGGCTCCTGGGGTTCCCTCCTTCTCCGTACCTGATAGGCAAGTCCCAGGTGAAATAGTACCAGTTAATGCCGTCAACTCCTAAGCCAGTGTCCGGCCCTTCTCTGGGTTCTGGTAACTCTGGCCAGCTCTGCTCAGCTTCTCCTTCTCGGCAGGCTGAGCTCCTGACCAGATACTTCAGCTGCACCAGCAGGTGGCAGCTGGATTTGGTTGTCTGACCTTGTGCTCTGAGCCTGAGGTGAATCTTCAGGAGCTGAAGCAGCAACGGCTACCTCCCAACACATCACACAGACACACACACGACACAGACTCACAACACACCGTGACAGCCCTTCAACAAGAGTGCGCCATCTGTCCCAGGATGGCCAGGGGTGCTCTGTTACATGCACTAGCACAGACCCTACTAGCCCCAGGGCATGGGTGACCACTGGGTCCACTGCAGGCAGCTGTCAGGGAGAAAAAAATTTCCTCTACTCTTCTAGGCTCTACTGACTGGTCTAAGAGTTAAACTGACATGAGACAGATGAACAGAAAGTCACGTGAATTTTAATGACATGCGTACATGAGGGAGACCCAGGAAAACTGAGTCACTTGCCAAAATGGCTGAAGCCACACTTTAAACCCCATCTTCAGCTAAAAACAAAAAAGGAAGTTGGGGGTAGTGGTTCGAGATTCAAAGGGAGGTAGGCAATTCACATGGAGATGGCAGAGCAAATGTTGGGTAAACAAATGTTTTCTGGGCCAGGCAGAGGCGATGGGACACAGAGAGGAATGATAATAAACAGACATTACTAGGTTCCTTCCTGTCTACACATCTAGCTCATAATGCAGTTATCTACATTATGATGGAGTTAGAGGACCAGGTCCTCTGTCTACATTCTTTTAGGCAGTTAAGAGGAAGGGCAAAGGTTCCTTCTGAGTCTTTTGGGCCTTACATATTTTCAGCTTGAAATAATCCACGTGCCAAAGAGACACGTTTTGGGGTGGCAAGTTATGCTCCCCTGCACCGCCTTCACGAATGCTCGTTTCTTCAGTGCTGTCCTAGTCCATTCAGGCTACTGTCACAAAGTACCATAGACTGGGCGGCTTAACATCAGCAGAAATATACTGCTCACAGTTCCGGTGGCTGGAAGTCCCAGCGCAAGGTGCCAGCACGGTTGGGCTCTGGTGGGAGCCCTCTTCCGGTTTGCAGGTGGCTGTCTCCTCGTTATGTCCTCACGTGGTAGAAGGGGCCCTAATCCCATTCATGAGGGCTCTGTCCTCATGACCTAATCACCTCGTAATCAGAGGTCCCATCTCCTGATACCATGAGGATGTCAACATATACATTTTGCAGGGAAACAAACATTCAAGCCATAACCAGTGGGATCCTCTTAAATCTTTCTGAAGAGACTAAGAACAGGCTCTAAAAACCTAGCATGTACCCTCTCAGCAACCTTGACACAAGCTGGTGCTTGGTTTTCTCAGGCAGCCCCTGTAGGGTGGATAAAAGTGTGGGGATGTGTACATTCTACTCCTTCCAATGGGGCCTCCCAAGACACACCTTCTCAAGCCCCAGGCTGAACAGGCTAGAAAGACAGTGCAGTGTCTGCCCTTGAAGTGAGTACTGACAAAACTGTATCTGCTCTGGGTGTCAAATAAGCCAGGTACACACCAACCACAGCCACAGAAATGTAGCCTGGTCCCTGCTGGGTCATTTAGTTTTATCTTGGCTGCCCCTGCTTCTGCAGTTACTCTTACTCACATAACTGCACCATTTCCTACTCACTCTTTACTTGTATATGTGTAGTGTAGGTTAGAGAAAGTTTTTTCCTCTACCCTCCTAGGTTTTCCAGCTGGGGCCCTGCAAACTAGACTAACAAAAGACAGATTAACAAGGGAAAAACAAACAGAGCTTATTAACATGTGCATCACACACACACACACACACACACACACACACACACACACACACACACACGAGAGAAATTCATCACTCAAAGGGATGATTAGAACTTGGGCTTAAATAGCATCTTAACAAAGATCAATACATTTGTAGAGAAGCTGCACGACAAAGAAAATAGGTTTTAGGCTTCCAAGGGCAGCAAACTTGTGGGAAGGTAAATACATGGGGGAAACTAATGGAAGATAAGGGCTGCTTTAGTAAGTCGATTCCTCTCCTGTTGTCTCTGGACTGATAAGAGTCCCTGGTGGTAAGGAGTCTACGCCTGCTTTTAGGCAAATAGGAGAGGGAAAAAAAAAAAATAGGAGAGGGCAGAGAGCTTTTTTTCATCTGCTGTTTCTCAATTGTCTTCAGCTCAAAATAATCCTTATGCCAAAGTGGTGTACTTTGGAGTGGCACATTCTGGTCCCCTAAGTAGTGACCTCTAGAGCCAGCTCCTCTTAGGGGAAGCCAACGCCCTCTAGCTTCTTCCTGTTCTCTGGGTGCCTTGCTTCTCAGAGGACTCCAGTGTTTCCAGCTTTCACTGTCCCTCCAAGAAAACTGGGGCAGATGAACTCAGCATGCTGTCCAGGGCCACGTCCCAGACCCTCAGCCTGCAGGGTGGAGCAAGCCCCAGTACACCCCAGGGAATCTCAGAGAGCCCCTTCTTCCAAGCACTCTGCTTACTAGAAAGGCATTTCTAAGAAAGAAATGAGCTGGGAAGTATTGCAAAATATTGTCGCTCTACAAGTATGACTGAATATTCCTGCCATGCCAGGGGCATGGGGACTTCCTGACTATATCTCTATGGGTCTGTTTGCATATTGACACCCAGCAGCCCTCAGGCTTAAGTGATAGGAGATTATCTGAGCCTTTTGGGGGATCTGGATCTCCATTACCGGAGGACTGCATTCTTTTTTAAAGTTTAGGTAGATGTCTTTATATTAAAGAGAATGCTGAGATCATATCACCTGTTACTCACCCCAAGGAGCCCACAGGTGTGATAACACAATTGGCTAAGAAGATTTCAACTCCCCACTGTGCCCACAACATTGCAGTGAACCTGCTCATATACAGAGACAAGTTCACAGAGAGGCTGATGAAGCCTCAGCTTTGAGACTTCTCACCTGCACAAATCCCTTTCAAAGCTCTGTTCCCAGCTTTTATGTTTATAATCTGTACTCTTCTTCTCAAATAGTGTTCCCCAGTTATATAAACTTCAAGCCCCACAAACCCTGACTGACTCCTGCGTCTAGGTGTCCCTTTAATGGGCATGCGTGAGAATTGCTAAAGGACCTAGGCCATGAAGGGAATTGCTGGGTTCTAAGGTATCCATACACTTAATCTGATTAGCTACTGACAGATAAGTCTCCAACCTGTGCTCCCCCCAGCCGCAAGAGGAATCTCTATCCCCACATCCTGCCAGCACGTGGCATTACCCAGCTTTCTAGCTGTGCTAGGCTAGTAGCTGCAAGCCTTATAGCATATTACTCCCTTCGAATATCACCTGCACCTATGCATTTCTCTGGTTATCAATGAGCAATTTCTTTCATATACTTGTAAAGCCTTTGGCTTTCCTCTTTCATAAGTCATCTGTTTATATATTTAACCCATTTTTCTTTTGGTGTATTCTCCTTTCTAATTGAATTGCAGGAGTTCTTTGTGTGTTCTAGATGTCTATCCTTTGTCACTTCTAGACATCATAAACCTCATAAATTTCCCAATCTGTCACCAATCTCTTAAATTCAACTCTGGTGCCGCTCGTTAACAGAAACCCTTAATTTTGATGTAATCGGATCTATCATTTTGCCTTGTGGTTTGTACTTTCTAAGTCTGGTTTAAGAAATTCTTACCTGTCCCAGGTTACGCTTTTCACCTGTTTAACTTTATAGTTTTACCTTTTGTATTTAGGTCTCTAATCCACTGGAAATCTCCTTTGTATGTGGGGTTAGATAGAGACCCAACTTTACTTCTCTCCATTCTTTCTTTCACTGCCTGTTTTCCCACCACCACCTACTAAACAATCCATCTTCCCCCTATTGATCTCTGGTACCACCTCTGTGTGAGATGAAGTTTACAGGTAAACACAGGACTACCAGTGCACTCTCGATTCTTCTCCACTGCCACATTAAAAACAACTTTGTAAGCGTCTCAGTATCTGGTGGGCAATTTCCCCCTCTTTATACTTCTGTTTCTAGATTGATTTTGCTATCTGTGAAACTTATTTTTCCCTATACATTTTAGGATAAGTATATTAGGTTTCTTAAAAAAACTACAACTAGAATTTTGATTGGGATTGCACTGGATTTATAAATTCATTTGGAGATAGTTGATATCTTTATAATTTAAGTTGTGCAATCCAAGACGTGATATGTCTGAAATGACAGAATCGTGAGAAGAAATTAAGATAGCTATGAATGAATATCTTTGAACGGGCCCCAAACCCTGTTCTCACTATGCCTCCTTATTTGGGTCTGGGGAGGTGGGGCAATAAAAAATTCCCATGCTGATCAAGGAGGAACCAAGTGTGCAGGGAACTGTGCTTCACTTCCCGGGGTGTGGGCCAGGAGCTCTGCAAGCATGTAAGAGATGGCTCTGACTGGCATGGCACCAGCAGTGACTGGACAAGGGGGCAAGGGAGTGTTTCAGAGATGCCCACTCCCCAGCAAGGGCAAGAGGAAGCAACCAAGTGTGCCCAAGTGGCCAAGCACTTCCAGCTTGCAGAGCCAAAGGAATCTGAGATGTAGATCAAGAGAATGTGAACGTGGAGGCCTGCTGGTTGGAGGTCGCGGTGGGACTGGGGGCATGAATGGTGGATCCCAGCCCACGAGGACAAGACATGATGAGTTCTGGCTGAGTTCATGCCAGTGGGGGGCAGAGGATGCCAATAAACCAGAAACTCCCTCTCACCAATGCCTGGGGGCTGCAGCGCCCTCTCTCCCTCTGCACAGGGACTGGGATGGCCTCCAGGGAGAAGGTGGACCAGGGGGAGGGAAAAAATCCAGAAACTGACTATTTATTCAGAGGAGTCTGAGTTTTAAAGCAGAAGTTATCTTGAATTAGTAAGTTCAGTTCTGTAGAAATAAATACTTGCCTTTTTTTTCTTTTAAAGCATCTGAGATGTCAGACTACAGTGGTTCTATAAATTTCATATCCACTCTACAGCTTTTAGTTTCTGCAGACTGGATTTCAGCAGTAGAAGAAAAATCTCGTAAGGAGGGGCTGGGAGAATTAAATAAATATGACGTAACCGTAAGGCAGGTAAAGGAACTGAGGCATAAAGAAACCAAAAGCTTTGCTTCTCAGCAAAGTGAATGAATGGCAGGCAATCGCATCATTTCCGGTTCTCATTCTGGCTCTGAATTTCAACAAGTACCTTGAGGGGATTCTGGAATAACCCCCTTGAGACCACAGCCCTGCTCACAAGAGCTCTGCTCAGTCTAGGATGTTGAATTGCAGAACGGGGAGCTTTTCCCTGAGGCCCCCTGTCTCCAGGGTGATGTGACTGCCCCACAGGAAGCGTCCAGCACACCAGGGCTGGCTGGGCTCCTGCCACTGCCAGGTGACCCCTTTCTCAGACAGAATGTGCAGCCCCTTGGGTGGCCAGGCATCCTGCAGCTGACCTGGGAAGCCCTCCTTGTCCTCTGGCTGTGGACAGAGATGGCTGTGGCTTTTCCACATCCCTCCTTTTGTGTGTGGATAAAAATGTTCTCAGCAGATACTGCTGCTAAGAGGACACACCGGATCCTAGCTCAGCTTCAGTTCTGGCACTGGCAAGCTCAGAACATGCAGTCCCCCAGGTTCCTCTAGCACAAGTAGATGAAAAGCCCTTCTCCCCTGACCCTCATCAGCTCCGGGGAACCCGGAGGAGCGGAAGCAGGCTGCTTCTCCTCCGAGGAGAGCCTCGTGCCACAAAGGCTTTGGGTGTCAACCGCTGCGTCTGCCGTCCCTGCTGAGGTCCCCTGTCCGGCCATGGCCTCCGGCTGTGGGCCCGGGCAGGTCGCTCCTCTCAGCCCAGCCTTCTCTGAATCGGCTGGCTGCCAGACAGCATCCCCCAACACTCTCTCTGAATGGGGCCCCGGGAGCTCTGATGCTTTGCTCTCACCGCTCTGGCCGCGTATCACAGAGCTGGAGCCAGGCCCTTCTGTCCGTGCCTCTCCCTCAGCCACTGTTGCTCTGATGCTCCTGTGCCGAGGGGCACATGGCATTTCCACAGGGGGCTCACAGCCTCCCCAGGGCTCGCCCTGGGAGGAAAGCCCAAGCCTTCTCCGCCCTGAGCGCCCCTACCCGCACGTTTATCTGAGGCACCCATTCTATACCCCAAACCCCCAGCCCTCAGGCGGGGCAGAAAGCAGGCGCTTCGACCCTGCACCTATGCTCTCATATTGTTTTGGTACAGCCTGCAAGGTAAGGACGGCGCTTACATTTCTAAATGGCTGAAAATACATCAAAAGGATATTTTGTGGCACATGAAAATTTATAAAATTCAGATGTCAGGGACCAGAAATAAACTTTTATAGGAACACAGCAGTACCCACTCGTTTACGTGTTGTCTGTGGCTGCTTTTGTGCTCCAAGGGCAGATTGGAGTAGTTGTGATGGAGACTGTAAGGCCCACAGAACCTAAAATATCTGGCCCTTTGCAGTAAACATTTGCTGACTCTTGTCAGGCACGAACCCTCCCTGTCCCCCCTCTCCTGAAGCCCCACTGGCCATGTGTAGCGAAAGCTACCACTGCTCCGGGAATGGTGGGGAAAAGCAGAGAGAACAGCCTCCACCAGTAGACTGACAGCCACTGGAGGGGATCATGGCTTTCATCATCATATTAGGGGATTGCTACATGTTCCTCCTATAGTAAATAATTTTCCATAGCTCCAAGTTACAAGCTCTCCTTATAACCAAACTAATTTTTATTTCTATGGAAAAAAAAGGTTACTGCTTTCTTATAATAAATTAACTGTCCTTCAAAGTTACAATAGAGTGAGTTGATAAATAACTTCCAAAGGGGAAGATGATCTCAAACCAATTCTGGTTAATTTTTAGATGAATCAGTTGGAACCACAAAATTGGGTACTAAAAGTACTGAGTACCATCTAAAATCAAAACAATTCCTCTGGGTGTGTGTGTTTATCCGTGTCTGTTTCCGTGTGTCTCTGTGTGTTGTTCAGTTCAACAAACTAGATTGAGAATAGGATAGGAGAATTTACCTTCTCAAGGGGGATTTTTAAATCTGATTAAGGATTTATATTTTAAAAAATTAGCAGTGTTTCTCTAATCTCATGGAATAGGAAAGGCTTGGGGAAGGGGAGTGGGTGCTAGGAAACATGACCATCCTTTGTTCAACTTTGAGAGAGCCAAACTGAAGGTATTGCAACCTAAGACAATAATTGCATAAACCTGTCTGCTCACTGGGCTTTCAAAAATTCTCTTAATCAGCATTCGTTTCCTGAGAACCCATTATTTACCATGCGTTGTATTACGGGAAAAGAGCTACAAAGATACATGCCGCCATCTTTGCCTACAGAGAGAACACAGTAAAGGCTGCGGGGGGTGGAGGTGCTCTCGGTCCTCAGGGGCAGATCCAGGCTGGCTAGCTCAGGAGGAGGATTTTTTTTTTTTTGTAAAACTACATGTGAAGCGTTAATGGGGCTGGTCTTTCACGACAGCCAGGGACAGGCATTGGAGGGGGCAAGTTCCTGACACTGGGAAGCCACTCTAGTTTTGGGAGACCGCTGGGCTCTGTGGCAGGAGTCATGCCTATTGACCTATAGCTCAGTCTCTGCTGGGCTTGAAACTCTTCTCTCCTCCATCACTTCTGCTTACTCATAGTTTCAATATTTTGTAATTTGGGCTCATTGTGACTCACTGTGGCCTCAACTCTTATTTTCTTGTTTCTAAACATCCTACCAAGTCTTTTTCTCTTGACATTTCCCTGTTTAAATTTCTAAGGGAGAAATGGGGATGAACCCAGCTTTCAGACGTGTGTGTGCCAGGTTATGAAATGAGCTGCCGACCAGCCTACTGAGTGGCTGCCTATTGGTTGGGTGTCCACCCTGCACCGATCAGCTCTAGGGGTGGGGTCATACGGGACAAAGCGTAACCACTTACAGCTGCTCCTTTGGGTTTCCCCTAGCAGGGTTAGTGAGAATGACAGATAATGTGAATAAGTTGTTCACCATGGAGAGACCCATATAAAATTAACCCTCTGCTGTGAAAACACTACAAGCGAAATTCACTGGGCAAGCTTGGCAGCACAGGTGGTGGTGCGGAAAACGATCCTATAACCAGGTAGGACGGGGAGCCTTGTCAGCAGGGCTCCCTTCCCCAGGGGCAGCCAGGAGGGCGATATCCAGAGGAGTTAGCAGCTGCAGGCTGTGTATTGTACCCAAACGGGCTCATGGCAGCCGGTCAGGCAGCATAGCGTGGTTCTGGGTGATGCGTCTGCTGATAGCCAGTGATTGGTTATATCATAACCAGGGTAGGTTCTAGGCCTATAGGGAGGAGAGACAAGATCAAGGCAGGATCTCCATGTTGTCTAAGTTCAGAGCAAACGACTAATCCCAGTGAGGAAATGGAGTGCCAAGCAGACACACAAGATTGAGGCCCACTCTTACGGAATTTGCGTGGGGCACGCAGGTGTATGTGTAGGGGAGAGCACTGATACAACTCTGGGGACACGTATCAGCTGCAGTAACACCAAGGGTCAGTAGTGGCACAAATAGCTTGAGACCTCTACCTGCGACGGGGCTTGGGCTCCCGGCCGGCATGGAGGGTCAGCAGTGCATCCGTGTCCAAGGCTCGGAGGCTAGAGGAGGAGGGAGCAGCAGAAGTTTGTACAGAACCGGGGCAGCCATGACAGATGACTTTTCAGCTGACGTTTGCTGTAAGTATTTATCAGGAAAAAGGGAGGAAGGTGAGGAACCTTCCAAGTGGTCAGTAGAACCAAAAGATTCTGGGGCCCCTCTGATATCTTCCTCTGGGACTCAAAATTACCTACTTAGCTAAGGAGGTTGTAAGGGAACTCAGAAGGTAAATTACTCCAGTTACAACCCCCAGACTGAGAGCCACCTGGGGAAGTCAGCAAGTAGACCAAATCCCCCAGAGCGTTGGTAGGCACACTAAGAACGGTGGTGGGAGGGGGGAGCTCCAGGGCCCAGCTGCTCTTCTCTTCATTTTCAAAGAGCAGGGTCTCATGGACCTTTCTTTCTTTCTTTCCCTTCCCTTTCCTTTCCCTTCCTTCCTTCCTTCCTTCCTTTCTTTCATGGCTGCATTCGGTCTCTGTTGCTGTGCGCAGGCTTTTCTCTAGTTGCGGTGAGCGGGGCCTACTCTTCGCTGCAGTGCGCAGGCTTCTCATTGCGGTGGCTTCTCCTGTCGTGGAGCACGGGCTCTAGGCGCTCCAGCTTCAGTAGTTGTGGCATGCGGGCTCAGCAGTTGTGGCTCGCGGGCTTAGTTGCTCGGCGGCATGTGGGATCTTCCCGGACCAGGGCTCAAACCCGTGTCCCCTGCATTGGCAGGCAGATTCTTAACCACTGCGCCACCAGGGAAGTCCTCATGGACATTTTTAATTGCTCTTTAAAAGTCTCAGCGACTTCTGTTGTGTCCATTAGTTCACCATAAAAAATGTACTCAGGTTGTTGCCCCAAGTGCTTTAACTATCTTTATCTGGAATCAGAAGCTTGGCTAATTAGCAAAATGAATGATAGAAATGGCTTCTGTTGGCAAAATTAGAGATCTGTTAATTAACATAAAGGATATTATACATGGGCTTTTACCGTGAAACCTTAATGGTGTTCAAGACATGAGCTTGGCTAGAACATCAGGGCTATACTCTCTGTCTACTCTATGTAAGCTGAGAATAAGATTCTAGCCAGACCTTTACCAGTCACCTTTCAGAATGGCGTCAGAGGCGTGATTTGGAACTTGTCCTGTGTTCAGCCACGAATTCAGACAATTCTGGTTGCCTGATGCTAACAAAAATCTGGTCTTTAGAATACTGCCCTGTCACTCTCAAGAGAACCTTTCATGTAAAGTGTGGACGGAGCACCTAAAAGGTCAGAGGGCTGGGACTTCTCTGAGCTTACAGAACCAGCTGCTTGAACATTTTTAGATCTTCTTACTGATAAATATGTACGTGTGTGTCACAGCACTTGGTCTGAGACCTACTTTCATTATTACATCACAGCGGGGCTGTGGGGAGATGGGGTTAATCAGATCCCACCACATCTTGGCTAGGAATGGGCAACCTCAGTGATGCAGAAGTGGGATACTCTGTTGCGGTTGAATTCATCCCTTCAGCAAATATTTCTGGCATAACGTCTATTTGCCAGGCATGTGCTTGATACTGAGGGTACAATGTTGCATGAGGCAGACATGATCCCCTCCCTCGAGAAGCTTCCAGTCCAGGAGGCAAGTGATCAAGCAAATAGCAACAACCAGTAGTGAGCATCACGGCGGGGGAAGTACAGAGGCGTGGGGACACGGAGTAGGCAGGATATACAAACTGGGAGGTCAAAGCAGTTCCTCCTTTTTTCTGGAAACATACAAGTGCTAGAATTGACCCCACAGGCCACTGGACAAATGCCCAAGGGCACTGATGTGGCCTGACCCTGTTGCAGAGTTTGAAGCTCAAGGATATTTTTGAGGTCCTGTGGTCATTCTCCTCCCATCAGTTTGAGCCCACATGGACACCTGGCTCCCTGTATTTTTATCCCGGACGCCGCTAAGGTTCAAATCCACATGATGCAGTTGGCAGATTTCATCCCCAGAGACCGCAGCACGAAGAGGCTTAGTGACTTGCCCAAGGGCATGTATTGAGTCAAGTGTAGAACTGGGAACAAAACTCAGTCACCTGACGCTGGGGCCAGCTCCCCTTCCCTTAGACACGTCACCTAACAGGGAAAATAATCTTCTGAAATATCAAATAGCATTGGTCTTTTGATGAGTAAGCAAGCTGATGAGCAAATAATGAGAAAAGTGGGTATTGAATTTCCTTTGACATACCCCTTTGGAAAACGCAGCAACAGATGCAAGAAGAGTGTGACTTATAAATGAAAGCAAAAATCTTTTAAGATAGCCTCAGACAGCTGATGAACAGCCACGAGGCCTGAGTGTCAGTGCAAAGGAGAGAAAGAACCAAACACGTAAGACACTAGAGTTCTCAGGCAGGCAAGGGAGTCACGGTCTCAGGAGTCACAGTGTTTGTATAGGGACTGAGTTGCCCTTTCTCGTCCTCTTGGTTATGGAGGGAGAGGGGAGAGGTACTTTTGAAACACAGATCACTTAAGGGTAGTCCCATGTGAGACTTTGATACGCTGACTAATGCCGCATGCCTGATAAAATCACGGTTGCCCGAGTTCTTGTTGAGATGAGAGAAAACACTACCTGCTTCTGAGAAACAAACTTATGGTTACCAAAGGGAAGGGTGAGGGAGGGATAAATTAGGAGTTTGGGATTAACAGATACACACCACTATATATAAAATAAACAGCAAGGACCTAACGTATAGCACAGGAACTATATTGAATATCTTGTAATAACCTATAACCTCTGCCCCGCACCAAAATAGTGCTGTGTCATTGCCTCAATGGCAGCACCTAGGACTAGGTTTCTCCAGCCTTCCTTTAACAAAACAGAACAAACAACAACAAAACTGAATTTCCTTAATGTCTTTCAGTTTGAGAGAGAAAAGGAAGTTGGAAGAGAAAAGGGTTTCCTTTGACCCTCTAATCCACTCAGTTTACTGAAACATGTCTGTGGGCTTCGTTTTGTAGATACAACCAAATACTGTCAACGTCATGGAACATATAACATCCAGGCCCCTGGGTAATTTAGGATCAGAAAGTTCAGGTATGATTGGCCCCGGTGTGCTCACTGCACCCCATTTCTGCTTCCTCATCTAAAAGATACTCAAGTGTGGACTCCCGGGTCGTATTGGGAAAGGGGAGGGGGCAAAGGTCATTGGAAGTTGGTAACCTTTTGACAGGTTTTATAAGTTTCCTAACGTGGGAACAAATCTCCCTAGACCTAACTACACAAGAAAAAAATTCTATTCCTATGAACAAATGTTCCACTTGACAGGATGAAACCTTTAGTCTTTCTTTTGTAGGTCAATTCTATGGAAGAACCCAGAAGCTAGTTTACAGAGAAATCTCAGTGAGGATCTGTCTCTTAAGCTCTACACACATATCCAACTGTGGAAGTCATTTTCCTAGATGCCCCCAAACTCGACGCTTCCCGAGCAGAGCCCGTCGTCTCCTCTCCCCGCCCCTCCAGCGCTGCTCTACTGACCGCGCTCTGCCTCAGCGAATGCCACCATCTTCCTCACGGGCATCCAATCCAGAAGCCACGGAGTCCTCTTTGATGCCTTTCTCTCTCACTCGCTCCGCTTCCAGTAAGTTACCCAGTCTGGTTACTGCTGCCTCCTAAATCTCTCCCATATTTACTTGCTTCTCTTCATTCCCACCACCTGCCACCTCCCTAGCCCAGTCTGCTAGCACCTCTCACCTGGATCACTGCACCAGCCCCTAATCAGGCTCCGCCTCCTGCCTTGCCTGCCATGCTTCCTACATGCGGGGAGAGTGATACTTCTAAAATACAACTCTGATCCCCTCACTTTCCTGCTTAAGACCCTGCAATGGCTCCCCACCATCAGGGAATAAGGACCAAATAAGACCTTCTCTGTTTGAAGGTTTATCTCTTCGGATTCTTGACTTGCCACTCCTACCCCCTCATACTCCAACCTTGAGCTATGAAAACTTTTAGGTCCCGGACGAACCTGCCTTGCACTCTGCCTCCTCTTGGCCTCAGGTATCCCTATTCCCACAACTTGGAACACTTCTTACTCTCACTCCTCACCAGAATCTGCCTGATTAACTGCTATTAGCCTTCAGCACTCAGCTTGGAAGTCCCTCCTTGACATCACTGATGTGCTCCAATAGCACAATCTGTGTGTCCCATTTCAAAACTCTTGCCTCATTTGGGAGTGCACATGCCTATTTACTGTTTTAGCTGTATTTGCTATTGGAAAGTATGTTCCTTATATGATGCTAGAAAAGGCAAAGTATAGGGACAGAAAGCAGATCAGTGGTTGCCAGGTGCTGAGGGTGGGGGGAGGGGATTGACTGCAAAGCAGCCAAGCAAACTTTTTGAGGTGATGGAAGTGCTCTATAACTCGACTGTGGTGGTGGTTATATCAGAAGGAGAAAGGGAAAGAAAATCCCATTTAAAAACATCTCAAAACAAAAACAAAAACAAACCTAGGAATAAACTTAACCAAGGAGGTGAAAGACTTATACACTGAAAACTATAAAACACTGATAAAGTAAACTGAAGATGATTCAAAGAAATGGAAAGATGTCCTATGCTCTTGGATTGGAAAAATTAATATTGTCATACTACCCAAAGCAATCTACAGATTTAATGCAATTTCTATCAAAATAACTATGTCATTTTTCACAGAACTAGAAAAAATTATCCTAAAATTTATATGGAATCATAAAAGACCCCAAATTGCCAAGCCAATCCTGAGAAAAAAGAACAAAGCTAGAGATATATCCCTTCCAGATTTCAGATTTTACAAAGCTATAGTAATCAAAACAGTGAGGTATTGGCACAAAAACAGACACTTGGATCAATGGAACAGAATAGAGAGCCCAGAAATAAACCCACACACTTATGGTCAATTAATCTACAACAAAGGAGGCAAGAATATACAATGGAGAAAAGACAGTCTCTTCAACAAGTGGTGCTAGGAAAGCTGGACAGCTACATGTAAATCAATGAAATTAGAACATTCCCTCACAGGACTTCCCTGGTGGCGCAGTGGTTAAGAATCTGCCTGCCAATGCAGGGGACATGGGTTCGATCCCTGGTCTGGGAAGATCTCACATGCCGTGGAGCAACTAAGCCCGTGTGCCACAACTACTGAGCCCGTGTGCCACAACTACTGAGCCCGTATGCCACAACTACTGAAGCCCTCATGCCTAGACCCCTGCTCTGCAATGAGAAATCCATGCACCACAATGAAGAGTAGCCCCTGCTTGCTGCAACTAGAGAAAGTCCGCATGCAGCCAAATGCAGCCAAAAAATAAAGAATTTTTTTTTAAAAAGAACATTTCCTCACACCATATACAAAAATAAACTCAAAATGGTTTAAAGACCTAAATGTAAGACATGACACCATAAAACTCCTAGAAGAGAACATAGGGAAAACTCTTTGACATAAATCAGAGCAATATTTTCTTAGCTCAATCCCCCAAGGCAAAAGAAATAAAAGCAAAATTAAATAGATCCTAATCAAATATAAAAGCATTTGCACAGCAAAGGAAGCCATCAACAAAACAAAAAGATAACCTACGGAATGGGAGAAAATATTTGCAAATGATGTGACCCACAAGGAGTTAATATCCAAAATATACAAACAGGTCATACAACTCAATATCAAAAAAACAAACAACCCAATCAAAAAATGGGTAGAAGACCTGAATAGACATTTCTCCAAAGAAGACATACAGATGACTAACAGGCACATAAAATGATGCTCAACATCACTAATTATTAGAGAAATAGAAATCAGAATCACAATGAGGTATCATCTCACTCCAGTCAGAATAGCTGTCATCAAAAAGTCTACAAACAGTAAATACGAGAGAGGATGTGGAGAAAAGGGACCCTCGTACACTATTGGTAGGAATGTAAATTGGTGCAGCCACTATGGAAAACAGTATGAAGGTTCCTCAAAAGACTAAAAATAGAACTACCATATGATCCAGCAATTCCACTCCTGAGTATATTATATAGTCAAAGAAAACAAAAACACTAATTCAAAAAGATACATGCCCCACAATGTTCACAGCATCATTATTTACAATAACCAAGACATGGAAGCAACCCAAGTGCCCATCAACAGACAATTGGCTTGTGAATACACACACACACACACACACACACACACACACACACGGGAATATTACTCAGCCATAAAAAAGAATGAAATACTACTGTTTGCAGCAACATGGATGAACCTAGAGAATATTATGCTTAGTGAAATAAGTCAGACAGAGAAACACAAATACTACATGATATCACTTACATGTGGAATCTAAAAAAGAATACAAACTACTATACATAAAATAGATAAGCAACAAGGATTTACCTATAGCACAGAGAATTATACCCAATATCTTATAACAATTTATAATGGAATATAATCTGCAAAAACACCCAAAAAACAAAAAACTGAATCGCAATGCTATACACCTGAAACTAACACAATATTATAAATCAACTGTACTTCAATTTAAAAATTTAAAAATGCATCAAACTTTACACTTAAAATGGGTGAATTTATTGTATAGAAATTACATGTCAATAAAGCTGGTTTTAAGAAAAATAAATGTATCCCCCTTGAGGGCAAGTTTGTACTTAGAAGAGTGCCTGGCCCATAGTAAGTGCCTACAATAAGTCATTGTTAAATGAATGGATGGATGAATGAATGCATATTATTCCCTTTCCCTACTGTTTTACAATTGGCATAAAAAATTTTTAAATCAATGTGTAAAAAATGTGTTATGACTTGCCCTGGCATCCCATGAATGGGATTCAAATTTCTCTCAGTGAAACATGTAAACATAAGCCCCATGCATGTCCTTTGGAGAAACATGGTTCCAGCAAGAGCTCAGGAGAAGGCATTTCAGTGACATGAGACAGCAGTTCTGCTCGCCTTACGAATGGAGAGGGTGAGAAATAAAAGCTTCAGTGGGGTGGCTACTGGCACTTCTGAGGCCTGTCTGCCCAGAGGCTTCCTTCCTGGAGCTCCAGGCAGATCTGTGCTCTGAAGACACTGACAACACCCACCTCCATTCCTTAGCTGCAAACTCTTTGTTCCCACAGACCAGGCAGCTCAGGAGAAGCGGGGTGGAAGCTGCTGCCTAGACCACCACGTAAATGCCTGGCCATCGCTGCAGAGAGACTAGAAACAAGCACCTGCCCTGGCCTGAGATCCCCTTGACCAGAGGCATGGGTTGTCCTTGGTTCACAGGGACCTAGACCCAGAGTTAACCCTTGCTCAGCTGTCCAAGGTTAAGAGCCCTTTCTCTTTATGGAGACCTACACTTACAATCCCTACCAAGAACAAAAGAAAATTCAGAACTGGAAAGGGTCAGCTTGCTCATTAGTTCATTTTCAGATGAGGAAACTGAGGTCAGAAAGGATGAGAGACTTGGCTGGATTCTGACCAGACAGCTGGGCTAGATCTTTGTTTCTAGCCATAAGGACCAGCTACCAGCCGCCTCTTCTCTGAGCACTCAGCCTCCCTGGTCAGTTTGCTCATCTTAAAGCGCTGCAGTGGGGACCGTGCTGCTCCTTTACAGCCAAGCAGGGGTTAACCCAGTTTGCTTCGCCGGTTTTAGAGAATACTTGGTGAATCAAAATAACGGATCTCGGAATTCAAATTTTCTCTCAGATTTTATCATTGAACGAAGGAAAAGAAGAAAAAGCGAAAGCAAATGGACTGATTTTCTGATCACACAACTCCTTTGGCTGGGAGACGGGAGACACCCCACCTCTCTTCGAAGGTATCGTCTCCCTGGGAAGGTGCCCGCTTCTCTCCCATCTGTCCAGGCACACACAGAACACAACAAGTCTGCTCTCTGTATCTCTCAACACCACCTCTTTTCTTCTCGCACACCTGGTGCAGACTGTTGAATGAATAAACAGACAAGCTCATTGGAAAGTAGGTGGCATGGAATCCAGGATACGTTTTCCAAAGGAAACGACGTCATGAGAGGGTTTGGGTTTCCTGAGCCTGCCCACAAAGCCGAATCAATCTATCACACCACTGAAAGGCTACATATTTTAGTAGGAAATAGGGGGAAAAGAAGTACAGTTACCATATTAATCATAAAATAAACAAACAAAAAACCTGAACAAGAAATGTTTGCTGGGGCGGATCTTACCCACACTGCTCAGCTCCACTTGGAAGATGAAGGGGGGCCGTCTCCCTCTTGAGTGATTATGCCTTGAAATTAGTGACTTTCTTTGCTAACAGCCGAATCTCTCTCTGACAGCTGCTCAGATCAACCAGGCATGCATTACTTTCATCTTTAATAAACAGGCACTCTGAAGTCAGTGGCTGGTCTCCATGGCAACCAGATCAAGTTTTTCCACTGATGTTAGAGGCAGAAAGGAAGAAGGGATAGATCACTTTTGCTGAGGCGCTGAACCCTGAGATGGCAGAGGAAGGCGGGTGTGGGGTACACGTACTGTCCTCCACTTCTTTATGGGTCCCAGGAGAACGGGAAGTGACTGTCCTGATCAGCAATATAAGACACAAGGGAAAGGGTTCCTTGAGACAGCATAGCCCACATCAAGGCCTGCACTGCCAAGCACCTAAATGCAATTCAGTCCAACGTAAATCACATTCACTGTGTGTGCCTGGCCCTCTGCTACATGCTTCAGGGGTTACTTACAGTAGGAGGATATAGAAAAAGTGACCAGCAGCTATGTTGAGGGGTGTGAGGTGCGTGGGACAGGTTCCCAGAGAAGGTTCAGCCCCTGCCTCTCCCAGCCCAGAATGGCTGCAGCTCACAGCACCCCTCCCCATCAAACTCAGCCATACCTAGTCCTTGAGCTGTAGCTGGGATGACTAGCAGCTGGTCAGGCTGGAATGAATAGTTTGTTGATAGTTCACTGCTGCAGTGTCCATGGGCCTTTACCACCTGGGGCCCATGGAATTTCCACCTTCTCTGAGCTCTCCCTGGTGGGTCCACTTGGTCTGCATGACTGGGATCTGAGTCACTCTCCTGATCCAGGCTGGGGCCCTGACATTTTGCCTCGCTCTTGCCTGCCTCTTCTCTCGGGCTTTGGAATCGGAATTGTAGTTCCATATCCCCAGGTGGGGTCCTGCTCTAAGGAAGCTGGTTACCTGGAGCCACACTGAGAGACTTGTCCCTTAACTTCAGCTGTCGCCCCCTCTGCAACCGTCTGCCTCTCTGCCCCAGCAGGAAGCTGGACCCTCCAGGTTACTGACTGATGCTTACGGGAACTAAGCTGTTAGTCTGCTGTTGGCCCCTGGAAACTGGACCTTGGGCCACTAGCACCCACTCACATTACCACCCCAAGGCCTGTCAGCTTCTGGTCCTAAGATCCTCCTTTCCCCCCCAGACCAGGGCTGCTGCCAAAATACCAGAAAGCCTTACTCCTGAGCCTGGTGGGCTATAATGGACGTGGTATTTGAGGTGAGTCTTGAAGGGCAGCCAGGATTTGGAAGGTAGAAGAGAACTTTCTGTCAGAACAAGGGTCCTGGATGAGATTCGGAGGGTGAGGAGGCATGCCTTTATCCCAACCTCAATTAGGCAATCCCAACTTCCTGCGCCCACTCAGCAGGGAAGGGTGCGGGTCATCCCGGCTGGAGGGGTCAAGTCCTGCAGGGCACCTGTTTCAGGAACTCTCTCACAGCTTCTCCTGGAGTTGGGCCCGGTAAATACAGTTGATACCCTCCTAGGATTCTTCAAGTGGAACTAGACAGCCAGATTCTGTGAACAGGATTGTAACTAAAATTTACTAACACATTAACTCATTATTCACAAAATAGATGAGGGTGGAGGAGCGAGAAGGGATGTGTCAAGAAAGGCACTTGTAAGCCATATTAAGAAGCTTGGACTTTTTAAAGAGATAATGTCAAGCTATTAGATAATTTTAATCTGGGGATTAATGTGATCAGATGAGGTTTTATGTTGTAGGCACAGTGGAGGGAGAGGCGAGCTCAGAGTCTGAGAGGAAGAAGCCAGGAGACAGCTCACCCACCCAGCTGCTTCCCGAGGGGCACAGATTCACAGGCTGCAGATGCCAAGGGCACAGTGGCCCTGGCTTCGGGGTCTCGTCCACTCACACCATCTACGTTTTCATTGAACTCTCTGCCGGGTTCCCTTCCCCTCTCCTTGCTCCTGCTGTGTCTTCTGTTTGTTCCCCATGGTGCTGCCCTGTACTCACTTTCTCCCGTGCTTTTTCACTTTCACCCTCACTTCAGCATCCTCTATCCTGGCCTCTCTTTTTCCTGCTTTCTGTCTGCATTCTCAATGCAGATGGAAAGCTGCTCGAGAGACCCACCCTCCCCACCAGCTTTAAAGGAAAAGACTGACCCCAGGAGACAAACGCTTCCTCTGGGCTGTTGGAAACAAGCCAGTTGATTTTTCCATTACAGAAGCGGAACACCAAAGGCTGTTGACCACCCCAGTAGATCAGCAGAAATGGCTATTAGGAGTTTATTGCTCACTTCTACCCATTCAGTGTGGAATATGCTAGGAGCTTCCCTTGACCCTCCCTTGACCTGAAATACCTCCTCTACTGATGCCTGAAAGCCCACCATTGAACCGGTCATTCCTTTGTGTTAATCATTACTTTCTCCCAATGGTTTTCCTTTGAACATACAAATCCTCCTGGAAGGGGAAACATATTAGCTTCCTAATGCTTTGATGTAACAAAGCACAGAGGGGAAAAGTACAAAAGGTTTCCATTCTCTCCTGAACATCATACTTGCGACTGGGGATACATCTAATTTGACTGGATGCAGAATTAACAAAACATTTAAATTATAGAACTGCTGATGTCCATGTGATCATTTTCTTCTTTTACCTTTTCTTTTTATCTTTTTCGCTGAAGTATAACACATACAATAAAGCACACAAGTCTTAAGTGTACAGCTTAATGGATTTTTACATATTTATACACCCATGTAACTACCACCTAGATTAAATATATTTCCAGCACTCCAGAAGGCTCCCTGTGCCTCTTCCTAGTCAATATTCCCACAAAGATAATCACTGTTCTGACTTCTATTACCATAGATTAGTTCTGCCTGTCTTCAACTTTATGTAAATTGAGTCATGTGAACTCTTAGCTTTTGGCTCAATACAATTTTTCTGAGATTCATACACATTCTTACATGTATGAGTCATCCGTCTTTTCTATTGGTGCTTAGTATTCCACTGTATGAATATACTACAATTTCTTTATTTTTCTGTTAATGAACACTTAGGTTGTTTCTAGTTTCTGGTTATTATGAATAAAGTAGCTATGAACATTCTTTTTTTTTTTTTTTTTTTTTTGCGGTACGCGGGCCTCTCACTGCTGTGGCCTCTCCCGTTGTGGAGCACAGGCTCCGGACGCGCAGGCTCAGCGGCCGTGGCTCACGGGCCCAGCCGCTCCACGGCATGTGGGATCTTCCCAGACCGGGGCACGAACCCGTGTCCCCTGCATCGGCAGGCGGACTCTCAACCACTGCACCACCAGGGAAGCCCCTATGAACATTCTTATACAAGTTTTTTTGTAAACATATGCACTAATTTTTCTTCGATATATATCTAGAAGTGGGATTGTTAGGTCAAAGAGTAGGCATATATTTAACTTTATTAGAAACTGTCAAACAGATTTCCAAAAGTGACTGTATCATTTTGCATTCCCACCAGCAAATATATTAGAGCTGCAGTTGCTCTGCATCCTTGCAAACACTGGGTGTTGTCAGTCTTTTTAATTTTAGCTATTCTGGTAGAGAAATATTTGTGATATGTTTGCCTGAGACAGGTGGATTCCTGAGCTGGGAGTTCTGAGCAGGAGAATGGAGCCCTCCTATCAGTGATAGCTATGGGAGCGGAGTCCTGATGAATTTTGTTGTTTGTTTGAATAACAAGAAACTGTAAGGGCTAGAAAGCTAGAGGAACATTTTCTATTAGTACCAGCTTTAAAAAACCAATCCTGGAGGCTGTGTCACCAGTGGAAGAAAGAGCTCATTTAGGCTAATTCTAGAATACTCTAGACAGGGTGGATGTGAAGCTAACACTGCAGACCCACCTGGGATGGTCTAGCCAGAAAGGGATCTTGTACCAGAATTCTTGGTTGCAAGCAACAGAAACCAGTTCAAGCTAAGATAACCAAGTGGGAATGGATTAAAAGCCATCTGGGTACTCACAGAATGGACAGGAGTGTCAAGGGCCAGGCTTGAGATGGGCAGGAATTGAGGAGGGTCTAAGAGGTCAGGAGCAGACACATCAGCCTACTCAGCGTGGCTTCCTGCCAACTATTCCGGAGTTCCAGGTTAAAGTTCCAGAAGAGCTCATCAGATTTGCTGGCTTAGACCATATGTCCACCCTCGGGGCTGGGAGAGGCAGAAGCAGGTCTCTCCTAGACTTTCCATAGTGGGGTAGGCACCTGGGTTTATACCCCACTACGACTGCACGCGTGGGGAGGAGGTGATTCCCTAAAAGAAATCAGATGCCGTCAGGGACGGGGAAAGGATGTCGCGTAGCCCAAGAAATACTACACGTTCACCACAGCCCTGACTTCAACAGCATTCCTTTCACACCAGGATGTTAATCAGGAAAGAAGTGGTGAAAGAACACTGGCCTGGGCCTACAGGGTGGGGAGGGAAAGGGAATTTGACAGGACAATAAAACCTGATTTGCTAACCTGTTTTCCAATGGACTTGAATAAGATGAGATCAAATGACTCACAGTTTGCTAAACTGTCTGTCATTTTCAGCAAGTCTGAGTCACTCCATGATCCCTTTACCGTGCAGTCAACCCTGACTGAGGGAGTCCTGGGTGGATGTGAAGGGTGGGGACCGCAGAAACTAAGAAGAGAAGATCACTCGGACGGCACTCCTTTTCAAGTCCTCATCTCACAGGCTCTACAAACATAGTGTCTAGGGCCCGTGAGCTTCTCAGGGCCTTAGGAAATATCTGAGAGTCGGGGGGAAATTACAGGTGCCAAAATACATAAAGAAAAATCGCAAATTAAAAAATTTTTAAGTGCTCAATCAGCAGTTAGCTACCCTTTTCCCCCTCTTTTGTGACACTCCTACCCCCAGCTCAGAGTTCCCCAACCTTCAGCCTATGGTGCGTTGTTCCTAATTACAAAGCCACCAGCAAATGAGAGCAAGCAAGAGAGAGCAGAGGCAGGTGACGTGGCTTCTCCACAACAGGTGACCACATCTTGGTCTTCATCTGAAACGAAGAGTCCAATCAGCTCCAAAAAGAAGGAAAAATGACTAAAGCTTTAACCTTAAGTTCAGAGACCTAGTTTCTGGATCCCTTTACTCAATGGAATTAACTCAACATGGCTTTACATCCAGGAAAGATTTTGAAAATGTCTTTGAGTTACCTGAAATTGGGCCAGAGGTCACACCCAGCCTGGACTTTTGGAGCGTGCATTTTCTTACAAAGGTAAGAACACAGGTCTGGGCGTCAGAAGACCCAAGTATCATCCAGGCTGTCATGAACTCGCTATATGACCTCAGACAAGTCACAGCCTTTTTTCTCCTCTTTCCTCTTTTGTAAAATGAAAGGAGTTGACTGAATGAGCACTGACGTTTGTTCAAGTCCTGTGATCACTTAAACTCTTAAGTGGATTCCTAAAGCAAAAAAAGAAACCACATTAGCCTCGCTGACACGTCTTCCGTTATGCTCCACAAAAGACCAAACGATATAATAAAAAGCATCTCTGTCCCCCAAACCATGCTTAATCTCCAAGTTATGCAGGCTGTGATTAGTAGAACCTATTTCGCCGTAACTGAGTGGGGTAGTTCTTGGAAAAGATTATACTGAATTTCACTAAATATGCATTCATTTGGTTAACCAGACCACTAGGGCTAACATACTGTACCGATTACCTAATATGAGTACCATCAACGTTCTTCCATTTTCGGTGAATTGGCTTTTTAGCCATCAGGCTAGAGCTCACTATAATTTATTTTCTTTGTGGTAGCAGCAAGCATGCCTAAATTAGTTAAATTACTTAAATATGTGGTTGCTTTAAGGCTCAAAAATTCCTGACCGCTCCTTCCAAGGAAACATCAACCCACAACATGTGGAATAAATCTCCATTTTCATGTCTTTGTTTCATTTGGGGTTCTTCTGAATGACTTCATTTTTGTTGCTGTTGCTAAATCAACTTAAACTGGGGACCTGACTAAACACTCCAGAGTTGTGCTTTTGACCAAACACCTTCCTTCATTTTCCTCCCCTGACCCCCACTGGGCAACATAACTGTGATCAATTACAAATTGCTGGATGGCGAGCTCTTCATTGTGTCCACAGCAAGATAAATGACTTCCTTGCCTAAACAACCTCTCCTGGATTGAGATTCTGACCTCCTCTCATTCTCCATCCTTCTCAGAGGAGGCCAGTCCAAGCCAGGCTGCCGAGCCACGTGGACGTAATTAGAGCAGTTTGAAAAATGTGCAAACACGGTATTAGCAACGTGTTTAAACAGCACCATTCCCTGAGGTGTTCATAATCCTTTAAAGTTATGACATAATTACTCCTTCCGGCATCACTCTAACATGTATACAGCACAGCAAGAATTATATTTGTCAAGGAACATGACAGTTATGAATAAATAAAAATTATTTCTCAGATCACACACAGCATTTGTCTTTATTTATGGGATCTATGTATCCCCTGTCTCTTTCAAAAGGATCTGAGGCATCTGACAAACTAATGTTATAGCATAACTCTAACAAAATAGGAATGAAACCACGATGGGAGGTAGGAAAGCTCTACCCAACAAGACAAGAAGCCTTAAAGGGAAGTGTGACAGATTTGATCTCACAGAAATCTAAAAGTTTTAGGTTGCAAAGGTCAAGCAGCAGGGCAACAGGTAAGGTGTGTGTGTGTAACACCACAATATCAACTGTATAAAAATGCCTAAAAATCAATAAAAGAACAATCACTCAAGTGTGTATTTTGTGTAAAGAATGTGAAGGTTAGGCCAGAAGAAGAAATACAAATAATCAAAAATCTTGGGGAAAAAAATGCTCGAACTCTAGTTCCTACAGAAGGAGTTTCAAATTAAAACAAGATGACAGTTTGCACCTACTCAATGGCAAAAAGAAAAATAGAAAGAGGTATAGCATACAGTATTATATGGCCATTTCGGTTGTTTTAAATTTTTTCCCAGTGCAAACAATGCTGTAATGAACATCCTGGTACATATATCTTTTAGCAAGTACACAAATATTTCTATAAGATAGGTTCCTAGAAGCAAAATTGAGTTAAAATGTATATGCATTTAAAAAAATGATAAACACTGCCCATTTACTCTCCTAAAATATTGTTCTGCTTTACACTTATATCTGTAGCATGAGTGTGCCCATTTCCCCTAAACATGCAATTACCATACAACCCAGCAATTATACTTATGGACATTTATCCCACAGAAATATAAACTCATGTTCACACAGAAATTGTCATGAATGTTCAAAACAACTTTATTCATAACAGTCAAAAACTGGAAACAATCCAGCTGTCCTTCTGTGGTTGAGTGGTTAAACCAACTGGTACATCCACATCATGGATACTACTCAGCAAGAAAAAATTGATACACACAACAACTTGGATGAATCCCCAGGGAGTTATGCTAAATGAAAAAGCCAATTCCCAAAGCTTATAAACTATATGATTACATTTATAGAACATTTCTGAAATGACCAAAGGATATAAATGGAGAACAGATGAGTGCTTGTCAGGAGTTAGGAGTGAGGGAAGGTGCAGGAGGGCAGGGGGGTGGGTATAAAAGGGCAACACAAGGATCCTCATGGTGACGGAACTGCTCTGTACCTTGACTGTGATGGTTCACACAGGAAACTGCACATGTGATAAAACTGCATAGAACACACCCACACCCACACACATACACACACCCAAATGAGTACAAGTAAATCTAGGGATGTCCGAATAAGATTGACGAATTGTATCAGTATCAATATCCTAGTTGTGATACTGTACTATAATTTTGCAAGATGTTACATCGGAGGAAACTTGCTACAGGGTATATGGGATCTCCCTGTACTATTTCTTACAACTGCCTGTGAACCTACCATTATCTCAAAACATAAAGTTTAATTTTAAAAAGCTATAAGGTGGATCTATATGATGTAATATGAGATCTGTGATATACTGTTGAGTGAGAAAAGCATGTCACAAAATAATGGGTACGGTATTATCCTATTTGTGATAAACAAACAAAGCCATATATCGGCTTGTGTGTGCATGTGGGTAAATAGAACGTTTAACACTGCTTACCTCTGAGGAAGGAAGGGAAAAAGGGAGTCCATTTTTAGTCCGTATTTAGTCTGTGTTGGTGCAGTGCTTTACAGCCAACATGTCTGACTTTTGTGATTTAAGTTTTTTTTTTTTTTTTTTTTTTGCAGTACGCAGGCCTCTCACTGTTGTGGCCTCTCCCGTTGCAGAGCACAGGCTCTGGACGCGCAGGCTCAGCGGCCATGGCCCACGGGCCCAGCCGCTCCGCGGCATGTGGGATCCTCCCGGACTGGGGCACGAACCCGTGTCCCCTGCATCGGCAGGCGGACTCTCAACCACTGCGCCACCAGGGAAGCCCTGATTTAAGCATTTTTTAGTTGTACGGAGAGATTAAATATACCAACATGAGGGTTAACCAACTGCTCTAGAGTATAAGCTGTATCTCCTCAAGCAAACTGGGCCCAAGGAGGTGCTCACTGGAAGGGCAAGTTTCAGTGAAGGCAACGAAGCACAGGACCCTGAGAGAGGAACGGAAGGATGTAGAAAGGGGAGTGGTCTGCAGCGGAACAGGCATTGAGCGAGGGGTTGAGTGAGGGAGGAGCATCCTGGGAAGAAACGCAGAGTCGAGAGTAAGAGGGAAGCTGGAGAGCGACGCTTTCGGGGTTTCCCAGTGGGGACAGGAATAAAATATTGCTTTTGGTTTGCTATTTGGGGTAGGGCATTTATCATTTATCAGGGAGGTGGTGGCACTGCCATCATAACCCTCAGGGAACCACCATGGGGAGCATTCCATTTCCTGAGGACATCTCCTCGAACGATCCATTCTGGGACAGGGGATCGTGTTGGACTGTGGTCTCACTGGACCCCTTGTTAGTTCAGGTCAAGGCTCTATCATCTGATCTCAATAGCCATTCCTCTAGTGAACCCAGATGGCATTTCTGATCTAGGCATCAGCATAAGCTCAATAACAACCCCCCAAGGAGATGGATAGTACCCTTTCCCCAGTACTCAGTCATCCTGATAAATGGTCACTTGTCCCTCTAGGCTTGAGGTAAGTTGCAGGGTCCTTTCTCAAAAGGTTCTTGGTCTGCAAACTGGCTTAGGTCTGGGAACTGGATAAGAAGCTATATATTCCCAATATGATGATGCAAGTTTGGTCTCTGCCCAGCAGAGCTAGAATTTTTCTCCCTTCATTTGTAAGGAAGTAACTTAGTACACTGCCCATCCAGTTCATTTTAGGTGATCAATTAGCCATTGATTGCCACAGATCCCTGCATATAAAATTCTATTTCTCCATCCCTGTGGCTTATTAAGGTAATTGCATTTACCTTCTCTCTGATGGAAACCAGAGACCACAGAAACCAATTTCATTGCCACATCAGCACTGTAATTTCTTTTTTTTTTTAACATTTTTTTGATGTGGACCATTTTTAAAGTCTTTGTTGAATTTGTTACAATTTTGCTTCTGTTCTATGTTTTGGTTTTTTGGCCACGAGGCGTCTGGGATCTTAACTCCCCGACCAGGGATCGAACCCGCACCCCCTGCATTGGAAGGCAAAGTCTTAACCACTGGACTGTCAGGGAAGTCCTCTGTTATTTCCGATCTTCAGAGAGCCACCTCAGAACTCTTCAATGATTCTGGTGCCCTTTACCAATGCATTTTTTCCTTCCTCGGTGGGTCCTCCCAGGGCATTTTTTAAAAATTAACTAATTTATTTATTTTTGGCTGCATTGGGTCTTCACTGCTGCACGTGGGCTTTCTCTAGTTGCGGTGAGCAGGGGCCACTCCTCGCTGCAGTGTGTGGGCCTTTCCCACTGTGGAGCATGGACTCTAGGTGTGCGGGCCCCAGCAGCTGTGGTGCGTGGGCTCAGCAGTTGTGGCTCGCAGGCTCTAGAGCGCAGGGTCAGTAGTGGTGGCGCATGGGCTTAGTTGCTCCGCGGCATGTGGGATCCTCCCGGACCGGGGCACGAACCCATGTCCCCTGCATCGGCAGGCGGACTCTCAACCACTGCGCCACCAGGGAAGCCCCTGATTCATTTTTGAAAGTGCAAAGTGCCCAAGCCTCAGCTCCAGAGTTTCTAATTCTGTAAATCTGGGATAAGATTTAAAAATTTCCATTTCTGTAATACATTCCCAGTTGATGTTGATGGTCCCAGGTGATGTGGTCACCACTCTGTTTGAACCACTGTTCTACATTATGCCAGAGAATTTACAGAACTTTGACCTAAAGAACCACAGACCATCATAGACTCCAGGCTCTAATATCCAATCCAACATACTATTCATGCCACTCCCTGGCGCTTGAGCCAACCCTGAGTCCTAGGTGCTATCCCATGTCAATACATTCAGCCTGATGGAGTCTCACTATCTTCCCCCAACACCCTTACAGTCTCCTCCCACATATGATCTTCCCACTCCTCCAGATACCACATGTCAAGATCTTGTAACTCTCTTGGTGGGTAGACTATTTTACCCTGGAGCAGGACTTTTCTATTTCTCCTTATGGGCTATATTGAGCTCTAACTCTTCTTACAGAGCTGGAGGCAGAGAAGAGAGAGTGCAGGCCCGAGAATAAGCAGCAGCTCTCGAGGCAACTGCTCCATGTATAGGCACTGAAAACACTGTTTTGCAGAAACAAGGCTCAGGGACATTTAGAGCTCAAAGTTTTCAGCCTTATCCATGTCCCACCAGTGCCTTACACTAGCATTAGAGACCTAGAAAGGCTGAACTTTTTTTTTTTTTTTTTGGCGGTACACGGGCCTCTCACTGTTGTGGCCTCTCCCGTCGCGGAGCACAGGCTCCGGACGCGCAGGCTCAGCGGCCATGGCTCACGGGCCCAGCCGCTCTGCGGCATGTGGGATCTTCCTGGACCGGGGCACGAACCCATGTCCCCTGCATCAGCAGGCGGACTCTCAACCACCGCGCCACCAGGGAAGCCCGAAAGGCTGAACTTTTCATTGGCACTTTAACTCTGCAACCCTTGCAATGAGACCCAGGGCTTGTCTGTTCACGGTAAGAACTTCAGGACAAGAGATTTCTTCAAGTTTGCCATGGAGGTTCGATTCTCCACAAGTGTTCTTAAATATATTATATATATTATATATATATGTACATGTATATATTCATACTCTTATCTTTTTTGCCTATATATGCACTTTGGAGCTGTAAGAAAAACGTAGATGACTCTATAATCTGTAAAATCACTTCCTTCAACAGAGCAGCTAAGTGCCACAGCCTTCGATCTCCCCATGTCATGCACTCCACTTGCTCTTCATGCCATGCTATGACCGCTGATCAGCTGAATGATTGTGATACTACTGCATGCAAGGATGATGAGCGTCCATTTCCATCCTTTAAACCTCCGCATTCTCCCAAGGTTATCGTTCAGCTCCTCGAACATGACCAACCCAATCCCAGAAGCACATTATGAGGATCTATTCCTTGGTGCAACTTCTAATATCAATGACTCTATCAGCCAAGTACCAGAAAGAAACAGCAGGTGTTCAAATGAGGATAATTTCAAGAGGGAACTATTTACAATGGTGTAGACAGAATATAGGGAAATCACAAGAGAGAAAGCAATAACCAGGAGCTGGTAGCAGCTGAGCAGATCTGCCCTAGACTTGAGGAGGAGGGTCATGCAGAGACGCCCCATTAAGAGAAGCAGCGACCTTCAGTTAAGGGAATCAGGCAGCTCCTGGCAACCTCACAGACAGGGAGCTAAGGGAGTGAACACCTTGACCTCACTCTCTCCCCAGTTTCCAACCTCTCCCCAGGGATCCCCAGTGGCCAAACCCAAGTGGAAGCCAGAGGTAAGGGAGCCAGTGGATATAGTCAACTAAATCAGCCTCCTGGGTTGTGAAAGCGGATCTGGAGAGGAAAATGCAAGATCTCTGGCATGATGGGAAAGGCCATGAGTTTAGTTCTAAACAAATGTGTCTGTGTCATCTAAGCATAGATGTAAAGCAGGTAGTCAAGAAGCTCTGGAGATTGGAGAAAAGTCTGAGCTGTTGTACAAATTTGAGAGGATAGAGATGAGGCCGTGAAGGTGGGTGAGATGACTTAGGCAGACAGTGTAGAGTGAGAAAAGTAGAGGATCCAGGGTTGAACCTGAGCAGTTCCAATGTTTAAAGGTCAATTAGAAGAGGAAAATCTGCAAAGGGACAGAGAGATAGAGCCATAGAAGTGGGAGAAAAACCAGGAGAGTATATGGCAGCTTAGATACCAAGAAAAATAGTTTTTCCCAAAGAAGGAAGGTTAAATTGGCTACAGTCTACTGAGAGGTCAAATACTGTGAAAATTCCGCAGTGTCCATGAGATGTAGGGGTGTAGAGGCCACTGGATACTGTGATAAAAATAGTTTTAACAGAGAAGTAGGGGAGGATGCCAGCTGGACGGGGCTGATGGGTAAACAGGTGCTGAATGAGGGCAAACAATGACTGTGCACAACTCTCCCAAGCAGTTTGGGTGTGAAGGGGAGGAGAGGAAAAGAGTAGAACCAGGAAGGAAATTGGGGGTCTGGGAGCGGGATTTTTTAAGAACAGGAGTGACTAGAGCACGTTTAGATGCTGATGAAAAGAACCCATTAGAGGGGAACAGATCAAGGCTAGAAAAGGTGAGATGGTTGGTGACACACATTTTCTGAGAAGGCCCACCTGAGGGCCTCTATGTCTTCTGTGAAATAGGAACAAAGACACCTGGTACTAGAGAGGGATGAGATAGGGACTAAAGACTTGAAGAGGAAAGTTTGAAATGGTTGTTCAGAGACTGAAAGGTGAGTGGGCAAGAGGACAGTGGGATTCCTCAGGGGTGAAGGTGATAATGAAGAAGACTCTGCTAGGCTGGGGGGTTCTTCTCGAGTCGTGCTTTGCTGCCTAGGCAGAGATGTGAAAAGGGCTATGGTTGAGTTCTTCTAGGACTGACTTTTTCCCCAGGTAAAAGTGATAAAAGGACAAAATAGACCAGTAAGTTTTCGGTGTTGGTGAGATAGTGATTGACATAATGGACCATGTATCTAACGTGGCTTCAAAGGGAAACAGATAGAGTGGGTTGATGGATAAGGAAAAGTAGAGGGGCCAGGAGGCTAAGGGCCTCAGTAGGGTTGGGGCACAGACTAGGTGAGCAAGCAGACTAGACTAGAATGAGAGGGGACTGTGAACAGAGGGGAGTTTTGACAGATGACAAAGTCCACAGTGTGACAGAGAAGTAGGTGCTGGAGGTGGCAGGGTAGATTAAGGAACTGGGAGGCCAGAGTACGGACTGGGTCATCCGTGGGTACCCTCACGTCTTCCAGGAATATGGCAGAGTTGAGGTGTGAGGGAATAGTGTGCCTTAGGAGGCAAAGTTCTCAGGGAAGCAGAGGGAGTGTTCCAGCGGCCAGTGGCTGTCAACGACACCAGCACTTCAGAGAGCAGCCATTTTTACAGGAATGTTTGGACTCTGCTCCAGGGAATGAGGAGCGGGCTATTCCCCTTCATCCTGGGGGTGTGGGCTGCGGAAGAATACTTAAGAGAGCTGCAAAAGAAGTGATACCCTCTGGGTAGAGCGGAGTTTCAACTCAGGCCAGGAGACAGAGGTTCTCCAGGGGGCCGATGCAAGCAGAGACAGCAGAAGTGACCAGGGATGAAGGGGGAGGCTTCAACTTGAGTACGTTTGGGTCACGGATTGTAAAAAAAAAAAAAAAAAAAAGTGCCATTAGGAAGATTCGAAATAAGTATAGAATCTATAATAAGTCCAGAAAGCATTATACTGCTTTTCAAAGACAGACACATATGCCAGCCCCAGTTGTCCTTCACTTTCAACAGTGACCCGCTGTGTGTGTGGTCTGACTCGGGAACAATGCCTAACCAGCAGTATTTTCTCCACGCTCAGGGCTGTCCTTGGGCTTCCTTGTTTCCAGCTGTTTTTTGCTGAGTCTGGCATGAGTTTTACCTTTGTCTCCATATTGCCTAGTTTACCAAACTCCTTGGTTAGGAGATTCTTAAAAAGAATCCTCCCACCAAGGACTGTTTAGGCCAGTTTTCTCTAGGGTTTCTGTCTGCCTCTCACCACATCTTTTGGCCTTGTCACATCCTTTGCTCTTGTCCTCCAAAGATTTCTCTGTGCTGTTCTACCCCCACTTCACTTCTGCGTGGGTATCCATCCTCTGTCTTTACCCATTTTCAGCACATCTAGGGCAATGAATGGGGTTACGGGGCAGCCAGGGTGCCTCTAAGATCACCAGGTGGATGACAGTGTAACTGATGTCTGTTCTCAATAAAAAAGATGACACGAGAGTAAACTTTCAGGATTTTTTAGTTGCACCATAGATGGCTAAACAAACGCTGCAGGTATCACTAAGCAAAATAAAAGTCAATGTGTAAACGGTGAAACTGAACTCACCAATTTTCCCCTTGAGTTTCCCAATAAGCTTTTTTCCTTTCCGTTTGACTTGGTTACTAATTCTTAGTAGGCAGGCTGTGACCTCCTCTTGACAAACAGATCGCCAGTGTATGCTGTTGTTTTTTCTCATTCCTAAGGATACTCACGCACCATGGTGAACACGCCAACTCAGTATCTAATCACATGTGAAAGACGCACTTAACAAACTGGTTTCTTTATGCAACAGGATGACTTAGAGCAGTCACACAACAAGTTCTTGCCCTTTGGGTACTCTCAGTCAAAACTCTTCACATAACCTTCAATTCAGTGTTCTCTCGCCCATGTTGTCTTGTGATTATTGTTGGGAATTTTGTTGCTGTTGTTGTGAGAGCCCTCAATATTTCCTGGATGACACTGTGAGCAGACTGGCTCTATTACTGACACTATGATTATTATCATCTATTACCTAAAATGCTCTTAAACTGTCTCAAACACCGTACCTTTGCTGGCTGTCAGAGGTCGTCTCGAGGGGCAGGAGAGATGGCTGATCCTAAGGAAAGCCCCACGGTGCTGGCCATCAGACAGAGCTTCCACAGCAACTCCACGGGCTTGTCAGTTTACCCTTTAGGAACATAAAGGAAAAATGTAATTTACTCTTGCTACAGGAAATTTACTTCTAAGTGAGAGAGATAGGTAACTGCAACACCCTCTTGATATCAGAGGCCCCTCCTAGGAACCTGAGTAGAAACTCAGGCTTAAAGTTACCCCACACAACTCTGTTCTAAAACCTTATTGTTAGCATTTAAGATAAATACCTTTTTCATTATAGGCACAACTTAAGTTAGCTGAATCAGACCAAAGGGAAGGATTTATATTCCTTGCTTCAAGGAGGAGTTTTCTTGCTTTTTCTTCCTCATGCTAGATGTGAACAAATCTATACACGTAGCCCCGTGCCCCAGCAGATTTCTTAAAACCTGAAGGGAGTCAATCTTAAGGTGAAGGCTTTGCAGAGAACAGCAGAACAGGGAAGGAGAAAACACGGGTCCTTGTTGACATGGTGGAGTTGCTGAATCAACCAGCCCTGGAGCCCACGCTACTTCTGGAAATTTCAGTTTTGTGAGGTAATGAATTTCTTTATCTTTAAGTCAGTTTGGTACAGTTTGTTTTTTAATTTTTTAAAATTGTTATTATTGGCCATGGAAAGCCTCCCAGGTATCACAGGTACTCACAAGTGCCTGAGCTGTGTAGCAGAGGAGAACCCAGCAGGAATGTGAGTGATTAGGGGTAATTCCTGCCAATCTTTTCTCTATTTCCCCTCCCTCAACCTGATTCCTGATATGAGATTATTTGTGCTTTGAGTTAGCTTTCCGTTGTTTCTTCCCCACCCCACCCCATTTTCTCTACCTCTCAGAAATCAGTTATTCTCCATCTAAATATAATATGACGTTCAAGTTGAAGTTAAGCTGGAGTCAGATCAAGGTAAAATGTTTGGAGACCCCATCTCAGGGTAGCCTGAAAGAGGAATGTGAGAAGAGTGTACCTTAGAGTTGCTTTCTGGAGTCAGCCAAATTCTGGGATGACATCTTTGGAATTCTGTCAGCATCACCACTGCCTCTCAGTATTTGTATCCTACCCCAGAAGTTTTATATCTTGTCAGTGAGTGGGTGGGGCTGGGTTTTGGGTCAAAGATATCTAAATGCCTGAAATTATCCTATTTGAGGCTTGCTGACATTACTATTTTTCATCAAATTAAAAAAAATTCCAATATTTCTTCAAATACTTTTTCTTCTTCATCTGCTCTCTCCCCTCCTTCTGGGACTCTAATTACATGTACATTAGATTGCTTGATACTATCCCACAGGTTATTAAGGCCCTATTCTTTTTCTTTTAATCTTTCTTTTCCTCTTTGTTTAGATAATATCCATTGATTTTCTATAGATTCACTGATAATTTCATGTGTTGTGTTCATTGTGCCTAACCAATGAGTCTTCAATTTCATATATTGTATTTTTCAGTTCTAGGATTTCCATTTGACTCTTTTTTCAAGTTTACATATCTTTTCTGAAATTTCCCATCTCTTCACCTACTATTCGCATATTTCCCACAGATTCCTTAACATATTTATCATAATTATTAAGACTTAGTTAATTCTAACATCTGGGTCCTATGTGGGTCTGTGTTTATTGACTATTGTTTCCCTTCATTATGGAGTACATTTTCCTGCTTCCTCGCACATTGAGTAGTGTTTTTATTGTATACTGAGCCTTATGGACAGTAAATTAAAGAGACTTTAGATTCTGCTATCTTTCTTTAAAGAAAGTTGAGATTTGTTGTAAGCAGTTAAATAACTAGCATACCACCTTGAGCCCCTAGAGCTATGGCATTCAAATGCCATATAGAAATGTTCTATACTCTGTGCAGTCCACTATAATGGACATTAACCACAAGTGGCTATAAGCCTTTAAAATGTAGCTAGTGACTAAGGAAGTGCAATTTGTTTTATTTAATTTTAATCACATTTCAAATGCCACATGTACATGGAGGTTATTGTATTGAATGGTGTAGCTGTGAACAATTGGTTTTAAGATCTGTTAGGGTGGGTCTATTTGGGTTTTGCCTTTATTCCTAGGGCACAACCTTCAGTCCTGGGAAGTAGTCCTTACTCCTAAGGTGCGCCCTCTGTGGTCTCCGTGGAAAGTCTTGGGTATTTGCCACACCACTCTAACTGGGGAGGAATTGAACTCTAAGCTCCATCTTCCAACACAAGGCAGCCATCATTTCAGCCTTCCAGCTATTGCTCTTCCCTGGGCTCCCTGCACCTCACTTTGCACATGCACCGTGCAAGAGTCAGCTGAGGAGCTGAGGGAAGTTTGTACATAGATTTTGGAGCTCCCCCTCTGAGGCTCCCTCCTTTCTGGGGAAGTCCCAAACCCCAGCTTCTGCCTCCTCAGCTCATAGGGCTGCCACTTTCCACTTGAGCTCTGTCTCTTGCCATCCTGGGAAGAGGAGAGTACTGCCAGGGGAAACGCCTGATCAACATGGACCTCGCCCAGTGGGATCCCCCCCCCACTTTTTTCAAGGGTCATATCTTCTCCAGTTTTCGTCTTCAGAACCAAACCATTTTGGTTGTCCTCCAGGACCTTAGAACAGGTTTTGTCATTGTCTTGTTTTAGGTCCAGAACTTATCATTGTTTTTGGCAGAAGGATTAGTCAGATAGTATTTACTCAGCCGTTATCAAAAGCTGGAACTGATCTGAGTGGCCAAAACTAGACACTAAAATACTGAGTTCAGTGGGAAAGCTTGGCTCTCCTTTCCTCCTAACATACTCTCCTGCGTCTCTTTGTACCAGAAGGGGCTCAATATTTGCTAATGAAAATTTGCTGAAAACTGGAAATTCTCTTGAAGGAGCCATACTTTGAAGCATTATCAGTCGTTCATAATTTAGAATGGAAAATCCTTTCCTGAAAGAAGATTGTGATAGGGGTTAATGAGAAGGAACAAGAGGTTCTTGGGTGTATCTGAATTCTGATTACAAGTGGTAGAAAACCTGACATAATTTTGGTGTAAGCAAAAGGAGAATTTATTGAAAAGCCTAGCTTAACACTCCATGGTAGGGCTGGCTCTAGGCATAGCAGTTTTTAGACCTCATATAGTATCATCAGAATGCAGGTTTTTCTTTTTTTTAATAAATTTATTTATTTTATTTTATTTATTTTTGGCTGTGTTGGGTCTTCACTGCTGTGCACGGGCTTTGTCTAGTTGCGGCGAGAGGGGGTACTCTTCATTGCAGTGTGCGGGCTTCTCGTTGCGGTGGCTTCTGTTGTTGTGGAGCACGGGATCTAGGCATGTGGGCTTCAGTAGTTGTGGCACATGGGCTCAGTAGTTGTGGCTCACGGGTTCTAGAGTGCACGCTCAGTAGTTGTGGTGCACGGGCTTAGCTGCTTTGCGGCATGTGGGATCTTCCTGGACCAGGGCTCGAACCTGTGTCCCCTCCATTGGCAGGCAGATTCTTAACCACTGTGCCACCAGGGAAGCCCAGAATGGAGGGATTTGGGTTTTGTTTTTTTATTTCTGTTCCCAGCTTTCAGACCTGCCTGTTGCATTGATAGAATTAATCTCAGCTTCCTGTGACTGCAAGAGGATGGCAGCAGCTTCAGCCCTGCGTCCTCTCAAGTGTCCAGTCCAGAGGAGAAAGTGCAAGCCTATTTTCCAGAAATACCCATGAAAATCTCACTGCCTCTCATAGGTTCTGCCTGGGTCATGGGCCCATCGGAAGCAATCACGTGGCCATGAAACAGGATGAAATGATTGGCC
Organism: Globicephala melas; assembly: GCF_963455315.2. Classification (NCBI taxonomy): domain Eukaryota; kingdom Metazoa; phylum Chordata; class Mammalia; order Artiodactyla; family Delphinidae; genus Globicephala; species Globicephala melas. Next base: position 37,154,905 of record NC_083327.1, read on the forward strand.
TCAGCGCGCCTCATATGCTCCACTCCCCAGTCAGAGGGGTGTCAGTGTCATCAGACCCCCACCGACTGAGAGGGGGGAAGGGGCACTTCCCCTGATAAATATCTGGATTCTTATTCACTGGAAGGGCAGACACACTCTGGGGCAGAAACAACGGAAGCCCACTAAGGTTGTTATCGGAGGAGACTGGAACCAAGGTACCCGGAAGGGGTTAAAAGGCTACAAGTAGAGAAGCAGGGGGCCTAAAGGAAAAACCCTGCCTCTTTCTCCACTTAGCCCCTTGGCTTAGGGCCGCTGGAGGCTGGGCTATGCTGTGTCATTGCTTCATGGTGACTGTGCTTGGGCACCTGCTATGAGTAAAATCCATGAAATTTAGATACCACAGCGGTATCTTTAAAAGGTATCAGGTGGAGAATGGCTTTTAATGTGGAATCCAGGCCTCCAATGAGAGGCTTGTTCCACTTGCTAAATTTGGTTTGGGTTAAATGCCCACTGACCTCTTGTCCCTATAGCATTTCATCACTGTGATGAATGCTCGAGAACAAATCCTCCTCTCCCCCGCCCTTCCTAATGGTACACGCTCTCTATACCGTTAGAGTTCTGAATTCTTTTCCCAGATCAATTTCCAGGCCCCCCTCTCCATCTCTTCCATGAGTGAGGAAGCAATCCAAGGAAAAAAGACAACTGCGCCAAATGCAGCAGTGCTTCCGAACGTCCGCTTGGCTCGGCCAGTGCCTGACCAGCACCTGCCCCGGCTCCAAACCATCCAGCAGCATTTGGCGGGGGGGGGGGGGGGGGGGGCCTGGGGAAGTGGAGGCTTCCTTTTCTCTCCCCCTCCAGGAAACCAGAGAAAACATAGCCGACCTCAGAGACCAGTGAAAAATACCTCTGGAGTCTCTCGATCCACTCACTCCCCACTGACTGCTCCTAAGCACGTTCTAACTTGAACCTAATGGTTCTAAGATAGCCCAGTGAAAGGGGCTTAATTGCTTCCCTAAGCAATGAAGAGAACTCTCCCCAATTTTTCAAAAACGTCTGTGCTTTTTAGGATCTCACTTTTTTTTTTTTTTACAATAAGCATGCCTCACTTTTGCCACAAAAAAAATAAGTACGGATATTCAAAGTTTCAGAATTTCCACAACGCTTTGCCCCCTTCAAAGCTCCCTCTGTAACCAGTGGCTGACTTGAAAGTCGCTGCTCGCAGCATTTCAGGCTTTTTCTGTCACTGCAATTACATCTAATCATAAAAAGAGAAATATACTTCTGACGAATTTAAAAATGCAACATGGAAGATGCCTCTGGAAAAAATTCCTGTCAGCTCTTTTCATACCCGGGTGCCCTTGGTGATAAATTCCTAGTCTTTTCAGGAAATCAGTTCCTCCTTGCTTGCTTGATGAAACAACTCAGCTCACTCGCCTCAGCCTCACCTTCCTGATGAGCTTGTCTTCTGAAGCATAGAGATATTCTGGTAGTTTCGCCCTCTTTCCTGCCCCCCCCCCCACCGCCCACCCAGCTTCTTCACTTGCTCTGCATCCCACCGTGCCGAGGACACCTGCCGCTGACCTCGTTCTCAGCTTTGTTTCCCCGATAAGTTTATTGGCCAGGTGCTGTAATCTTTGGTTTGCTGGGCAATTGCCTCCGTGCAGTTCCTGTGACCTACTTGGACTCTGGAGCAGACTTCTTCATTATTCACGATGAGCTAGAGGTGCAGTTACCAGTAGGGTCCACCTCCGAAACTTGTTTAGCCAGTTTCCTTCTTTCACTGAGCCGTTCCAAGACCGGCACATGCAGATTGACAAAAACACCGAGAGTTTCTGTGTTCCCAGAAACAAATCCCACCAGAACAAACCTCCGTCTGTTGCTAAACTATGATTCTCGTTTCCTCTCCCCACACTGTCTTCCCCCTCTGCCTCCACCTCCCTTTCCTACAAAGCTAAGGACCATCAGGTTTAAATGCAGTGTTGAGTTGTTGATGAAAACAGGGTGTTTTTTCCTGAATGTCAAACAACATATGAACATAAAGCAGGCATAAAAATATCAGGAAAACAAGCGTGCACTGCTTCTGCCCGGGATGCAAGTGCACAACTGGCTGAGCTTAAAAAGCTTCCATGCTCACGAGAAGTTCTGGAGCATTAAAATTGACGATGGGGATTAGGTTGTCTTTCAGAGCAGCAGAATCTGTATAACTGAATCCTCCTGGATGGAACCATTTTCAGCCCAGGCATATTAAGTTGGCTGGCTCTGAGTCGACTTTTGTACACACACGCACAGTATTTAACCACGAGTGCGGTGGGCCCCAAATTGAAACCATATTTTGTTAGCACCACGTGTTCCAGCCTTGACAGTATTTATCAAAGGGGAAGCTGCTGGATTTATTGAAAGAAATGAACTTAACCAGAATCTGGCAGACCCAACCCCAATAGGGAGTTGTTATTTTTACCCCGCCTGGTGAGCAGTACTGTAGCTGTCAGCGCAAGGCTGTTAACTGGCTTCGGGCACTGTTTGCTACTGGACCTCTCCAGGGCCTGCCTCCCAGCTGCCTGGGCCTCATGTGACGTCATCAGCGCCACAGCCGTTTGTTCTTCAAGCCCCTGTTTGTGTTCCTTTCTCTTCTGTGAGGTCCTTGCTCCTTGAGCCAAAGGTCGTTTCTTCCTCCTCTGATCTCTCCAGCATCAGCTGGGGCTGTGGTGGAAATGCAGAGTCCCAGGCTCCACCGCAGACCTCCTGCATCTGCATCTTAGGAAGAATCCCAGGAGACTCCGGAGCACACTGAAGTTTGAGAAACACTGCTCTACCCGCACTGACCTTCTCTACCAGTGGCTCTCAGTGGGAGTTGTTACCCCCTACAGGTGCTTTGGAAATGTACAGGGGGATTTGGGAGTTGTCACAATGGTGGGTGCTGGGCGGGAGAATGCTGGACGGGAGAATGCTGGGCAGCCTGCAGTGTAGAGCACAGCTCCACATAAGGAAGACTTGGTTCATACATCACGTGACTTTCTAAAGTGCCGCCAGGCAGGCAGGTTGGTGAAAAACCTATTTTTAATTATCTGAACCCGGAACTGAATTCCTTTTTCCACACAGACACAAAGTATTGTTTGCACAGTTTTAATATACACTCAATTTTCTAGGAATTCAACTTCTGAGAATTCAGGGAAGACTGTGCTTTGTTTTGTTCAGAATTTTACCTTCGTTTTTCTTTTTTTTTTTTTTTGGTACGCGGGCCTCTCACTGCTGTGGCCTCTCCCGTTGCGGAGCACAGGCTCCGGACGCGCAGGCTCAGCGGCCATGGCTCACGGGCCCAGCTGCTCCGCGGCATGTGGGATCTTGCCGGACCGGAGCACGAACCCGCGTCCCCTGCATCGGCAGGCGGACTCTCAACCACCGCGCCACCAGGGAAGCCCCGTTCTTCATTTTGGAAGCACATTATTGACAGGAATGCTGCTTACAGTATTTCAGTCTCCAGGACAATATATCTGTATCAGTGTGCTTTGGTAGCTGTCCCAGTACAGTGATTTTATATCTGACGACTTCATTGGTTTTTGGTATAAATATGCCTGAGCATTTATATATTGAAATATGTTGTTTTATTACAAATTGATTTTATTCCTTCATATCAGAATTAAGGAATTCATTATACAGATTGAGTTAGTTATATTATTCATGGATTCTAGTTATTTAATTCATGGATTCTATTTTAAGAAAATGAAGTCATTTTAAGGTATTAGAGAATGTTGGGGTCTGGTAGGGTTGGTGCTACATTCTTCAGTTGGCCCTTATTACATACTACCTAATCAGCTTAGTTATATTTTTGAGACCATGCATAGTCTCACCTACGAGATTATAAACATTCTTGGGGCAGGACTGTGTTTTATAAACTTGGTATTCTACTCACCACTTAGTTCAGCATAATGCACCTATTGACCATTACGTAATTGATCACATGACGACTTCAAGGACAGCCCCCCATCCTGCATTCCATCCCTCAAACGCTACTGAGTTCCTACCGTGCGCGGAGAACTGACAGCCCGGCTACAACAGTCATTAAGAGAAGGTTCGGCACTTGCGCTGAGCGTAAAGCTTAACACAAAGATTTCTGAAAGAAGTGGAGGTTGGAAGTGGTCCACTAGGGAAACAAAATGCTATGGGGTTATGGAGGGGAAAACAATCCCAACACGTGCATGTGCACATACACAAGTCTGGAGCGGCAAATTGCACATATAGGTTCCTTTATGTACGTTTTTATTTAATGGGATGGCCACCATCTTCTTTGCCCCGTTGAATCAGAAGCGTTTTGAGAGCCGGTCTCAAGTTCTCTAATTCCTTCGTATTACTGCCAAGCTTCAGTGTTGTGTCCGACAAAATCCCTTCTATTTCTTGGGACAAGGACCACAGACGTACAGTCTTTTCAATGTCATGTGATAATGTGACATTTTTTGTGTAGGCTAGATTGGCCTGGGGGTCCAGGGTCTGGATTTTAATCTGTTGATAATTTGGATAGGTCATTTCACCACCCTGGTGGTCATTTTCCTCATCAGAAAAGATGGACCAGATTGATGGTTCCCAAACTTGACTGTTCCTGAGGAGATTTTTAAAAATACAGAATTCACTGGACTCTACTCCCAACATGTTGAAAAGACTTTGGAGGTGGAGTCCAAGTCGCTGTAGATTTTAAAGGCTATCAGGGAATTCCAATAGGTGGCCTGGTTTTCTTTCTTTCTTTCTTTTTTTTGGCCACGCTGCGTGACATGCGGGATCTTAGTTCCCTGACCAGGGATCAAACCCATGCACCCTGCAGTGGAAGCACAGAGTCTTAACCACTGGGCCACCAGGAAAGCCCCTGGCCAGTGTTTCTTTTCAAACTTTAATATGAATACAAATCACCTGAAGGATCTTAAGATGCAGATTTGATACATCAACTCAGGAGTGTAGCCTGGGCGTCTGTAGCCCAACAAGCTCTCAGGTGACATCGATGCTGCTGATCAACGAATCCCACTCTAGTAGCCAAGAAAAAAGACTTAAGTCTTTTTCAGCTGAACACTCTCCATCCACATCAATTACTAGTGAGTAACGTTATATAAGATGTCATTAAAAATCATCCACATTTAGTGTAAGATGACCTGGCCAAGTTAAATTGTCATGGTAGAGTGTAGAATTAGTTCCCTCATTTATAAATTTTAAGTGATACTCTCAAATAATCTATGGAGGATTTTTTTTCCTCTTAAGTTAGCATCCCATAGTACAACATTGAAAGAGTTTTCAAAAATCCTTAAGACTAGAAGAAAATTTTCAACCAAGCAGCAGACTTCAAACTGACCTTTTTGTGGCACAGGGAGCTCAATGCCAGTGTGATCTGAACATCACAGAAGGCACTATGTCTTCCCAAATCCTCCCATGGGCTGGCATATGCCTGAAATTCCTTTAGCAGAGGACAGAGACTCTCGCTCACTCCGCAATTAGTGATGAGGCTTAAAATACAAATATCTCTCAGGAGGGTAAAGCACTGACTTTACATCTTAGCAGAATAAAGAAATGATGGGGGAGATTTTTACAGAAAGACGTTTTCATAGGAAAGCGTTGGATTGGGGGATGCGGGCTGGAGCAGAGAGTGAAAAAGATGTTTCAGAAAGGGAAGCCAGGGGCTGAAGTACATTTAACCTTCTTCATAACCTTGTCCAAAGGAGGCTGACCTAATGGTTTTCAGAGAACTGCAACTAGCCAGGAGAGCCGCCACGCTCTCTGGGGAGGCAGCAGGGGGAAGGGAGGAGAGTGGGTCTCCTCCTGAGAAACAGACACACCCCCAATTCCTTTGCTCATTTCTTAGGTTCATATGAGAGGCCCTTAGGCCTCTTTTTCCTACAGTCCTGCAAACGAGCAAAGGAGTGGGTCCCAGGGAGGAGAAGGGTCAGGATGAGGGACACTTGTGGGGCCTGAGCTGACCAAGGAGGCTGAGGGAGGGAGAGGGTCAGCAGGAGAACTGAGGTGGACACCAGAAGAGGGAGGGGGGTGTGACCCGCAAGACAAGGGGCCCCATAAACCTAGGTTTGCTTCCAGCACTACACAGCTGCTCAAGGTCTTGGCAATGCAACCTCTTCCCAGTCTCCTGTAACTCACCTGGAGGTCACGACTGCCAGTTTGCGACACATAAACAAGGCCGAGGAAGTTGATCTTTCTTCCAGCAATTAAGACACTCAGTCTCCGCCAAGCTCGTGATACTCAAGGGCGCCCACTCTCAAGGGAGGCAGCGAGGCAGCTGGAAGATCTATGAGTCTGGCTGCTGCCCAGGCTAGATTCGCCTCTGGGCACAGCGGCCGAGTATCTAAGATCTGGAACAATCTCTAAGAGCGGGGACAGACTGGGCACCTGACAGGACGTTAAAGCCGGGAAGAGCTTTTGCTCCAGCATACCTCCCTCTCAAGGTGTATTCTTTTACCTCTTAATCACTTTTCTTTCCTGAAAAGGAAAGGAGCTGAAGAGAGGCATACAGATCACCTGGGCTGTGGAGGCCAAGAGGAAAGATATTCCAGGTTCATATGACATCTCTACGTCTATAAACCACATGATTCACTGAGTATCAACTGACATGCAGACCCACAAGTGAACGCTCAACTCAACTGACGTGAGGGGAAAGAAATTGTGCAGTGAAGCCTGCAGGAGCACAGCAGCCCAGACCTGCCAAAAAGATGAGAGGAATGTCTCTGGTCCCTGTTGACTCAGGGCAAATGGACAGGGTCTCTTTCCAGGGCCCCCAGGACACAGGCTGCCCACCACGACTTCAGAATGAAGTCCATTTGTGCTGAAGGAGAAGAGAGGAGTGTTACCTTCACTTACGTTAGAAGTCACCTTAGAACCCTCCTACACTGTTGGTGCAAATGTAAACTGGTACAACCATTATGGAGAACAGTATGGAGGCTCCTTAGAAAACTAAAAAGAGGGCTTCCCTGGTGGCACAGTGGTTGAGAGTCCGCCTGTCGATACAGGGGACACGGGTTCGTGCCCCGGTCTGGGAGGATCCCACATGCCGCGGAGCAGCTGGGCCCGTGAGCCATGGCCGCTGAGCCTGCGCGTCCGGAGCCTGTGCTCCACAACGGGAGAGGCCACAACAGTGAGAGACCTGCGAACCGCAAAAAAAACCCCAAAAAACTAAAAATGGAACTACCATATGATCCAGCAATCCCACTCCTGGGCATATATCCGGAGAAAACCATAATTCGAAAACATACACACCCCGCAATGTTCATTGCAGTACTATTTACAATAGCCAAGACATCGAAGCAGCCTTAAATGTCCACTGACAGAGGAATGGATAAAGAAGATGTGGTACAGGGCTTCCCTGGTGGCGCAGTGGTTGAGAGTCCGCCTGCCGATGCAGGGGACGCGGGTTCGTGCCCCGGTCCGGGAAGATCCCACATGCCGCGGAGCAGCGGGGCCCATGAACCATGGCTGCTGAGCCTGCACGTCCGGAGCCTCTGCTCCGCGATGGGAGAGGCCACAACAGTGAGAGGCCCACGTACCGCCAAAAAAAAAAAAAAAAAAAAGATGTGGTACAGATATACAATGGAATATTACTCAGCCATAAAAAGAATGAAATAATGCCATTTGCAGCAACATGGATGGACATAGAGATTATCAAACTAAGTGAAGTAAATAAGACATAGAAAGACAAATATCATATGATATCACTCATATGGGGAATCTAAGTTAAAAAATGATATAAATGAACTCATTTATAAAACAGAAACAGACTCACAGATTTCAGAAACAAACTTATGGTTACCAAAGGCAAACGTCGAGGGGAGGAATAAATTAGGAGCTTGGGATTAACATACACTCACTACTATATATAAAATAGATAACCAACAAGGACCTACTGTATAGCACAGGGAACTCTACTCAATATTCTATAATAACCTATATGGGAAAAGAATCTGAAAAAGGATGAATACATGTATAACTGAATTACTATGCTGTACACCTGAAACAAAACATTGTAAATCAACTGTACTCCAATAAAATTTAAAAAAGAAGGAGTCACCTTACCCAATGAGAGCAAGGTAGCCTAAGGATTTTGGCACTTGGAGGGATTTTAGATCATTTAATTCACACTCATTTTATAGGTAGGGAAACAGAGGCCCAGCAAGGGAAAGAAGTTTGTACAAGTTCACTGGTAAATTCTTGGCAATGTTGAGTCTAGAATCCAGCTGACTCCCAGAGCCACTCTCCTCCCTTCCCCTCTGCTGCCTCCCAGAGAGCCCAGTGGCCCTCCTGGCTTACTGCACTTTTCTGAAACCTCTGGAGTTATCAGAGCTTGCATTCCCATACCCTTATTTCCTCAGCTCTCTAGGTGGTGCTGGATGAGGCTGTCCTCCAAGGTGCCCCAGCTCCAAGCTTAAGGACCAGTGTGAAAGGGGTCCTTGGCAAAGGCCCATGATGGGCTTGAAGAGACAAAACTTAGGTTCATGAACTTATACCACCCCTTTCAGAACTCCATTTTCAAGTTTAGGGGGAGAAATGAAAGCTCTTACCAGACCCAACAGTTGGGCTGCATCGCACAGGCCTGTAAGCCTCGTAGTTGCCCAGCTCAGAGACTGAAGAAAGAGCCCAGACACAGCAACAGAGACGCCAGCAAAAGGTCCGAGAGCAACACCCCACTGTAGATAGCAGGCAGCACGTGGCGGCAACCTCCGCTACTTAGCGGGAGAAGGAGGCTACCACTTACAGGCGGAATTGATGTCAGGTTGGCTCATCAGTTACCAGGGAAACCAGCGGCTGGGGCAGGGGGCAAGCACACACGCAGTTACTTATTAAGCCTTATAATTAAGAGAATTGGATAGTCATGTGAGTGAAGCAGGGCGTGATCCAGCAGGGGACGTACAGAGAGCAAGAGAAAAGCCATCTTGAATGACCCGATCATACACGAACTCATTCAGCACACGCTAAATCCAGTGTGGGCGTGAGCAGGTGCAAACGGGACTCTCAGGCCATGGTTGGCTCTGCATCTGGAAGTTAGGATCCCATAACCATAGAAAATATCAGTAGCCTGCTACGGTCGGACACAAGCGGGGCCTGCACATCTCTACCCCAACAAGCTTGCTGCCAAATGGAGTTGTTGCAATAACTGCGAGTCTCAGCTCACACCAAATCCCATCAAATGCAGGGAACTTTGTCAGCTAGCAGACAAAATTAATCTAACAAGTCTCATTTGTGGTTCAGAAGATATTTCTCTTTTTTCTTCCTGCACCCCTCTCACTCCCACAAAAAAATCAGCAGAAACACCCAGGCAAGAAGGCTTGCTGTTCTCAGCCTTGTCCTTCAAGGGGTAACTCTCTGGCCCTCCTCAGGCACCCTCTCCACACAGGGCAATGAGTCACAGGGCCCAGGGAGTGTGTCTACCCAGAGCTCATACCTCACCTTCTAGACCACCCTTTGGTACCTGGGATCCCAGAGTTCCCTGCCCAAGGGTCCTGAAATCATCTCCAAAGCCTGCATGGTCCTCTCCTCGGGCTCTGAGTTCTGAGGAGGGACTGGCCCATGGCTGTGCCTCGCCCCTAGGCCTGAGGAAAGGCCGGGAGACAGCTCTTCACAGAGACATGGGGTGTGGGATAGAGCTGGGGGTAGGCAGAGAAGGGGCAGCCAGGGAGGAGCAGGTGGAACTCTGAAGGGTCTGAGGATTCTACATTCAGACTCTGCATTCCAGGTCCCTCTGAAGACAAAAGGATAGAACATAGTCTACAATATAGTTTCTAGGCTAGATTTGCTGCTTTTCAATATTTGGACATATGGTATGTGGGTCTCCATCTGCCGTCTTGCCCCGGTCTGTAAACCTCTGTTGGAGGCATGTTCTTTGAAGCAAACACAAAGACTGGGCTCCTGTGGTTAGATGGTGGGGAGAGGGTGAGAGTCATCCTATCCCTGGAGACACCACACCAGTGGGCCCTAAGCTGAAGGCTTGCTGATTTTTAACCCTTATGCACACAAGGCAATTTGCCCTATTATATACACATACCAAACACACACCAAAAAATCGGGGGGTTCTACTAAATCAAGAATTCCTTCTCTAAAAAAAAGAATTACTTAGAACACTTTTATGCAAACAAGGCAACTTAAATTGTTGACAGAGACTAGAATTGATTGGCTTGCTTTACCCACTAATTAACCCACCCTGAAGAGCTAAAACAGATTAGGATTTACTTGTTCATGCACATATCACGTTACTCATGCCAGGGTATTTAAAAATAAATGACCACGTATACAACACAACAGCCAGCCTCCCAGGGTCCCCCTTTGTTCCTCAGATGGATAAGCCTAGGATGGTGCTGGGCGCAGCCCCTGGGGTGAGGAGTGGGCCGGGCCCCAGCAGCCCAGGACTAAGGGGTTCTCTGGCTCCCCCCACATCCCCCCGAAGGGGCACGCCAGCCCCCAGAGATGACTTGTATCACCGTATCAAGCAATAATTCTGCCACTCCACAAGCCACATACCCCAGGTCTATGTCCAGGTTTGGGATTATAAAATATTTACTCTACAGTATGTAAACAATCTCTCTTTTTTCCTGTGCCAGCGCTCCATGTTAAGCAACTTCCCTTTACCTGCACTTATTCTACAGGACCTAAGAATTTTCTATTTACATCCACTGAGGGGCTTATGAGCCGGCCTGGCCAGGACCTACTACGTGCTGATTTTCCAACTCTCTGCTGTGGTTACTCTTCACATAAGCTTGGGCTACTCTAACAATTGCTTTTCAACATTCTCAGGAGTTATAAGAAGGCAACGTTGAGCCCAAAACACAGGATCAGAACGAAAAGCTGTGACATTAAAAATTCTCTCCAAAATTCTCCAGAAAGCCGATTAGAACCCTAGGTAAATTAACTGGAAGAAAATCTTTATCATTTAACAGCAGACAGTAGCAGGTACCAACCTTAGTCTACAGATACGTAAATGTTTCTTTACTTTTCTATAACCCAACTTAATCTCTAACCTTCATTTCACGAGAGGAGTGAAAACTTTATCAGTTTGGGGTTATATCTTCGTTCTAGGGCACAAAGGGCTGTGGGAGGGCGGTGAGGTCGGGCATCTAGTCTTCAGTCATCTGTCCACAAGGGCATCTGCTGAGACCATCATCACCTCATCTGACCTTGGCCATCGTCCATGCAGATGGCTGCTGAGCTACCCCTCATCCTACCCACTAAGCCCTTTCAAAGCCAGCCACTCTGCCCTGCCCTGCCCCTCTCAGCAGCATGGGGGTCATTCCCTTGCTCTCAATCCATGCTGTGGCATGGGGAACTTTGTGAGGCTGTTTCTACAGCCCTGTCTGCCTAGACATGCCCCAAATCCATTTCTTTAGGGTCTTGCCACTTTCCTAGGGCTCTACCCTAGAAGTAAGAAACGGGTCCCTCTCTCTCCAGTCTCACAACCTAATCGGTGGGTTCTATCATGGGGTGGTTCCATTTCCACTCACCTGGGACACACAATCCTGCTTTCAAACATCCCTTAATGAGTATACAGTTCTTGCTTTCCCTCTGTGCCCCCTCTTCCCCCAGAGTCCTCAGGGACTGGGGACAGGGACCTTCAAGTGGGGTATCATGTCCTCTCTCAAACCTCTGGTATATGTCAGAGTCCTTCCTTCACACACACGGGCTTAGACTTGAGAAACTCAAAAGCCAGCAAACAGGCCCTTCTATCTGTTGAGAATCCTTCACTGAGGTGATGAACACAGACTAACCTTGCTCAGAGGAGCAAGATGAGAGGTAGGTGAGACGATGAAGAAAGATATTAGGAGAAGAAAGCCTGCTGGTATTTCAAAATTATACCCAAGCATAATACTGACGATAGAATGATCTTTCTGAGATACAGATATGATTATCTAACTGCTCTGCTTCAAATCCTCCAGTGCGTCCACGTTGCCCACAAAGGCAGTCCAAGATCCTCGCCTTCAGAGAAGTGAAGGGCTTACTGAGCTATTCGTCTGGGAGACCTACAGTTTGCACGAGCAGACAAGGCAAATATTCACATGGCCTATCCAACCACTAAAGCATCAGGTCCTGGGACCAAAACGAACAATTTCCCAAACAGTTCCAAAACCTGGCTCCGACCTCTCCTTGGGCAAAAACTCTGACCTAATTTGAGAAGATCCTGTTTGATTTCTTAAATCAAATATCCTTATCCTTCATGTACTATGGCTGCTCTCAATCAACCAATAAGAACAAGAGCAACATTAAAAAATACCATAAGGGCAGTTTCAATGCTCGTTTTCTCTCCTCCTTTCTCCCTGCCTGACCCTGGTTTCTCTTTTCCAAAACATGGCTGGAGCACCTCCTTCAAGAAGTTTTCCTCCCTGTCTTGACCTTATTTTAATCACACCATGGCTTGTGTGAGAGGCACAGATCCTGGCTGTTGCAGCTGTGTGTATCGTGTTGTTTTCTCTGTCTTCTTTCTCTGATTAGCCTATAAACTCTCCTGGATGAGGTCTGTACCCCTACTTCTTTTGCAGCACCCCAAGCATTTAGTCTGCACACAGAGGGAACTTAATAATTTCTGCAGTTTGATATCTGGGTCCCTGCCCCAGCTCCTGGGTAATCACTGTCAGCAAACAAATTAGTTATCAGTACAACAGCCAAGGTTTCCAGAGTGAATCATTTGTATTTCCACTGCTGGAAAAAACAACACATGCCACTCTCCTTGCAAAGAGGAATTTCAGTAGAGGAATGTGGTCATGACGCCATGGGCAGATCTCTCCTGAGAGTTTTGACACTTGTAACTCTTTGACCTGAAAAGATGAATCAACTCTTATTTGGAATCCTGTGATCCCCTAGGTTCTTTTAACCTAAAGGCGTAAAAGTCAGAGAAGGTGAGCCACGTCCTACTGGTAACAACAACAAGTAAATACGCATATGGTCTTGGCTGACCACCCACTAATAAAATTCCTGGGAGCCAAGCCCCGCCTCAGCCCCTGCAGCATTCGGGACCGGCTAAGAGATGGCTCAGAGGCTGTACCTGCCTTGGTTCATCCCAGGCGCGGTCCCACCCACGTGCCGAGGCTGCTTCTCTCTTGCAGGGGCTGATTCTCCTGCTGATGCCCAGAGCCTGCCTCTTCGGCCTGCCTCACAGCTCTAAGCCTGTCCAGGGGAGGAAGGTCCTGCCCTGGCCTCTCCTGGTCCCCTACTCCCAGGTGGGCAGCTTCATGAGTCAGCCCAGCCCCAGGGGAGCTTTTTGAGGAAGGGTTCTTTCCCTCCACCTCCTGTCTCCACCTCCCTCTTCCCCTCTTCCTTCTTTTTTTTCTCCCTCCTCCCTTCCTAACTCAAGTAGGGCTTGAGGGCGCAGCGTCTGGTCCCGAATGGGGTTTTGTCCTCCCTGCAGCATCTTTCCTTCTTCCACCAGCAGCGTGGGAGAACCCAGACACCCCAGACACTCCACCCACCAGAAAAGGGAATCTCTTCCCTCTCCTGTCCAAGTCCCCTGCACAACAGGGCAGCTCCATTTCAGTTCCCAGCCAGGTTTCCAAGCTCCATCCCCACACGGGGCCTCCAGACCTGCTACCCTGTTTCTTCAGGGAACGTAGTGGCCATTAGCTAGAGACAGGGCCGGCTCTGTGTTCTTCTGGACCACAGGAGGTGCCCCTGAGAGCCCTTTCCTTCCACCACGGCACACAGGCAGGCCCTCTGTGCCAGGCACACTGCAAAACACTTGTTGGGCCCAGATAACCAATGCCCAAGGAGTGCGGTCTGCAATGGAGCAGGAGGGCAGGAACCGGCCGGGTCCAACCACTACCCATCGGGATGCAGACAAGAGAAAGGGGCTCTGGGAGGAGAGGGGGCTGCACCCCAGCGTCAGGGAGGGGGTGGGCAGGACACCAGGAGTGGGCCAGACTTCAAGTGGACAACCTACTGTGGAGTTTGAAGATCTCCGAGGGACCCCCAAAAGATTCATCTGCCCTTTGCCCCGCCTCGGGTGCACGTGCAGGGTCTCAGCAAGGCGGCTGGACTTTCCTCTTCCTCTATCCATTCCTGCTTCTATGGAGGTCCTGCCCGACACCTGTATGTTCACTCCTAAGTACCAAATCTCACGCACAACACACTTCAGTAGCTATAGACTCTTTAAATGTTACTGCTGAAATTCTGTTCCCCTCCTTTACTGCCATCCCATTCCCTTCCACCCACTCTCCCAGTATTTTCCCAAGGAAATCATGAATCGAACATTTGAGTCACCCTCAATTAGCCCTTTCTGCAAGTTTCAGGGCCTTATGACCATCTGTGATCTCCTGTGAGGTCATTGTAAATCCAAACACTTGAACTGCAGTGGACCACGGTGATCGTGCCTTTCACTTTCTCCCTGTCATCCTGGACAGGGGCAGGCCTGGCTGGTTTCAGGGCACACAGATTCTTTCCTGCCTCCACAGTAAAAAAAAAAAAAAAAAAAAAAAGGGCCAGTCACAGCAGAGGTCAAGGCCCCATGGACAGTCCTCACTCCCTCTGACCAGGAGGAGGTGGGCAGCAGGACTCAATACTTGGCAGGGGAGGAGACAAGACTGAATGTCTCCGGAAGCTATAAAGTCAGAGAAATGATACTGACGAGCAGGCACTGGGCTCTGATCCCTGTGCTGGGTGAACTATGTTCCCTGAATCTTTACAAGAATCCTGGGGGTTAAGTTCTATTACTATCCCCCCCACCCCCATGCAGACAAGTAAATTAAGACTCAGAATGGCTCCATAACTCACCCATGGTCACACAGGCCAAAGTGAAGAGAAAATGGCTTGCTGCATCTCCCTTTGTCCCCAGGAGCTGGGCAAGGAGTTGGACCCAGCTGGCATAATAAGGTGATGGAGATTTGCTGAATTGGCCCTAGATCTTCAAGAAAGAGCACAGCTGATGAAGAGAGACCGGGCTTCCTGGGGAAGAGACAAGGAGGATTGTTAGAAACTTGTAAAAACTTGTCTGCTGTTGACTTATTGGCATGTGCTCATGCTGGGTTGGGAAGACCTGTAATTCCCTTCTGCTACTCCCAAATCTCCCGTAAAAGGCAGCCAGATGTACTCACACCACCTACCCTCATTAATTAGCAGAGGTATGTGTTGCCTGGAGAACAAAATGGGGGAGCAAGGTCTGGCCTGGAGGGAAGCAATGGAGAGAGAGGATGGTGGCTTGGACTAGCCAGACAGCACTGGGCCACTTGAGGGCTTGCTCTGAGCAGGACCCAGAGGGAGAGGGAGGCCATAGGAACGTACATGCCCTGGGAATCTTCAAACATGCTGGGAGGAAGCTAGATTCCTTGTGTAATTGGGGATGCAGGCTTGAGCCTTTTGACGTGGATATTAAAGAAAAATGATTTCCAGAAAGTTGAAGGATTTAGAAACCTGTTTTACCTCATGCAGTTCTAAAAACCACCCTATGAGGTAAATAATTTACTTTCTCCTTTGTGCAGATAAGTAAACCCACGTCGTTTAGGAGGTGGAACTTGTCTGGAACCAAAAGCTAGGGCCCTAACACAGGCCCTGTCCACCCGCTCTGCTCCAAGAGCTGCTCTCCCACAGAGAACTTCAACCTGCCTCGAGCTCCATCCATTCCTCACAGGCCTTGGTCAGAAGCCCTTCTTCATGAAGAGTTCACATTCTACCTTACTCCCCATGCCAGTGCAGCCTAAGTCTCTTTCCTTGAGGACTGCAGTGTTAGCAGTCCTGACTCTAAAGTCAGGCAGCCCAACTGTGTGACCCTGACTTCACCGAGACTCAGTTTCTTTATCTGTAAAACAAATAATAATAACATCTATTTTGTAGGGCTGGTGTCAGGATTAAATGGGGAAAAAAAAGAAAAGAAAAGAAAAAAAAAAGGAAGTCCCTAGCATATAGTTAGCTTGCACTAAAAATTAATTGTATTTCTATTATGGTTTTGCCTCGGCTAATGGGCACAGATTGTTTTCCTTAAGTTCTAGAAACATTGAAAAAAAACAAAACTTCAAATTAAGTTGTACTCTGCAACATATGGATATTAAAGTTATCACAAGAAAAGTATTTTGGAAGGACTCATTTTGGAAGGAATAATAAATCCTGATTGGTTACTTTCCCTATTGCTATCATTTCAATTCAGATTTACATTTAGTGTTCCCAAGAACTTTTATAACCTATAATTAAATACTTTGATAGCCTCAGGCGGAACTCAGAAAATCACCAACTGTAATTTCGCTATCCGCATTATTTTGATACACTAACATTTCTTGGCATACTTTAAAACTAACAACATTTCTTTTACTTCTAATGATAAAAGTCAAATATTGTAGAACATTTAAAAATAAATGTATAAAAAGTATAAAATAGGAAATAAAAATTGTACACTCACCATCCATAGATATCACTATTAACAAAGATTTATTGCTACCTTGTCTGCTTAAAAATTACACTTAACGGGCTTCCCTGGTGGCGCAGTGGCTGAGAGTCTGCCTGCCGATGCAGGGGACACGGGTTCGTGCCCCGGTCCGGGAAGATCCCACATGCCGCGGAGCGGCTGGGCTCGTGAGCCACGGCCGCTGAGCCTGCGCGTCCGGAGCCTGTGCTCCGCAACGGGAGAGGCCCCAACAGTGAGAGGCCCGCGTACCGCAAAAAAAAAAAAAAAAAAAAAATCCGCCTGCCAATGCAGGGGACATGGGTTCAAGCCCTGGTCCGGGAAGATCCCACATGGTGCAGAGCAACTAAGCCCATGCGCCACCACTATCGAGCCTGTGCCCTAGAGCCCGCGAGCCGCAACTACTGAAGCCTGCGTGCCTAGAGCCCGTGCTCCGCAACAAGAGAAGCCACCGCAGTGAGAAGCCCGCGCACCGCAACGAAGAGTAGCCCCTGCTCTCAGCAACTAGAGGAAACCCGTGTGCAGCAGCGAAGACCCAATGCAGCCAAAAATTAAATAAATGAATAAATGGATTAAAAAAATATATTCAGGATATGCACCATATGTCCTTACTAAAATCCAAAAATCGGACCCACAGGGTTTCCACAATAAAGTGATGATTCTCAGTCTTGCTTCAATTGGAATAATCTGGTAAGCTTTTAAAACAAAAAACACTAATGCCCAGGCGCAGTCCTAAATATTCCGGTTCAATTATATCTCCCAGTTTTTGTAATATACTTTTTTAAAATTAATTACTCTATTTATTTATTTTTGGCTGCATTGGGTCTTCCTTGCTGCACGTGGGCTTTCTCTAGTTGCGGCGAGCGAGGGCTACTCTTCGTTTTGGTGCACGGGCTTCTCCTTGCGGTGGCTTCTCTTGTTGCCGGGCACAGGTTCCAGGCACTCAGGCTTCAGTAGTTGTGGCACGTGGGCTCACTTGTTGTGGCTCGTGGGCTCTAGAGCACAGATTCAGTAGTTGTGGCTCACGGGCTCTAGAGCACAGGCTCAGTAGTTGTGGTGCACGGGCTTCGTTGCTCTGTGGCATGTGGGATCTTCCCAGACCAGGGCTCGAACCTGTGTCCCCTGCATTGGCAGGCGGATTCTTAACCACTTGCGCCACCAGGGAAGTCCCAGCTTTTTATTTTGAAATAATTATAGATTCATAGGAAGTTGCAGAAATAGCTCAGAAAGCTCCTGTGTACCCTTAGTTTTCCTCAGTGGTAACATCTTGTATAAAACCAGGACATTGATATTGCTACAATCCACAGATTTCATCAATTTTACATGTACTCGTGTGCGTATGTGTGTGTGTGTGTGTGTGTAGTTCTGTGCCATTTTATCACCTGTGTAGATTCATGTAACAACCACCAGAATCAAGATATAGAACTGTTCTATCTCCACAACGATCCCTGTGCTACTCCACCTCCCTCCTTGCCCCATTCTTAACCCCCATTTATTTTTGAGTCCCAAGGAGATGTCTCACAGAGAAACCTCACATATGTTTCCCCACACCAGCATGCTTGATACCGTCACTTCCTACAGGCCCTCTAGAGGAGGCCCAGTACTGTCCCTTCTACCATTGCTGTCTCCAAGTCCATGCCCTCCTGTTTCCAGGAATACCCGAATCCTACAAACCTTGGATATGCCAAATGGGGCCATGATATGTGTCATTTACCCAGGATGATCTCTAAGAAATGGAAAGACTGCCCATTCTCCAGCTGCGTCACAGTTTGCCAGCAGGGTACCGGAGCAAGATTGCCTCTGCCAGAATGATACACCCTCTAACCCTTCTGACTGCCATTCCCGTGTCTTTGGAGGTCAGCTCTAAGCCCCAGTGCTGTGCTGGGCAGGCACTGCCTTTCCTCCCTATGTCTCCACCTCTGTCCCGCAGGGGCCTCTGTTCAAAGCTCCTTCATCACAGTGTCCAGATCCTCTAGGTAAACAGACGCCTGGGGGGTTCATTGCACACAAGTGCATCAGTTACCACTAGGCTAAACTGCAGAATCACAAGTTTAGGCTTGGCTGGGAGTCCCACTCATCTCAGGATAAATTCAACAGCATTAAAAAGAGATGGATAGGGCTTCCCCGGTGGCTCAGTGGTTGAGAGTCCGCCTGCCGATGCGGGGGATGCAGGTTCGTGCCCCGGTCCGGGAGGATCCCACATGCCGCGGAGCGGCTGGGCCCGTGAGCCACGGCCGCTGAGCCTGCGCTTCCGGAGCTTGTGCTCCACGGCGGGAGGGGCCGCGTACCACCAAAAAAAAAAAAAAAAAAAAAAAAAAAGGGATGGATATAGCCAACTTAAGCTCAGGGACTATGTCATCAGTTTAGCACATCCATAATCTCATTCAAAATATACAGGTTTTACTGAGTCTAGCTTTGGTCAAAAATGTTTGATTGTCTAAAGAAGATCCCCTCTCATTCTCCTCCCGTGTAACGTAAGATGCGTTCCTGGTAATTAACTGTATACTCTAGTATTCAAGTCACAGAACAGCAACAAGGGAGTGTGACTTTTCTAGGACAGGAATTAACGTCACCCAAAGAGAGATACAAGGAGTCTAGAACCTCTTTACAGGAGAGGGTAGCATGTTTTAGGTGGTCCAAGAATAATTACACCATGTTAGGCAAAAACACAACGTTGCTATTGTCTTTATTTGGAAGCAAAGCAGGAATAAAAGAAGGGTATGTGAATGCCAAGTCGACAAGGCCTAGACTGTAGCGGCTTTGTACCATGGGAACTGAGAGGCAGTAGAACTACGTTTCCACGAATTCCCTCGTCTGTAGAGTTCCAGGTTTGCATTGGCCACAGGCGATGTTTTGCATCAGATTTGGAAGGTGGCAGGAAAGCAGTAGCCGTGTTCTCACTTCCTGGAGGTACCTGCAGAGTAGCGGCACCGTGGTCGCCTGTGAATATTGTCACTGACTTGCTGGCTGGGCTGGTTAGCGGGAGGCAACATCCAGTCCAAGGTTCCTCCAGCTCCTGCCAGATCTCCTCTGTCAGTTTCTCTGAGTCCTAGGCCAGGTACGAGTGCAGATCTGTCGCAAAGAGAGCAAGCTTCTCCTTCAGGTCACCTCGTAATGAAGGTTGGGGACAATGAGAGACAGATGGAGGTCCCAGTGTGTCTTTGCTGTGTCTGTCTGTTCTTATCCACCCCCAGCTCCCTTCTCAACTGCCCATCTCGTTGACCCATAGCAACTTCAGCCTTAACCCTAGATGCGGGGCCAAAGGTACACACAGGCAGCTCCCTCAGCTCATCCAAATGCAAAGACAGGACCCCTGTCCTCGCTATTCCACATTCCTCCAGTGCTCCTGCATCTTTGATCAACCCCTGACGGACACAGATTTCTGTACCGATTACCTCTCAGAGAAGCTCTAAATGACGGAACGTGGAATTTGTTGATTGAACAGAAGATCAAGTGTTAACTGTATACTGATTGGAGTGGTGGAAAATGAGCAAGAAATATAAATGCCCTGTGGAGATGCATGAAAATATATATTCTCGACCCGGAACAACAAATCCTACGTAACACTGGGCCTTTCTACTCTGACACTCAAATATCCTGCCTGTTCCTCAAACGGGAAGTGTCTTTACGAATGCTTAATCATTCATTTACTGGACAAACGATGTATGGTTAACCTCTGAGGTATGTCTGCCCCACCTGCTATGCCCCACCTGGACTCAAGCACGCATTAGCTATGGTTCAACAAATTTGCTTAGACATTTTCCTTCCTCCCACCCTAGCCTTGACCCCAGACTTCCTTCACTTCCACTTGCTCTCTCAAACTTGCAGCTCTAGATTCTGAGGCCCTGACTCAGATCCCGGCCTTAGGAGGGGTCCCAAGATGTCACATTCATCTGTGTGCACCCTGGTACCTGGACCTCAGTCTGCCTATGGACCCTGGCACCTCCTGGGATCTTGCAGGAACCCATAGCCCCAGCTCCTACCGAAGTCAGTTTCAACTTTGATGACCTCGATGGTGCTTCCCAGTGGGACCCCACATGAAGGTCCCAACACCCTGGAAGTGGAATTAAGCCACATAAGAAATACAATGTAAGCATCTAAACTGTTTTGAGGAAAGCCCACTCCATTCCACCAACCCAAGGTAATCAGGGAAGTCCTCCCGGATTAGGTGACCTTTGTAGGACTGGTACAAATTTAAGCATAACCCCAGCTATATTTCACGGTCCAAGAGATGAGCTGGGCAGGTTGGAAGGGAAAAAATACTTTGGATAATGGGGGAAGCCAGAGAATTGGAGCATGAGGCCTTGTGTACATAAAAATCAGTTAAATGATTAAAATGTTGTAGAGAAAAAGGTAGGAAATACAGGCAAGTTCTAATTTTCGGTTCTAAAAAGAACCAAGGAAACTCTAACCGCCAAAAATCAGCCTTTAGTTTGTCGATCGCTTAAAACTTGTCTTTCACAAGCTTCTTGCTGGGGTAACAAACACCTGAACGGTAAAAAAGAGGAAAAACCAGATGAACATAAATTGTTAGTTCGTTGCCCCCAGATTAAGAGCGCACCATTCCATAACAATGAGAGACAAGTCCCAGTTCTGAGGCTTTCGGCAGTTCAGGGAAGCACACACACATCTCCTGGACTCCATGAGCGCTCTTTACAGGCTGCGTTGGTGAACACGGCCTAAGAATGCATTTTTGAACCTGATAAATCATATTAACAACTTCTCTAGTAAAATACATAGGGAAAAAATAGCTGAAGATATTTGTTATAGATAAATATAGCACCACATCTTTCTGACGGCTTATGGAAGTAGAGATTTCTCTCATAATAATTTTTTTAAAAAAACAAGTTGGAAGGACACCAGAGGGACACTGTTCCCTCTAAAAAAATTGTTTTGACTACACTTCTGCAAGACAGGTGTGATCCTCAGAGGATTCTCCAGACAAGAGGATGGAACAAACCTGGAATATTTTGAAACTTATCTAACAAATATTCCAGTCAATACATTTGGAATAAGTTCTACAGATCCTCACTATTTAAATAAACTCTGATTAGAAAGTCTCTCACCAGGGAATTCCCTGGTGGTCCAGTGGTTAGGACTCTGCGCTTCCACTGCAGGCAGCCTGGATTTAATCCCTGGTAGGGTAACTAGGATCCCATAAGCTTCACCTCATGGCCAAAAAAAAAAAAAAAAAGAACGTTTCTCACCCATGGTAATAAAATAGTTCTTCTCAGATTCATCAGATTAGTTAGAGATGAACTATGTCTACAGTTACTGTAGACACATCCAAAGGACTGTGATCTACCTCAGGATAGCCAAATCATGAAGCTGTGTGATCATAATATTGTGCCCCTGAATTGGAACTAAGTAGCAGAAAGGCTTAGAAAAGGAGGGAACACAGGAATAGTTTTCATGGATAACCTGTACAAAGCCAGGATCCACATGGTTCAGTCTCAGAGTGGTGTGGTGGTCAAAGAAATACAGTCCACTAGAGATTATCATATGAAGTGAAGAACACCAGACAGAGAAAGACAAACATCATATGACATTGTTTATACATGGAGTCTAAAAAGAAAGAAAGAAAGAAAGAAAAAGAACTTATTCACAAAACAGAAATAGACCCACAGACACAGAAAAGAAACTTATGGTTACCAAAGGGGAAAGGTGGGGAGAGATAAATTAGGAGTTTGGGATTAACATATACACACAACTATATATAAAATAGATAACCAACAAGGACTTGCTATAAAGCACAGGGAACTCTGTTCAATATTTTGTAATAACCTATAATGGAAAAGAATCTGAAAAAGAATATATATATATATATATTATATATATATATACCTGAAACTAACACAATGTAAATCAACTATACTTCAATTAAAAAAAAATTTTTTTTACATAAGAGAATACAGAAAAAAAACCACCTCCATCTCAACACATTGGTTTGTTGGTAGTGATGACGTGGAACAGACACCTTCAGACATTGCTGATGGCTGTGTTTGTTAGCAGAACTTTTTGGGGAAGCAATTTGCAATATGTATCAAGAGTCATTAGTATATTCATACTCTGAGCCTGTAATTCAACTTGTAGAAACTAAAGAAAAGATTAAAATATAGAAAATGCATTACAATGGTATATATTATGGATTTATTAATACCATTAAAATTATAAACAAACAGAAATATGATTAATATATTTTAGTAATCTCCTGAATGAAAAGCCATCCATTCATTAAAATGTGTTCTTAAAAAAAAAAAAGAAAGAAAAAAAGAAAGAAATACAGTCCAGCACAAAAAGGAATTTCAAAGACTCACATTCTTTAGTTGAGGTTCTTGGAAACCATGAAGGCCAATATGGCGCACAGCAACATTTACGAATTTTCCTTTCTTCTCTGCCCATCTCACTCATAGCTGCTGCATTTGTTCTAAAGAATCTCTTTCCACAATTTCCCCATTCCTTTTTCCAAACCCAGCCCCTGTCTTTCCTTTCTTTACTTTCTCTCCTTTTCTATCTCTTGATTGTGTATGTTGATACAGCCCCTCTCCCAGCAATTAAAAAAGGAATAAAACCACTCCCTTTTTAGGGGGGGAAGGGGGGAGGAAATTGGGCAGGCCAGGACAGCATTATTTTTTGTTATCTGGGAAAGGGAGGAAGGCTGCAGACATTCCCACATAACAATCTTTATCCCATTGAACACCCTCCCTGCCAGAGAGAGATAAGAGGACTTAATTTATAGTGAGATCAGGATGGGGAACCCAATTCAGAGACAGAAATGAATCCAGGGCCACACACTCATAAAAAGCATATATTTCAACCATCCTTGCTGGTTGATGTACTATTTCTTTATTGTAAGAGAGTAAATATGTCAAAGAGCTCATGCTTTGAAAATCATGAAGAGGCAACAAAACTTGACTTAATAAATGTCACAAATAAATATAACAATAATAAATTATAAATGCTGATATGTATCCAATTATCTCTCTTACCTTTAATAGAGATGTAATGTTAGATAATTTGAAGGGGTGTGGGTTCAGATAAAAGAAGGTTCTTCCTCACATAAAAGCTACACCCTAACTCCAGCATGGGAAAACATCATAGAATTCATCCCTCATAAATTCCAGGTACTGTGCCAGCCCTTAGAGCCACACCAATATTCCAGTGTCTGTGAAGCCCATTTTACAATTTTTTAAAGCAAGATTTTAAGTAGAATCTTATTATGGTATACACACTCTGGGGCAGGATTTTACTTCCCTGACCAACATCGGGGCTGGGGTGGGGCGGGGCCCCTTGAGGAATGAGGGCTGCTGAGCTCAACTGCTCAGCCTGGCGGGAGCATCGAAACTGGCAGAGGAGAGAGGTCTGGTAGGGAACTGGGGGTTGGAGCTCCTGCAAATTCCTTGAAGCCAAAAAGGTGTGGAGAGAGAGAACAGCAGGAACCTAACAGCCTGAAGTGGCATTTCTGGTGTGCAGCCAGGCAGCTTTTTTCATCTGAGTTTTGGAAAAGTCCTCCCTTACATAGAACTGGTACATCCCTCTGTGAACTGCTTAAGCCAGGGCAAGATGTGCACAGCCTCTGGGAACAAACATGATGCCCCCCTCCAACCTACCCCCAAAACAACTCAGCGCAGCACTGTGCTTCAAATAAACTGACGAGCCCTGCGGCCTATAGTCAGTGACTTCACCCTTAAGCCACCAAGGACTTCACCCTGGCAAGAAAATGATGATGATACATAATGTAGGATTAGTCTGCTTGAGCTGTTATAACAAATTACCATAGACCAGGTATCTCAAACAATAGAAACATTTATTTCTCACAGTTCTAGAGGGTAGGAGTTCAAGATCAAGGTGCCAGCATGATCAGGTTCTGATGAAAACCCTCCTCCTGTTTCATGGCCACCTTCTCCTTGTGTCCTCACATGGTGGAGAGAGAGAAAGCAGCAAGCTCTGATGTCTCTTTTTATATGGGCACTAAATGCATTCATGAGGGCTCCACCCTCATGACCTTAACACCCTCCAAAGCCCCCACCTCCTAACACTGTTACATTGGGGTTAGGATTTCAACATATGGATTTTGCGGGTCCACAAACATCTGGTCTGTCACACACACAGGCGTGCACACACACACAATTTACAGGCATAGGATTCTAAAATTACACAGCGTGAATTCTCTTAAAAGTCACCAACATTCACTGATCATCTATCTAAGCAGAATTCTATACTAAGGTCAAGAGATTTTTGGTTTTATTTTTAATTATAGGATATTGCACTTTGCTAAAGAGGCATCATGGATGGAATAAAGGCAGTCCCAATGATACTGCTATTTATTTACCTGAGGAAGCCACTTGCCTGCTCAGAGCCTCAGTTTCCTCATCTGAAAATTTGGGGATGATAAAACCCGCCTTATAGAATTTGCAAGAATACTAAATGAACGAATTACTCTATGAAAAGCAACTGGCCAGAAATAGTAACAAGCAACAGTAGAATTTAGAAAAAGGATTTGTTTGGCTCTAACAGATGCTCTCCAAAGGTGAAAAAACGAGTTTGGTGAGAAAGGCAGTGGCTGGTTGGTAACGAGGCTTTGAGAGCCGCCCGCCCGCCTGCCATGTTTGATTGTGAAATCTCGGGCTCTTAGAAGCTTCTATAAGGGAACGAGCAGTCACAATGCCGCACCTTGTAGCGCCGGTTGCAAGGATGCTTGTAAAACACTCAAAGCCTATTAAAAATTCCCAGCAGATCTCTTCTCCCAGATCCTTCCCCACTCTCCACCAATGAGCCACTACACATCCAAGGGAAACAAAGAAGCAATTCTAAAGCACAAAGGAGCTGCCCAACTATTCCAGTAGTTTCCCCAGGGGGGGAGATGTGCGTCCTGACATGCTTGGCTGCAACTGATTGGGAACCAGACTGCGTTCACTGAGCAAGCTGAGAAAGATTTGCCTCTAGCTTTGGCACATTATGACATCATCTCTTGGCATTTTAAATATTCAATTGTTTACCTTGAAAAGCCTCTTGCATTCATGTCTTGTCTGGGTTGAATAAAATAGGCCTACTTCCAGCTTGTGTTAATTTAAACTCTTAAGGAAAGAAGCTTTATCTAACCCACTTGAGAAAAAACAGTTCCTGGTCTGATGGGAAGAAAGCACTGGAACGGAAGACTGCAGAACTGGGTTCCCAGTCACTCCCTCGTGGTTACCAGAAACAATCCAGAAGCACGTTCCAGCCTCCATTTCCTCACCTGTAAGATGCACCGAGACATCTTTAAGGTTCCTTTCAGCTCTGAGAGCTACATGACTTGGGGACAAATGAACCAAAGAGCGAAGGGCTTGACTCTCACCTGCGGCTTCTGCTCCTTGAAGGAGTGAGGATTAGCTGCCATTTAGCCACAGGAATGCAGTGCTTTGATTATTTTGGTGTCTGTTTTCACAGGCATTGAAGCTGAACCCACAGCCAGCCGTGAGACCTGACCGGACCTCTCCTCCCCTTTGAAAGTCAGCAGGCCTGGCTGATACGTGACACCACAGAGGTGCGGCCCCCCACCAGCCCCGCTACGATTACACCCCATCTTGTTGCTTGCTGGGTGTGTGGCCTTGGTAAACCACAAACCCAGCTACCTGCCTCCCTGGCGGGCCAGCTGAATGCCGCTGCTTCCTACCCAGCCCCTTAGGGATATGATTAGAAGAGTTACTTAAATGTGAAGATGTTACATTCCTAAGGCCCTGGCTGTAACCCAGAGGGGCTCCAGGCAAGATGACTGTCCCAACCACTTCACTCCTAGATGAAACTGAAGTCACCTGGTGTCCTTGGGGTGGCATGGTGTAGAGAATGGTGAGTGAAACTAAAGCTTTTTCAGCAGTGAACTGAGGTTCTCTGAGCAGGTGGCAAAGGAAGAAAGATCTGGCTTTATTTAAAAGGGCAATTAAAGTTCAGGCAGGAAAGGAAGTGTTGTTCTTCTTAATTTTTCACACTCTCCCTGACCCCAACTTCCATTCCACAAATAGCCCAGGGTACCAGTTTGCTGCCAGCAGGAGTATATGGATACCTCTGGAAAGCGATGAATGATTTACAAGCTGGGTCAATAATTAAGTTGCTAGGGAATGTGTACAAGACATAACGAACCTTAACTCCTTCAGTTCCAGGAGAAATGCTCCCGGGGCTGGCAAGAGAATAGTGGTTGCAAACAAAACACAATCCACGCAGATTTGAAATGCTCTGAGGTAGTAAAATGTGTCAGTCTGTTACTTGGGACCCAAACCCACAGCTTCTGTTCTGTCTCTGCTCTGGGAGGCTGGGTGGGCTTGAGTGGACCCTTTTCCTGGACCCTGCTGGAGCTCCCTCAAGGACCTCCCCAACGAAGATTTTAATCATGGCAGATCCAGGTCAGTCCTAAGGGAAAATCACCCACACATTCATGTGGGGGAAGGGAGTCTATGTGTGCAATCCATGGGAGGCACAGTCCCAGTCACCCATTCTAAGTAAGGGGTCAAGGATAACACCCCGGAAAGAGTCAGCAACAGGAGCCTGTGCAAAGCGCAGAGAAGTGCAGAGAAGTCAGCCAGGTGTGGGAAGGCCTCTCAGGTGAAGCAGGGCTGGACCCAGGCCTCAGATGATGTGTGGATGAGGGACAGGACACTTCAGGGACAGACAGTAGCTTCTTTCATACAGTCATTCCAGCCACAGGCCTACGCTGAGTGCTGCCTTCCACGAGCCAGACACGGGGATGGGCGCTGGGGACACACGAGTGACAGTGAAGGATAGTGCCCGTTATGGGCAGAGCTGTGTTCCCCCAAATTCACACGTTGAAGCCATAACTGCCAGTACCTCAGAATGTGACTGTGTTTGGAGACAGAGCCTTTAAAGAGGTGATTACGTTAAAACGAAGCCATTGGGTAGGTCCTAAGCCAATCTGACTGGTGTCCTTATAAGAAGAGGAAACACGGAAACACAAGGAGACGGCAGGGATGCAGGGCACAGAGGGAAGACCGCACGAGGACACAGTGAGGAGGAACCCTCTGCAAGCCAAGGAGAGCGGCCACAGGAGAAAGCAAACTGGCAGACGCCTTGGCCTTGGACTTCCAGCCTCCAGAAGTGTGAGGAAATACACAGCTGTGTAAGCCTACCAGTCTGCGGTACTTTGTCACGGCAGCCCTGACAGAGTAACACGGCGCCCCCAGCGCCCACAGGGCTTGAGTCTGTTGAGACAGACAGACAATAAACAGAAATTACACAGTCAATACTTCAGTGACCACTGTGCCAGGTACTAGGAAGGCGAGGACAAGGCATTTGAAAGCACCCAAAGAACAAAATTGGGCAGAGGGAGTCCCGAAGCCTAGTCTCAAAGGGATCGCGGGGAGGAGCTGGACCGGAGCGGCCGCAGGGAGTGTTGGCAAGACAGGCTGACGAGCCTGGGAAGTCCAGAGCGCAAAGCTCCTTGATATGGGCAGAGGGATTCACGCTCCACCTCCAAGGCGATGCGGAGCTATTTCAGGTTTCCAAGTGGAGAAGCAGCTCAAGGAGAGCAAGACTTTGCAGAGATTTGTCTCTTGGCATATGCTCGAGGGCTGCAGGCCTCAAGGCAAGGGCGGGGCGGGGGAGGAGGGGGGCAGGGAGGAGGACTGAACCAAGGTGGAGGAGAAGGGGGGGATGGAGGGGAGAGGCTGCGTGCGGAAAGCCTTGTGAAGAAGGGACAGGCCTTGGTGACTGACGGGAAACCCTTTGTTCATTATCTTGTCCCTGCAGTGGCCCGTTGGGGATGCTATTGACTCAGGAAGGCCCTCCATAGACCCATCTCCAGGGTCAGTGGTTGCTATGGCATCCGGCTTTGGGCTTAAAGACCAAACGGAGAGTTTACCTGACGCCTTCCTTCTCCATCCCCGAGGTTGTGCACTCCTGAGACCCAGAGAGCTTCTTTAATCTGCACAACGGGTATCATCCGAACAGTGGCCGGAAGGCATTTCATCATGGCTTTGAGACTCAGGAGGAAAGTAATACCCGGATGATGTCCATAAAGCCATATTGCAGATTTCTTTCTTAGGGTGTCCAACTTCTTGCTGCATTTTCAGCTGTTCACAGCCAGAGTGGGGTGGCAGTGGAGGGGTTGTGGGTAAAAAAAAAATGACTGAAATAATCAAACTTCCCATACCTCCCCCTGAAGGGATGTTCATGTCTGACTGACAGAAGCAGGCCAGCAGTTGCTTAGATCTACTGGGAAAGAGATGAAAATGTGAAAAATACTGGGGCTAACGTTCCAGAGCGCCTGCGCAGCCAAAGCCCATTGACTTGCAGAAACAGCCTGATGGAGAGAGCTGTAAGGAAGTGGATCCTGGGCTGTCAAGTGCCGGATGAAGCTTGTCACCAGCGTCAAGGAGAGGGGATGCCAAGCCACGTCAGGAAACCGTGGCTCTACAAGCCAAACTTCACAACTGCAGACAGCTACCAAGGCCAGAGCCCACCGCAAGGCGCAGACGGGAGAATGTCAGCCTCATCTGCCATCCGTCAGCAGCCGATGGTTAACTTAGAGATCAAATTAGAGGCACTGCTCTCTGCGAGACCCGCATCTGAAGTACTAGGTAAAGGCTAATATAAGCACATGTGGATAAAACACAGGGCAAGAGAGTCTAGCAAAACATCTTAGCATGCCAGCTGACTCTAAATGCATTCTCAGGATGCTGGTGGGAGGCAGGGGGAGTCTTTTTAAGGAGTAGACCATTTAAGAAACTATTTGTGCATGGTGGGCAGCTTTCATTATTTTACCATTACTTTTTAAAATCTCTTAGAACTACGTGGCTTCAAGATGCTCCATTTTGCCCTGGCCAGAAAAGCTAGTAAATGTTATTTGTAATTTGGGTCTGAAGACCAGCTGCACTGAGACTAGCCAGGAGCCCAATACAATCAGAGAATCTCAGATCCCAGCCCAGACCTACTGAACCAGAATCTGCATTTGAACAAGATCCCTGGAAGCTTCGAGTTCAACTTATAGTGTTAAAAGCACCGCTTTAGAGCAAGTTAGGCAAAAAGAAGAACTGAGACAGGTTGATAGCTAAGTGCTGGCTGGCTTTAAACACGGAGTAATGCTATAGCCAGTTCAGTGCCCACTTCCACTCACTGGGCAGGAGAACTAGAAACAGCCCCTGGGGCCACAGCGAGATGGTGTAGATGGCAATGAAGAGGCAGAGGAAGAGGGCCCAGCTTTAGCTTCTTCCACGAAAAGGACAGCACAGGTGCCTCTCCCTCTACATACTATCATATGTTCTCAGCCTTTAACCACAGAAGGCCAAGGCCCCGAGGAATACAGTTCATTCAAAGGAAGCCTAAGCAATGTAAAAGAAAAGAGATTTGTTTTCCCAATTAACAAAGGGTAATGGACCTCTTCGAAAAATTGTGCTTGGTGGTATAGGCCACATAAGTAATTTTCCTTTTGTTTACTTTTCCAAAGAGGCTATACCAGGACTAGCCCAGATAATTGCTTTCAGTCTGGTTGAGCAGCAACTGTTTGTGGTGCCTATGCTTCCCACCTGAAAGATCAATGAGAAAGGGATTCTGTTCATCAAAGCTGTGCTTAAATCCTGGCTGTTCTAGTTACCATGTGACCCAGGACAAGTCTTTTATTTCCTGAAATGGAGAGAGTAAACTATAAAATGCCTAGTGTTAATTACAATTATTACTCATCATGGAGTGGAAGCATAGCAGCACAGCTTAGCGTGGCCTAATAACAGCCACTATTATCCCTGTGTTACAGTCTAGGAGACCAAAGCTTTGAGAGGTATGGCTCAATGTCCTCCAGCTAGAAAGTGACAGAGCCCGGAACTGGTAGATGCCAGGACTGTCTCTCTCAAGAGCCCAGAGGATGGTTAAAACTGATTCCATATTCTCCATGCACAGAAGGCGCAGTCTCTCTCCCAGCCCCTTTCACCCTGCCCCATAATTGATGCTCCCACACTTTAAGATGAAATTACAAGTGAACCAGATTTACAAAGGGTACTCATCGACAATTTATGTTAGGAGAGTAATCAATGCTCACATCATTTATCTTACTACCCTTATGACTGCAAAAGTAATTATTGATATTTTAAATTGTGACCTGTTCAATCTTTGCTCTCCTTTGCTCCTGAATCATTTCATTTTTCACCCCAGAAAAATCTTAACTCTTCATGTCAACAAGAAAAATCTCAAAACAAGCTGGTAAAACAAACACCCTATCTACTCTCCTACTGTAAAATAACTAGCCTTCTCCCTCTTTCTCCCCACCCCGTCTTCCCCCTCCTCTTTTCTCTTTTTTTTTCTTTTTTTTTTTAGTGCAAATGAAACTGAGCTTTGAGCTCTCTCCCAGGACGGAGAGTAAGTATACCCTTAGCCTGAGTGAAACAGAGAAGGTTGAAACTGAAAGATTGAATAGACTTGAATTAAAACAACTTTCTCTCAAACAATAGCATTTAAGAGAATTTGGCAAAGGTTAGGCATGCCGAGAATGCTGTATTTCCTGGTATCATCTGATTAGCTTTTAAGATAATTAGTGGCAATGAGAGTATTACTTGAGCAACAAGCACATTCCTGGAGAGAAGCAGGAAGGGGAGAGCTGAGAATCCTGAACAGTAGCCTCGCTGGCTCACCAGCTTCTTCTGCATCTGTAAATTCTCTCCCTGGCTTCAGTGCCATGTGGGTGACCCTAGGGGCAAGACTTTGATGTGTGGGTTTGGTGGCATTCAAACTCCCAGCACTTTGCATGCATTACCCTTAGCTATGCGTCCTACCACTTTTCTGGGGGAAATATTTGCTATCCCCATCGCAGGAAGAAGGAATGGCTGCACGCACACTGACAGTCCTCATGACAATCCAGTGTGGCACCTACAATTATTATTCCCATTTTGCAGATGAAGCAACCGAGGTCTAGACAGATTTAGTAACTTTCCCAATACAGTTCAATAAATATTGAAGCTGGAATTAAACCCAACTTTCTCTGACTCCAGAGCCTGGGCTACAATAAGTAACGTTTCTGCCTTATCTCGCGTCCTTGTTTTACGTCTACATTTCCACAACTGCAAGATAAAGAGAGAAATAAAAATGTCATGAATGTTTCCAAGAAGTACTAGGCTTTTTTTTTTTTTTTTTTTTTTACCATCTGGCTGGCCAAGCAGCCAGGCGGGTGCTACCAGAATAGATATTCAACCAACTCTGGTTTCTATCTTTTCTCAGACACGAATTACTTCTGAGTAATGTTCATAGTTTCTCTTTCTTTCTTTCTTTCTTCTTTCCTTCCTTTCCTTCCTTCCTTCCTTTCCTTCTCTTCTTCCTTCCTTCCTTCCTCACTCCCTCCCTTCCTCCCTCCCTCCCTTCCTTCCTTTCTCCGCCAACCAGGGATCAAACCCATGCCCCCTCAGTGGAAGCACAGGGTCTTAACCGCTGGACCGCCAGGGAAGTTTTTCATTTTTGAAAAATCTCTCCCAACGTTGCCACATTTTAAGAGAAAAACTTAGCAGCTGCTGAGTATTTAGTGTGGGCTATGTTAACAAACAGACTGCCACTCCACTGCTCCCACACCTCATCAGTCATTATTAATCAGTCGTACTACTCTTCCCTAGTAAGGCTGAAAAGAGCTTCAGAGTCCTTCTCAACACAATGCTTTAGACAACTGTATACTAGAAATCAACTAGAGCTGGCCCACAGGGTGACACCTATTTGTGCTTCCTTGTCTAAGTATGTAGCTGGGTACTTTCCCATAGCTGTTAAACTACCCAAGTTTCAGATGTGAGGTTGCGCAGAAAAAGCAAAAGTCATCATAACACAAAAATATTCACTCAAGGAACTGACCACTCTTCTATGTCAGACCTCCTCAGCCATCTGTCCCATTTTTACACAAGCCAGTTCCCCTGAAGTAAGAATGTTATGCTCTTTGTTGACTGTTTTGCAAGTATATATTCAAACATGCAAAGAGATGGCAAACGTTGGGAAATATAAACTTTTGTGAAGTGGGTAAAAGTGATATTGGCAAAGTGCTCAAATCAGACACATGAAGCCATCAACAAATGAGAATCTGGAAAAACTATACCAGCTAACAATTGAAGAAGAGAAAATCTAAGGGTGATGACAAGACAGGTGCTTCAAAAGAGATTATTTATATATCAAAGGGTTGGGCTGAAGCTCCTGGGAAAAACTGATAAAGCCTTGGAATACTTTTGCAAAAAACAGTGATCTTGCTTATGCATGTACTGTGAAATCCAAACAAAAAGTGGAGGATTAAGCCATGCCCCTGCACAAGTTTGTCAGAAAACAATTATGCTGAGAAAAAAATCAACACTCCACTAATTGAATTCTTAATGAAGTATTTTTTGCAGGTAATACTATGCAAAATGAATCAGACCCGGTCCCACCATTCATATTGTTTTGGAATTTAATATGGAGCTTGGAATTAGCTGGGGGAATTATGTGGTGGTTGTTTTGTTTAAAAAGAAAAAACCCTTAGTCCAAACCTCTTTACAGATGAACTGACTAAAGGTCACCGAGAGAATCAGTGATTTGCTGAAGTCACACAGCAACCTAGAGCCTAGACATAGTGCCAGAGACCCTGAGGAGCCATCGATTTAACATCTTCTCAGTCACGTCTCTGACCTGAACCTAAATTCCTTAGTTCCCCGGAGGTGATAAAGAGAGTGGTGAGACTAGGTCTGATTCATTTTGTATAGAATTACCTGCAAATAAAACTTCATCAAGATTTCAAAGAAAGGCACATGTCCCATCTCCTGCCCCATCACATTTTTTACCTGTCATATCTCCCAAGAGATAAGGTGTTTCTGGATGGTTCCTCCCAAAATCGGGTAGGGCAAAGATGTAAAGCTCAAAGGGAACTGGGGCTTCCCTGGTGGCGCAGTGGTTGAGAATCTGCCTGCCAATGCAGGGGACACGGGTTCGAGCCCTGGTCTGGGAAGACCTCACATGCCATGGAGCAACTAGGCCCGTGAGCCACAACTACTGAGCCTGCGCGTCTGGATCCTGTGCTCCACAACAAGAGAGGCCGCGATAGTGAGGGGCCCGCGCGCCGTGATGAAGAGTGGCCCCTGCTTGCCGCAACTAGAGAAAGCCCTCGCACAGAAACGAAGACCCAACACAGCCAAAAAATAAATTAATTAATTTTTAAAAAAAGCTTAAAATTTTTTAATTAATTAATTTTAAAAAAAGCTCGAAGGGAACCTTCTAGGTGAGGGCTCCTGGGTAGTATGCTCAAGTGGTTAAGGCCACGGACATTGAGTCCAACAGTATAGAGTGTGGCTCCACAATGTACTAGCTGGGTGACCATGGGCAGGTGAACTAACCTCTCTGAGCCTCAGTTACCTCATCTGTAAAGTGGAGATAATAATAGCCACCCCACAGTGTGGTTATGAGGTTCAAGTCAGCAAATGCCTGCTAAGTACCCAGAGTAAGATTCAGTCAAAGATAGACTTCTAAAAAAAAAAAAAAAAAAAAAGATAGACTTCTTCCTATCCCCCTTCTCCTTCCTATCCCTTCCTATCCCAGTCTTGGTCCAGCCCTTTAGGAATGCCTCCTCCTCCCCTGTCCCAGGTACAAATGCATAGACAATGAAAATCACATCTTCCCTTTCTACCCTGTTCCGCAGACACCATGGCCCTCTCCCCAGAGGCAGGCAGGTCATCACCTTCCTGTGATTACTTCCTGAGATGGTCAAAGCACATACAAACATGTATATGTCCCTGTGATTACCACACTAATAGCACAGCTCTGTGCACCTGTTCTCATCTGTCTCCCAAGTCACTATAGGTCTGTACCACAATCTACTCAACCAGGCCCCTGTTGAAAGACACCTGGGGTGTCCCTTCCATCTTTTGCAACTTACAAACAATGCTGAGATGACTATGTCTTTACAAATGTCCTCTCACATACATATCTATATCCTGCACAGTATTCCATCCTGGGAAGGTACATAATTTATTTAGTCAACTCACTATTGAAAATCATTTAGGTGATTTTCAACTTTTGGTGTAAGAAACCGTTCTGTGATGAACATCTTTCTACATAAATTTCTTAAAATAATTCCTTACAAAGAAATTGCTAGGTCGAAATGTGTTCAAATTTTAAATTTTTGTCAATATTGTCGATTTTCCCTCCAAAGAGGTTGTACCAACCTACCTGTCTCCCAACTGTGTTTGAGTGTTCCTTTCTCTGAAGTCTCACCTAAACTGTTTGTTACAAAAACTTTTTGATTTTTAACAATCTAATAGGTGAAAAATGTCATCTTGCTGTTGTTTTTGTTAGCATTTATTTAATTATTCATGCACTTGGCATTCTCCCTTAGGTTTATAAAGCAGTTGTATTTCTTTTGTTGGCCTCTAGCTGGTCTTTGCCCATTCTTCTACCGAGTTGTAGGTCCTTTTCTTACTGAGTTGTAAAACTTTTGAAATATATATTCAGTAAATTATGTCTTTGCCATATATATATAGGAGGCAAAATATTCAAAATACAAATAACTTAGGGAAATGTCTCAAATATTTTCCTAAGTTTTTATTTGTATTTTGAATGTCTTTATGGTAATTCTTTGCTATGTAGAAATTTAAAACTTTTTTATAAATTTATTTTATTTATTTATTTTTGGCTGTGTTAGGTCTTTGTTGCTGCATGTGGGCTTTCTCTAGTTGTGGTGCGCGGGCTTCTCATTGCGGTGGCTTCTCTTGTTGCAGAGCATGGGCTCTAGGCGTGCAGGCTTCAGTAGTTGTGGCTCACAGGCTCTAGAGCTCAGGCTCAGTAGTTGCGGCGCATGGGCTTCGTTGCTCCACAGCGTGTGGGATCTTCCTGGTCCAGGGCTCGAACCCATGTCCCCTGCATTGGCAGGCGGATTCTTAACCACTGAGCCACCAGAGAAATCCCTTAAATTCTTGATGTAGTCAAACTTGCTAGTCTTTTCTTTTATGGCTTCTAGGTTCTGTATCTTAGCCTCAGAAAGTCTGGACTCATTTAAAATTCTTTCATGTTTATTTCTAACATTTTTATGATTTTACTTTCTTATACTTAAATCTGTGATCCATCTGGAATTTATTTTGGTATAAGGAATAAGATACAAGGGGTGTCCCGTGCCCCTCCTCCTGGGGTCTGCAGCACCAGCCTAAAGTGTCTCAGGTCCTATTTGGCAGCCACAAATAGAACTAATGAAAACATCATTTCAAAAATGAGCATAGTAAATGATGTAGGAAAAACAATATATACAACTTCATTCACAATTTTGAAGCAAAAACTTAAAGGAAAAGGAATTTGGAGAAGTCATCAGCAGAGGGGCACCCGGACATAATACAAAGTGCCCTGGGTGAAAAGCCAGAGCCTTGGCCTCTTGTTCCAGCCGTGGAGCACCTACACGTCTCCTCTCCTCTTCATCTCTAAAATATGGAGCTTGTGCTAGAAAAAGCCTGAGTTTCTTTCAGCAGTAATACTTGAGATTCCAGAACTGCCTCGGAGACCCTCTCCAAGGTTTTTTCTCAGGTCCCATAGGCTCCTTGGTGAGAGTCCCCTGAAGCTACTCTCATGCTCTGAAGCTTCCTTGACTTAGCCTGGCCCGGGAAGTCTCAGATCATGACCCTAGAAGGAAGCCCCTCCTTTACGTTATTATTTTCAAAAATTTCTCATGAAACTAGCAGAGTCTCTCACCTTCCTGGGTCTCATTCTTTGAAAGAAACAGTAAAGTAGGACGGTCACCTGGACTTTAACAAGCTTCTCTTTTCAGCTAAGATACTAGAACTCAGAGACGTGAGCCTGTGTGGGCCCTGGAGAGCATTTGACCCTTGGAAAAGAGGAAATGCTGAGTCCATCTCTTGATAAGGAAAAAAGGCCACTTCTGGGGAGCCTTCAATGCATGCTGCATGACCCAGCAAAGGGAACAGAACCCAGGTTACCATCATTTCCACCCTGAAGCAACCAAATCAGGAAGTTCTCAAAGCAGTTATTTTACAAGAAGTTTTGAGGATCTGGAGCATGGGAAAGATTACTGTCTTTTCCTCCTTCTCCTCCTCCCCCTCCTCCTCCCCTCCCCCTCCCCTCTCCCTCCTCTCCCCCTCCTCCCTCCTCCTCCTCCTCCCCACTCCCCCTCCTCCTTCTTCTTTTTTTTTAATAGTTAAGATTGTTTTCTAGGCATCACATATAAGGCAGGCTGAAACTAGAAGCCCAGAGCCTTCCGTGAATGAGTCTAGCTAAGTTCATTTCAACCGTGGGCTGCACAGATCCAGATGGGATTGAGGAGAAGGAATGGGGAGCATTAAATACTATGAATTTTGATATGTGTGAGTTTCGGGGCAAGTGAAGGTTCTCTCAGACGTATTCGTTAGGACTTTACATTTTTAGATAGGATAGAGAAGTAAAAGAAAAAAATGAAAAGAACTGAGCCTTCAATGTCGAGAGGGCTTGGGATTGATAACCCGATGGCATATTCTGGTTGTCCAAGAAGCTTCTAGATTCCACGTTTGTGGATACAATGATTCAGCACTCAGAGGCTTAAATGCTCTTTGTTCTTATTGCAGAGAAAAGGGCCTGGAAGGACTCATTTCCAATGCCAGCAATGTCTCTATTGAGGAGTCAAGGATGGGGCTGAGGGAGAAGGTGGATGGAAACTTTCACTTTTCACTTTATCTGCTTCCGTGCATTTTATTTTTTATAACAGATATTTATTCCACTGAATGTTGCAAACACATTTTTAAAGACCTCATTGAGATCATTCAATCCCATGAAGCAAAAGGGTGCCTGGACATTGCATTGCGGAGGAGGGTTTGGCCAGAACTTACGGTATTCGGTTCCCCAACCAGAGCCTTGGGTGTCAGCTGAAGCCACCCTGGGCATTTGTGTCACCTGCTCCCGTCCCCGCTTCCACAGAGATGATTTGCAAATGAAGTTCCTTTGCTGACCTGCCCTTGGGGTTGAGGCGTGAGTGGGAGGCTGGAAGAGCAGTGTGGAAGGTGGTCCTGGTGGGCTGGGAAGGGAGCCTGGAGGTGAGGGAGTCAAGGTTAGCCAGCAAGGTCAGAGCTGGAGACACCACACCTCCGATGGGATTCTCCTCCTCTGTCTTTGCCAGACTCCAGTCTAGCACTTTCAAGGCAGAGATCCCCGCCTATAGAACAAGGCAGGTCCTGAGCTTTCTAACCAAGCAGGAGGAGAGTGGGAGGGGCAATGGGGAGAGCTTCCCCTGCCAGGAGGTTGGAGAAGCTCAAAGGTGCCCCAGATTTCTTGCTAAGAAAGACGAGAAAGTGGTCTTGACCCCAGTCCTAGCCCAGAGCACTGAGAAAGGCCCAGGGGGAAGAGAACAAGATAAATCTCCGACTCCAGCCCCCAGTCACTAGGAGACTGAGCAGTTTTCTCAGGGGCCCCGCTGCCCAGCTAATGGATGTTTTTTGGGGGTTGGGTTTTTTTTTCCCAGTTCATTAAATCTCTCTTCAAAATGCTGGGTTAAAGTGCGCCCTCCATGTAATTTTTCACCTGGTGGGGGGACCAGGGTAGAGAGGAGTGGGATTTACGTGGTTTGAATCCTGTGTAATTAATCTGTGTCCTTCCTCCCTCACCCCAATAAAAGTTACATGATCTTTGGATGTTTTCTCCATGTATATTTTGCATATACAAATACACAGTATTCTCCTCTGGGTTAGACTTTCCTATGTTTCTAAAGCATTGACAACCCTTCTCCTTGTCTGAGTTCATTTCTGATGCCTTTCCACTGCTTCTACCATATTTAGCCTCAAATCCTGTACACAAATACTGAGCCTGGTTCTTTTTTTTTTTTTTTTTTTTGCGGTACGCGGGCCTCTCACTCTTGTGGCCTCTCCCGCTGCGGAGCACAGACTCCGGACGCGCAGGCTCAGCGGCCATGGCTCACGGGCCCAGCCGCTCTGCGGCATGTGGGATCTTCCCGGACCGGGACACGAACCCGTGTCCCCTGCATCGGCAGGCGGACTCTCAACCACTGCGCCACCAGGGAAGCCCGAGCCTGGTTCTTTTAGACAGCTCTGTAACTTGATATAATCCCTCAGTTCTGAAACAGACTAGAGCAGTGAGCACGTGGCTGTTGACCTCATCAGTGACATCAGATTGGTGACAACGACTGTCCTTTCTCATGGGTTTGGGCAGTCCTGGATTTTTAGATAGTCTCTAATATAAATGCATAGAGTCCTTCCATAGACTACCTAGCTCTGACTTATGCCTGTTTCTGGAGAAAATCAAAAGTTGAACTAGTGTTTCATGTCTGGCATCACCCTGGTAGAACCCTCACGGGACTGGAGGATCCTGAGGACCAGGGCCCTCACCAGACAGACTTTCAGCCCAAGGAGGAAGGGAGGGATTTAACCTTGGTGAAAAACCTAATAGTTGCCACTCAGACTTATCCCACTCTGCAAGTTCCCAGGCCCATTTCTGCTCTGCTTCTCTGCCACACCCCATACAAGCAATAATTTAACGAAAAGCAGGCTTGAAAATTGACTACAAAACATCAGAATCAACAAGGTCTTCAGTGCCCCCACCCTCAATTCATCATCACTGTAGCATCTTACCCTGGACAAATAGGTAATAAAGACTCTTTTTTTTTTTTTTGGCCTCCTTTTGCATCTCTCTCAGGAAAGCTGAGCTAATTAAAAAATAAAAGTAACCAGCTGGTAGAGATCTTGGATCTGTGCTTTGAAGCCAAGGTAATAAGCCTTTTGAACAAACTGCAAAATAAAGGACAAGGGGAAAATTCAGGCGGACTTTTGCACAGATTCTTTCTTATCATTTCGTGACATGGTTTTCACATCAGATATTTAACAGCCCATCAATCTGATTATGGTACAATTAGTCCCACTTCGAAACCTGATTAGCCACTCTGGTCTTGTTTCTTACAAAGATTAATTTTAGATTTTTCTCAATTAGGATTAAATGTCAACCAAAATGTAATACATGAAAAGTGTTATTAAAATTATCATAATAACAACTTATGTTCCCTCCACATTAAAGCATGTAACACATTTGCCTACAATGTGTGGTTGAGACCCTTTTCTTCCCAAACTTAAAAGAAAAGCCAAAGATACTGGAACTGAATATGAATGAAACATCTGTCAAGAGCTTTGCAAATCCTGCCCTTCATGCAAAATCAAATTTATCTCCATTGGATTAAGTTTAACTGGTTCAGGTCCACACAGTTGCCAAAGATAAGGTGTTAAACTCCTTTAAGGAACAATAACTTAGGAAACATCCATTGGATTCTTGCACTTTTCTATTTGAACACTCAAATGCCCTTCATGAATTATCAATGAGATTGGACAGCACTGACTTTCCTTGGGAATTATGTGAGATATTCTATTTTTAACCAGAAGCTTAAAAAGTGTGATGAAATCAATGCTTTAAATTAAGTCTGCATAATACCTCAAGAAAAGTTCTCATTAAAGGAACCAACGAGATTGCAAAAAATGAGGAGCAGATTGAAGTAATCCTGGCTAAAATTCTTGATAGACAATAGTTGTTGCTATTCCTCGTTGCCATGGAAGTCTGGTGTCTGAATGATGGCTTAAGAAAAGAAACAAAACGAGAAACACAACTTGCACACTATCAGCCAGAAACTAGCAGAAATCCCCAGTTGCTGGCACTGAAGCTAACCTTGGCATTTATATTCCAAACCAGTTCTAGAGATGAAATTGCAAACGCAAGGCCTGGGGTTTTAGCTGACAGAAAAATGAATTAGAAACATCTTCAATTTAGATTTTGAAAATAAAGGCAAGTATCAAGAAAAACATTAAAACCATGCTTTTTGGGCTTCCCTGGTGGCACAGTGGTTAAGAATCTGCCTGCCAATGCAGGGGACACGGGTTCAAGCCCCGGTCCGGGAAGATCGCATGGGTCGCGGAGCAACTAAGCCCGTGCGTCACAACTACTGAGCCTGCACTCTAAAGCCCACGTGCCACAACTACTGAGCCTATGTACTGCAACTACTGAAGCCCGCGCTCCTAGAGCCCATGCTCTGCAACAAGAGAAGCCACTGCAATGAGAAGCCTACACACCGCAAAGAAGAGTAGCCCCTGCTCGCCACAACTAGAGAAAGCCCACGCGCAGCAATGAAGACCCAATGCAGCCAAAAATAAATTTAAAAAAAAAGAAACCATGCTTTATTCAACAGCCCTAGAATGTATATATAATAACTGTTTCTAATATTTCAGAATATTTCAACCAATATTCTAATATTGGTTTCCAAACAATATTTTTGAGAAAGAGAACTAGATCAGTTGTGCATGTTTGTGAGTGTGTGTGTGTGTGTGTGTGTATGTGTGTGTGTGTAATCTTTTACAAACGAAATTGGGATCCTACTACATATAAATTTTACCATCGCTATTCACCAAAGGGCTATCCCTACAGGCCAAGCTCTGAGAGGCTGTCCCTTCCTCTCTAACACTGATGGATGCCAGCAACCACCATAATGGTGCAGGTATAAAAAGGTCTCTGTGTTTCTCTTCACAGCACAAAGGCTAATAGAATGAAGTGGGTGTAAGAGTTAGTGTCCAAAGGTGGAAATTCAAGGCGATATGGAGCCCATCATCTCATAACAGAAAATCATCAGGTTTACTATGTTCAGTTAAGGAAATCCTACCCTTAAAAAGCATGGTAAAGCCTAGTCCTAGAAGGATGTGATGTGTTCAGGAACCTAAGTGATTGATGCAGGAGGAAATGGCCCCACAGAGGAAAGCCTTCCTGCCTCTACTGTGAGTCTTAGGACGATGAACGGGGGAGAAAGGGAACCATACTGAGCACCACCCCTCCGGTGCTCAGCCAGCCACTCTATGAACCTGCAGCCCTTATGGCAACCTTGGAAAGTAAAAACTTATTTTGCTGTTAACAAAACTGAGGTTCTGAGCCCAAAGTCACCAGCTAATAACTGGCAGAGCCATGACTTAAATCCAGATCTCTCCATCACTGAACCTCCCCACTATACAACTCTGTATCACCAGAACTGGGATCCTTTTGTCTGCTCGGATACACACAGGATGAAAAAGTAACTCCAAGTGTCTACAGAGCCTCAGACTCCAACAGGTCATCCATCTATTCATTCAGTAACCACCCAGCACCTTCTGTGTCCTGGGCATTGTTCTAGCTGCTGGCGATAGCCGTGAACAAAGACAAAGCCCTTGGTTTGCATTCAAGATAAAGAATAAACAAATTTAGATAGATAGATAGATAGAGATATAACATGTCAGGTGCTGGTAAGGGTACACCTTGTTGAAAGGAAGGGTAAAGGGAACAGAGAGTGGCAAGGGTGGGGCTGCATATTAGTTTCCTGGGGCTGCCATTAGTTAGTGGTAACAAATTACCACTAACTTGATGGCTTAAAATAACAGAAACTTATTCTCTCAGAGTTCTGGAGGCCAGAAGTCCAACATCAACATTATCAGTAAGGCCTTGCTTCCTCCAGAAGCTCTCAGGGAGGGTCCCTTTTCAGCCTCTGGGGGCTGTCAGCATTCCTTGTGGCCACATACTCCACCCTCTGCCTCTGTCTGCATGTTTGTCCTTCTTACTGTTGGTCTGTCTCAAATCTCCCTCTGATTTCTCTTACAGGGACACTTGGCATTGGATTTAGGGTCCACCCAAATAATCCAGGACGATGCACCCTCATCTCAACATCCTTAACTTAATTACATCTGCAAGGACCTATTTTCCAAATAAGGTCACCTTCACGAGTTCTGGGGTTAGGATGTAGACATACCTTTTGGGAGGCCACCACTCAACCCACTACAGGTTGCTGTCACTGTTTCTCACGAGGTGGTCAGAAAAGCCCTCCCGATTAAAAGGAAATTTGATGGGCCTTCCCCGGTGGTGCAGTGCTTAAGAACCCACCTGCCAATGCAGGGGACACAGGTTCGAGCCCTGGTCCGGGAAGATCCCAAATGTCTCGGGGCAGCTAAGCTCGTGAGCCACAACTATTGAAGCCCACACACCTAGAGCCCGTGCTCTGCAACAAGAGAAGCCACCGCAATGAGAAGCCCGCGCACCATAACGAAGAGTAGCCCCCGCTCGCTGCAACTAGAGAACAGCCCGCGCACAGCAATAAAGACCCAACGCAGCCAGAAACAAATAAAATTAATAAATAAATTTTTAAGAAAAGGACATTTGAGGGCTTCACTGGTGGCGCAGTGGTTGAGAGTCCGCCTGCCGATGCAGGGGACACGGGTTCGTGCCCCGATCCGGGAGGATCCCACATGCCTCGGAGCGGCTGGGCCTGTGAGCCATGGCCACTGAGCCTGCGCGTCTGGAGCCTGAGGAACATATGGGGATATGTGGGCAAGTGATCAGAGCGGGGAGTCAACCCAAAGGTCTGGGGTGGGAGTGTGCTTGCGGTGTCTGAGTCACAGCGAGGAGGGTGAACAAGAGGTGAGGGCCTTGAGGAGATGAATCGTGAAGAAGGATCTTGGTGCCACGTGTGATCACATAATGTCTGAAGGTTACAAGCTGTTTCCATCGAGTGGCCCACAGAGGCCAACCAATCTAAACAGTTGGTGAGATGAACATACAAGGACAGCTCACTGCCATGTTTCTTCAAAATAGTTCAGGAACTCTGGCAGAGTAAACTGTACTGTCGAAAGGTAAACTCCAGTCCAGCAACCATACCCTTACTATTTTATAAATGGACACATCTGAAAGGATGTCCCTGACCCACATCTGACTGCGTTAGATAACCTCCATTTTTATTTCCTTAGAACCCTCTCCATGGCTGTCCCACACGCGTCGTGGTGTGCCATGATGGGCTGTCACCAACCCCCTTAGGCTGCTGTGTCTCCCATTCTAATCTTCACACTTCTTGAGGAGAGGAAATAATCCATCTTTATTCCCCACACCTATACATGTCTGGCATACGACAGGCAAGCAATTAATGCCTGTTGAAT
Source organism: Globicephala melas (assembly GCF_963455315.2). Lineage (NCBI taxonomy): Eukaryota > Metazoa > Chordata > Mammalia > Artiodactyla > Delphinidae > Globicephala > Globicephala melas. The sequence goes on from NC_083327.1 coordinate 37,198,102, forward strand.
GAGTGAATGAATGAATGAATAGTGAAGATCTCATTTCATCCATGATTGGAATGCCACACAGTCACACTTCAAAGAAAGTTTTAGCCCTGAAGGTTTTATTTCATCTAGGTATAAATGTAACTAAGAATATATTTATCCTCGTACCTGGAGCCGAGTAAAATAAGAGACAGAGCTTTGCTTCCTATTATCACAAGGAGATCTTGGTTCTAGTTCTATCTCTGCCAATAGCTGTGTGACCTCAGACATATCACTTCACTTCTCAGGGCTCTGGGTCCTCACCAGCAATAAGACCCAAAGTCAGTCATCTCAGCCAGCTGCCCTCAACAATCCAAGCCCTTTCTGGACATCCAGACTGGGCTTGAGAACCTCCTTCTCCGTGATTCTCACTGCCTGATAGTGTCATTTGGTTCTGCTAAAGCCTGTTCTCAAACTTCTCTGTTGAAATAACCCCAAAAGCAGAAGACCGTGAACGACTTACTATTCCAAGAAAGCCAGGGGAGTAGGTCTATGGCTGTCCTCAGAGGCTAGAAATTTAAATATTTTACTTTCTTACAAGAAATTTATTTTAAAATCTGTGCTGTTTAAAATTCATGTGGATTTTATACTCTACAATCTATCTGCTTATTTAAAAAAATAATGTAGCTTTTCTGCCAAACCTTTGAGGGAAATCATTGCACAAAGGCGCTCTGCAAGGTGGGATAGCCCTTTCTTTACGGATTCTCTTTCAGGAATTAAGGAGCTTCTTAGGAATTAGAAAAAGACTACTTCTCTGTGCGCACACAACCCCCCAGCAAAGATTCCCTCCCTGCTGTTGCTGGAAGCGCTCTTGGAGCATGCTTGGTTTCTGCTCCACTTGCCCCTCAGCCACAGGCCTTGTGCAGGTCACCAAAAATAACTGCAGTCGGGACTTCCCTGGTGGCGCAGTGGTTAAGAATCCACCTGTCAGTGCAGGAGACACGGGTTCGAGCTCCGGTCTGGGAAGATCCCATATGCCGCAGAGCAACTAAGCCCGTGCACCACAACTACTGAGCCTGCGCTCTAGAGCCCACGAGCCACAACTACTGAGCCCACGTGCCTAGAGCCCGCGTTCCACAACAAGAGAAGCCACCGCAACGAGAAGCCCACGCACCGCAAGGAAGAGTAGCACCCGCTCGCCACAACTACAGAAAGCCCACGCACAGCAACAAAGACCCAATGCAGCCATAAATAAATAAATTTTATTTTAATAAAATAAAAAATAACTGAAGCTTTTAAGAGTCAGGGAGCTTCCCTGGTGCCTCTGAAATCCCCCCACAGGGGCAGCTGTCTTCTCTGGCACCCACAATAGACCTTGTTCTGGGCATTCCTAGCCCAATATCATGGATTACTTTTGGGTCTTCCCTCATTGTTACGAAACCCTCTACCACAGAAGTTAAGTCTCTTTTTGCCCGGTTGTTTTTAGCCCTGACCCTAAAGCAATCTTACTTTTATTTTCTTCACTTTTCACTTGTTGGCAGAAAATGCTTTTCTCATTTACCTCTTAACTGAAGTCCTTTATCCCCTCACTGTCCCCCCTTTTATTCTTTTCTTCCTAGAAACTTCTTATCTCTTGCCATCCCCCAATGCCCCCTCCAGGGGAAGAGAGCCGGCTTTCACCTTTAGGCATTTACCAGAAGTCTCTGTGTCAGGTGCCTTGGGAGGGGGCTGGCTCTTTCAGGCGGCTGTGGAAGCCTCGGGCCTTTTCCTGGGTAAAGGTCACAAGGAAGGCCAACCAAGAGTAACTGGGTTTCTGGGAAAAGCCTAGAGGCCCTAGAAAGCCCTTCCAGACAGTTCTACCCACTGTTGCCATAGATATCAGAAATAATTTCTTTAGCACTGATATGCATAAGACTCTGTCGAATACTGTTTTGAATTACAAATGAAGAGTGTTCCAGTATACCTCACCAAACACATGTTAAAAATGGCAAAGAGTAGAGTTAATTGAGAAATTTTTGTGACAATTTTGCAAACAATCTGTTAGTACAGGTTTGGGGGGGCGTGTAGAAAGAGTTCCAGAATACACCACTGTGGCAGAAAAATTATTTTGAGCAGAAGCCATTTGAGTTCCTGAAATCTCTTATCTGCCTCAAAGCAGAGCCAAAGAAGTAAAGAAATTCAATTGTCATAAATCCCTTCCCCCAGGAGCAAGTGGAGATGAGAAGTCTCACAACACACTTAAACAGACATTGTCACAAAATGATCACATCTCCCATCTACTCTCCTGAGGGCTCATTTTATCTTTGCAGAAAGTCAGGTTGTCCTGTAAATGTTGCTCTCCCTCTCCCCTTCCTCTACTAAGAGGGTCTATAAGCCCCAATTTTTTTAACTGTCCCTTTGAGTCACATTTTTCTGTAAGCTCCTGTACATACATTAATAATAATATGTGATTAACAAGGAACTATACTCAATATTCTGTGATAAATCATAATAGAAAAGAATATGGGGGCTTCCTTGGTGGCGAAGTGGTTAAGAATCCGCCTGCCAGTGCAGGGGACACAGGTTCAAGCCCTGGTCTGGGAAGATCCCACATGCCGTGGAGCAGCTAAGCCCATGAGCCACAACTACTGAGCCCAGGTGCCACAGCTAATGAAGCCTGCCCGTGCTCAGCAACAAGAGAAGCCACCGCAACGAGAAGCACCCTCACCGCAATGAAGAGCAGCCCTCGCTCGCAGCAACTAGAGAAAGCCCACGTGCAGCAACGAAGACCCAACGCAGACAAAAATAAATAAATAAAATAAAATTTTAAAATACATATAAAAAAATAAAAGAATATGAAAAAGAATGTATATATATGTATAACTGAATCACTTGGCTGTACAGTAGAAATTAACACATTGTAAATCAACTATATATCAATAAAACAAATTAAAAAAAAATACTATGTGATTAAATTTTGTCTTACCTCTGGCTATGTGTCTTTTGCCAGTTTCATTTGCAGGCCTCCAAGAACTAAACCTAAGAGTTTAGAGGAAAAGTGTTTCCTCCCGGACAAGGGTTCGGAGTAGATTAAGGGGAGAGAAAATGCTAGCTGCTTAGTTACTCTAAGATATATAATATTTTGCAAAGCATAAACAAGTATAAAGTTGAAAGATTCCTTGGTATCTTTAAAATGAAAACTTTAAAAAAGTCATGCAAATCATGATGTCTTTATACTGTCCTCAAGTTATTTCTGGTATGTTACATTTCGCATAACACCTCCATTAAGCTTGACTTCCTGATGAGAAAGCAGAACGAGAGAAAAAGGAGTGTATTAAGGTGTAAAGACTGGACCTCAAAAATCCAGGATCTGAAATTGGTGAAGAGCAATATTACTTCCCACTGAAAGATTATATAAATACTATTGTCTAATCTTTTAACACACATAATATTTCTTTTGATAATTATATTAACTTTTTAAAAATTTAAACTACTTATTGTTAAAAATGTGCAAAATACTCTTGGTAAAACATTTAGACAGGGCTTCCCTGGTGGCGCAGTGGTTGAGAGTCCGCCTGCCGATGCAGGGGACACGGGTTCGTGCCTGGTCTGGGAAGATCCCACATGCCGCGGAGCGGCTGGGCCCGTGAGCCATGGCCCCTGAGCCTGCGCGTCAGGAGCCTGTGCTCCGCAGCGGGAGAGGCCACAGCAGTGAGAGGCCCGTGTACAGCAAAAAAAAATCAAAAAAACAAAAAAACATTTAGACAGCAAGCAAAATGAATGAACCAAACAACTGGATGAATCTCAACAATTCAGTAAATAGTAACTAGCAAACACAAATGCCAAAATTTTACTTGAAATATTATTCCTCTTTCATAAAATTTAAGACAATGACAATAAAGAGACATAATTTTTAGGAATCCATTAGCTGCAATAAAACTCTATAAAAAGGAAAGCGAGAGAAAGATTAATTCCCAGCAAAGATGTTAATGGCTGGGGCAGTGGCAGGGAGATAAGATGGAATAAGAGAACCATATGGTTACATGTAAATTATTAGAAAGATCATAGCGTTTTTGTTTGCGATGGTGGCTTCACAGGTACTTACTGCAGTGTTTAATAATAAAAGGGAAAAAAGAAATTGAAAAAGTTCAGAAATGGATAAGTATATAAAGCATATTGGATCTCCAGTCCAATACCCCAGGAGTATCCATTGAATCAGTTTCTTATACATCCTTCGAAATTTTTTCACATTAGTATTTGAAAGCATATTCTGATTCCCTAATTTAAAAGTAAGAAATAGCCTGCAAGCTTACTCCCAGGGAAAACAAGTGAGGTCGTGAGTGAAGTTGCTGGTGTTAACAGTGACTGCAAGAAGGGCCTCTTGGGTAACTATGTACAGTACAGTAAAGGCTTTGAAAAAGCAGAGTAAAGTCTTATGCAATGGGCCTGAAAACTGTTAGTAATGGAAACCCACAGCTTCCTCCTAGCTCAACCCAGGCTGCTCTCCCCTCAGAGCCGCTGGACAGACAAGTCTTAAAATGTTTTCTGTCTGCCCTGAATTCCTAATATTAGACTAGAGCAATCAGAGGGGCTGGTGAGGGCAGAGGGCTCTGAACAGAGTCCTCCACGTCTCCACTCTCTAGAAAACCACAGATTTCTCAGGGTCCAGAATCCAACAGAGGAGCGTTGGGAGTTTCTCTTTTTTATAAGAGAACTGGGTATAAAAACTTTGTAGGTCTAGACCCCAAAAGGGAAAAACATTTTAATTCATAATTAATAATTAGTTCATAATCTCTTCCTGGGACAAAGGTCAACTTAGCCCTGTCAGATGGAGACCACAGCTCTCAATCTCCAAGCAAGCTACCTCTTTAGCTCCTCCAAAGAGAAGGTCCCCCAGCCTGTTCCCCAAACCGTCTACTTCCTCAATCTCACCACAGATTTCTCAGGGTCCAGAATCGAACAGAGGAGCGTTGGGAGTTTCTCTTTTTTATAAGAGAACTGGGTATAAAAACTTTGTAGGTCTAGACCCCAAATGGGGAAAACATTTTAATTCATAATTAATAATTAATTCATAATCTCTTCCTGGGACAAAGGTCAACTTAGTCCCGTCAGATGGAGACCACAGCTCTCAATCTCCAAGCAAGCTACCTCTTTAGCTCCTCCAAAGAGAAGGTCCCCCAGCCTGTTCCCCAAACCATCTACTTCCTCAATCTCACCACAGATCTCACACCCCAACTTGACCAGCCCATGCAGAAAGTGGGCAGGAAGTAGAGATGAAAGAGGACATTATATCCCTCACAGTTGCATCGAGGGACTTCGTTGTCATTGCCTGATTCAGGATGGTGGAATTCTGCACCATTGCCACTGTCCCTCTTCACCAATTGGGTTGTCACCATTTCTTCAATGAGCAATTAGATTTCACTAATATTTCACCCCACATTTGGACTGTAACCAGTAGTGTGCTGGTAAATGCTTAACAACTGGCTCCATGGGGGAAAAGAATCAGTAACATTTGTTGATCTCCGTGGTGTAAACACTCCCACCATGGCCGATATCAGGCTACCAATGTGATGTCACTGAAGGCAGAGCTGGGAAATGATACATGCAATCAGCTCTCACGAGCTGGTTTGAGCAGGCTCCCTTATACCACTAACTCTAATACTTCCATTATAGTTTATTATTATTTGGGTAGGTAGCTGTACAAGTGGCCAATATTTTACAGCCATGCCCCAGTTTCTTCAGTTTCTAACATGGGAAAATAAGACCCACTTCTCCAGACTACAGTGAGAATCCAAATGATGGGCACATAAAGTTTTCAATTCACGTCAGTCTTGCTTCCCTCATCTCCTTTCCTTCTCACATTGCACCTTTATTCCTTTCCCTCATTGTGAAGACACAATCCCACCAGGGACCTAAGTTCAAGGAAGGGCCACCTGGAGCCCAGGAGATGGAGAAGGGCTCCAGTTGATGGCCAGCTGGAATGCCAAGAGGACATTTTCTCATAGAAAGATGCTAGCGGACTCTATATAACATTGAGGTCTACGTCATGAACGCCTCTCCCTATAATGGGTTCTGCTTGTGTTTGGCATTCTCCCTAGTGGTGCCCTTGGGGATCTTTGTGGAAATGGACAATGGGTCCTACCTGGTGACAGATCCTACACAACAGTGAGTTCCAAATGGTGGTGTATCCTACAATAGCACTGGCACCATACTGTACCATAGATATGACATAGGTTAATAGGTGTTTGTGGGGTTGCTCCATTTCCTATGGAAGGCATTTCTGTGGGAAAAAGCATTCCCAATTCCAAATTTATTCAACCCATATTGAATTCAAGCTTTAATATTTGGGGAGCTATAGAGCAGAAGCAAGAAGAACTACAATCCTGCAGCCTGTGGAACAAAAACTACATTCACAGAAAGATAGACAAGATGAAAAGGCAGAGGGCTATATACCAGATGAAGGAACAAGATAAAACCCCAGAAAAACAACTAAATGAAGTAGAGATACGCAATCTTCCAGAAAAAGAAATCAGAATAATGATAGTGAAGATGATCCAGGACCTTGGAAAAACAATGGAGGCAAAGATCGAGAAGATGCAAGAAACGTTTAACAGAGACCTAGAGGAATTAAAGAACAAACAAACAGAGAAGAACAATACAATAATTGAAATGAAAACTACACTAGGAGGAATCAATAGCAGAATAACTGAGGCAGAAGAACAGATAAGTGACCTGGAAGACAGAATGGTAGAATTCACTGCTGCAGAACAGAATAAAGAAAAAAGAATAAAAAGAAATGAAGACAGCCTAAGAGACCTCTGGGACAACATTAAACACAACAACATTCGCATTATAGGGGTCCCAGAAGGAGAAGAGAGAGAGAAAGGACCCAAGAAAATATTTGAAGAGACTATACTCAAAAACTTCCCTAACATGAGAAAAGAAATAGCCACCCAAGTCCAGGAAGCTCAGCGAGTCCCAAACAGGATAAACCCAAGGAGAAACACGCCGAGACACATAGTAATCAAAATGGCAAAAATTAAAGACCAAGAAAAATTATTGAAAACAACAAGGGAAAAATGACAAATATCATACAAGGGAACTCTCATAAGGTCAACAGCTGATTTCTCAGCAGAAGCTCTACAAGCCAGAAAGGAGTGGCATGATATATTTAAAGTGATGAAAGGGAAGAACCTAAAACCAAGATTACTCTACCCAGCAAGGATCTCATTCAGATTTGATGGAGAAATTAAAAGCTTTACAGACAAGCAAAAGCTAAGAGAATTAAGCACCACCAAACCAGCTCTACAAAAAATGCTAAAGGAATTTCTCTAAGTGGGAAACACAAGAGAAGAAAAGGACCTACAAAAACAAACCCAAAACAATTAAGAAAATGGTCACAGGAACATACATATCGATAATTACCTTAAACATGAATGAATTAAATGCTCCAACCAAAAGACACAAGCTTGCTGAATGGATACAAAAATAAGACCCATATATACGCTGTCTATAAGAGACCCACTTCAAACCTAGGGACACATACAGACTGAAAGTGACGGGATGGAAAAAGATATTCCATGCAAATGAAAATCAAAAGAAAGCTGGAGTAGCTATACTCATATCAGATAAAATAGACTTTAAAATAAAGAATGTTACAAGAGACAAGGAAGGACACTACATAATGATCAAGGGATCAATCCAAGAAGAAGATATAACAATTATAAATATATATGCACCCAACATAGCAGCACCTCAATACAAAAGGCAACTGCTAACAGCTATAAAAGAGGAAATCGACAGTAACACAATAATAGTGCGGACTTTAACACCTCACTTACACCAATGGACAGATCATCCAAAATGAAAATAAAAAAAGAAACAGAAGCTTTAAATGACACAATAGACCAGATAGATTTAATTGATATTTATAGGACATTCCATCCAAAAACAGCAGATTACACTTTCTTCTCAAGTGTGCATGGAACATTCTCCAGGATAGATCACATCTTGGGTCACAAATCAAGCCTCAGTAAATTTAAGAAAATTGAAATCATATCAAGCATCTTTTCTGACCACAATGCTATGAGATTAGAAATGAATTATAGGGAAAAAAAAGTAAAAAACACAAAAACATGGAGGCTAAACAATACATTACTAAATAACCAAGAGATCACTGAAGAAATCAAAGAGGAAATCAAAAAATACTTAAAGACAAATGAAAATGAAAACACAACATGGGATGCAGCAAAAGCAGTTCTAAGAGGGAAGTTTATAGCTATACAAGCCTACCTCAAGAAACAAGAAAAACTTCAAATAAACAATCTAACCTTACACATAAAGGAACTAGAGAAAGAAGAACAAACAACACCCAAAGTTAGCAGAAGGAAAGAAATCATAAAGATCAGAGCAGAAATAAATGAAATAGAAACAAAGAAAACAATAGCAAAGATCAATACAACTAAAAGCTGGTTCTTTGAGAAGATAAACAAAATTGATAAACCATTAGCCAGACTCATCAACAAAAAGAGGGAGAGGACTCAAATCAATAAAATTAGACATGAAAAAGGAGAAGTTACAACAGACACTGCAGAAATACAAAGCATCCTAAGAGACTACTGCAAGCAACTCTATGCCAATAAAATGGACAACCTGGAAGAAATGGACAAATTCTTAGAAAGGTATAAGCTTCCAAGACTGAACCAGGAAGAAACAGAAAATATGAACAGACCAATCACAAGCAAAGAAATTGAAACTGTGATTAAAAATCTTCCAAAAAACAGAAGTCCAGGACCAGATGGCTTCACGGGTGAATTCTATCAAACATTTAGAGAAGAGCTAACACGCATCCTTCTCAAGCTCTTCCAAAAAATTGCAGAGGAAGGAACACTCCCAAACTCATTCTGTGAGGCCACCATCACCCTGATACCAAAACCAGACAAAGATACTACAAAAAAAGAATATTACAGACCAATATCACTGATGAATATAGACGCAAAAATCCTCAACAAAATACTAGCAAACAGAATCCAACAGCACATTAAAAGGATCATACACCACGATCAAGTGGGATTTATCCCAGGGAGGCAAGGATTCTTCAATATACACAAGTCAGTCAATGTGATACACCATATTAACAAATTGAAGAATAAAAACCATATGATCATCTCAATAGATGCAGAAAAACCTTTTGACAAAATTCAACACCCACTTATAATAAAAACTCTCCAGAAATTGGGCATAGAGGGAACCTACCTCAACATAATAAAGGCCATATATGACAAACCCACAGCAAACATCATTCTCAATGGTGAAAAACTGAAAGCATTTCCTCTAAGATCAGGAACGAGACAAGGATGTCCACTCTCACCACTATTATTCAACACAGTTTTGGAAGTCCTAGCCACGGCAATCAGAGAAGAAAAAGAAATAAAAGGAATACAAATTAGAAAAGAAGAACTGTCACTGTTTGCAGATGACATGATACTATACATAGAGAATCCTAAAAATGCCACCAGAAAACTACTTGAACTAATCAATGAATTTGGTAGTTACAGGACACAAAATTAATGCACAGAAATCTCTTGCATTCCTATACACTAATGAAGAAAAATCTGAAAGAGAAATTATGGAAACACTCCCATTTACCATTGCAACAAAAAGAATAAAATACCTAGGAATAAACCTACCTGTATGCAGACAAAAGACCTGTATGCAGAAAATTATAAGACACTGTTGAAAGAAATTAAAGATGATACCAACAGATGGAGAGATATACCATGTTCTTGGATTGAAAGAATCAATATTGTGAAAATGACTATACTACCCAAAGCAATCTACAGATTCAATGCAATCCCTATTAAATTACCAATGGCATTTTTTATGGAACTAGAACAAATCATCTTAAAGTTTGTATGGAGACACAAAAGACCCCGAATAGCCAAAGCAGTGTTGAAGGAAAAAAATGGAGCTAGAGGAATCAGACTCCCTGACTTCAGACTATACTACAAAGCTACAGTCATCAAGACAATATGGTACTGGCACAAAAACAGAAACATAGATCAATGGAACAAGATAGAAAGCCCAGAAATAAATCCACATACCTATAGTCAACTAAACTATGACAAAGGAGGCAAAGATATACAATGGAGAAAAGACGGTCTCTTCAATAAGTGCTGCTGGGAAAACTGGACAGCTACATGTAAAAGAATGAAATTAGAACACTCCCTAACACCATACACAAAAATAAACTCAAAATGGATTAAAGACCTAAATGTAAGACCGGACACTATAAAACTCTTAGAGGAAAACATAGGAAGAACACTCTTTGACATAAATCACAGCAAGATCTTTTTTGATCCACCTCCTAGAGTAATGGAAATAAAAACAAAAATAAACAAATGGGACCTAATGAAACTTCAAAGCTTTTGCACAGCAAAGGAAACCATAAACAAGACGAAAAGACAACCCTCAGAATGGGAGAAAATATTCACAAATGAATCAATGGACAAAGGATTAATCTCCAAAATATATAAAAAGCTCATGCAGCTCAATATTAAAGAAACAAACAACCCAATCCAAAAATGGGCAGAAGACTAAATAGACATTTCTCCAAAGAAGATATACAGATGGCCAAGAAGCACATGAAAAGATGCTCAACATCACTAATTATTAGAGAAATGCAGATCAAAAGTACAATGAAGTATCACCTCACACCAGTTAGAAGGGGCTTCATCAGAAAATCTACAAACAACAAATGCTGGAGAGGGTGTGGAGAAAAGGGAACCCTCTTGCACTGTTGGTGGGAATGTAAATTGATACAGCCACTATGGAGAACAGTATGGAGGTTCCTTAAAAAACTAAAAATAGAATTACCATATAATCCAGCAATCCCACTACTGGGCATATACCCAGAGAAAACCATAATTCAAAAAGACACATGTACCTCAATGTTCATTGCAGCACTATTTACAATAGCCAGGTCATGGAAGCAACCTAAATGCCCATTGACAGATGAATGGATAAAGAAGATGTGGTACGTATATACAATGGAATATTACTCAGCCATAAAAAGGAACGAAATTGAGTCATTTGTTGAGACCTGGATGGATCTAGAGAGTGTCATACAGAGTGAAGTAAGTCAGAAAGAGAAAAACAAATATCGTATATTAACGCATGTATGTGGAACCTAGAAAAATGGTACAGGTGAACCGGTTTGCAGGGCAGCAGTTGAGACACAGATGTAGAGAACAAACATATGGACACCAAGGGGGGAAAACCGCGGTGGGGTGGGGATGGTGGTGTGCTGAAATGGGTGATTGGTATTGACAGGTATACACTGATGTGTATAAAATTGATGACTAATAAGAACCTGCAGTGTAAAAAAACCAAACAAGCAAACAAACAAAACAACTAATACTAAACTTTCTTTGGGTTATTCGTATGGAAATATGTTAATATAAATGTTTCAGACGTTACATGAAATTTCTAAAAATCTTATATGTTCTGGTATAATGTTATAAGTCATAATTCTAGTTATTACTTTAAAATGTATATCTCAGAAATACCTAAATTTCCTTGTCAATTGCATTATTATGAACTTTCCTCAAATCTTTAACCGTGGTCATTTTTTTTTTTTTTTTTTTTGTGCAGTATGCGGGCCTCTCACTGTTGTGTCCTCTCCCGTTGCGGAGCACAGGCTCCGGACACGCAGGCTCAGGGGCCATGGCTCACGGGCCCAGCCACTCCGCGGCATGTGGGATCTTCCCGGACCGGGGCACGAAGCCGTGCCCCCTGCATTGGCAGGCGGACTCTCAACCACTGCACCACCAGGGAAGCCCCCGTGGTCATTTTTAAGTCTTTTGTCATTTACAGATAGTTCTGGGTGCACTCTGATGCTTTTGCAAATATGTTCCTATGAAAGGGTTTCATCTTCAAGGAATTCATGGAAAAGACTCTGACAAGTACAGGTTTCTGGTAACTGACTATACTGCTGAACTGAATGAATAAGCATTTTCAGAACTCTAATGGAGAACTGATGGCCTCATAAAAGTGCTAACAAAAGATCAAGATGAAAAAAATTAATTACATGGGACTGAGTGAACTGATGAGGATGATTATAACTTTTGTGACTTTCTGTTTGAATTAAAAAAAAATCCCACAAGGACTCAGAAGCAAAAAATATACAAATCAATTTTCACTGCAAAGTAAAGGAGCTGTTACAGTGGAGGATTACTGGACTGAATGTCAATAGTATGAGTGTGTTTCCTGTTTGGTAATTGCAATCATTGTTGCTTTTGTTGTGGTCATCCACTTACAATGCTTGGTGTCAGTCTATTTATCTCTTGTAAAAATAAAATACAGTGTGTGTGTGTGTGTGTGTGTGGAAAAAAAAGTATTTGGGGGGCTATATAAAAATACAGGCACTGTGCTAACAAATAGATATTATATGAGGTTTAAAAAATCTTCCTCCTCTAACAATGAAGTTATACCTCTTTTTCTTTACAGTCAAGTTTCTAGAAAGAGCTGAATTGCCTTCCCCTTGCTCAACTGCCCACACAGTCACGTTTCTTTCCACCCAATTTCCTGACACAGCTCTGGTAGAAATCACCCAAGGCTTCTGAAGTGGTTTTGAAAATATATCCACAAATTCTTTGATACTTCTCCCCTAAAGGGGTGGAGTGTAATTCCCTTCTTCTTGAGTGTGGGCTGTACTTAGTGACTTGCTTCAAGTGAACAGAAAATGGCACAAATGGTGGGTTATCACTTCCAAGATAAGGTTGTAAAGAGACTACAGTTCTGTCCTGGATCACTTGCCATGGAGCCATGGAGAAAGCTACAGATGTCCCTCAGAGATAATATGAGTTTGGTTTCAGACCACCACAATAAAGCAAACACCAAATAAAGTCACATGAAGTTTTTGGTTTCCCAGTGCATATAAAAGTTATGTTTACACTATACTGTAGTCTATTAAGTGTGAAGTAGCATTATGTCTTTAAAAAGTACATACCTTAATTAAAAAATACTTCATTGTGGGCTTCCCTGGTGGCGCAATGGTTGAGAATCTGCCTGTCAATGCAGGGGACACGGGTTCGAGCCCCGGTCTGGGAAGGTCCCACATGCCGCGGAGCAACTAGGCCCGTGAGCCACAACTACTGAGCCTGCGCGTCTGGAGCTTGTGCTCCGCAACAAGAGAGGCCGCGACTGAGAGGCCCACGCACCGCAATGAAGAGTGGCCCCCGCTCGCCGCAACTAGAGAAAGCCCTCGCACGGAAACGAGCCCCAACACAGCCATAAATTAATTAATTAATTAATTAAATTTTTAAAAATACTTCATTGCTAAATAAAAATTGCTAACCATCATCAGAGCCTTCAGTGAGTCATAATCTTTTTGCTGGGGGAGGATGTTGATGGCTGCTGACTGATCAGGGTGGTGCTTACTGAAGGCTGGGGTAGCTGTGGCACTCTATTAAAATAAGACAATAATGAAATTTGCCTCATCAATTGACTCTTCCTTTCATGAAGGATTTCTCTGTAGCATGCAGTGCTGTTTGGCAACATTTTACCCACAGTAGAACTTCTTTCAAAATTGGAGTCAATCCTCTCAAACCCTGCCACAACTTTGTAAACTAAGTTTATGTGATATTCTAAATCTTTTGTTGTCTTCTCAACAATCTTCACAGCATATTCACCAGGAATAGCTTCCATCTCAAGAAACCACTCTTTGCTCATGTGTAAGAAGCAATTCCTCATCTGTGAAAGTTTTATCCTAAGACTGCAGCAATTCAATCACATCTTCAGGCTCCACTTCTGATTCTAGTTCTCTTGCTATTTCCACCACAGCTGCAGTTACTCCCTCCACTGAGGTCTTGAACCCCTCAAAGTTATTCATGAGGATTGGAAATCAACTTCTTCCAAACTCCTGTCAATGTTGATATTTTGACCTCTCCCCATGACTCATGAATGTTCTTAATGGCATCTAGAACAGTGAATCCTTTCCAGAAGGTTTTCAATTTACTTTGCCCAGATCCATCAGAGGAATCATTATCTATGGCAGCTACAGACTTACAAAATGTATTTCTTAAATCATGAGACTTGAAAGTCAAAATTATTCCTTGATCCACAGGCTGCAGAGCAGATATTTTGTTAGCAGGCATGAAAACAACATTAATCTCATTGTACAGTACATCTCCATCAGAGCTCTCAGGTGACCAGGTGTATTGTCAATGAGCAGTAACATTTTGCAAGGAATCTTTTTTTTCTGAGAAGTAGGTCACAACAGTGGCTTAAAATATTCAGCAAAACATGTTGTAAATAAATGTGCTGTCATCCAGTCTTTGTTGTTACGTTTATAGAGTACAGGCAGAGTAGATTTAGCATAATTCTTAAGGGCCATAGGATTCTCAGAATAATAAATGAGCATTGCCTTCAACTTAAAATTACCAGCTGCATTAGCCCCTAGCAAAAGGGTCAGCCTGTCCTTGGAAGCTTTGAAGCCAGGAATTGACTTCTCCTCTATAGCTATGAAAATCCTAGATGGCATCTTCTTCCAATATAAGGCCATTTTGTCTACATTGAAAACCTAGTGTTTTGTGTAGCCAACTTTATTAATTATCTTAGCTAGATCTTCTGGATAATTTGCTGCAGCTTCTACATCAGCACTTGCTGGTTCATCTTGCACTTTTATGTTATGGAGATGGCTTCTTTCCTTAAACCTCATGAACCAATGTCTGCTAGCTTCAAACTTTTATTCAGCTTCCTCACTTCTCCCAATCTTCATAGAATTGAAGAGAGTTAGGACCATGTTTTGGATTAGGCTTTGGCTTAAGGGAATGTTGTGGCTGCTTTGATCTTCCATCCAGACCACTAAAACTTTCTCCATATCAGCAATAAGGCTGTTTTGCTTTCTTTATCATTTGTGTGTTCACTGAAGTAGCACTTCTAATTTCCTTCAAGAACTTTTCCTTTGCATTCACAACTTAGCTAACTGGTTCGAGGCTAAAGTCACATCTCGGCTTTTGATATGCCTTCCTCACTAAGCTTAATCATTTCTAGTGCTTGATTTAAAATGAGAGACGTGCGAGTCTTCCTTTTACTTGAACACCTTAGAGGCCATTGTAGCCTAATTTCAATATTGTGTCTCAGGGAAAAGGGAGGCCCCAGGAGAGGGAGAGAGATGGGGGAATGGCCAGTGTGTGGAACAGCCAGAACACACATGTTTATAGATTAAGTTCACTGTCTTATATACAGGCACAGTTTGTGTCACTTCAAAACAATTACAACAGTAACAGCAAAGGTCACTGATCACAGGTCACCATAACAAATATAATAGTAATGAAAAAGTTTGAAATATTGCGAGAATTACCAAAATGTGACACAGAGATACAAAGTGAGCCAGTGCTGCTGGGAAAACGGTGCTGATAGACTTGCTTGAAGAGGGTTGCCACATACCTTCAATTTGTAAAAAAACGCAATATCTGCAAAGCACAGTAAAATGAGGTGTGCCTGTATGTGTTGAGCAGTCCCTTAGAGAGGCCCACAGGGGAAGACCTGAAGCCTCCAGCCAAGAGCCATGTGAGTAGCCATATTGGAAGTTGATCCTCAGGCCCAGTCAAACCTTCAGAGGCTGTAGCCCTGATTGACAACTTGACCACAAACCCATGAGGCACCCTGAGCCAGAACGACCCAGCTAAGCCAATTCTGGATTCCTGACCCTCAGAAACTGCATAACATATTAAATGTCTGTTGTTTTAAGTTGCTAAATTTTGGAGTGATTCATTATACGGCAATGGTTAACTCAGCAATGACATGCAGTAAGTGTATCTAAATAAGATAAACAGTAGTAGATAACTAAGCTTTCTAGGGTACAAATCCTATGACTGTTT
This sequence comes from Globicephala melas, assembly GCF_963455315.2. Taxonomy (NCBI): domain Eukaryota; kingdom Metazoa; phylum Chordata; class Mammalia; order Artiodactyla; family Delphinidae; genus Globicephala; species Globicephala melas. Next base: position 37,213,920 of record NC_083327.1, read on the forward strand.
TTTTCCTTTACTTGACTCAAGTTCTGTTATATGTGACACTTCTTTTTCTTTTTCACATTCCCTTCTAGAATCGTGAAACACTCTGCTCCCTTATCTTCTGTATAGTCCCACCTCTCATATGAACGTTTCTTGGCCTCCTCCTCCTTGGGGTTCCCAGAGTTCTGTCCTGACCTTATTATTTTCTCACTTTACATGTACTGCCTCATCCACTCTCATGATTTTGATTAACACTTGTATTCTTTTGAAGGCAGATGACAACTCAAACTCACAGAAGCAGATGAAGAACATACTGCCTCATATATAAATGGATGAAGGGTCGGGGCCTGGGGTGGTCAGGGGAGCTCACAGAATTCCTACAAGATCTGCAAGAATTTGGCCCCAGGGGCTAGAACCCAAGACTCAATACTACCAGGACATTTTATCTCTGACCACTTCTTATCACCACTTGCTTTGGTTTCTCTTTGAGTGCTTGCCACATTCTTTTCCTGCTACAGACAGACTGTCTACAGTCTGAAGAAGACAGCGCCATAACTGTCAGTCCCACTGAGACCACACAAAGTGGCAGAGAAGTAGTTCAGCAAAAGAAGGGATGACAGCCAGATAGAAATGTCCTATGCCCACCACCCTGGGGGATGGATGGTTGACTCCATCACTGGCCTAGTGCTGTTTCCTGAACTCCAGACCTGTGCATCAATTGGTTCCCAGACATCTCCAGTTGGATAGACATTGGGTACTACATTAGTTTGCTAGGGCTGCCATAACAAAGTACCAAAAACTGGTTGGCTGAGAACAATGGAATTTATTGTCTCACAGTTATGGAGGTCAGAAATCCAAAATCAAGCCGCTGATAGGGCCCTGCTCCCTCTGGAGGTGCTGGGGAATAACCTGTCCCAGGTTTCTCTCCTAGTTTCTGGTAGTTCCTTGGCTTACAGATGCATCACCCCAATCTCTGCCTTCATCTTCACGTGGTGTTCTCCCTGTGTGCATGTCTGTCTCCGTGTCCAAACTTCCCCTTTTTATCAGGGTAGAGTCATATTGGATTAGGAACCATTCTCATGACCTCATCTTAACTTGATTACACCTGCAAAGATCTCATATCCAAATAAGGCCACACACTGCTGGACTAGGGGTTAGGACTTCAATATATGAATTTCAGAGGGACACAACTGAATCCATAACAGGCACGGTAAGAACTCTAATTGAGAATGTATTGTCTTTGCCAGTTCTTATCTCCCTGTTCCCTAAATTCGTTCCTTTCCCCATATATGTTGTCCTGGTTATAGATAACATTACATATCCTGTCATCCAAACCAAAAAACTGGGAGTCGTTTTTCTTCTGTATTCAATCTTCATTAAGTCCTGCCATGGCTACACCTTAAATGTCTCTTAAATAGGTCCCTCCCTCTCCAATCCCAGGGTGACACTACTTTAGCTCAGGTTCTTAATACTTAATACTTCATGTCTTGACATTACAAACACCTCCTAAATGGTCTCTTTACCTCCATTTTTGGCTCGGTGTTCAGCCCACTCCACTCCCTCCCCTACCACCAATCCATCCAATACCCAGAAGCCTGTGTGATCTGTCAAAAAATAAAACCGTTTTTTTTAACCACTTCAGAACTTTTCCAAAAAGTCCCAATAAATAAACACAAAGCACAAAGTTCTTAGTAAAGCCCCACCCCTGGCCCTGATACTGTGATCCCTTCATGGTCTCACCTCTGACCATTCTTCTCTTTAACCTTCAACCCGACTGAAACGGCTGCAGTTCCCCTAAGATCAGGCCTCTGTTCCTCCCCACCATTTACCTGTCAAAATCTTCCTCACTCTTTAAGGCTCAGCTCAAGAACTCTCTCTGGGAAGCCTTCTGTCTTAGTCTGTTTAGGATGCTGTAACAAAAAAGCCATAGACTGGGTGGCTTAAACAACAAATATTTATGTCTCACATTTCTGGAAATTGCGAAGTACAAGATCAAGGAGCCAGCAAATCCATGTCTGGTAAGAGCCCACTTCCTGGCTTGTAGTGTGAAAGGAAAATCAAAATGGAGTCGGTATTGCTAAGAGAGCTCTCTAAAATGGAACTAGAAGGCCATTGAGGAAGTGTGCATGTCTCAGCCTGGATTCTGGATGGATTCTGACCTTTTGATACCTACTGTGCTAACAAAGGTATCCAGCACAGCTGACAGAAACTCAAGACACTTATCCAAACTTTACCCTAAAACAACTTGTCACGGCCACCCCTTAAGGACAAATATTTCCTTTCTTGCATCAGAGCACAACTTCATGGCTTTTGCCTTTATAAGCCCTTAGCTCTGTCTCTTCCCCAGAACACTCTTTCACTTTTACCCAAATCTGTGTCTCCTGAATTGCAATTCTTAAGACTTCAAATTTAAAATTTTAGGACACCCAGCTAGTGTCTGACAATTGCTTGTTGGTGTGGGAAAACTCCCCCTTCTTCATTAGAATCGAAGTCAGAATTCTTTTAGGTGTTGATCCCACTGGGCAACGGTGGGTGAAGTGCTAGATGCCGGCCAAGTGGGTGGCAACTGTGGGTGGACCCGCTGGCAGAGGCCCTGTCACAGGCAGTTGGCAGGTGATGATGACTTGGCTCCCATCAGGCTCCTGGACCAGGACAGTGTCCTGGCTGAGGCCCTTTGCTAGGTCCTTTCACCCAACTCTTCCCAGCAGGAGGCCCCCTCCTGTCATGGGCGACTACAAAACAAACCAGCTAAGTGCCAGTCATAGAGGAGTTGGAATATTCAATTCCAACTAATAGTTGGAACTTCCTAGCATAAGCTAGGAAGGACAGGGACTGTGCCTTCAGCTTTGTAGACCCAGCACCAAGCACAGGAAGGGACACATAGAGGGTGATAATACCAGCAACTTCCATTTATCGAGCACTAGTCATGTGCCAGACACTGCTAGAAGCTTAAGGAGTACTCAGTCTTTTAATCTTCACAACAGTTTTATGAAGTTAGGTCTATCATTATCTCCATTGCATAGATGGGGGTACTGAGGCACAGAGAGGTAAAGGAATTTGCCCAAGGTTGCACACCTAGTAAGAAGTAGACCAAGGATTTGAACCTGGGCTATCTGGCTCCAGAGCCCACAGTCTTAGCTTTTATGCTCTATGGCCCATCAAGTAATATGATTAGTCTTTGTAAATAAAATTAAGATGTTAATATCCCATTTTATTTCAGTACACACAAAATCACTTTTGGGGCCCCAGGAAGGTCACCTCAAGGCTGTAGTTTTCCATCCTCTAAAGCAGCTGAAACGTGAAACCACTGTCTGGGCAGCACAGGCCACAAGGACTAAGAGGCCATAGAGAGAGATTGGCCTAGAAGGTGGAGTAGAAAGACCCTGAGCTCAGCTCCTCTCACAAGCACACCAAAATTACAACTATTTACAGAACAACTGTCAATGAAAAAGCCTGGAACCTGCCAGAAAATATCTTCTACGACTAAAGACATAAAGAAGGAACCACGATAAGATGGGTAGGAGATGGAAAGTTGCAGTATAGTCAAGATCACGTCCCCAGGGTGGGCACTCCATGAAAGAGAGGATAATCACAATTGCAGAGATTCTCCCCAGGGAGCAAGGGGTCCGAGTTCCACACTGGGCTCCCCAGCTCGGGGGTCCCGCACCAGGAAGACAAGCCCTCAGACGTATGTACGGCTTTGAAGGCCAGTGAGGCTTTTACGTTCAGGAGAGCCAGAGGCCTGTGGGAAATAGAGACTCCACTCTTAACGGGCTCACACAAAACCTCACACGGTCTGGGACCCAGGGCAGAGGCAGTCATTTGAAAGGAGCCTGGGTCAGACCGACATTCTGATCTTAGAGAGTCTCCCAGAGAGGCAGGAAGCAACTGGAGCTCACCCTGGAGACGCAGACACTGGCAGAAGCCATTCTGGGGAGCTCCTTCTACCACGTGGACACTGGTGCTGGCAGAAGCCATCTTGGAATCCTCCCTTTAGCTTATTAGTACCAGAATCATCCTCACCCTTGACCAACACCTGTAAGCCCTGGACGTCTTAGGCCAAGCAACTAACTGGGTAGGGCTGTATCCCTCCCCACCGGCAGACAGCCTGCCTCAAGACCCTCTGAGCCCACAGCCACTCCTGCCCAACAGAGGGCCCAAACCCGGCCATGCACACCAGTGTGCAGGCTTTAGATCCAGGGCGCCCAGGGCCCTGCAGCCAGAGACTCTGGGTCTCAGCTCCACCCACCAGTGAGCCTGCTCTAGCCTCGTGACCAGCCTCACGCACCAGCAGGTGGACCCCGCTGGCAGGATGACTGCAGCCACAGTCCCCCACCAGCGGGCCAGCACCAGCCCTAGGACTGGCTGGGCCCTAGCACCACCCACCAGCCGGCCAGCACAAGCTTCAAGACACCCAGGACCCCACTGCCACCTGTGTCGGGCACAGGCCCCATCCATCGGCAATCCAACAGCAGCTCTGGGACCCCGGGGCCCTGCAGCCAGACGCCAGGATACAGCTCTGCCCACCAGTGGGCCACCACTAGCCCCAGGACCTGACTTCACTCACCAGTGGGCGGACACCAGCCCCAAGGTCTCCTGGAGCCCATCTCCACCCACCAGTGAGCCAGCACTAGACCTGCCCCCCCACCAGTGATTCCATAGCCAGCTGCCTCATGACCCAGCCCTGCCAACCAGCAGCCTCTGCATAATGCAGGGCCTGGCACCAACCGGACCGGGGACCAAGCAAGCCTACCAGATAGACCACCCACATAAGCAGTCCACCACAGCAGAAGGACCCACACAACTCACATAGGGGGCACCCCCATAGCTCTGATAACGAGAGGGGAGTGCACTTCTCACAGGATACAAACATGTATAAAATAAATAAGCTACAAGGATATATTGTACAGCACAGGGAATAGAGCCAATCTTTTATAATACCTATAAGTGGAATATAACCTTTAAAATTTGTGAATCACTGTGTTGCACACCTGAAATTTATAATACTATAAATCAATTATACCACAATAAAAGAGGAAGAGAGATAAGCTGCACTGAAAAAAAATGAATCCATATAGAGAGAAACCTTCAGTGTTTTTTCCCTTTAAACCCCAAACAAAAAGCCACGAGGGCAAAGGCTCCAATGCACCAGGGTAAATTTGCGATGGAGACATTTCTCACATGGGCCACTGTTATGGGTTGAACTGTTTCTCCCCAGAAAAGATATGCTGAAGTCCTAACCCCCAGCACCTCAGAATGGGACCTAATTTGGAAACAGGGTCTTTACAGATGTAAGTAAGTTAAAATGAGGTTATTAGGGTGGGCCCTTACACAACACGACTGGGGTCCTTATAAAAAGGGGAAATTTGGACACAGATACAGACGCACACACAGGGAGAACAACAAGTGAAGATGAAGAGGCAGAGATCAGGGTGATGCATCCACAAGCCAAGGAAGCCCAAAGATGGCAGCAAACCACCAGAAGCCAGGAGAGAGGCCTGGAAGAGGGTCTCCCTCCCAGCCCTCAGAAGGAACACTCTGACACCTGCTAACACCTTCATCTCAGATTCCTAGCCTCCAGAACTGTGAGATGAGACATTTCTGTTGTTTAACCCGCTATACTCTCTCAAGTGGCACTTGGTTACCGAAACTTAGCAAACTCACACAACCAGTTTTTGTAGATGCTCCTGGGTGTTTGGGAGCTAGATTGACATTGATAGTCCACAGTTCTCCTGGGATTCTCCAGGGAAGCCAGCACAGAAATGAAAAGCAAGGAAGGTAGGGATAAATAGTCTAAGTCACAGTGGGTAGAAGAGAGCGTCACATGATCTCGGGATTGACCTGCCGTCTTAAGAGGTGGACAAGATTAGGGATAGTAGGGAGGAAAGGATTCTAGGAGGAGGGCCCAATGTGAGCAACGTTTTGGAGGGCAAGTGTGCATGGATGTTGGGAGAATGATAGTATGACTTAAGTGCAGCGGGTGGCGGAGAAGAATTCTTATGGCAATGACATAAAAATGAAAGTCTTAAAATAGGGCATGATTCCTCACGTCAGAGATCAACAGGGAGTGCATATAAAAACCATTTAATCATTAAACACATGCTCTTGAATGCTTATTGTGTTTGCAACACTATGCAAGAGTGGGAATAATTCATGAAATCCCACGACAAACTAAATGCTGAGACTTCAGCCAGCCTTCACCTCTGATGACAGCACAGTCAACTTGACTTCCCAATTTACTGCCAACTTTTAGTTCAGCTGAGTGATTTCTTTAAATAGTCCTAGTACTAAACTCCTCCGAAGACACTGAATATGGAAACAAGATTTTTATTAAGGGATCCCAGAAATGTGTATAACAAAAGTCTTCTAATTTTATAAACATGCAAGTACTAAGCATACTGAGTTACCATGTCTAATGCTACGAGTTGGAGGATTCTGAGAGGAAATTCATCTTTTCACTAAAGCCTTCCTGCAGTCCTCCTTCTGGTAAAGATAATCAGGAATGAAACCCAGGCTTCAAAAACGATGTTTTAAAAATTAATGGATTTTGATACTCAGGTTAGAGGTTTATTAAATTTCTTCTTATGTACTCTGTAATCTCTCTATAATCACCACCTGTTTTATTCAGTTCTTTTGACCGCCCGGTCAGTACACTGCTAATTCAAGTCATATTTACTTTAGCTTTAGTCAATATTTGGTATTTTTAGTAAATGTTATACTGTTATACTGCTTAAACGTTTATTAAGCAGTTACAATTGACTCTTTACCGCATTTAGTATTTATCTCTGAACAGACCAGGTACAGCACAGATAATCATACAATTCATAACTTATTTTAGTCGACTTGACCGAAAGTCATTCTGCATACTTGGAAATGTGTGTGACCAAAGCAGTTCAACACAGAGAAATCAGCCTGTACAACAACCAGGAAGCCCGTTTATTAGTGATTCCACCAACTCCAACCCTTGTTGGAAGAAGCTAGTTAATCTTCAATTAAAATTGCAAATTAACTTTTAATTAATCTTTTTTTAAAAAATAAATTTACTTATTTATTTATTTTTGGTGGCACTGGGTCTTCGTTGCTGTGTGTGGGCTTTCTCTAGTTGTGGTGAGTGGGGGCTACTCTTCGTTGTGGTGAGCAGGCTTCTCATTGTGGTGGCTTCTATTGCCATGGAGCACGGACTCTAGGCACATGGGCTTCAATATAGTTTGGCCCACGGGCTCAGTGGTTGTGGCTCGCGGGCTGTAGAGCGCAGGCTCAGTAGTTGTGGAGCACGGGCTTAGTTGCTCCGTGGCACGTGGGATCTTCCTGGACCAGGACTTGAACCCATGTCCCCTGCATTGGCAGGCGGATTCTTAACCACTGCGCCACTAGGGAAGTCCTTTAATTAATCTTGAAGCATATGCTGAGTATGTCAGTACACTCACAACAGTTCTGTACCTTGAACAGTTCCTCATATTCTACGTTTCTTTTTTATCTGGTGAAATTCTGAAAATACAGTATTCTTCCTCTGATAGCCAGAGTGAGTCAGCCTTTGTGCGGTCAAAGCAAACTCGTAGAAGGTGGGAATGGAGAGGGGAGACTCACTTCTTTGACACCAGCAAGTGCTTTGAGTCCCACCAAGAAGAAGAGGAAGACCACCCTCTAGTAAATAGCCTATGGATCTGGAACCCAAGCTCATTCATCCTGCAAATGTGTATGGAGCATCTTCTGTGTGCTACTGTGTGCCAGGCACTATGACAGGGGCTGAGGCTATGATGTTGAACAAAACAGGCCATGTTCCTGCTACCTTGAGGAGAGAGAAAATAGGCAAATAAACAAGAAAAAATTCAGATGTTGATCATTTCAGGAAATTTTAAATAGGATAATTTGGTAGACAGTTGACTAGAGTCTCCTCTGGATTGAGCATCAGAGAAGATCCCTCTAAGGTGGTGACAGTGAAGTCTGAAAGAAGAGAAGGATCCAGCCATGGAAAAAGCTGGGAAAAGAACATTCCAGAAGAGGACACAGTTATGCAAAGACCCTAAGGCAGGAAGGAGTCTGTCAGCTTCTGGGAATAGAAAGAAAGTCAACTTTTCCCCCCAAATGTTCATAATGATCGTCTATTATTTTATAAAAAGAAAAAAATATTATTCTGGAAAAAGTTCATGCCCTTTAGCATTTGTGGGCATCAATCTTAATGAAATTCTGAATGAAGAAAAAACTTTTAGGCACACTGATATTCATAGCAGCAGCATCAACAATAGTGAAAAAATAGAAACAACCTAAATGCCCAACCCTAGCTGTATGGTTACATAAATTGCAGCATATTCATTTGTTGGGGATTATATAAAATTTCAAGAATTTTGAGATAATGCTAAATGAAAACAAGCAGACTATAAAACTGATGCTCTCAGCTACATGGAAATTTAAAAGGGAAAAAAATGAAATATGAAAACATTTTAAAATTGTGTTTGGGGGGAGAATTATTTTTCTATTCTCTATTCTCCAAATGTGTTTTAATTAACATGAATTACTGTTATGATTAAACAAAAAATCCTTGAGCCTGTAAATAGTATAGTCCTTTCTCTCCTCTCTGCTTCGGGCCCCCCAAAATGTTTTTCCCCTTCCCATCCTCCACCCTAGCTTTTACTCAAGAGTGTAAGCATGCATGGATTCTCCTATCCCACTGCAGTAGACAGACATTTCTGTGGATACAAATATGTATGAATGACTACATAAATACCAATGAACCACATACTATGTAAGTCAGTGGCTATGACTACTGACTGATACCATCAGCCCAGAGACTGCACTGAACAGTTAGCACCTGGATAATACATGAAAAGAAAAAGGCAGGCAGTGGTGGAAGGGGAGAAAAAGTTTTGATATCCTGGCAGAAGTAGAATTCCCCTGGGGGGAGGGCACTAAATATGGGAAAACTAAGAGTTAGCCATGAAACTCTGGGGGACGATGACGGTAGGTCTGGAATGCAGAATCATAAGTAAACCAGTAGTGTCACAGATCGGATTCCCTGGAAAATAGATAGAGATTTGCAAGCAGGTAATTTGTTGGTGTTGTGGGTTGAATTGTGCTCCACTCACTCCCAAAAATAAGCTGAAGTCCTAACCCCCATACCTGTGTATATGACCTCATTTGGAAATGGAGTCGTTGCAGATATAATTAGTTACAACGAGAACATACTGGATTACGGTGGACCCTTAATTCAATATAACTGGTGTCCTTATAAGAAGAAGAAAATCTGGACAGAGTCAGCAGGAGAATGTCATGATACGACGCAGGCAGAGATGGGAGTCATGCATCTACAAGGAACACGGAAGATTGCTGGCATCACAAGAAGCTAAGAAAAAGGTATGGAAAAGATTCTCCCCTAAAGCCTACAGGAGGGAGCATGACCCTGCTGACAGCTTGACTTGAGACTTCTAACCTCCAGAACCATGAGAGAATACCTTTCTGTTGTTTTAAGCCAAGTCTGTGACACTTTTTATGCCAGGGCAGCCTTAGGAAAAAGACACAGGTGGGGACGGCTCTCGGGAGCTACACCCTAGGGAGGGAGGGAGGGAGGGAGGACTGGGCAGTTGTCAAAGTGGCTCAGCCTTGGGGGAGCTCTGGAGTTGGAAAGACCCTACAGAAACATCCCAAATGGAGGCAAAGGGCCTTTGGGCCTCCAGCATCCATCTGTCGTTGGATTGAGGCTGCCCCCTGGGAAGGGGTGAAAGCTGGGGTGAGGCAGTTTCCTTCAGATCTTTGCTCCAACCCCACAAGCCAACATCGGACTCTATCCAAAAGTGAGGGGGAAGTGCAGCCTCCCTCTACAGTGACCCTTTCCCCAGGAGATGGAGAAGTTCTTCCCTACTGTCAGCTGAGATCAGCTTTCCTGGGACTCTGTTTTTCCACCTTGCCAAACCTACTTACTCCCAGCAGACAAAAGATACGTTGAGTTTAATGTTTTGTAGTTTGCTGTACCACTCTTTCCAATGACACACAGTTTCTCCACCCCCTTTCCCAGAAAGCTACTGAGGTTCATTGCTTGGCAGCTCCAGGGAATGTGTCTCCCTTCCTCCATCCGGCAGCTCTTCAGATATTAGAAGACACTTTGTACGTCCTCCCTGAATCTTTTCTCCAGGCCAAATATCCCCAGGACTGGAAAAACTCTAAGTTCCTATCCACCTATACAATTCATTACACTAGGACATTCCTTGATCTTCCTTATATGCTCGTGTTTCAAACATTCATTCAATCATCATTTATTTGTTAAGCATCGATTTGGGGGCAGGTGTTTTACTAGGTTCTGGGGATAAAATAATAAACAAGGAAACTCCTGCTCCATGAGTTTATACTCTAAAGTAGAAAAGACAAGGAAAAACCAACTGCAGTTGAGTGCAGAGGTGAAGAGCTCAGGACATGTAGAGTTGTACTGCCTAGATTCAAATTCCATCTCCACCACTCACTAGTACTATGTCTTTGACTTACTTAACCTCCTGACCTTAGTTCATTCCTTCATAAAAGGGATAGATACAATGCCTACTTCATAGCATTGTCATTAAGGGATTAACGTGACACTCTTAAAACAATGCCTGCCATATCATAAGGGCTTAATGAAAGTGACCCGTGACTACTGTCCTTATTACTACTGTGAAATTAAAGATTCTATGGGAAAGAGAGGCATCAAAGATGATGTTCAAGGTTCTGCCTGGTCCACTAAATGGAGGGTAGAATATTTACTGAGACCGGAAGAGGGGCGGGCCTGGGATAAAGTGTTGAGCTTATTTTTGCACACCTTAGGTTTGAGGGAATGATGGGACATTCAAAAATAGTTGTCCAGGAGACAGTGGATATAAATTTCTGGAGCTCAGGGCACAGGTGTGAGTTGGAAATTTTCATAACCTCTTAGTATCCTAACCACCCTTTTCAGAATACTCTCCATGTTCTCAGCCTCTAGAAACAAGGTGTTCAGAGTTGGACACAGCCCTTCAGAGAGCAGCCGAGGGCACATATATGTCTCAGAATGAAGGGCAGTTCTTACATGTGGTCGAAGACAACGAGCCCCACCCTTGCCAGTGCTGTGCTGGGTGCCCGGCACATGCAGATCAGTGACTCACACTCCTGCTCTCAGAGAGCTTGCTGCCAGCAAATCAGTCATTCCTGAGGTGGGTACAGAGCTCTATCCCCAACAAAAGAAAGAAAATGCCCTTTGGTCTTTTAAGGTCTCAATTTACTTTCCAGTAGGAGACCCCATTCTACTGGGTGGCAGAAACTCAATTTCAGTCAGTTTGGGTTTTCTTTGCCCTTTGCCTGGGGTTGTGTCTGTCTAGGTCCCAGGGAGTCTCTAGGGGCATCCAGAAGGAATTTGGGGGAACTTTGCTGTCAAGTGTGTGTTCCTCCACTGAGATGGCTGTTAGCCTCTCCGATTCTAAGTTACGGGCCCACACGGCACCTGCTGAGCTGTCCTGTTCCTCTCCTCTCACGGGGCTCCTAAGGCCTAGGACTCAGTCTCTCTCTCCCCCCTTTTCTCCATTCTTCACCCCACCCCTACCCCATCTCCCTGCCTCCATACCCTCTCTGAGGTGGTCATGGGGAAATGCTGGAGGGTCAACCGAGGCACTGTCTAGCTGACACACCACAAAGCCATTCCTATCATAGGTCCTCCAAGGAAGCCTGAGCCCCAGGGAGGCACAGGCTTGCAAGGGGGCCGTTTATCAGAGACTGTCTACCCATTCATCAATTCCTCTTCAAAACGGGTCCCCCAAATAAAAGAAATACTACAAAATAAAAACATTCTTACTATTTCACCCCCAGTTCACCCCATCTCTGTCCCTTGAAGCCAGGCGGATCCATCACCCACAAGGCTAGACGCCGCAATCTTTTGATTCTCATGTTTTTAACCTGATGTCCTCTCCCCACTGCCAGACTCTCGACTCCATTATTTTTCTTCCATTCTGATTAGAACTTCACTCAGTCAGCCTCACTCTGGCTCAGTCGAATCCCCACCTCCAGTGTCTCCTGGTGTTTGAGGCAGGAGAGCGAGGTCATCAAAACCAGAGGCAGGTAGGAAGACCAGAGGATGTTGGCTGTAATCTAGGCAAGGTGCAATGAAGGTCTAACCTCAGGCAGGGCCAGGGGGTGTTCGATCCCCCTACCTTGGGGGATGCCAAGGCCACTCCAGGCAGCTGGCTAGTCGGTGTAGTGCCACAATCCAGGCTGAGTGATCATGAGAATCACAAAAGCAGAGAGCCCGTCAAGAGGGATTCTGAAAGTAGAATCTAGATTCTCTTGGTGGCTTTTGGTGAGATCCTCCAGCAGGCCTGGGAGGTGTAGCAATTACATCTAAAGTGTTGACATGGGGCCGTCAGGGGAATGGAGACAGTGCAGAAGAGAGAGATTTATCTACAGAATCTGGTAACCAATCGGTGTGGAGAGCAAAGAACCTGACAAACCCAAATTTCATATTGTAGGAAAGGAAGAAATACTTTCCTCTACCCTCTGTGTTCAGCTCTATGTTCTGTGACTGGGACCGGCAAATTAAACTGACAAAAGACCAGATTAACAGGAGAAAAAGCATACAAATTTTATTTGATGTTAATATTTAATTTTTTTTTTTTTTTAATGTGCACAGGAGGCCTTAATAGATAAGAAGTGAAGACCCAAAGAAGCAGTTAGACCCAGGGACTTATGTACCACTTAACAAAGGATGATAAATATGTAAAGAAGTGACAAGACAAAGGAAAAGGTGTTTGGGCTTCGAGGCATTATAAATTGTGAGGAGGTAATTATATGGGGGAAACTAATGATAGACAAGGATTATTTTCATAAGGTTTATTTGTGCAGACTGATGACAGTGACAACGGTCTGCCTCTAGTGATAAGGGTTGTTCTCCCCGTTATGGGAGAGGAGAGGGTGAACACCTTCACAAAGGGAAATTTATGTCCTGCGTCTAGACAGCAAGTGGGAGCGCAGAGAGCTTTTTCTGCATTTTGGCTTCTCAATTGCCTTCAGCTCAAAACAATTCCTGTGCTATAGTGGCGTGTTTGGGGGTGGCATATTCTGATTCCCTTCAATATTCAAGTCAGGGGTCGTGCAGGGAGTGGTAGGGACATGCCCAAGTTTCCAGCTTGGAGCCTGGGTGAAAAGTGGTAGCATTCGCTAATGCAGACGGGAAAGGAATGGTTAGGAACAGGGAGACGATAAGCTCAGAACAGGTGTAGTGCAAGAGATGGGAGCGCGAGATGGAATCGTGCAAGACAGTGCTTGGAGAGTGTGGTGCTGGAGGGGTACCAGGGGGAGCAGCTCAGAGTAACAGCGAGGTCCAGAACACGGTCATGATATTAAAGAAGACAAAACTCCTTAGAAGGAATAGGCCCAGGATCTGAGGGCTGCGGGTGTTGGATGGGGTGTCCACAGGGACACGGACGCATCGAGGTGTGAGGTTGCCCTTCCTGGCACGGCTGCTCGCCCCTCTGTCACTACGCGACATATCAGCCGTCCCTCCCCACCTCTGTCAGCTGAACAACCTGTGAACGTTCCTTTTACATTACTCCTCAAGTTGCTGGTAGAAATACTAAACAGGCCAGAACCGAATACTTACTTTGAATGTGCTTGGGGAGTTCCAAATATGCTTTTATAGTTATGAAGAACTTTGTTTTATACAGTTAGGAAGAAATTAATATTCTATATATTCAGTCAATACCTCACCTCCACTTATTTTTCCCATGACAGCCTGATCATAAGGTATGGCAGAGAGAGAAGGGTAAGCTATTTATCTCGTGGCTTATTTCCTGGGTTTTCTCATGTATTGGTAAGTCAGATTTCCTGGAATCTACTGAGCTCGGGTCCCATAGATAATAAAAGGCTGTACTTCTCTCCATAAGATACATGCAAAATGCAAAAAGGCTCTTGGGCTTTCTAGCAGTGATGCATTTTCTGTTGCACCTGAACCCGATAAACTCAAATTTCATATTCAAGTCAAGGATGGTCAGGGGGATGGGAGGGGGGCAGGGAGGTAACATGAGGGGAGGCTGCTGGTGGTAAACAGGCTAGAATGAAGACAAACTGAGTCACATGAGCTGGATTCTCACTTAGGCCCTGCCCTTCTTAGCTCTGGGAAGTGAGCTGAACTCTGGTTTCCTCTCCGCTAAGTGAAGATCACACTAGTTGACTATGCTGGGCTTAGTAGGTTAGCACGGGAATAAAGGTGAAACAATGGATTGGAAAACACTTTGTAAACTCTTAGCCATTAGAGATGCCTTGTGTTTATTAGGAAGAGCCACTGGACCTGCATTTCAAACACTCAGCAAGTCTTTGTTGCTGTTAACTCTTTGCCCATCGCTATGCATAATCCTTCCCCTCAGCAAGATCTTTTGAAACCCACGGGCTGCCTGAAGAACTGATTGATTCTGGTTGCAGAGAAAAGCTTCTCTGGCCAATCTAACCTAAACCAAGGCCACCTGTAGACCCATCTCAGCACCAGGTGGCAGGGGAAAAAATCTGAATGTGAAACGTCTTGAAGAGTCATTTTAAATTTCCGGATGGAAGGGGGGTGCAGCCTGGAAAGAGGGATTACACTCTGTCAGAAACACTCTCGGATCGTCATTAGACAACACTCTCGCCAAGGCCTGTCGTTCTTACTCACATTTTTCATTCTTATGTGGATAATTTTCAGATGCTTCTCTCCACTCATAACCCAAACAGCCTAGCAGCTCAGCTTCACAGGCACATTAGAGGAAATGCTGTGAATACTTAACTTTTTTTCCGATGACACTTAATTTCCAGATCATGACTGCCTCTGCCCTGAAGCTGTGTATGCGTTGTGTCAGACTCAGGACGGTAGCAAAAGACGAGATAAAGATCTTCAAGCCTTCACCTCCACTCTCCCCCAGCTCCTGGGCAGAGCTTGCTAAGCCGGGAGGGCTGCCTGCCCTCAGAAGCTGGAGTCCCTGGGTGGGCAGTTGACGCCATACCATGGCCCACTCCCTCCCTTCTCTCCCCATAGTAACCACTGCTCCACAAGCTTAAGGCAGGTAAGTGGCTCATAAATTGTTCAGTAAAGGGTAGCTGTTAAGATTACTAATAGCATGCTATGTGCTGTGGGGTATTCAAGGGAAATATGACCCAACTCGCCTTAGAGACACTTAAGATCTATCCATCCATCCGGGTGAATAGTGTTTCTTAGGTTCTAATATAGAACCTTAAATCTGACAAGACCTCAGGAAAACAAAGGTCAAGTCCTCTGCCTTTCAGCAGGAAAAATATCTTTAGTTTACATATGAAGCCCTTGAGGCTTGGACGGGTTATAATTTTCTCAAGGTCACACATTTGGCTGGGGCAAGAACCAGGTCTTCCCCTGGCCTTAATGTTGTCTCCTTAAGACGACATTCATGTGCTTTCTTCAGAAAGTAGCCTTTGCCTTCTAAAAGTGTCGAGTACAACGCTGTGAAAATTGATAATTCTATTGTTTTTACTCCCTTAAGATATTTGGGTCATCTCAGACTGAGGCGAATTAAACCCCCAGAGCTGTGTCTCCAAACCAGCAGCAAAGAGGCTGAAGTAGACACCATCTATCCCGAGAGGACAGATGTACCCTTAAGAGGGAGGGAAGAAAATGTAATAAACAGTGTAACAGCCACGTGACAACGAAGGAAAGATCTTGAACGTATTAACAGCATTTTCTTTAAAAAAAGAATGTGGCAAGGTGGGAAAAGGAAGAAGCAGGATGCGGTCTCAAAGAATGTAACTATAGAGACATGCTGATTAAGACATGTGGGTAGCTGCATGAAATCAATGTAAAAGAAATACCTGAGGGCTTCCCTGGTGGCGCAGTGGTTGAGAATCTGCCTGCTAATGCGGAGGACACGGGTTCGAGCCCTGGTCTGGGAAGATCCTACATGCCGCGGAGCAACTAGACCCGTTAGCCACAACTAATGAGCCTGTGCGTCTGGAGCCCGTGCTCCACAACAAGAGAGGCCAAGATAGTGAGAGGCCCGCGCACCGCGACGAAGAGTGGCCCCCGCTCAACACAACTAGAGAAAGCCCTCGCACAGAAATGAAGACCCAACACATCCAAAAATAAATAAATAAATAAATATTTAAAAATAAAATAAAATGCTTTATTTAAAAAAAAGAAATACCTGATCAGGGGCTTCCCTGAGGGCGCAGTGGTTAAGAACCCACCTGCCAATGCAGGGGACACGGGTTCGAGCCCTGGTCTGGGTAGATCCCACATGCCACAGAGCAACTAAGCCTATGCACCACAACTACTGAAGCCCACGTGCCTAGAGCCTGTGCTCCGCAACAAGAGAAGTCACCGCAATGAGAAGCCCAGGCATCTCAACGAAGAGTAGCCCCCGCTCGCCGCAACTAGAGAAAGCCCACGCACAGCAGCAAAGACCCAATGCAGCCAAAAATGAAAGGAAGGAAAAGAAGGAAGGAAGGAAGGAAGACCTGATCAGGTTAGACTCTGCCACTACAAGGAATTAGAGAAGATGAAAATCCTTCCTTCCTTCCTTTTGGTCTCTGGCTCTCAAGAAGGTACTGTGTCTCTCTCTCTCTCTCTCTCTCTCTCTCTCTCTCTCTCTCTCTCTCTCTCTCTCTCTCTCTCTCTCACACACACACACACACACACACACACACACACACACACACACACACACACACACACACACACACACACACACACACACACACACACACACACACACACACACCCGGGGTAAATATTGTGAATGCAGAACAAACTACCAATCAAAGGTCATAAACATCCTATTTCAAGTTTTTCTGCAAGTCCAGTACTTGAGATGGTTTATTTGAAGAGCTTTCAAATGCTACAGGCTACAAAAGCCTCTGGATCTACTTTTTGCCTTTAAACTCAGTTGAAAAGTACCTTTCTTCCTCCCCTGTCTCTCTGAGATGGAAGTCTGTGCTATCATCAGTAGTTCTAAGGTGGTGACAGTGGAGTGCTCTTCAGCTGACCAGTAACTTAAATCCACCAACTGGACTCCTGGTGGTGAAAACACCACCTCAGGGATCAGTCTTTGTGGTGGTTCAGAAAAATTCAGATCAGTGTTGGCCATACTGCCCTTGACCCTCTAATGGCATCATTCTTCCCACACTCTTTTCAGATCCGTCTTTTTGTTTTCTTTTAATTAGTAGACATTTTTTCTAAAACAGTTTTAGGTTTATAGAAAAATTGAGCAGAAACTACAGGGTTCCCATATACCCCCTCCCGCTCTCTCAGTTCCCCTATTATTAACATCTTGCATTAGTGTACGTTGGTTACAGTTGATAAGCAAATATTGATATGTTATTATTAACTACAGTCCATAGTTTACATTAGGGTTCACTCTTTGTGTTGTACATCATGTGGATTTCAACAAATGTATAATGTCATGTAACCACTGTTTCAGTATCACGCAGAGTAGATTCACTGCCCGAAAAATCCCCTAATCTCTACCTAGTCATCACTTCCTCCCCTACCAACCTGCCAACCGCTAATCTTTTTATTATCTCCAGAATATTGCCCTTTCCAGAATGTTACATAGTTGGAATCATACAGTACACGTGCATTTCAGCCTGGCTTCTTTCACCTAGCAATATACATTTAAGGTTCCTCCATTTCTCTTCACGGCTCGATAGCGCAGTTCTCTATAGCGCTGAATAATATTCTACTGTCTGGATGTCTCATAGTTTATGTATTCACCTACAGAAAAACATCTTGGTTGCTTCCGAATTTTGGCAATTATGAATAAAGCTGCTGTAAACATCCTTGGGCAGGTTTTTGTGTGAACATAATTTTTGAACTCCTTTGGGTAAATACCAAGGAGCATAACTGCTGGATCGTGGGGTACAAGTGTGTTTAGTTTTGGAAGAAACTGCCAAGTTGTTTTCCAAAGTGGCTCTACCGTTTTGCATTCCCACCAGCAATGAGTGAGAGTTCCTACACATCCTTGCCAGCATTGGTATTGTCAGTGTTTTGGATTTTAACCATTCTTTTAGATGTGCATTCTTTTAGATCTTGTTGTTTTAATACGCAACTCCCTAATGATATTTTCATATGCTCATTTGCCATCTGTACATCTTCTTTGGGGAAGTGTCTGCTCAAATCTTTTACCCACTTTTCAATTGGTTGTTTGTGTCCTTATTGCTGAGTTTTAAGAGTTCTTTATATATTTGGGGGTTTTTTTGTTTTTCGGTTTCTTCTAAATTAACACTTTCGCTCTTATTATTTTTTATATTTATTTATTATCTTTTTATTTATTTTGGCTGCACGGGGTCTTAGTTGTGGCATGCATGCCAGATCTAGTTCCCCGACCAGGGATCAAACCTGGGCCCCCTGCATTGGGAGCGTGGAGTCTTACCCACTGGAGCACCAGGTAAGTCCTAAGAGTTCTTTATATATTGTGGATACTAGTCCTTTATCAGATGTGTCTTTTGTAAATATTTTCTCCAAGCCTGTAAATATTTTCTCCCAGCCTGTGGCTTGTCTTTTCATTCTCCTAAAGATCCATCTGTTTTTCTAAATCAATGTGTTCTCTCTCCTTAGCCACCCTGTCTCCTTGACAAAGTCTTCTCTTTGTCAAGAGAAGAAAACTTCTCTTGAAAACTGGAGAAAAGTACAGTTCTATATCAAAACTCCCGAGGTCCTATGAAGGAAGTCAAACAAACCCAAGAGTCCTGAAACAACCTGACAATCTGAGTCCTAAGGAGAATCAACTCCTAACAGCCACAGAACTGAGCCCAGGAAATAAAACCTGCTCCTGCCTCCGTAGAACCTAGGATGGAGCATTGTAAAAGAATCTGGATGCAGTTTGCAGATTTTTAACTGCCCGAGAGAGAAAGAGAGAGAGAACACTCCAATGAGCACACGACTAGCTGACCCTCATCAGCCCATGAACACTGAGTGCAAAAAGAAGGAATAAATCAAATCTAAGAGAGTTAAAAACGGATACGGTTACATCTTAATGATAAGTTCATTATTTTCCACATTGGCTCAGCTCTGGACTCTATCAAATAAATTGATGGTACTATCTAATGCAACCCAGACCACTGGAAGGGGTTCCATGGGCAGGATCACATGTGCACATGAGTGCGAGGGTTCAGAAAGACCAAGAAAGTAATCTAAATAACAGAGGTCCAAGAAGTGGTGGTTCCAAAGAGAAGCCTGAAATATCTTCTCCAAACTTTACAGTCTCACATTTGCCCTGATTACCCTGTGGAAACAGGATGAACTCGTTGGGTAGGTTTTACCCATTTGTTGGTTTTTTTACTGTTGCCAAACATAAGTCCCAGGAATTGTGGTTTGTTTTTTTTTTTGCGGTATGTGGGCCTCTCACTGTTATGGCCTCTACCGTTGAGGAGCACAGGCTCCAGACGCGCAGGCCCAGCGGCCATGGCTCACAGGCCCAGCCGCTCTGTGGCATGTGGACCCTCCCGGACAGGGGCACGAACCCGCGTCCCCTGCATCGGCAGGCGTACTCTCAAGCACTGCGCCACCAGGGAAGCCCCCAGGAATTGTGTTTTGATCACTTACTCTCTTGCCTTTTCCAGGCTCTCTCGATTAGGCACCATGGAATGGGAAAAAATAACCCCTTTTACAGTTTAAGAAGAGGCACCTATAAAATCAGCTGTAATGGAGCCACTCTCACTGGGCCACGGGCTGGGCAAGAAAGGCCAAGAAGAGTCACCTAAAAGGTGAACTGGGGCTTCCCTGGTGGCGCAGTGGTTGAGAGTCCGCCTGCTGATGCAGGGGATGAGGGTTTGTGCCCTGGTCCAGGAAGATCCCACTTAAAAAAAAAAAAAAAAAAAAAGGTGAACTGTCCCTCACCAGCGTAATTCAAAATAAAGTTAAACTACAAAATAAATGTCAGAGTTAAAATTTTTCTATTTCTTATGATGACTACATCAACACTTTTTTATTTGTACATCAAATAATATATACTTTCCAAAATCTCTCTCTTTTTCTCTCTGCTGCCGCTGCTGGTGACCTCATCACAGGTTGTGTAGCTGACTTGAATGATCCCACGTGATAGGGTCCAGCTACGCCCTGGGTTCCATTGGACAACTACCCCAAACCCAAGAATGGTCCAGCCCAGTCCTGGGATCGTCAAAAAGTCCTGAAGAAGATCACTTATTGACAGACATCATTAATTCTTAGCTATTTTTTATGGTCTGCCCTACCTTTTCTATCACAAACTAAATCAACGTACTGTGGTGACATGGTGTTTAATTTGATGGTGGCTGAGGAAGGAAGGGTATTTCAAAGCCCCGTAGGGTTTTCTTTGCCTGTTACTAGACATTTCTTCCAGGTAGCTGACAATAAAACATTTATATCTATGTATTAGTAAATACTACTGAATTGTCACGTGTTCTGGCTTCTTTGCCATTTGACCAGTAGAATGTGAAATTTTACACAATGGTTTTTTGTTCGTCTGTTTGTTTTCCGGCTGCGCTGCACAGCTTGTGGGATCTCAGTTCCCCAACCAGGGACTGAACATGGGCCACAGCAGGGAAAGCCCAGCATCCTAACCAGAAGGCCACCAGGGAACTCCCAGTAAAACGTGAAATTTTAAAAAGATCAACTTTTGGACACTTTCAGGATTGGGAAATACTAATTTTCTATCCAACCTTGAGATTTCTTTTTTCTGGCAAGATTTAACCTTTAAATTGCTTTTCCAATTAATCTGACTGCTTTCTTCTTCCTTCTCTTATCCTGTTCACAGTTCTCACAGGGAGGGCTGACAATCTCCTATCTTGGGAGCCGTGAGCCATTCACACTCCAGGCCTCTCAGTCATCCCAGGGGGTGATGAATGCATGGCTCTCTCTTCCTTCAGAGAATTTGAAGGTAAAATACAATCTATATTAGCACAGGAGAGGTGGGTATTTCTCTCCCTGGAGGTCCTTTCAGAAATAATTCTCTTGCCTAACAAACAGGTTGGTTCAGGCACTGCCCTGCCTAAATTCTGAGCAAGACAAGTTAGGAGACTTCTTTCTTTTTTTTTTTTTTTTTAGGAGACTTCTTTCTGCCTGACAGATCTTTTACTGACAATTAGGGACAATTTTATTTAAATTCAGAATGCAAGGTGACTCCCCCATCACAGATGACCAACCGCACATCACTCACCTCAAGGAAAAACCCTTCAGCTTATTCTTCCCAAGGTTAGAGAATATATTCACGACCACCGCTAGCATCGCTGAAGAAGGGATCAATTGTACCCAAAACTATAGGGAAATGATATCGCTTACATGTGGAATCTAAAGAAAGGGTACAGAACTTCCCTGGTGGTACAGTGGTTAAGGCTCCATGCTTCCAATGTAGGGAGTACAGGTTTGATCCCTGGTCGGGGAAGTTCCGCATGCTACACGGTGTGGCCAAAAACAAAACAAAAAAAAGGGTACAAATGAACTTACCTACAAAACGGAAATAGAGTTACAGATGTAGAAAACAAACTTTTGGCTACCAGGGGATGAGGGGGAGGATTAATTGGGAGATTGGGATTGACATATACACACTACTATATATAAAATAGATAACTAATAAGGACCTATTATATAGCACAGGGAACTCTACTCAGTACTCTGTAATGCCTATATGGGAAAAGAATCTAAAAAAGAGTGGATACATGTATATGTATAACTGATTCACTCTGCGATACACCTGAAATTAACACAACATTGTAAATCAACTATATTCCAATAAAAATTAAAAAAAAACTATAGGGCAAAATAATCAGACTTAGCATAAGATGAATCTAATTCTCACTTTTATCAACGTGCTTACTAAAGTTCTGATTGTTGCGACAAAGTAATTACGTAGTGAAGGAGCTATTTATTCCAGCTGACATTCTAATAAAGCAGCATCAGGGAGCTAATCTCCCAACGTTATTGGGTAAAGAATTTCAAATTGAAGCAAAATTATAAATAAATGTCTCACTGCTCTTACATAGTTTGGATATACTAAAATTAATGGCTAGGATCTGGTGGTGCAATTAATTTTGATATAAGGCCCAGTGTAGGGCATGGTAAACAGTACAGACTGGTAGCTCTAGGACTTAGAGCCTGAGGCTAGACCATAGTGCCCAGACATATCTCCTAGCTAACTTCCTCCAAATCTTCTGGAATACAGCTGAATGATGCAAAAGTGTCCACTGCACCTGTGCTTAGAGGATAAAGGGGTTCTTCTTCAGGCTGAGGAATTTAAAGGAATGCTAAACGCATGCAAATTCCACCCTAAATACTGGGACTAGCTAATCACTGCAGCAAAGGTAAGAATTCGGGCATTCATTCAAAGGAAAGCTTACAGTTTCTAGAACAGAGATAATGTTACAAAACCACCACAGACCCCACCACAGGCTCAAATGTACTTTTGTATAAAATGTAATTTATGCATAAAATGTTGACTTTTCATATGTATTTGTGTTTTCACAAGGATTCGGGAGCTGTTCAAGTACAGCTCTGAGATTGTTTTCAACAGCATTTTTTGCTGTCCCCTTGTACCACATCAAAGCAACTGAAACTCTATATTTAATTTTAAGAAAGCATTCTAAAATGTCCAAGTTCTTAAGCCCCAAAGGAGAACAAGGCAAAGCTAAGCCCTTCACAAACAGTAACAGAAATGATCTCATTAAGCATCATTGTCCAAACACGTCCGCTCTTCAAACAGACCAGGTAGTGAAAGATTGAATAAAGGTGCTGGTTTCTATTTTATCTCCACCTAAAGGTTTCTGTCTTAGGCTGAAACTGAAGCTTATGTTCTTCACAGAGTTCACTTGTTTTAGAAGGAAAGGAAAACATTCCAAACAAATTACTCTAAAAACTAAAAATTATGGTCTAAATAATGCTATCTCCATCGGTCATAGCCTGAAATACAAAATCAGCGACACAGAAAGACCCTTTAAATGTTCACACTGATTTTCTCCCCTAATTTTGGTTTCCCTGCCGTACCCTCTCCACCCCTACTCCTGCCTCTTCATTTAGGGCAACACAAACACTCTCTGTTCACAGCAGTTGTTTCAGGGGAAAACAAACCTCTATGTCACTTAACCCATTAGGAGCTAGTTAGTAATTTGTGTGAATGATTCAATTCAACAAATATTTTGTGCATCTACTAGGGATACATCAGTGAAATAAGCAATCATAAAGAATCTCTACCCTTGGGAAGCTTACATTCCAGTGGGGAAAACAAACAGTAAACATTGTAAACAGTAACTATTCAGTATGTTTGAAGGTATTAAATAGAATGGACAGGGTAGGCGTCGTTGAGAAGCTGGGGGAGTTCGCAGAGTGGACACCACATCGCAGGGAAAAGCTTTCTAGGCTGAGGGAAGAGCTGGAGCGAATGTCGGGGGGGCTGGAGCAAAGCCAGAATATTCAAGGAACCAGTGAACGTCCACTGTGGCTGGGGTAGGGTGAGCAGAGAGATGCTCAGAGAGGTGGATGGGGAGTATATTAGAGAAGGATGGCAGAATGTGTCATTCCAAAACATGCCTCTTCGGCATAAGGATTATTTTGAGCTGATTATTTTGAGAAACAGCAGACACAGGAGAAGCTCAGAAAATAGAGTCGAAGTTCCCCTTACATAAGGGAAATTTACATGGAGAAAGAAAATTTCCCTGTGTAAGGGTGTGTCCCTTTCTGTACCAGGAAGAGAAGGTTCACTAAATCACAGTAGACTCTTGTCAATGGAGAAAGCATCACTGAAAACTTCACAGCAAAGCTTACCCTGCTGACCATCCTTTCCCTGGTAACTTCCTCATAACCAACCTCCCCATAGATAGTATTTAAGCTGGAGTCCGAAGCCACCACAGGGAGTTCCTCATTTTTCCCTGGGTGTCTCCCATGCTTCCGTGAGGTAGATATGTTGATAAACTTCTCTTTGTTTCCTCTCTTGTTAATCTGTCTTTTGTTATAGGGGCCTCAGCTGAGAACTAAGAAAGGTAGAAGGAAAAATTTTTTTCTCCCCTACATAAGGACTCTGATTTCTCCTTCTTAAAGGAGACAAGACGGTCTTAGAAAGGTGACACACATCTCACAGCAGAGCCTTGACGGCCAGTGTTCTTGTCCCATGTCTTCCAACATCAGAAGATGAGGCATGGTTTAATTTTTCTAACGTGCATAAGTCACCCTGCAAATCTCCATTTATTGGTGTCTTTCATCCTTAACATTTAACTTGGAATTGTTTTCCAGTGATAGCTCTTTCTTTTTATTTGCAGAAAAGATCTTCACTTTGGAACTTCTTGCCCTCAGATGAACATTGTAAACTTTACCTTTCTGCTGGCTACACAACTGTTGGCTCATAAAAATGTCGTTTGCTTTTAGTTCAGACATAAAACTTTCTTCTCCAGGCACACTTTCATCACAATTGTGAACTTTACCAACTAAGACATTTTATCTCTTTTCCAGTTCTCAGTCTCCAACCCTCCACCTTCCACTCTTACTCCTCAGACCTCTTTTCTGTGCCATCTTAAAAGGGCAATTATCTCCCCATTATTCAGAGATGGGTTATCCATCTTATGGCTCATTTATACCCTTTGCTCATTAACTTCTTTTCCTGTTTTAGTCATTTCAAATTATCATTACTAGAGAAAAGCTAGAGATAACATTTTATAAAACACATTTACCTACATATGATAGAGACAATGCCATTATTTTACCAAATCTCATTTTATCTTTCTCTTACTGGGCACTTGGGAAACTACATTTTTCAGCATACCTTGCTGTTCTTTGGGGCCATGTGACTCAGTACTGGCTGGTAGGGAATGGATGGAAGTGACATAAACCACTCCTACATCTGAACATTAGCGATATATCATGCAGTCCTGCATCCTTTCTTCCCTTTCTTCAATAATCTTGGAGGCCACATGTTCAGGCTGTATCAGAAGATGATGAAAATAAGGATCTCAGGGTTTTCAGAAGGAGGGGAACCTCCACTGATTCACATCTGAATCCACTTTGGTTGCGCTAAGCCACTGAGTTTCAGGGGTTGTTTCTGTAACAATCTACAGACTCTAGATTCTGTAACAATCTATCACCATAATCTATCTTATTCAATTCTTGTTTCACTTTCCCATCTCCCCTGAAAACATTTCACAGATGGGGAAACCAGGGCTCAGTTACGCCTGTGGTCTGGCTAAGCTCACACAGCTAGTAAATGAGGCAGCCAGCCCTTGGTCTTCTCTACATCAGAACTACTCTGTTTCTGGGGTTCTCAGTGTACGCTTTCTGCTCTTTGTCATGTAGGGAAGGGAAAAGAATCTTTTTCCCTCTACCCTATTAGGATCTCTGCATGGGGCCCTGCAAATTAGACTGACAAGAGACAGACTAACAAGAGGAAAAATAAACACAGAAGTTGATGAGTAGCTCAAAGAGGTGGTTAGAACTTGCGCATATAGAACATCTTAGCAAAAGAACAAAAAATTTTTAGAGCTTTGACAAGACAAAGGAAAAGGACTTTGAGTTTCTAAGGCAGCAGATTGTAAGAAAGTAAACATATGGGGAAACTAATGGAAGATAAGAGTCAGTCAGGTTTATTATGTAGATTCCTCTGGTGACATCTCTGGGCTGGTAAGGGTCTAGAGTTGTCTCCAGTAGTTATCTTCTGTCGTTCCTGGTAGAAAGGGGAGGGGCACAACTTTACAAATGTATGTCCTGCTTTTAGGTAAATAGAGGCAGGGTAGAGAGCTCTTCTTTTTTTTTTTTTGGCGGTACGCGGGCCTCTTACTGTTGTGGCCTCTCCCGTTGCAGAGCACAGGCTCCGGATGCGCAGGCTCAGGGGCCATGGCTCATGGGGCCAGCCGCTCCGCGGCATGTGGGATCCTCCCAGACCGGGGCACGAACCTGTGTCCCCTGCATCGGCAGGCAGACTCTCAACCACTGCACCACCAGGGAAGCCCAGAGAGCTCTTCTTGTATCTGTCTTCTCTCAATTGCCTTTAGCTCAAAATAACCCTTATTCCAAAGTGGTACATTTGGGGGTGGGCTACAACTTTCATTGGGTCATTCACCCCAAAGTATCCTACACTTAATCTCTTCAGAATGGTCATTTATTCCTAACCACCATAGCTCTATTAATATGCAAGGAGAGAGGGAACAGACACACTGCAGCTGTGGCCTACTGGGGAATAATGGCAGACCTCTCTGATGTTTAGCTTATATAACCAAAATAGCCACTAGTTTCATGCTTCCAACCAATAAGGCAAAACAAACAAAAAGCCATGTATCACAACAGATACTACAAGGGAGGACCCAAGCAAAAGTCACCAGGTGCTATGAAAAAGGTCTGAAGCAAACCTTCATAATTCAGGCTTCTTCTCCTGTGCCATGTTGTGAGGAACCTCTACACTATCTATTCATTTTGCAGCCACATTGCCACTTATAAATAATGATACCTCCCAAAAGACATGGCAAACATAATTCTACCTTTATGGGTTTGTGTGTATATGGCCAGACTTTAGAGATAACTCTGCAAACATCCTTATATCTAGAGTTTCCTCTCTATATCAACGCACCACCATCTACCCAGTTATCAGAGCCAGGAATCCAAGTGTCATCCCTGAGTCATCTGTTTCCTTCACCCAACATCAAGTCCAATCATTCTTCCTCCAAAATAACCCTCATCCCTGACTTCTATCCATCTTCAATGTCACCTCATCTCTTACCTGAATTAATGGAGAAACCTTGTAACTGGTCTCCCAGCTTCCACTTGAAATCTCCATTAGCCAAATCTCCTCAGCAAAAGTGATCTAAAAACATAAATAGATCATTTCACCCTTCCACCTAAATCTTTAAAATAATTTATTATTGTTCTTAGAATAGAATCTAAACTCTTCTCTATGGCCTTCGAGATTCTGCAAGACCTGGGTCTTGCCTATTTCTTTGGCCTCATGTCACAGAGTTCTCCCTACTCCCCACTCTCTATTCACTGTCCTTCCAACAGCTCTGTCTCACCTTTGCCTTGAGATCTGCTCTTGCCTCTGCCTGGAATGCTTTTGATTTTTAGACATCACCTCTCCAGGGAGTCCACGCTGACCACCTACATGAAGAAGGTCCCTCCCCCATTATTCTCTATTACGGCATTCAACCTCTTCAGGAACTCATCACAGCCTGCAGTGATCTTATCCATCTTCTGGTTACTTGTCTGTTTTCCCCACCAGAAAGTTGTGTTCATAAAGGTAAGATAATAGCTAATACTTTCTTTGTGCCAAGCACTGTCCTAAGTGCTTTATATATGCAAGCATAGCCTGCCAAGTATCTCCCAGAAAAACACCTTTTGTTTTTTTAATACCCAAACTTCATAGAATGTATGTATATCTCAATAGAGTTTCTCTATTTTAAGCTGGTATTAAATTTTATATCTTTGTCTCCAAAAATGTAATACACGTTAGCAAAACAACATGGAGGAAAGTTTTCCAGTTACCATCCAAATTCAAGTGGTAGAACAGCAGGAACAATCGTAGACATTTTGAAAAGCACAGCAAGTATCCACAGAGGGGAGGTAGTCTTTGGATGTTGCTGACGCTTCCAGTGACCTCAGAGCACCATGCTCAGAGTGAGTCATGCTCTGTCACTGGCGCTTGTCCTGAATGCATTTACCAGTGCTTTCCATATTGAGCCATTGTGTTTTGCCCAGAGCTGTACAGTGAGTACCAGAAACGTTGAGAAATTTTGGAGAGCATGATGGATAAGGAATTAAAGGAGTAAAAATAGTACTTACAATGGAAGAGATGTTACTATACATAAAGCAACTGTTTTAATTTTCTGGTGATCAATGTTTTAAACATTTTGCACCCTAATATGACCATTGTTAATAATACCTAGGTGTGTCAAGGAGAAAAAACTTTTTCTCTACTCTTAGGTGTTCTCTTGGGGACCTGTAAATTAAACTGACAAAAGACAGATTAGTAAGATAAAAGAAAGATTTTTATTCATGTGTATGTGGGAGTTCACAGAAAAATGTGACTCAAGGAGGTGGTTAGAATAGTTTATATATCATCTTCGTAAAAGATGGGAGGAGTAGAGCAGCACTTTTTGGAGAACAAATGTCTTCTTAGAAGGAGGGGAGAAAGGGCTCTTATACAAACACCATTTTTGAAAAATAAATGTGCCCTCAAGGAGGATAGAAGGAAGGCATGATAGTTTGTGACAATGTCTGTCTGGGTGTGGTACAACTTCTGACTTCTTATCTGTAAGAAGAGAAAATCAGGGTTGCTCCAGGGAGGGAATTTATGACTATTGAATTCTTTTGTGAGGCTCTGCTTTTAGGCAGGTAAGAGAGTTCAGGAACTCAGATGCCTTTGCTTAAAATAATTCTTATGCCAAAGTGGCATATTTTGGGGTGACCTCTCCTGATCCCTTCAGACGTTTTAGTATACTTTAGTTATGCCTCAGGAAGTTGGTTGGGGGTTTAGGGTTGATATGTAATGTGTTATAGTTTTTCCCTTTAAAGATAATGTGAAATAGAACCCAGGTAGCATCTTCACACAGAAAATCTAATTTTCAGATGCAAATTACTAATATTTACTGAGATGTCAGTATTGTGGTGCTGCGAGGACAGAGGACGACCCTGCCTGAAAGAGTGTCAGCCTTACGCCCCCTCCCGGACTCTTAATCGCCCTCCCCACCCTATTGCGATGTTTACGAAATTCCTGAGCCCACCTGGGCGATGTCCACCTGGGCCACAGGACCTGTTCCAAATAAGGAAAGGCATCTGCCCTGACCCACTCCCACCCTATAGAAGGAAGGTATATGTGCCTCGACCAATCAGTAAACAAAATGTTCACCTCGGACCATTCCTTTGTCTTCTGGCTATAAAAACTGATCAATAGCACATGTTTGGGCTTGACTCTCCCAGACTACTAGGAAGTCAGCCCGCTGTTCTGGCAGCGACCCTTCCCTCTAATAAATTCTATCTTCTTTACATTCGGCCTTGTGTCTGCAAATTCTTTTCCAACCCACGTTCGGACCATGACAATATGAACTCATTTCAAGCAAACGTCTATCTTATGTGGTAGGTATTTTTATTCACCTTGCCTCTTTCTGTGCAGCATGTAAAGGTTTAGCAACATGCCCAAGATTCTAATGGAAGTAAGTACATCTGGGACCTGAACCCAGCTATACTCAATTGAAATTCTGCTTTCTTACCCATTACAGAGGCTATAAGGGCCTCTCCCAAGGGAAGGTCTGCATCCATCTAGTTCACCATAGATCCCAATGCCTGACAGGGCTCCGTCCATAGTAGATGATCAATTACTTGTCCCAAATGAATGAATTTATGGATTGAAGGAAACCAGAATGTGTCACCTCTTTGCCATAAAAATTATTTTGAGCTGAAGGCATTTAAGAAGCAGCAAATACAGGAAAAAGGTCTCTCTACCCTTAACAGATGGCACTAGAGGAATCTGCAAACTAACTCCCTCCAGTAGTTTTCTCCCATATATTTACCTTCCCACAGTTTGCCACCCTTGGAAGTCTAAAACCACTTTCTTTTTTCCAGTCATTTCTCTACAAATATATTGTTCTTTGTTGAAGATGCTATTATAAACCAGAGTTCTAAGCCACCTCCCTGAGTTACTCTTTCCTTGAGTCTCTCCCTTGTACGAGATATACATGTTAATAAAATTCTGTATTTTCTCTTGTTAATCTGCCTTCTGTTACAAGGGCCCCAGCCAAGAATTTTGAAGGGTAAAGGGACAAGAATTTTTTCCCTCCCTTACAGATGAATGGATGAATGGGTTAAAACAGGTGCCGTAGGGCTTCCCTGGTGGCACAGTGGTTGAGAGTCCGCCTGCTGATGCAGGGGACACGGGTTCGTGTCCCGGTCTGGGAAGATCCCACATGCCGTGGAGCGGCTGGGCCCGTGAGCCATGGCCGCTGAGCCTGCGCATCTGGAGCCTGTGCTCTGCAAGGCTCTGACCTCTGACGGGAGAGGTCACAACAGTGAGAGGCCTGCGTACCGCAAAAACAAAAACAAAAACAAAATAGGTGCCGTAATAACTGGCCTGTAATCTTCAAACCTGTTCCCGAGGAACTCTTCTAGATTGAAGAAAATCAAAGAGATATGACAACTAAATGCATATGCGTGATCCTGGATTGAAACCTTTTGCTCCAAAGGATGCTATTAGGGCAACCGGTAAAGTCTGAATGGGGACTGTGGATTAGATGGTATGATTCATGGGACTGATAACGCACCTGAACGACACAAAGATAACTTCAAGGTGGAAACAACTAAGCTACAACTGATGCAGAAAGAGCTCTTATCTGAACTTTCCTTACCATGGCTTCATGAGAGTCCGCTGCCACAGCCCCTCCAAGATTTCCAATCAGAGAAGCCTGACCTTGGGCACCGGGACATTCCAAAAGATTGTGTAAACAAGGCTCATCCCAGCCTTCCATCCTTTGAAGCCCTAATCAGCACTAACACCCCCCCCACGTTCCCCCCCACCCCACCCCCCACCCCCCGCTGTTAAGTTGATACATAAACCTCTACCTTCAGCTGTTCAAGTTGTCTCTTCATCTGAAGGCTCCCACATGCATAAACAAACTTATCCTGTTAATCTGTGTGAGTTAATTCACAGACCATCCCCCCCCTTACCATATAAAATGGTAAAAGAAAATCTTCCTTCCAACATGATCTATCTCCGTTAAGTTCCTGATTTTGATGGTTGTACTAAGGTTATGTAAGATAATGTCCTTGCTTGCCAGGAGGAAAATTGGCTTCTATGAACACTTCTGCCATGATATCTACAGGAGTTTTTTTGTTTTTAAGTTATGAGATGAATAAAGTCTGTACTCCCTTACAAGAGAGATGGGGAAGTTATATGGCAGCAGAGGGATGAGTGATGATGGCCACATATATCAAGGCTATAACCATACCTGTTAACACAGGCCAGAGTTGGTGGAACCCAGGGAACTTCCTCAAGGATCAGACCCCCCAGAAGGCCACGTGGTAAATGAATCAGGAGAGGTGCAAAGGGTAGAACTTCGAGTGATTCTTACTCTTTTTTTTTTTTTTTTTTTTTGGCTATGCCCTCGGCAGTGAAAGCACAGAGTCCTAACCACTGGACCTCCAGGGAGTTCCCTGAGTGATTCTTATTCTTGTGCACATTTGACTGCCTTGGCCCTCACACTGCAGGCCATAACCATCACCTTAGGCGCCCCCCTAGAGCCCACCTGGGTTCCCTAGAGTGAGACAGACGGTAACACAGGGTTGAGTGAGTGGGTTCAGAACATGCCGCCCCAAAATATGCCAATTTGACTTTTTGATTATTTTGAGCTAAAGGCACTTGAAAAACAGTAGGTGTGAGAAAGGCACTCTGACCTACCCTTTTCTTCCTGAGGACAGAAGACAAAACTCCTATATGAAACGCACCCTCCCTGAACCTGGAGACAGCAAGGGGAGGCCAAGAAGCATTCGTGCAAGGAAACCTTGTTAAAATAACCTTTATCTTCCTTTAGTCTCCACGTATATTTTAGTTACTTTCTCATAAATACTACTCTTTGCTCCACCTAATATATAGAACACTTAGGCCTAACTGCTTTGGGGGGTTTTCATTTCCCTGTGAAGGCTCCCATGCACACATAAAAATAAAATGTGTAAAAAATAAATAAAAAATAAAATAAAATGTGTATGCTTTTCTCCTGTGTATCTGTCTTATGACAACTTAATTCTCTAGGCCCAGCCAGAGTCACTAAGGAGGTAAAGGAAAAGTTCTGTCTCCTTAACAAACCCTAATAAAGTCCATGGGGGGGGGGAGGGGGACAGGGGAGGCGGGCTCTGAAAACGGTGGCCACCGAAACAGAATTTTCCTTTCCTTTTTCAGAAGATTTGCTATCATACACATACCTGGGTTATTCTCAACATGGACTGACAGAGGAAGGTGTAGCACTGACCACATTTCTAACATAGCCCGTTTCCTGTGACCAGTGACTTAATTTGACGAACAGCTTAAATTCTTGGCTCTCTGATTCCCTGCTGACACCAAGATAAATGCTGTCAGTCTCAGGGATTTATTTTAATTCACTTCCATGTATTAATTTGATGCAAATAAATCATTAACTCCTCCACTGTACCTTTGCTCTTCTGATGCTTCGCTCTACTACCTGGGTATCTTGCTGATTCCCACAGACTAGTGAAGGTGGCTCTTAGCTGGGATACACTTAAAAGGCCCAGTGGGCCTTCTGGTTTCTCCTTCACCTCCAGTACCAGCCGTAACTGCCTCTCTTTATGTTCTCTTTGTTGAGTATCACTTTAGGCTTTATTTTCACTGTGTGGAGGATTTCATTACCCTGATTTGACCCAGTTACAACGTCCATTTAATTATATTGCCTAACTTTCTTATTTGGATAAATCTTTCCAAATCTTAAGAAGGCATTTTAGAGGGCAATCAGGCCGGTTCCCAAGGTTTTACACTTCACACTTAAGAATTTTATTTAAAATGAGTGTGGTTGTAAAAACAAAAACAAACAAACCCTAGACATAGAAAAATTATTGAAAGACAATACATCAAAATATGTTTTCTGGGACTTCCCTGGTGGCACAGTGGTTAAGAATATGACTGCCAATGCAAGGGACACGGGTTCGAGCTCTGGTCCGGGAAGATCCCACATGCCGCAGAGCAACTAAGCCCGTGAGCCACAACTACAGAGCCTGTGCTCTAGAGCTCACGAGCCACAACTACTGAGCTCACGTGCCACAACTACTGAAGCCCGCGCGCCTAGAGCCCGTGCTCCGCAACAAGAGAAGCCACTGCAATGAGAAGCCCACGCACCACAACAAAGAGTAGCCCCCGCTCACCACAACTACAGAAAGCCTGCGCACAGCAATGAAGACCCAATGCAGCCAAAAATAAATAAATAAATTAAATTTTTAAAATATATGTTTTCTTTTTAATTTTTCTGTGTGAGTTAATATTCATAATGGGAAAATGCAATTACTTCGTTAAATAAATTGAACACAGAACATTATCTTTCTTTTTAAAACATCTTACCATATCTTGGATCAAGGTGAAGATAGGATAGCCTTGGTTTGACACAATATTTTTTCCCCAAAAAGTAGCTATAAGGACTATTTCTCTGATGCAAATCTTATTTCCAGTTGACTCTCACTAAAAAATTAACGATGTGGTCGCACTGAAAAAAAGAAAGATAAAAAAAACTCAGTAGTGAGCATGTAGTACTTTCAATACTTGTAGATGTACTCAAAACAATGCATAATGTAGTTCTGTTAATAGGCAACTCATTTATCTCTCCATCCATTCATTCAACAAGTCATCCAATTCCTGAGCCCCCTGAGGTCTTGGGGAAGCAGCGGTGAATAAGACAAGCCCATCTGCCACTCTGAAGCTAGAGGACTGGTGATGAATGGCAGCAACGAAACAGGCCATCTGGAGTAATTACACTGGGAGTCACAGAACCCAGAGAGTAGAGAGAGGGGCAGCTGTAAGGAGTGGACAATCTCTTTGGATGATGGCCTGATGAATTTGCTTAGAATTTCCAAGAATTAGGAATTTTTTTAAAGATGCAAATTCCTGAGTAAGTCTTCTTGGCCCACCCCTTGGCTGGGGGGAGCGTAGCCCCCAGCAGCAGATGAAGCCCTTCCATCACAGCCCCTACTACTGGATATTGACATGACCTGCCTCCCCACATACCCCAAGAGCTGTATGTCCAATTCACTTAGTCATCTTGGTATCTGGCTCAGGGCCTGGGCCAGAAAATACATTTAATAATGCTGAGTGAACTGTTTGCTGATAAGTAACGGGACTGCAGGTCCTTGCCTTCTGTCGAGTATGTGAGACTCACTCTATGAATCTAAATAATGATGAATTCATGAGAATTAGTACTCATTACTGGTGGAGAGTGGAGGTGAGGGAGCTTAAAAGTATTATTTGTTAAGTGCAAACGTGTAAAATAGTTCACATTTATGTAACCTTGTGGGTGCTTCTCCTGATCTTATCCAGATGTGGCTATAAAGGTGACCTGAGATGATCCAGACCAGCGACGACCTCGCCAGGCCAAGGACCACCACGCATCCACATATGCACGTATGGGAGGGCAACGTGTATTAACACTGGTGAGTTTGCCAACTTCTCTGCTCCCTTAATCTGCCAGTGAGGATCCCCACATTTTTGGTCCCTTCTCAGCTGTACCCCAGCCTCTGAGGACAGGCCACTCCTGCCACATTTCTTTCTGGACATTGTGTGATGGGGAAGCCAAAGAAGGAGGCAAAGAGTTTGTGGGGGAGGAAAAAACTGTCTTTCTTCTACTTCCCAGGTTCTCCAGCTGGAGCCTTGTAAATTAGACTGACAAAAGAGAGATTAACAAGACAAAAACAAAAACAGAAGTTTATGACCATGAGCTTCACGCGTACACATGGGAACACTCAGTGATGAATAACTAACTAAAAGCGCTGGTTAGAACTTGGGCTTATATAGCATCTTAACAAAAGAACAATACATTTTAAAGAAGTGACAGGACAAAGGAAAAGGACCTTGAGTTTTTAGGGGTGGCAAACCGTGGAAAGGCAAACATATGGGGAAAGTAACGATAGATGAGTGCTAGTATTAGCAAGGTTTGTTATGCAGATCCCTTTGGTGCCACCTCTGGGTTGATAGGGGTCTCTGGTGATTAACTTCTGTCCTTCCTGGTAGAGTGGGGAGGGGAACATCTTCACAAATTTATGTCCTACTTTTAGGCAAATAAGGGGAGGCCAGAGAACGTTTCTTGTACCTGCTTCTTCTCAAATGCCTTCAACTCAAAATAATCCTTATGCCAAAGTGGTTCAGCTTGGGGTGGCATATTCTGCCACCCTTCAGGTTCAAAGAGATGTAGTCAATCTACAACCTGAAGAGACTCCAGAGCTGGGAGCCAACACACTGAGGCTGGAGAGAAAGAGTGCTTTGAGAGAATGCAGTGGCCAGCGAGAGGCATCTGGGAGCATGGATGACAACAGAGTTTGAGGAGGAAAGGAGAGGGACAGGAGAAGGCATGCTAGGGACCATGACTTAGATCTTCTTTGATGTCCTTGGAGAGACCAGAATAAAGAAAGTAATTTCTTGTTTCTCCATCTACCTGCCTTGGTCCATTCGGGCTGCTGTAACAAATATACCAAATACCAGATCACAAGGGTGGCTATAAAGAGCAGAAATTTATTGCTCACGGTTCTGGAGGCTGGAAGTCAGAGACCAGGGCACCAGCACGGACAGGTGAGGGCCTTCCTCTGAATCAGAGCCCAAATTTCTTGCCATGTCCACACACGGTGGAAGGGGCTGGGCAGCTCTGTGAGGTGTCTTCTATAAGAACGTTAATCCCATTCAGGAGGGCTCCACCTTCATGACCTAGGCACCTTTGAAAGGCCTCACCTTCTAAGGTCATCACCTTTGGGGGTTAGGATTTCAATGTATGAATTGGGTTGGGGCTGGGGGCGGGGGGGTGGGGTGGGCGGGGGTGGGATGCAAACATTCAGACCACAGCACCATCTTATCTCTCTCCTTCACCTTTGGGGATAGTATTTATTTAAATACGACACCCCTCCAGGACTGAGTGATGAGGTCCCAGTGTACCTATTCATCTCTACTTGGTTCTGACGAGAACAAATGAGCATCTCACGCTCAGCATGTCCAGCACTGAAGCCCGGACCCTCCTCCACAATCTGCTCTACCCACAGCCCACTGCTTCTCAGCTGATGGCAACTCCATCCTTCCACAGACTCAGGCCAAAGCCTTAGTGTCCTCCATGACTTCTCTCCTCTCATTCCAGTGTCCCATTCATCAGGAAATCCTCTAGGCTCTACCTTCCAAATACCTCCAGGACCTGACCACTTGCCCCGACCACGGCTCCTCCCAGTTGGAGCATCCATCAGCTTAGGTTACAGCAGGGACTCCCAACAGGTGTCCCTGCTTCTCCCCCCTCCTTCTTATGACCTATTCTCACCAGAGAAACCAGAATGATCTTTATGTACCTTCTAATAAGGTAAAAATAATTTAGCTCATTTACCTCCAATGCTTAAAATGCTGGAATGGCTAAGATAAGATGGTTAAGATAAAAGCCAAAATTCTTTTAAAGACCTAGAAGGATGCGTTCTGCCCTACCCACCCCGCCTCACCTACTCTCCCCTCTTTGGATAACTCCCCTGCAGTCACAGTGGCCTCCTCGCTCTTGTCTACACTCACTGGGCACACTCCAGATGAGGAACCTAGGGCCTCTGGCTGCTCTCTCTGCTGAAACACCGGCCCCAAAAGCCATGAGGCTAACTTCTTCCGCTCCTTCAAATCTTTGCGCAGATGCCACCTTCTTGATGAGACCTACTCCTATAAAAAATTGGAGGTCTGTCCTGAGCCCCACATTCCTAATCCCCTCACCCTGCTTTATCGTTTTTAGAATTTATCACCTTATCTATGATGCTGTTTAGCCTGACCAGATTGTAAAGTCCATGAATCCATGAGGATGGATGTCTTTGTTTTGATCTCTGCCACATCCCTATCACCTGCAAGAGTGACTAGCACAGAGCAGCTGTTCAATAAGTATTTGCTGAATGAATGAATGGAATCCATTTACACCAACAGGCAATCGAGGATGGCTTCTAGACTAGGGGAACTGTCCATGCCAGACGCAGCCTTCACGAGCTGGGGAGTGAGCCTTGTCCTTACTGACAGATACAGGCTGAGCTTCAGAGTCAAGCTCCAGGGACCCAGCCGTCTGGCACACAGACTTTTATCTTCATTATTAATCTGCTTTGCTTCAGGACAAAGGCAAGGACATTAGTGTTGACACAATTCAAAGACAAGTCCTACCGTTTCTATGCTCCATTTTATTCAATGGCTAGACATGCAGCAGGCCCAAGGTCCAGGCCAGATGAGGGCAGCTGGATGGTTTCAACTAAAATCTTGGATATATGTGATATACTCATATATGGATACACTTGATAAATTCCTTTAGGTACAAACGGCAGACCAATTGGTCTCAAATGCAACATCTGGGCTTCCCTGGTGGCGCAGTGGTTGAGAGCCTGCCTACCGATGCAGGGGACACGGGTTCGTGCCCCGGTCCGGGAGGATCCCACATGCCGTGGAGCGGCTGGGTCCGTGAGCCATGGCCGCTGAGCCTGCGCGTCCGGAGCCTGTGCTCCGCAACGGGAGAGGCCACAACAGTGAGAGGCCCGCGTACCGTAAAAAAAAAAAAAAAAAAAAAAAAAAAAAAATCCAACATCTGGCAGCCCTAAGCAAGGTGGAAAGGGAAGCCAGAGGGAGGCTCACAGATCTCTCCATCTTTTCCAGAGAGAAATATTTACTTCCTCACCATTACCATAAGAACAACCAATGTTTGCCCCCTTCATCCAGTACCAAACAGGAGCAAATGCATCCATCACTGTAGTCACAGGGTCTCACCAGCGAGCTAAAACCTACCTCTGCAAATCAGCTCCGTGAGAACCACGAAAAAGATGCATCAATATGCTGCGGGGTGGGGAAGGTGGAGCTACACACATAAATAAGAAAATGGCTATTTTTCAAGATAGACAAGTGTATGGGTTGAATTGCGTGCCCCCAAAATTCATACGCTGAACTCTTAACACCCACTACCCAAGAATGTGACCATTTGGAGATAGAGTCTTTACAGAGGTGATCAAGTTAAAATGAAGTCATTAGAGTGGACCCTAATCCAATATGACTTCTGTCCTTATAAAAGGGAAAATTTGGACACAGACATGCACAGAGGGATGAGGATGTGAAGAGATGTAGGGAGAAGGTGACCACCCACAAGACAAGGAGAGAGACCTTTGGACAGATCCCTCCCTCACAGCCCCCAGAGGGAACCAAACCTGCTGACACTTTTTTTTTTTTTTTTGGCTGTGTCAGATGTTCGTTGCTGTGCACAGGCTTTTTCTAGTTGTGGTGAGCAGGGGCTACTCTTTGTTGTGGTTCTGACTTCTCACTGCGGTGGCCTCTCTTGTTGCGGAGCACAGGCTCCAGCTGCACGGGCTTCAGTAGTTGTGGCACACGGGCTCGGTAGTTGTGGCTCAAGAGCTCTAGAGCACAGGCTCAGGAGTCATGGCTCACGGGCTTAATTGCTCCGTGGCATGTAGGATCTTCCCAGACCAGGGCTCAAACCTGTATGCCCTGCATTGGCAGGCGGATTCTTAACCACTGCACCACCAGGGAAGCCCAACCCTGAGGACACCTTTATCTCAGACTTCCAGCCTCCAGAGCTGTGAGATAATAAATTTCTGTTGTAGAAGCCAACTAGTTGCAGTACTTTGTTGGCAGCCCTAGCAGACTAATACAACAAGAAATTACATTTCAACGTGTAGTTAATATGATAATCCTGCCTCGTCTTACATCACTAAAATTTTAGAACTTGTTGTGACCTGATCATTCAGGTACGTAGCACTGGGCAATGGGTATCACCGAATCACCCATATGTAGTCAGTGTTTATATGTTACACAAAGCTGTCACTTCACCAGCAAAGATTGTTGGTGTTACCTTTGGCTGCCTTTACCTGCCCTCTATTTCTTTTCCACCCAGGGTCTTCTGAGGAAACTTGAAAAACTTTTCTTTTCCCAGTGCCAACACCCCCAGCCCCACCCCAAGGCAAACATTCAGTCTCCCTCCCAAGAATACACCAGGCTAGTCATTTCTTTTGGCAAAACCTGATTACTCCTTTTCTTGATTCTCTCTGACCCATCAATTCATGCCTTTCAGTGGGCCTTCCACAGCCCATTCCAAGGTAGATTTACTGCCCACTCCATCTTCCTTTTGCACGATTTAATCTGCTGTATTTTAATTGGGTAATAAAACTCTGTGGGCCACCCAGCAAAATTCCACAGGAAGCAATCACCAGGGACATTCTCTCAGCAGCCAATTTCTAATTATTTATTCAGGCCCAAAGCCTAATTCCACCCCTGAGTGCCAGTGGCTCTGACCTGCTACATTCTCCGTGGAGGGGGGAGGGGGCAGGGCGGCCACCACTTGGGATCCCTGCAAGCACCTCCCTGGACAGCAGACTGTCTCTGAGTCAAGAAGGCCTTACTCTTCTTGTCTCTGAGTCACAGGCCTGGGAGAAGCCTCTGCTCTGCTGTTACAGCAAACGGGAGGATTGCCCTGGGGCCTCTGCTTTGTCAGCACCTCCACTCCCGCACCCCGCATTGCTCGGGAATGAGACTGCCACAATCTGTGAGGCAGTATCCCCAACATTTAAGGAAAAAACAGGACTAATCAATTCACAGTGTCACAGTGTCAGCACAACTGGATAGCCATCTGGAAGCAAATTGACACAAAATAAACTCCATACAAATAAAAACACTGAAAGGCAGCAGAATATGCACCCAAAAATATGACCATGAGAGTTTAGGACATGCCACCCCCAAACATACGGCTTTGTTAAAATACGCTGCTTTGGTACATTGATTATGTTGAGCTGAAGGCACTTGAAAAACAGCAAACGCAGGGACAGGCTTTTCTGAACTCCCCTTACCTGCCTAATGGCCGATCCTCCAGAAGGAACTCAGTTGTCATATATACCCACCCCGGAGCCACATCAACCAGGGGAAGAGTGACTCGTCCCAGGAGATGAGACTAGACATCGACACGGCACCCAGACAAACTGTCACAAACTGTCGGACATGTACTCTTCCGAGAGCCCATTCATCTTTCCTGAAAATCATTTACCCACCCTAGGAGGCCTCCATCCCCTGTCCCCTTTCCCTATTAAGACGGCATTCAATGCTAAATTCTAAGCCATTTCGGGGAGCTCCTCATTTTTCCCTGGGTGTCTCCCATATACACGTGAGGTACACATGTTAATAAACTTCTGTTTGTCTTTCTCCAGTTAATCTATCTTTTATTACAGGAGTCCCAGCCAAGAATTCAGAAATGTCGAGGGAAGATTGTTTTCCCCCCTTACAAGATCAATATGAATATGAATTTATAAAAATGTTAGAATAGAACACAGAAGAATTTTTTATAACTTCAAAATAGATTAGGTCTTTCTAACTATTACACAAAATCCAAAAACCTTAAAAGAGAAGATTGATACCTTTGACTATATAAAAACTAAAACTTGTTAAAACATGCATTCCTCTCCAAAAATATCATAAGTCAGAAGATAAATGACAGATTGGGGGAAATATTTACAACACTCGTCACCCTAATATACGTTAAAAAACAAAATTCAACTGAATGTATTTTAAAGACCTTACAGGCTTCATTCATGAATCGGGTAGCATCCCATCTAGCAAATGTAAAGGAGTTCCAAGAAGCTGTACAAAATGCAAGGTTTTTATAGGCAGAAGGGAGCAGGAACAAGGAGGTTACTAGCAAAGAGTGGATTGTTTGTGGCAAGGTCACCTTCCTTTAGGGGACAGCACGGGTCTAGCAGGCAGATTACCTCACTAGTGCTGACCAGGTAA
The DNA here is from genome assembly GCF_963455315.2 of Globicephala melas. Taxonomy (NCBI): domain Eukaryota; kingdom Metazoa; phylum Chordata; class Mammalia; order Artiodactyla; family Delphinidae; genus Globicephala; species Globicephala melas. The sequence continues at coordinate 37,254,281 of NC_083327.1, forward strand.
TTCCAGACTGCCTGGTTTAAGATTCCACTCCTGGGAGAGTTTGAAACTGTACTTAGTTAGGTATTAATTCTCAGTTTGGTGACGTGGGGCTTGGCAAATATGACTTCATTTGGGGGCCTGTTGTTTCTTTTTTTAACCTATATAAAGATGTCTCCTAAAAATCCATAAGAAATATCAACAACCCAATAGAAAAGTTGCAAATGTCTAAGCAGAGAGTTTATTGAAGGAAAATAATGAGTACCTCTTTTGTAATGGGCACTTTTTAAAATGCCCATTACAAAAGAAATGAAAATTATAATGAAATACCATTTTTCACTTATTAGACTAGCAAACACTAAATCTCATACATTGTTGGTGGGATTATAAAATAGTTCAATGTCTATGAAGAGCAATTTAGCAGCAACTCTATAAATTACAAATATATACACCCTTCGACCCTAAGAATTTATCTTCCAGATATGCTCACACGTGGGAAGTAACACACTGTACAAAAGCTATTTATGAGACATTGCCTGTAATAGCCAAAGATTGGAAGCCACCTAAGTGTTTATCAAAAAAGAGCTGATTTCATCAACTGTGGTAAATCCATACATTCAAATATTCTGTAAGAACAAAATAGCTCTTAATAAATCAATAAAGAAAAATCATGCAGAAGAATACAAATATACATACCATATCTATATGTAAAGCAGGCTGTCACTGTGTAAAAAAAAAGAGGAGGGGGAATATGTCTCTATGCATAAAAATATCTGAGAGGATAAAAATAAAGAAATAGGGCTTCCCTGGTGGCGCAGTGGTTGGGAGTCCGCCTGCCAATGCGGGGGCATCCCGTGTGCCGCGGAGCGGCTTGGCCCGTGGGCCATGGCCGCTGGGCCTGCGTGTCCAGAGCCTGTGCTCCGCGACGGGAGAAGCCGCAGCAGTGAGAGTCCCGCGTATCGCAAAATAAATAAATAAATAAAATAAAAAATATAAAAAAGAAATAACAGTGCTTATATGTTGAGAAGGATGGGAACTAAATAAAGAAGGATAAGGTGGGAGGGAGTCTTTTGTTTTACAGCTTTTTGTAATTTTAATGTTTGAAACATGTGAATGTGTTACCTATTCAAAAAACTAAATTAAAAACAAAATCTGCCTGGGGACAGCGGGGGAGGAAGGGGATAAGGGGAGGAGAGAGGACCCAGATCACCCATATAGTATGGTTTCCAGACTGCACAAATCCTCCACACACTCCTTCCAGAACCCATCACAGTGATGACAGCACTGGGAGGTGGGGAAGGCGAGGAAAGGGGATGAAGACAGAACTGCAAGACCTCACATCCATGCAGTTCTGCTTTTGACATCGCTGTCAAATGAAACTAGACATACACCATTGTGTTTCTGTGTGTGAAAATGTTCCTCTGCTAAGCGTAAACAGTTTGCAATCCTGTTTCCTCGTTTCTTCACCGTTAAAAAGATGCCAGGAGCCTAAATGAAGAGAAGTCATGTAGAGTCCTTTCACCCCTGAGAAAGCCTACCCATTGAGATTTTGTCACATCTCCTTTCTTTTCATCTTAAAACTCCCCCCCCACCCCGATCGTGGCTATTGTATGGCAATCAACCAGACCAGGGGTCAACCAAGCCTACCAGACCACCCACAGTAGTCAGCCCGCCACAACAGAAGGACCCAAAGAGCCCATGTAGGGAGCACCCCTAGAGCATATATCTGTGGTGATGAGAGGAGAGTGCACTGCTAGCACACATAGGACATCTCCTACAAAGGCCATTTCTCCAAGGTCGGGAAACATAACCAACCTACCAGATACAGAGAAATAAAAACGGCAAGCTAGGCAAAATGAGGCAATAGAGGAACATGTTCCAAATGAAGGAACAAAATAAAAACCAGAAGAACAAATAAGTGATATAGGTAATCTACCCTAGAAAGAGTTTAGGGTACTGATTGTAAAGATGATCAAATACTCAGAAGAATGGATGCACAGAGTGAGAAGTTAGAAGTTTTTAACAAAGAGTTAGAAAATATAAAGAACAACCAAATAGAGATGAAGAATACAATAACTGAAATGAAAAATCCACTAGAGGGAATCAACAGTAGATTAAATGATACAGAGGGGTAGACCAGCAAGCTGGAAGACAGAGTAGTGGAAATCACTGAGAGTGAACAGAAAAAAGGAAAAAGAATGAAGAGCAATGAGGACAGTTTGAGAGACTTCTGGGACAATATAAAGTGCACTAATATTCACATTATAAGGGTCCCAGAAGGAGAAGAGAGAAGGAAAGGGGCTGGGAGCATATTTAAAGACATAATAGCTGAAAACTTCCCTAACCTGGGAAAAGAAACAGACATTCAAGCCAGGAAGCACAGGGAATGCTTAAGCCAAAGAGGAACACACCGATACACATTGTAATTATAATGAGAAAAATTAAAGATAGATAGAATATTAAAAGCAGCAAGGGAAAATCAACAAATAACATACGTGGCAACTCCCAAAAGGCTACCAGCTGACTTTTCAGCAGAAACTCTGCAGGCCAGAAGGGAGTGGCACAATATATTTAAAGTGATAAAAGGGAAAAAAATACAATGAAAAATATTCTACCCAACAAGGATCTCATTCAGATTTGATGGAGAGATCAAAGGTTTCACAAAGAAGCAAAAGCTAAATGAGTTCAACACCATCAAACCAGCTTTACAAGAAATGTTAAAGGGACTTCTCTAAGCAAAAAAAGAAAGGGCCACAACTAGAAACATGAAAATTACAAAAGGAAACAGCTCCTCAGTAAAGGCAAATATTCAGTAAAGGTAGTAAATTATCCATGCACAAAGCTAGTAGGAAGGTTAGGAGACAAAAGTAGTAACATCATCTATATCCACAATAAGCAGTTAATGGATACACAAAACAGATGTAAAATATGACGTCAAAAACAGTAATATTGAGGGAAGGGGAGTACAAATTCAGGGTTGTTAAAATACATTTGAAATTAAGAGATCAGCAACTTAAAACAATCACATATACATACAGATTGCTATGTATAAACCTCATGGTAACCACAAACCAAAATTCTATAATAGATACACACACAAAAAAAGAGAAGGGAATCCAAACAGAACACAAAAGACAATCATCATATCACAAAAGAAGAGAACAAAAGAAGGAACAAACAAGAACATATTGTAAATAATGCTGCTATGAACAATGGGGTGCATGTATCTTTTCTAATTAGTGGTTTTGTTTTCTTTGGATATATATTGAGGAGTACAACTCCTGGATCATATGGTAGTTCTACTTTTAGTTTTTTAAGGAACCTCCATATTGTTTTCCACAGTGGCTGTACCAATTTATATTCCCACAAAAAAAATGTACAAGGGTTCCCTTTTCTCCATATCCTCTCCAATATTTGTTATTTGTGGTCTTTCTGATGATAACCATTCTGACATGTGTGAGATGATATCTCATTGTGGTTTTGACTTGCATTTCTCTGATGATTAATGATGTTGAGCATCTTTTCATGTGCCTGTATGTCTTCTTTGGAAAACTGTCTATTCAGGTCTTTGTTCATTTTTTACTTGGGTTGTTTGTTTTCCTGATGTTGAGTTGTATGAGCTGTTTATATATTTTGGATAGGAATCCCTTATCAGTCATATAATTTGCAAATATTTTTTCTCATTCAGTAGGTTGTCTTTTCATTTTGTTGATGGTTTGCTTTGTTGTGCAAAACCTTTTAAGCTTAATTAGGTCCCATTTGTTTATTTTTGCTTTTGTTTCCTTTACCTTAGGAGGCAGATCCAAAAAAATATTGCTGCAATTTACATCAAAGAGTATCCTCCCTATGTTTTCTTCTAGGAATTTTATGGTTTCTGGTCTTACATTTAAGTCTTTAATCAATTTTGAGTGTGTTTTTTGTATATGGTGTTAGAAGTGTTCTAATTTCATTCTTTACCATGTAACTGTCCAGTTTTCCCAGCACCACTTATCGAAAAGACTGTCTTTTCTCTATTGTGTATTCTTGCCTCCTTTGTTGTAGATTAATTGACCATAAGTACATAGATTTATTTCTGGGTTCTCTATTCTGTTCCATTGATCTATGTGTCTGTTTTTGTGCTAGTACTATAGTGTTTTGGTTACTGTAACTTTGTAGTATAGTCTGAAGTCAGGTGGTGTGATACCTCCATTTCTGGGTTTCATTCTCAAGATTGTTTTGGATATTCAGGGTCTATGTGTTTCCATATAAATTTTAAAATTATTTGTTCTAGTTCTGTGAAGAATGCCATTGGTAATTTGATAGAGATTACACTGAATCTTTAGATTGCCTTGGGTAGTGTGGTCATTTTAACAATTTTAGTTCTTCATCTTCATGAACACTGTATATCTTTCCATCTGCTTGTGTCATCTTCAATTTCTTTCATCAGTGGCTTAAAGTTTTCCAAGTATAGGTCTTTTACCTCCTTAAGTAGGTTTATTCCTAGGTATTTTATTCTTTTTGATGTGATTACAAACAGGATTATTTCCTTAATTTCTCTTTCTGAGAGTTTGTTGTTAGTGTACAGAAGTGCAACAGACTTCTGTATATAAATTTTGTATTCTGCAACTTTACTGAATTTGTTGATGAGCTCCAGTAGTTTTTTAGTGGCATCTTTAGGATTTTCTATATATAGTATCATGTCATCTGCAAAGAGTGACAATTTCACTTCTTCCTTTCCAGTTTGAATTCCTTTTATTTCTTTTTCTTGTCTGATTGCGGTAGCTAGGACTTCCAATACTATGTTGAGTAAAAGTGGCAAGAGTGGACATCCTTGTCTTGTTCCTGATCTTAGGGGAAATGCTTTCACCTTTTCACCAATGAGTATGATGTTAGCTGTGAGTTTATCATATATGGCCTTTATTATATTGAGGTAAGTCCCCTCTATGCCCACTTTCTGCAGAGTTTTTATCATAAGTCAATGTTGTATTTTGTCAAAAGTTTTTTCTGCACCTACAGAGATGATCATATAACCATTTATTCTTCAGTTTGTTAATGTGATTTACCACATTGATTTTCACATATTGAACCATTTTTGCGTCCCTGGGATAAGTCCCATTTGATCGTGGTGTATGATCCTTTTAGTATACTGTTGGATCTGATTTGCTAGTATTTTGTTGAGGATTTTTGCATCTATGTTCATCAGTGACATTGGCCTGTAATTTTCTTTTTTGTGTCATATCTTTGTCTGGTTTGGGAATCAGGGTGATGCTGGCCTCGTAGAATAAGTTCAGAAGTGTTCTTTCCCCTCCAATTTTTTGGAAGAGTTTCAGAAGGATATGTGTTAACTCTTCTCTAAATGTTTGGTAGAATTCACCTGTGAATCCATCTAATCCTGGATTTTGGCATTGGGAGTTACTTTATTACTGACTCAGTTTCATTACTGGTAATTGTTCTGTTCATATTTTCTATTTTCTCCTGTTTCAGTCTTGTGAGATTCCATTTTTCTAGGAATTTGTCCATTTCTTCTAAGTTGTTCGTATTATTGGCATATATGATCCTTTGTATATCTGTGGTGTTGGTTGTAACTTCTCCCTTTTCATTTCTGATTTTTATTGATTTGGGCCTTCTCTCTTTTTCTGTTGAGGAGTCTGGCTAAAAGTTTATAGATTTCGTTTATCTTTTCAAAGAACCAGCTCTTAGTTTCATTGATCTTTTCTATTTTTTCTTTTTTTGTCATCTCTATTCCATTTATTTCTGCTGTAATCTTTGATTTCTTTCATTCTACTAACTATGGGTTTTGTTTGTTCTTCTTTTTCTAGTTCCTTTAGATATAAGGTTAGGTTGTTTTTTTGAGATTTTTCTTGTTTCCTGAGGTAAGCTTATATCGCTATAAACTTCCCTCTTAGAACTGCTTTTGCTGTGTCCCATAGATTTTGAATCATTGTGTTTTTTGTTTTCATTCGTCTCCAGGTAGTTTCTGATTTCCTTTTTGATTTCTTCAATGATACTTTTTTTTTTCCTTCAGTGATCCATTTTTTTTAATGTTTAGTAGCATATTGTTTAGTCTCCACGTGTTTGGGGGGTTTTTTTGCAGTTCTTTTTCTTGTAGTTGATTTCTAGTCTCACAGCATGTGGTCAGAAAAGATACTTGATATTTCAGTTTTCTTAAACTTACCCAGGCTTGTTTTGTGGCCTAGAATGTGATCTATTCTGGAGAATGTTCCATGTGCACTTGAAAAGAATATGTATTCTGCTCCTTTGGGATGGAATGTTGTATATATAGCTGTTAAGTTCATCTGGTCTAATGTGTCACTTAAGGTTAATGTTTCCTTATTGATTTTCTATCTGAATGATCTGTCCACTGATGTAAGTGGGGGCATTAAATTCCCTTGCTATTATTGTGATATTGTTGATTTCTCCCTTTATGTCTGTTAATATTTGCTCTATGTGTTTAGGTACTCCCATGTTGGGTGCATCTATATTTACAATTTGTTATATCTTCTTCTTGGATTGATCCCTTGATCATTAAGTAATGGCCTTCTTTGTCTCTTTTAACAGTCTTTGTTTTGAAGTCTATTTTGTTTGATATTAGTATTGTTACCCTGGCTTTCTTTTGATTTCCATTTGTATAGAATACCTTTTTCCATCCCCTCACTTTCAGTCTATGTGTGTCTTTAGATCTGAAGTGAGTCTCTTGTAGGCAGCATATATATGGGTCTTGTTTTTGTATCCATTCAGCCACTCTATGTTTTTTGATTAGAGCATTTAGTCCATTTACATTTCAAGTAATTATTGACATATATGTTTTTATTGTCATTCTGTTTAGTGTCCATCAACAGATGAATGAATAAAGAAGACGTGGTGTATAAATATACAGTGGAATATTACTCAGCCATAAAAAAGAATGAAGTTTTGCCACTTGCAACAACATGGATGGACTTGGAGGTCATTATGCTTAGTGAAATAAGTCAGACAGAGAAAGACAAATACTGTATGAGATCACTTACATGTGGAATTAAAAAAAAACAAAAACCAGTGGATATAACAAAAAAGAAAGACTCACAGATATAGAGAACAAGGTGGTGGTTACCAGTGGGAAGAGGGAAGCGGGGAAGGGCAAGATAGCGGTAGGGTATTTAAGAGATACAAACTGCTATGTATAAAATAAATAAGTTACAAGGATATATTGTACAGCACAAGGAATATAGCCAATAATTTATAATAACTATAAATGGAGTATAACCTTGAATATTGTGAATCACTGTGTTGTACACCTGAAACTTATATAGTATTGTGAATCAACTATACCTCAATTAAAAGAAAACTTCCCCCCAAGTGTCTACTCTAACCAAATGTCACTTGGAAACAAACATGAGATGGGGCACTCATGGATGACTCACCCAGGACACCACATTCTCCCCAGGAAGCCTTAGTCCCTCTAGTTCCATCTTAGGGAAGTAGATAGAGGCCAGATGCTGCTGTTTCAAGGTACATGTGCTCCTTCTTAGTAATTCAATACTCACTTAATATTTAGTGAGGGACTGCAGGGAAGGTATCTTAATATAATAGGAATCTTACCACAGGGTTTCTCTAAAGGCAAATCCTCCATTTTGTGTTCAGTTTTGGTCATTACTGAAAGGCAAGGGAAGGGAATTTGTTGGCAAGGAAAAGAAATTAGGGGTCTTTAAAAAAATAAAACATAGCATGAAGAAACAATAGTGAAGTCAGAATTCCCCTGGGACATTCACTTCCCCTGGCAATACTACAAAGGGTTTACTTAAAGTGTCACGCAGCACAAAGATTTTTCAGGAGCTGACGGGAAAGATTTAGCGTTCTAGAGATGGAGTACTCAAGGGCAAACATAAGTTTCTACACAGAATAATTATTGGAGAAAGACTACTTGCTTTCTTTGGGTGGAGTCACTGGTCATATTGGTCATATATCTTTGAAAGCCTGGGATAAAAACTGCTGCTTGAAAGTCACTTTTGAAGCATGATCTGATTAGAAGGAGCCATATCCAGGTACACACTGGCTTGGGGAGGGGTGCCAGGCCAAAGGAAAAGAGTTGAACATGTCCCAGGAGAAGGGGGCAGGAGCCAGAAACTACGCCACTCCACCCATGGCCCTGAGTTCTTGGTAGAAGAGGTCTTGCATATAACTATGCACCAAGGTCCCCAGCTCACCTGCCCCAGCAATGCAGGCATCATCCTCCCCGCTCACCCCACGTTCCCACCTCAGCACATTTTCTAGGTTCTGGCACTGCTACACTTCTGACAACAGTGCCTCCAGAAACCATTGCAACAACGCTACCATCATTTTGCACCTAAGATATACAGGGCCTTGACTCTGGGGGAGGCAAACAGACTACAATGAGAGGTATAGGATACAAGGATATACTCGGTGGAGCTCATTCCTGTAGAGGTAACCCAAGTTCTGAGGCCTTCCTAAAAGCAGATTACTGTGAAGCTGGGAGGAACACACTGTATGGTCTTGACTATCCTCACGGACCTCTGGGGTAGAAGACCAGCTTTTAAAGGGGCTGAGTTTGCCTAATGGGGAAGAGAGTTATTAAGTGTCACACAGGGGATGAAAATGCTGAACAGATATCAAAAGAAATTTTCAGATGCCAAAAGAAATCAGAACGCATAGGTCAGGGCTAGAGTAAGTAAGACCTTGGAAACGTTCTGGAACCTTAATAATTTCCTCATGTTTGCTTCTTCTGTTATCTTTCTATTATCCTTCCTGGTAGCACGACTTTTAAAACACTTAAAACAAAAGGCGTCTCTGTGTTTGCTTTGAGAGCAACAGTTAGTCATGGGGTATTGCAGCCCAAGAAGGCAACCTGGAGGATTAGGGTAATTAGGGCAGTTTTGGGAAGGGCAGATGGCTATATTGAGAAGGAGGAAGGAGCAGCAGCTTTGGCTGTTAGGTGTCCCAGAAACTTAGCAATTAAGGTTTCTTTAAAGCTTTTATTTTTATGTCATTATGCATTTTTGGTTTATAACCTACCTTATTCCATAAAATATTTAAGTAGCTTATAGGAATATAAGCTACTTAATAAGAAATATAAGAAACGTATGGGGCTTCCCTGGTGGCGCAGTGGTTGAGAGTCCGCCTGCCGATGCAGGGGACGCGGGTTCGTGCCCTGGTCCGGGAGGATCCCACATGCCGCGGAGTGCCTGGGCCTGTGAGCCATGGCCGCTGAGCCTGCGCGTCTGGAGCCTGTGCTCAGCGGCGGGAGAGGCCACGGCAGTGGGAGGCCCGGGTACCGCAAAAAAAAAAAAAAAAAAAAGTATGCAATAAGATATAAAGTCAGGGGCAGGAAAATGTCAATTTTTAAAAGAGGTCATGATTAGGAGAAAGTTAGAATACATGTCCACATAAGGTCCTACTCAGTTACTTAACGGCAAGCTTGGATCTGTCTCTGAGTTTCCAGGCACCCAAAGAGGAAAGGGAAATCAGATGGGTTACCAGATTCTCATCGTCCATGAGAAGGCAACAATTGCTAAGGTAAAGTTCTTGTGGTTCTTATCTCTAAAAGATAAATCCCTTATGGTCCTTCATAGAGTGGTGGAGGAGAGATGTGGTAGCAACACCTCTACATTATCATCAAGAGAAAAATCCATGAACCTGTCTCTTGTAGATGCCAAAAGGATGACTCCAAAGCAAAATTCACAGGAAGCCTTTCTGTGGAAACCCTCCCCTCTCACTTAATCAGAAAGCAGCAGAACTAGATTTGGAATCAGGTCATATGATGTCAACTCCTGTTTGCTTTTCACCTCCTTTCAGCTACCTATTTCCTACTCCTCTTTTAGCCTCAATTTAAACTTCACCTCTTTTTAAATTTTTTTATTAAAGTATAGTTGATTTACAATGTTGTGTTAGTTTCTGGTGTACAAAAAAGTGATATATATTCTTTTTCATATTCTTTTCCATTATGGTTTATTTACAGGATATTAAATATAGTTCCCTGTGCTATACAATAGGACCTTGTTGTTTATCCATTCTGTATATAATATAAACTTCACTGTTTGAAAAAGACCTTCTCTGACCCTGGGCTGGACTAGGCTCCTGGATTTTCCCTATCTTTCATACATCACATTCTTTGTTTTCACTTATTTGGTGTCTATCTTTACCAATGGACTGAAAGCTCACGGGAGTAGGAACTACCTGATCATCTCAATAGATACTGGAAAAGCCTTTGACAAAATTCAACACCCATTCATGATAAAATCTCTTATCAAACTAGGACTAGAAGTGAACTTCCTCAACCTGACAAAGGGCAACTAAGAAAAACCTACAGCTAACATCACTTACTGGTGAAAGACTAAATGCCTTCCTTCAGAGAGTAGTAACAAGGCAAGAATGTCCATTCTCATCACTTATATTCAACATTGTACTGGAGGTCCTAGCCAGTAGAATAATGCAAGAAAAAAGAAATGAAAGGTATCAGATTGGAAAGGGAAAATTTTATTCACAGATGACATGAGCCATCTATGCAGAAAATCCTAAGAGATTGATTTTCCCAATACCTATTAATAAATATAGCAAAGATGGAATATATATGGTTAATATATAAAAATCAACTATATTTCTATATAATAGTCATGAACAATTGAAAAATAAAATTCAAAAACAATAAAGTAAAACAACACCAGTAATGTGAAATATTTATGGACACATTTAACAAAAATATGCAAGACATGTAAACTGAAACCTCAAAACATCTTTGTGAGAAATTAAGGATGACAAATAAATGGAGAGACATTCCATGTTCACGGATTAGAAGATTCAATACTGTTAAGATGTCAATTCTCCCCAAATCAATCTATGGATACAAAGCAATCTCAAGTAAAATTGCAGAAGACATTTTTGTAGAAACTGACAAGCTAATTTTAAAACTCATATGGAAATACAAAGGACATAGAATAGCCAAACAATTTTGAAAAAGAACAAAGTTTGAAAACTTATACTACCTGATTTCAAGAATTACTGTAAAGGTAATCAGATGGTGTGATATTGCACAAGGATAAAGATCTAGATCAGGAGTCAGCAAACTTTTTCTGTAAAGGGTCAGATAGTAAATATTTTTGGCTTTGTAATCTGTTTCAACTCTGCCTTTGTAGCACGAAAACAGTCACAGACAATATTTAAAGAAATAAATAGGCTTGACTGAGTTCCTGGTAAAACTTTATTTACAAAACAGGTAGTGGGACAGATTTGGCCCTCGGGCCATCGTTTTTTGACCCCTGAGCAATAGAGCAATGGAACAGAAATAGACCCATAGTTATATAGTCTGTTGACTTTCAAGAAAGGCGCCAATGTATTTAAATGGAGAAAGGATAATCTTGTCAATGAATGGTATTAGAACAATTGGACAATCATATACTTCATAGCATATACACAAACACAAACACACACACACACACACACACACACACACAAAATACTCAGAATGAATCATAGACCAAAATGTAAAAGCTACATCTATAAAACATCCAGAAGAAAAAATAGGATAAAAATCTTTGCATCTTTGGGCACAAAACACAATCTTTAGGCAAAGATTATTTTGATATGACACAAAAGCACTAATCATAAAAGAAAAAAAATGGACTTTATCAATATTAACCTCTATGGCCAACTTGAAAAGAATACAGTGCTGCATATGCATAAGCTGTGACTAACAGGCTCAGACTTGCGGCCAGAGGTCAAGGTGGCCTCAGAGACCAAATGACTTTTCTGTGTTTCGATTTCTGAATTTGTAAAAGGAAAGTTGAGGGAACACAACTGAGTAAAATCTTCATACAGGCCCTCATACAAGCAATGAGAAATAAAGGGGAGCTCGTCTGTGCAAAGTATGGAGGAGACCTACATGATCTGCCTCAAGAGAAACAGGTTAACATGAGGAACCACATGGCTGGGAACTGGAACTGGAAATCCTAGAAAGCAAAAAACTTCTGAGGGCAGGACCCTCTCAACAGCTCTGCTTCTCTCTGCAATTATCTGACCTCTTTTTTTTTAAGTAAATTTATTCTTTTTTTTTTTTTTTTTGGCTGCGTTACTGCACGCAGGCTTTCTCTAGTTGCGGCGAGCAGGGACTACTCTTCGTTGCATTGAGCAAGCTTCTCATTGCGGTGGCTTCTCTTGTTGCGGAGCACGGGCTCTAGGCGTGCCGATTTCAGTAGTTGTGGCTCATGGGCTCTAGAGTGTAGGCTCAGTAGTTGTGGCGTAAGGGCTCAGGTGCTCCATGGCATGTGGGATGGACCAGGGCTCAAACCCGTGTCCCCTGTGTTGGCAGGCGGATTCTTAACCACTGTACCACCAGGAAAGCCCCTGACCTCTACTTTTTTATAGGCTGGCTCCCTCATTCTTTTATGCTCTTTCACATACCTTTGTTTGCTTGACCCAGGCCCTACATTATGGCATTACTTCACCCTCAGGTCTGCTGCTAATTGCGGTAAGTGTTTTCAGAATTTGTTTCACATTCTCTAGGGAAACATATTGATTGACTCAACTCATCATGTCAGGTCATGGATTGCTGGTCAGCCTAGGGATTTGCTTCCTACCCAGGTCCAATCAGCTGTGGTGAGGGTAGGGAGAAAAGGATCACAATGATATAAAGGGGCTTACTATCCAGGCAGAATCCATAAAACATTTCAATTCCAGGAGGACACATAAATGAAAGACTGATCTGTCCAGAACTGCCATTGTTTCTGCTAGTCTGGTAATGATGCCAGTTTCATAAAGGAGTAATTTAGAGGAGGATGGAAGGTGCTGTGTCATCAACAAAGTATGTACTGAGTTCCTAAATTCAGTATTTGCATAATGTGACTGTGATGGTTAATTTTGTGTGTCATCTTGACTGGGTTATGGGGTGCCTGGATATTTGGTTAAACATTATTCTCAGTATATCTGTAAAAGCACTTCCAGATAAGATTGGCATTTGAACTGATGGGCTAAGTAGAGCAGATGGCCCTCTCCAATATGGGTGAACCTCATCCAATCCACTGGGGCCTTAAAAGAACAAAAGGCAGAATAAGAGACAATTCATTCTCTCTGCCTGACTGTCTTTGTGCTGGGACATCAGTCTCCTGTCTTCAGACTCAGACTAGAGCTGTACTTTTGGGTCTCTTGGGTCTCCAGCTTGCAGACCTTGACACTTCTCAGCCTCCATAATTATATGAACCAATTCCTCATAATATGTAATGTACGCACACACACAAAATCATCCTATTTGTTTGGTTCTGTTTTGCTGGAGAACCCTGACTAATACAATGACTCAAATGCACAAAAATCAGACCAACAGGAACAAGATCGAGTGAAAGTATATTTCACTCCAGACTTTGTGATTCTTCATACAAAGCTATGGGATTCAGTTCTGCTATGACATCTTACCTCATACCCTTATCTTCTCCAAGACAGTAAACAAGAAACTGGAGACATGTGAATGAGCTGCACATTCATCCCCATTTCTCGCATCAGTCACAGATCCATCCCATCAACTCCCCACAGCATGAAATCCTTATAACACTTAAACCTCCTCAGCCCAAAGAGAACCTCATGAACCATATGTAAAATACAGTCTCATTTTCTTTCCTCTGTTTAATTAGTCACTTCATTTAATTTTATTTTTCTCTTTCGCATTGGGCAAAGACAACTTTGTATTTGGGTAAATTAGTCTAAGTTCTAATAATAAAGGAAGAATGTGTTTCCCTTTGACGTTTACTAGCATGATGAAAATTCCCAAATGTGCCCTGAACCACTAACATTTACTTCTTTTTACAAACAAACTCAGATCTTTTCTCTCATTAAACACCTAAGACGAACCCTCTTTCCTCCCAAAATGATTCCTGTTGGTTTTCTGTTTAGGCCAGAAAACCTAAAAATCTCTCTTGCTGGGAGAAGCAGCTGCCAGTGTCAAAAGGAAACAGATGGTTTTGGAAACTTTCTTATTTAAAGTAGGTGGTGTGATTCCAAAGAAACTCCCTTGTGTTATACTCTGCTGTTACAAGTTGTACATTTGTACCTCTTTTCTCCAGAATGTCCTTTCTCATCATTCTAGGCTCATAGCTGGATTTCAGTCCATGGCAATGCTCTTCAAATCTGAAAGTGTCTCCTGGGGTTTTTCCTAATAAATCACTTTTCCTAGCGGGAGCTGTTAATGGTTTTTCTTTCCAGCTAAGTTTTGATAACCAGATGAAAGCAGTGTCAATGAGACTGTGAAAATGTTTCCTTCCCAAGGCCTCATAAACCACTTCATCAAGCACCTCAGACCTAGCTCTGCCCATATGAAGGGGCAGGAAAGATTCTATTTTCTCCTCATGCAAGAATTAAACAAAAGCTCTGAGGCCACATGTGGTCTTTTAAAGCAGTCAACCATTTTCTTTCCATTCCTCTTTTTTTTTTTTTTAATGTCTGCTCATATCTGCTTCAAATGTGGACTTATTCTATCACGTGTAAAGTAAGAAACAACTAAGAGTAATACTTTGCTCTCACCGAACTAATGTGGTCAGTGGATTTTGTGCCCTCATGGGAGTATAAACCCTGTCACTCTAAACAGGTTTTCTGGTGGAGTCTAGAGAACTAAGGATATTTAATATATTATAGCTTATCCGGGCATAGCTAGGGATCACCACTAGCTTCTGAAACAGCTATAAAATTAAGGTTTATCTAATGTGTCAGATGCTTTCAATGGCTACTCATTTCCCACTGCTTATTTTAGCTGTTAGTTCCTAAATACGAGCCAGATGTGGTTGGTGGTAATTAACAAAACTTGTTAGCCATTTTGTATTTTTCATGCCGTTATTTATCCCAAGGTAATCTCTTTCCAGTCAGGGAAAGCACAGGGCAGTTCCTAGAGATTATCAGGTCTACTGTTCTCATTTTACAGAGATGCTGTAGAGGCCTGGAGGAAGCATAATGTTGGATAATCAAGTATGATAAAAATTTGTGCAGAGCCTTACCATTTTCTTTACCTAATGCTCATAAAAATCCCATGAAGTAGGTAAGACAGTTGCTATGAACATCTGTGTTAGTTACAGCAAAGGCCAACCTACTGTAACAAACAGACTAATGAGACAGTGCCTCAGAGCAAAGAAATGTATTTCTGGTTCACATAACAGTGTCGAGGTAAATAATGCAGGATGGTGCTACAGTTCTCTTCCACAGAGTCACTGAGAGATTCTGGTTCCTTCCATCGTGTAGCTCTGCCATTCCCTCAGGCATTTTTATGGTCAGAGCTGAGCGGTCAAAGATCCATCCCTCGCAGAAAGGGGACGATGGCACAAATGAAGCACATCCACTATTTTGAGACCTAGGCTCAGAGGGGCATACATACACCCCTTTCGCTCACATTCCACTGGAAAAAACACGGTCATGTGGCTACTTTGACTGCCAGGAGGCTGGGGAATGTAGGATAATGTGCCCACGAAGAAGGGGAGAATGGATTTTAGTGGGCGACTAACAATTTCCACAAACCCATTCTCATTTTACAGATAAAGAAATTGAAGCTCACAGACTAATACAGACAAAACTTCTGCTCCTGGGCTTCCCTGGTGGCACAGTGGTTGAGAGTCCGCCTGCCGATGCAGGGGACACGGGTTCGTGCCCCGGTCCGGGAAGATCCCACATGCCGCGGAGTGGCTGGGCCCGTGAGCCATGGCCACCGAGCCTGCGCGTCCGGAGCCTGTGCTCCGCAACGGGAGAGGCCACAACAGTAAGAGGCCCGCGAACCGCAAAACAAACAAACAAACAAAAAAAAAACAAAAATAACTTCTGCTCCTAATACAGAATTAAGTCATGAAGTAGTTTCACTTGAAAAATAGTATATAATTTCAAATGCTAGTTATACCCCCCAAAATGAGCGTGGTTAATGTATTAGTCAGGGTTCTCCAAAGAAACAGAACCAATAGGGTGTGTATATAAAGAGAAAGATTTATAGCAATTCAGATCACTGTAACAAGGAACTAGAAACTATAAAGAGGAACCAATCAAAATTAGACAACTCAATTGCCGAGATAAAACCAAGCTAAAGGCAATGAATAGCAGACTAAATAATGCAGAAGAATGAGTAAGTGATCTGGAAGATAGAATAATGGAAATCACCCAATTAGAACAGCAGACAGAAAGACAAATGAAAGCAACATAGAAGATCTATGGGCTAATATAAAGCGTGCTAACCTATGCATAATAGGGATTCCAGAAGGAGACAAAAGAGAAAGGGGGACCAAAAATATAAATATTTGGTAAAATTACGGCTGAAAACTTCCCAAACCTAAAAAAGGAAACAGATATCCAGGTACAAGAAGCCCAGAGGGTCCCAAACAAGATGAACCCAAACAGACCCACACTAAGACATATCAAAATTAAAATGGCAAGGATACCGAGGGGGTGGGATGAATTGGGAGATCAGGATTGATATATATGCACTACTACGTATAAAATAACTAATAAGAACCTACAGTACAGCACAGGGAACTCTACTCAATGTTCTGTGGTGACCTAAATGGAAAGGAAATCTAAAAAAGAGGGGATACATGTATACGTATGACTGATTCACTTTGCTGTACAACAGAAATTAACACAACACTATAAAGCAACTATACTCCAATAAAACTTAATTTAAAAAATTAAAATGGCAAAAGTTAAGGAGAAGATTCTAAAGGGAGCAAGAGAAAAAGTGTCAGTTACAAGGGAACCCCCATAAGGCTATCAGCTGACTTCGCTACAGAAACTTTGCAGGCCAGAAGGGAGTGGCAAGATATATTCAAAGTCCTGAAAAAGAGATTTATTTTAAGGAATTGGCTCACATGATTCGGAGGTCCACATGTGCAGGCTAGGCTGGCAGGCTGGAGACCCAGGGAAGAGCTGATGTTGCAGTTCAACTCCCAGGCTGTCACCTGGCAGAATTACTTCTTGCTCAGGGGAGGTCAGTCTCTGTGCCCTTAAGGCCCTCAGCTGAGTGGATGAGGCTTGCTCATATTATGAAAGGCAATCTACTTGACTCAGGGTCCACTGATTTAAATGTTAGTCTTATCCCCAAAACACCCTGACAGCAACATCCAGAATGTTTGACCAAATATCTGGGCATCATGGCCCAGCCAAATTGACACGTAAAATCCCTGTAGTTGTCTTTTTTCTAATAATACATGTTAAAGATCTGTCTATATCAGAACATAAAGAGTTTTTTGCGGGACTTCCCTGGTGGCACAGTGGTTAAGAATCCACCTGCCAGTGCAGGGGACACGGGTTCAATCCCTGGTCTGGGAAGATCCCATATGCTGCGGAGCAACTAAGCCCGTGCACCACAACTACTGAAGCCGGTGCACCTAGAGCCTGTGCTTCACGACAAGAGAAGCCACTGCAATGAGAAGCCCGCGCACTGCAATGAAGAGTAGCCCCTGCTCATCGCGACTAGAGGAAGCTGGCGTGCAGCAACAAAGACCAACGCAGCCAAAAATAAATTTTTTAAAAAAGAGATTTTTGCTTCTTATAGCTGCACAGTATTCCATGGCATGGATAGGTCATAATAGATTTTACCAGTCCCCTATTGGTGAACATGTAGGTCATTTCCTTTTTTTGCTGTTATAAGAAGTAAAATAGGGCTTCCCTTGTGGCGCACTGGTTGAGAGTCCGCCTGCCAATGCAGGGGACACGGGTTCGTGCCCCGGTCCGGGAAGATCCCACATGCCGTGGAGCGGCTAAGCCCGTGAGCCATGGCCGCTGAGCCTGCGCGTCCGGAGCCTGTGCTCCGCAACGGGAGAGGCCACAACAGTGGGAGGCCCGTGTACCACAAAAAAAAAAAAAAAAAAAAGAAGTACAATAACTAACATTGTATGGACATAATTTTGCATGCACCCAGGTATGTCTATAAGCTAATTTCTTTAAAATGAATTGCTCTGTTAAAAGAAACAGATGTGCATTTCAACTTTTGACAGTTACTGCCAAATTGGCCTCCATAGATGTCGTACCCATTCATATCCCACCAACAATATAAAGAGTACTTTGCCAACCCAAAGTTTTATCAAATATCTGGACATTTGTCTATCTGATATGTGAAAAACGGTATGTAAGTATAATTTAAATTTGTGTATCTCCTGGGCTTCCCTGGTGGCACAGTGGTTGAGAGTCCACCTGCCGATGCGGGGGACACGGGTTCGTGCCCCGGTCCGGGAAGATCCCACATGCCGCGGAGCGGCTGGGCCCGTGAGCCATAGCCGCTGGGCCTGCGCGTCCGGAGCCTGTGCTCCGCAACGGGAGAGGCCACAACAGTGAGAGGTCCGCATACCGCAAAACAAAACAAAACAAAACAAAGATACTGCAAGATGGACCCTCACGAAAAGACTTGCTTTGTGTGTCACTGTCCGTGGTGCTGACAGCATCCCTGTGGGCTGAGGCAGGGTGGCTTTTCCTCCTCCTGGGGCACTAAAGTGTCTTATACAAACCCTCCTGGGGAATTCTGGACAGGAGAGAAAGGAGGCAGTCAAGGGAAACGAGAAGTAAAAAGGACAAGGGCTACTTAGGCAGAATGTTTGTGAGGTTGGATGGAGAAGGAAGACGGATTGGTATATGACTGGGTATTGTGTACAAATCATCATAGATACTAAAAGATAATTCTGCCCCCTTTGACACAGTGGTGGGTCGGGGGACATATGCACATTGCCTTATGCATTCCATTATTGTATGTATATATCCCCTGAGGGCTTGAAGAAAAAGTAAGGTTATAGAAAGAGCTTAGAGAAAGTTATCATGTGGAATTTGAGTGGACAATTTTAGAAATAAAATGGACTGCCATCTTCCTGAGCTGATTTGACTATAATCCTGCTAAGACTGGGAATAGACTGGATAACCTCCCGAGAACTTCGCGATATTTGAAGTCACAACTTCAGTGAAAACATTCATCCTATTCTTGCTCTTTACCTGTTTGAGCTTCAGGACAACCTGGATTTAAACTAAAGTAATATCACAATCTATACTGATTATTTTTGTCTTATCTAAAGACATTTGCTTTCAAGTGTTTTTGTTTTTTTTAATTTATTTTTGGCTGCGTTGGGTGTTTGTTGCTGCGTTTGGGCTTTCTCTAGTTGCGGCGAGCGGGGGCAAGTCTGTGTTGCAGTGTGCGGGCTTCTCATTGCGGTGGCTTCTCTTGTCGCGGAGCACCGGCTCTAGGCAGGCGGGTTTCAGTAGTTGTAGCACGCAGGCTCAGTAGTTGTGGCTTGCAGGCTCTAGAGCACAGGCTCAGTAGTTGTGATGCATGGTCTTAGTTGCTTTGCAGCATGTGGGATCTTCTCAGACTAGGGCTCAAACCCTTGTCCCCTGCATTGGCAGGCGGATTCTTAACCACTGAGCCACCAGGGAAGCCCCAAGTGTTGTTTTAATACACACGAGAAGTTAATAACTCTCTCAACCTGTCAGTTCTTTCCCTAGCAGTATAAAAGTATAGTACAGAACATGAATTCAATAAATCCCATTCATTCCTCATTGGTGCGCTGAAATTGAACAATCTTCAATTCACATGATTAAGTATAAAAAATATTTATGTTCTGGTGCAAAAAGAAAAAGAAACTCTTGGATTTATATTAAGTGTAAAAATATAATTTTTTACATTTCTAGCCTTGGTTTTGTTTTCAATTTTTAAATGCTAAATTTTCCAGTTGGAGGAAATATGTAATTTGGGGGATTAGGCCAGAGATTCCATAAATGTTAAAATCTATTTCCCAATATTTTAATGGCCTCACTGGCGATGCAGTTGGCTTTGTGCTTGGCTGTGGTTATAATCACTGCCGCTACAGAGGCACAGGTTTCGAACTATCTGGGCTCGGGGAGGTCTTGTGCATGAGCAGTCAAAGCAACATCCAGACAGAGTCTCCAGAGGCCCTTACTGGTATATCTGTCCCCACACAGGGTGAGATTTCCCCATAGACCACCAGAAAAATAAGCTATTCTCCCCAAGGGTTATCTGATTCTGCCTGTGGGCAGTGACTCTTATAAACCTTCTCATATTCCAAGCTTAGAGACCGCCCTCAAGTTCTACATCAAATTTCTCTATTCCAGGGCTGTGACTCAGCTCCAATCTAAAATCCATTTGAGAAAAGAAAACATTTAAGGGAAAGGGTATCATCCTTTCTTCTGGATCATCTGTTTCAACATTTTCTTTTCCTCGCACACAGCTAACACAATGATCATCTTTTATCACACTGTTGGTGATTCTCTGCCAAAGTGTGGATGGGAAAGGCAGAGCACACGTCCTTTTCTGGTCCACCCAAAAATGCTTATCAAAATGGAGGGTGGGGAGGGTGACAAAATCTATAGGAAATCAGTTTACTCTTATAAATAAATTCAACAACCTGGCTGTATTTTATGACCAAATCTAATAAGTACCTGTTAACTCTTTTGAGTTTTCTTTGTATACAATCACATCAACTGAGAATTATTCAAATCTGACTTTTTTTTGAGGTTCCATATTGTGTAGTGCATGCACCCTGTTATGATTATCGTCACAAACAACAACAAATATATACTGAGCGTTTACCAGGTAAAAGACATGGAACGGGGTGATATGGGGATCTAAGGGATGAATGAGACAGAGCCTTTGCCCTCTCAAAAGGATAATAATTGGGATATGGTTTGTCTATGTGAAAAATAGAACCAATAAACAAAATGCAACAAGGTCATAATTACCTTTGCAGACTCAAACTTCATTTAAAAGAATTGCTTTTCTTTCACGCCTACTATGTTGGCAGGCTGCATACCCTAGATGGGCTGCTTGGTCACAATTCTCCGCTCTTCTCTTTTTTCTCCCCTTGTTTTGGACAAATGTCCATTGCACAGTCTATGGTCTGAGTCATGAACATAATGATATTAGAAGTAAATGGAAAAGGAAAAGCAGAGTAGGAGAATATTGTAGGAGAACAGCTATCACTCACTCTGCTATTCTCTCCATCTGGCAGGGCTTCCTGGCTCCCCCATAAAGTGCAGATCACCATGGCCACAAAAGACTCTGAAACCTTTCCCAGAAACCAATTGCCAGAATGGGAATTCTGAAGGAACATAACCCAAGTGAATAACACATTATTTTCTCCTCTAAGAGCAAAAGGTTATAAAAAGTAATAAAAAAAAATACGATCATGAAATCTGGATGAAGGAGACAGTTTTAGCCTGACTTTCAATCGTTTATAGACAATTTTGAAGTAGCTTAAATTTAGCTAACCCATAGGATGGATGACTCTTAAAGTTTTTTAAGTGGTTTACAAAATAGGATATATAACAAAATCTGTTTTTGTAAAAAAGAAATAAAGGTATATTTATGAATAGGAAAGACTATCACTTCTAATTTTTCCTAAGCACTGTGATGTTAGTTCATTTTATTTTCATCTCGGGTATAGGAATAGGGGACAGGGATGGGGAAGGAAGAGAACAGACTATTTTGATAACAAAGCCCACAGAACTACTGAACTTTTAAAAATATGTACATTTCGGGGCTTCCCTGGTGGCGCAGTGGTTGAGAGTCTGCCTGCCGATGCAGGGGACACGGGTTCGTGCCCCGGTCCGGGAAGATCCCACATGCCACAGAGCAGCTGGGCCCGTGAGCCATGGCCGCTGAGTCTGCACGTCTGGAGCCTGTGCTCCGCAACGGGAGAGGCCACAACAGTGAGAGGCCCGCGTACCACAAAAAAAAAAAAAAAAAAAAAATATATATATATATATACATTTATTTTTGTCAAGAATAAAAAATTATGTTTAATTTTTTCAATTAAAAAATTTAATGTAGCCTTAGAAGCAAAAAAGTGCTGCTATCGAGTAAGCAGTCGGTAAATGTTCGCTAATATTATTATGTAGTGAGAATAATCTTCAGAAAGAAAATCAGGATTACATTGCTTCTGAAGCTTTTGTGAAATCAAGCCTTCACCTAACCAAGTTGTTGACAAAAGGATAACGTCAGCATGGGAGCTACAAAAGCAGAGCTCACAGAGCAGGAATTAGGTGGCCAGTAGTTTTTTGGGTTTTTTTGTTTTTTGTTTTTTTAGGTAAGAAGTCGATTTATTTAGAGAGATACACATTCCCTAGACAGATTGTGGTTCGTCTCAAAAGGCGAGAACAGCCTTGGGAGAAACTCCACAGACAGAGTGTGGGCCATCTCAGAAGGCGAGAGGCCTGGATGGCCAATATTAAAACCATACTGTGCCGAGGCCAGAGATCCTGAAGAGAGAAAGAGGCTGGGATGCTACTTGCTAGCAGCTTGTGCCGTTTGAGAAGCACAGAAAGTTCACTGAGCACCACTAGGGCCACCTCCCTGCCTTTTGATTCCTTGATCCTCTGCTCACCCTATGACAATTCTGATGAATCAATCACCCTCTGGTTAGCGTAAGTACAACTGGTGCAGCGATATTTCCGTTATCATGAAGTAACTGGTTTGCACAGTAACCTTGGGTGAGTGTGTTTGATGCCCCCCTGAGCTGATGAGCAAAATGTGTGGTGAAGGAAGTAAGCCTGGGACATAGGGGCCCAAGAACATACCATTCCCCCTGTGAGTCTCCACAGGAGCAGCCAGACAGCCCCTCTACAGATCACGGCTTTCTTATCTATAGCGCCAACCACAATATTCCCATCTGAAAACCAAGTGTGCATATCATCCAAAATATTTACTCTGGACCACAGTCAAACCTTTACTCATGCTGATTAATGCATACACTGTTTACGGTCATTGTTGGTCTTACTTATCTTCCCCCCTTCTCTGGGAACTGATTGTAGTCCCAAACCAGAGGTGGGCATGTGAGCTGGGCTGGGTGAAACACAGAGTACTCTACCCTTCTGTGGTCAGTGATCCTGCCAGTGATGGGAACCTGACTCAAGATAGACCCATCAGAGTCCTGCCCAGGATTGTATCCAGCTAGACTCCACTTGCAAGACAAAATATAAGACTGAGACATTCAGTCAAGTAGCCAGAAGACTGTAGCATTGGCCCAGGGAAGAACAGCTGACTGACCTTGGGCAAGTCACTTAAACTCTGTTGGAACAAAGTTCTTTCTCCTATGAAGTGAAAGCTCTGATTAAGACCATCTGGAAAGTTCTGACATTCGGAGATGAGAATTTCCTGTTATGTAGACAGTTGAACCAAGACAACCTTATCAAGCTAGGCTAATGGATTTACTCTAATGATTCCTTCTCATCCTACAACTGGGTTTTCCAGGAACCCAGATAATTGCACCTGGAATCCCAATACCAAAAGAAGCACAAAACTTGCTGAGCTGAGTTACTACAAAATACGAACTATAGTTCCCTGTGCTACATAGTAGGTCCTTGTTGCTTATCTATTTTATATATAGTAGTGTGTATATATTAATCCCAAACCCATCAAAAAATGCAGAAGATCTAGATATTTCTCCAAAGAAGACATACAGATGGCCAACAGGCACATGAAAATTTGCTCAACATCGCTATTAGAGAAATGCATATCAAACATACAATGAGGTATCACCTCACTCCCGTCAGAATGGCTGTCATCAAAAAGTCTACAAATAATAAATGCTAGTGAGAGTGTGGGAAAAAAGGAACCCTCCTACACTGTTGGTGGGAATGTAAATTGGTGCAGCCACTATGGAGAACGGTATGGAGGTTCTTTAAAAAACTAAAAATAGTGTTACCGTATGATGCAGCAATCCCACTCCTGGGCATATATGCAGAGAAAACTATAATTCGAAAAAATATGTGCACCACAATGTTCATTGCAGCAGTATTTATCATAGCCAAGACTTGGAAACAACCTAAATGTCCGTCGACAGATGAATGGATAAAGAAGATATGGTATATATATATATGCAATGGAAAATACTATAGTTTTGCAAAATATTACCATTGGGGAAACTGGACAAAGTCACAGGATCACTCTGTATTACTTCTTACAACTGCATATGAATCTACTTGATCTCACTAAAAATTTCAATTAAAAAAGTTTTGATAGGCATAGGGGATTAAGAGGTACAAAACCTACTATGTATAAAATAAGTTACAAGAATATATTGTACAGCACAGGGAATATAGCCAACATTTTATAATAACTTTAAATGGAATATAATCTATAAAAATATTGAATCACTGTTATATACCTGAAACTACTATAATGTTGAAAATCAATTATACTTCAATAAAAGTTTTTTTAAAGAAAAGTTTGGGGCTTCCCTGGTGGCGCAGTGGTTGAGAGTCCGCCTGCCGATGCAGGGGACACGGGCTCGTGCCCCGGTCCGGGAGGATCCCACATGCCGCGGAGCGGCTGGGCCCGTGAGCCATGGCCGCTGAGCCTGCGCGTCCGGAGCCTGTGCTCCGCAACGGGAGAGGCCACAGCGGTGAGAGGCCAGTGTACCTAAAAAAAAAAAAAGAAAGAAAAATTTTTTTTGTTGTTTGTTTGTTTTTGTTTTTTGTGGTACGCGGGCCTCTCACTGTTTTGGCCTCCCCCGTATGCGGAGCACAGGCTCCAGACGCGCAGGCTCCGCGGCAGGTGGGATCTTCCCGGACCGGGGCACGAACCCGCGTCCCCTGCATCGGCAGGCGGACTCTCAACCACTGCGCCACCAGGGAAGCCCGAAAAGTTTGTTTTTATACCACTGGAACAAAACAGGTGAAGCCTTATCCTGATAATCCAAAGAATGAATTCTTAACATGAGGCCTTACTTATCCAGTTCAGCTTTGTTCCCCATTTGTGCTGACCTTGAAACCACAAAGAGGCAAGGAAACTAATTGTCACAGTCAGTATCTTACATGTTTTAGTACTGGTCAGGAATATCTAGACCTCATTTTCATAAATACTAAAAATGATTCACAAATTAAAAAGCAACATTTTATGAGACACTACATGTTACTTTTCTAAATTAAGAAGGAGAATGGTGTATAGTAAGATTTTAAACAGCCCTGCAAGAAACCTCATTCACAAAGGATCCACCAAAACTGTCCTTCAGAAGGACATCCTGGGAACATTTAAGTTAGATTCATCCCAAATACATGAAATTAGGAAGACAAAAAGGAAAAAAAAAGGCACAAGCACAAAGGAAATTAAAAATATTTGTAGGTGGATACTTCATTTAACATTATTAATATATATAAAACCTGAAGGCAACTAAGAATTTTCTAGGAATATATGAATTAATAAATTTTATTCCAGTGAATAATGGTGGAATGAATGGAGAATCCTGACAAAGCATTTTAGAAAGCTCCAGGTCCATATGATTTCACATGTGAATTCCTTGAAATCAACAAGAAAATCATTTCTATCTATGCTATTTGAACATTCCAGAGCATAGTAAAAGAATGCATGCTTTCCAAATATTTTTAACAGCCAGCATTAATACTGAAAACAAAGATAGGGAAAAATCACACACAAAAAAATCACAAATCAATCACAAAAACACCCTAAGTATAAATATTGGTGCAAACATCTTATGTAAAACATTACCAAGCAGAATCCAGCATTAGATTAACAGAATAGTGTACCAGTCCAAGTAGAGTTCATTTTAAAAATGGTTCAACATAGGAATTCTATTAATGAAATTCATCATGTTGGTTTTTTTTTTTTTTTTTTTTTTAGCGGTACGCGGACCTCTCACTGCCGCGGCCTCTCCTGTTGCGGAGCACAGGCTCCGGACGCGCAGGCCCAGCGGCGGTGGCTCACGGGCCCAGCCGCTCCGCGGCATGTGGGACCCTCCCGGACCCGGGAACGAACCCACGTCCCCTGCATCAGCAGACGGACTCTCAACCACTGCGCCACCAGGGAAGCCCTACCTTTTTTCTTTCAGTCAGTCAAAACCTGATTTTTTTCCAACCAAATAACCATAACTGAATCAAATAGAAATACATACTATTATAAAGATGTCAATTACCTCTAAATTAATCTATAATACAATACACACCAATACCATAACAGAAATGGAACCAAGCAGTCTTAAATTTCATCTTGTAAAGTGGTACTCAACTTTGGCTACACATTAGAATCATCTGGGGGGATTTTACAACTCTGTTCCCAGGATGAACCCCAAAGCAATTAAACCAGGACCTCTGGGAGTAGAACAAAGTGTTTATTGAGCCCCTTGAGTGATTATGATGTGCTGCCAAGATTGAGAATTACTTCTCTAGAAGAATAAATATGTAAGACTAGCAAGACGGAGCGGCTGGGCCCCTAAGTCATGGCCACTGAGCCTGTGCATCCGGAGCCTGTGCTCCGCAACGGGAGAGGCCACAACAGTGAGAGGCCCGCGTACCGCAACAACAACAAAAAAAAAGACTAGCGAGAAGTTTCTGGGGAAGAAAAGAAAAACGAGCAGGCTTGTCCTATCAGCAATTGAAATATATTATAAAGCTATAGTAATTAAAACAGTATATTATGAGCACAAGAACTGACAGACAAATCAATAGAACAAAATACATACTCCAAAAAAGAGTCGTCTGTACAATTTAAAATATAATAGAGATGGCATTTAAAATCAGTGGGGAAAAGAGGGACTACTCTGTGAATAATGTTGGGACAACTAGCTAACCATTTGAAAAAAACGAAGCCATTAAAATAAATTCTAGATTAACTGAATGTGAAAATTAAAACTATATGTTGCTTTTGCCTATGCAGTATATATTCATCCTTATCTTGGTGAAAGAACCCCAGTTTTCCTTGGGAAACCACTCATCAGCAATATTTAATCCATTTGATTGAAGGTTGAAGTAAAAAGATGAAAAGATATTAACTCTCTCTCTCTTAAACTAAAGAATATAATAAGAGCAATGAGATATCACTTATTGACCATGATATTGGCAAAATAAAATTTTTTATTGGTAACATCTGGTCTTGTTCAGTGAGTGGGGATTAGAAACTCTCAGAGTATAAATGGCAGTAAACACTGTAAATATATATACCTTTAATTCAGTACTTCAACTTTTGGTAGTATAATACAAGCTCACAGTCAATCACAACCACAGAGATGTACCTACAAAGATTTTATTGATATAGCTTTGTTTCCACAGTGAAAAACTAAATGTCTTTCAAGAGGATAATATACCTATACATGTGTTGACATTAAATATTTCCATGACTCTTCACACTCATTAGAATTACTATTATTGAAACACACACACACACAAAACACACACAGAAAATAAGGGTTGGCAAGGATGTGGAGAAATTGGAACCTTTGTGTACTGTTGGAATGTAAAATGATGCAGCCACTATGGAAAACAGTATGGTGATTCCTCAAAACCTTAAACATAGAATTACCATATGATCCAGCATTTCCACTTCCACTTTGTGTGTATACCCAAAATATTTGAAAGCAGGAACTCCAACAGATATTTGTACGCCATGTTCACAACAGCATTATTTACTGTGGTCAAAAGTAGGAGCAACTCAAGTGTCCATCGATAAATACATAGATAAGCAAAATGTGGTCCATACGTCCAATGTAACATCAGTCTTTAAAAGGAAGGATATTTTGATACATGTACAACATGGATGAACTTTGAGGACATCATGCTAAATGAAATGAGTCAGCAAAGGACAAATATTGTATGATTCTACTTATATAAATTTGACTAGAATAGTCAAATTCATAGAGACAGAAAATAGAATGGTGGTTGCCAGGGGCTGGAAGGGGGAGGAGTAGGGAGTTATTGTTCAATGGATAGAGTTTCAGATTTGCAAGATGAAAAAGTTCTAGAGATGGGAACTTCCCTGGTGGTCCAATGGTTAAGACTCCACACTCCCAATGCCAGGGGCCGGGGGTCAATCCCTGGTCAGGGAACTAGATCCTGCATGCCGCAACTAAAGATCCTGCACGCAGCAATGAAGATCCTGCATGCCACAACTAAGACCTGGCACAGCCAAACAAATAAATATATATTTTTAAAGTTCTAGAGATGGATGATGGTGATGGCTGCAGAACAATGTGAAATGTACTTAATACCACAGAACCGTGCACATAAAAATGCTTAAGATGGCAAGTTTTATGTTATGCATGTTTCACCACAATAAAACATTTTTCTATAAAAAAATAAGTTTTTGTTTATTTATTTTGATTTCCTCAAGATTTGTCTTTATTATTGGTGTCTGGGAAATTTGCTTTTATGATGAGTCCTTCATGAATGATGCTGACAGGCTTCCCTGCTGGCACAGTGGATAAGAATCTGCCTGCCAACACAGGGGTCATGGGTTCGAGCCCTGGTCCAGAAAGATCCCACATGCCGCAGAGCAACTAAGCCCATGCACCACAACTACTGAGCCTGTGCTCTAGAGCCCGTGAGCCACAACTACTGAGCCCACACACCACAACTACTGAAGCCCACGCACCTAGAGCCCATACTCTGCGACAAAGATAAGCCACCGCAATGAGAAGGCCACGCGCCACAACAAAGAGTAGCCCCCACTCACCGCACATAGAGAAAGCCCGCGTGCAGCAACGAAGATCCAACGCAGCCAAAAATAAAATAAAAATAAATTTTAAAAAAAAAGAATGACTCTGAAACACAAATATTGAGTTATACAGCAGCTTCCTAGATGTCATTCTTCATGATCACTTTTATAGTTTGTGATCATCAATAATTTTTATTTGTAGTCATTGTTCACAAAGTAGGAAAAGTCTTTTTAAAGAGCGAGACAGACAGACAGAGAGCAGAACCCTTAAAAACATCAAAGAGAATCCTTATACAGGGTCAATCACAAATGCAATTATGGAAAATTAGGTGGTGACATCATATCTTAAGTTACAAGTCACTTCTTTGTGGGATAATTTTCCATGTTGGACTTTTGCTTCACATTTCTCAGCAGCTCTATTTCACTCCCAGAAGCTAACTGCTCATGAAGATTCTAGTGGCCCAGTCATGCATGCCAGGGACCCAAAATCTGGAAGGATTCACTTGGCTAGCCAAGAACCCTGAACTAGAGGCGATCTGGTTTCTTTCTCAGGGCTGGAACAAAACAGTGAAAATATTTCCACTCAAAATAGAAACTGCAATCTAAAAGTAGCCCTGTTGCTTTTCTTTTAAAATAAGAACACAAGGGCTTCCCTGGTGGGGCAGTGGTTGAGAGTCCGCCTGCCGATGCAGGGGACACAGGTTCGTGCCCTGGCCCAGGAAGATCCCACATGCCACGGAGCAGCTGGGCCCGTGAGCCATGGCCACTGAGCCTGCACGTCTGGAGCCTGTGCTCCGCAATGGGAGAGGCCACAACAGTGAGAGGCCCGCGTACCGCAAAAAAAAAAAAGAACACAAGCAGAAATAAGGAGTGGGACTTTCATTTGCCTTACACTGTGGTTCAAGAAAGGAACTGCAGCATATATAAAACAAAATCTTAACTGCATTTAAAAACTGTATCTAGTGCAGCTGCTTAGTATAGAACATGATCAGGAGTGAAGAGAAATAATGCCAACCTCTTGTCAGAAAATCAGAACACTAAGCCATCTGCATGTATCTGGACAAAACTATAATTTGAAAAGATAATGCACCCTTCTGTTCATAGCAGCACTATTTATAATAGCCAAGACATGGAAGCAACATAAATGTCCATCAACAGAAGAATGGATAAAGAAGATGTGGTACATGTATACAATGGAATATTATTCAGCCATAAAAAGAGAAAAAAATAATGCCATTTGCAGTGACATGGATGGACCTAGAGATTGTCATACTGAGCGAAGTCAGACAGAAAGGGAAAGACCAATACCATATGATATCACTTATATGTGGAATATAAAATATGACACAAATGAACTTATGTATGAAACAGAAACAGACTCACAGACATAGAGAACAGGCTTGCAGTTGCCAAGGGGGAGAAAGGGTGGGGGAGGGGTGGCTTAGGAGTTTGGGACTAGCAGACGCAAACTATTATACATAGAAAGGATAAACAAGGTCCTACTGTACAGCACTAAGAACTATATTCAATATCTTGTAATAAAACATAATGGAAAAGAAAAAAACACTAAGCCATCTAAAGGCAGATAAATACCTTCCATTAATATCCATTTAACTATGTACTGAGGTTTCTAAACAAACAGTGTCACTGTGGAATGTAAATTGATACAGCCACTATGGAGAACAGTATGGAGGTTCCTTAAAAAACTAAAAATAGAATTACCATATGACCCAGCAATCTCATTACTGG
The DNA here is from genome assembly GCF_963455315.2 of Globicephala melas. NCBI lineage: Eukaryota > Metazoa > Chordata > Mammalia > Artiodactyla > Delphinidae > Globicephala > Globicephala melas. The sequence goes on from NC_083327.1 coordinate 37,284,366, forward strand.
CCATATACCCAGATAAAACCATAATTCAAAACGACACATGCACCCAATGTTCATTGCAGCACTATTTACAATAGCCAGGTCATGGAAGCAACCTAAATGCCCATCAACAGACAAATGGATAAAGAAGATGTGGTACATATATACAATGGAATATTACTCCACCATAAAAAGGAACGAAATTGGGTCATTCGTAGAGACGTGGATGGATCTAGAGACTGTCATACAGAGTGAAGTAAGTTAGAAAGAGAAAAATATCATATGTTAATGCATATATGTGGAACCTAGAAAAATGGTACACATGAACCGGTTTGCAGGGCAGAAATAGAGACATGGATGTAGAGAACATACGTATGGACACCAAAGGGGAAAGCGGCAGGTGGTGGTGGTGTGATGAATTGGGAGATTGGGATTGACATGTATACACTAATATGTATAAAATGGATAACTAATAAGAACTGCTGTATAAAAATTAAGTAAAATAAAATATAAAATTTTTTTTTAAAAAGTGCCACTGTGCACACCTTACATAATCTGATCCAAGGAACTAGCTGACTTTGATGAAGTTCCCTGTTTGCAACCAAACTGAGGAAAATTGTTCAAAAGGAACCAAAAGAACAGGAAAATTCTTGGGAGTCAAACCATTTATGACTGTCTGCCCTCTGACCAGTTGTGCTTCTGTTCCAATATAAAGTCACTCTTCTTAGGGACTTCACACCATCTGTTTCTGAGGTTTATTTAGACCAGGCTTAGTGATTTTATGCCAAAGGTGCATAAAAGTGTTGTTGTTTAACTCTGATATTTGGTGAGATATTTCTTGAATAAATGAAAGAGGTATGACACCTTCATATTTCTGACATTCTAAAATTATTTTCAAATACGACACAGAAATACTACATCACAAAAATACTATCAAAATCTGCCTACTCTCATTCTTGCAGGGGATTACAAATTGTTCATTCTAGTCATCCCAGCGTCTATGAGCATGCATTTAGAACTGAAGTGGCACAGTGACTCTAATAAATGCCAGTCTTTGCTGAGAAACCTCAGAAATCCATCCAACAGCAATCTGGGGGCTCAGCCGAGGCGATGCCCATAAATCAGTTGACGAAAATAATCAGTTCTTGCTGAAAATGAGAAGACTCCCATGATCCACCAATGCCAGGACTAGGTATAAACCTTGAAAAGTACATGTACAACAAGAGGTGACAGAATGTTCATGCAACACTGTCTGTAGTAGCATAATTCGGAAAAACCTAAAAGCTCATCAGCAGGAAATTAGATGCATAAATTGTGATATAATTGTGTAACAGAATAACAGAATTTTAAATTATAGAAGTTAAAATTAATAATTACTATGTAGGGCTTCCCTGGTGGCGCAGTGGTTGGGAGTCCGCCTGCCGATGCAGGGGACGTGGGTTCATGCCCCGGTCTGGGAAGATCCCACATGCCGCGGAGCGGCTGGGCCCTTGAGCCATGGCCTCTGAGCCTGCACGTCTGGAGTCTGTGCTCCGCGACGCGAGAGGCCACGACAGTGAGAGGCCCATGTACCGCAAAAAAAAAAAAAAAAAAAAAAAAAAAAAATTAAAACATCGACCTGAAGTAAATATGACAAAATGCTAACATTTATTCTAATTATGAAAACCCAGGTGATTATAACTCCCCATGTACTTTTCTGTATTCACTTTCCCCTACCACACCAAAGGTAAATCTAGTATTTAAGGGTCTTTTTCGGTTTTTTTTTACTTTTGATTGTTGTTTCCTTCTCTATGGGAAAAAACAAATTCCCTTATTAAAAATACCTTTGCACAAAACTAATCACCTAAGGATCCAACTTAAAATCATTGACAATTTCTCTTGATAATTTGAAATGGGTTTTGTTTGTTTTTTAGGAGAGTTACTTTAAGAAGTCAAGGTATAAATTGATGCTATAATTATTTGTGAAGATCTTTCTGGATAATAATAGATCAATAATAATAATATGAGAAGAAATTAATAATAATAAATATGCTAAAACTCCTCCATGATAAAGTGAAACCCTGCTTCTCAGATCCGTGTTCTATATGAGGAGCCAGTGAGTTTTAGGGCAAGCTATTCCACTGTAGGCTGTGGTTTTGTATATATCATATTGCGGCGAAATCTGCCAGGAGTTCCATGAGGTACTTTGTCACACTCCCAGTCTAGCTCTGGGCAGGAACCAGCCACGGACCACATTAAGTCACGTTGGCTCAGTACAGGCTCAGTGACTCATTGCAAGCCTGTCCCCAGTCATGGCCTCCGTTCAGGACCATTGGAGACATGTTACAGACCAAGAGAGGGACCAGATATGATATTGTGAGAGGGTAAACTAGGATGTCTTGGAGGGTACCCTACCTTTTATCTTTAACTTTGATCTTTGGGGTGAGCCAAATGCACATGTAACAGACGGGGCCCTGAAAACAGACGGTACACCAAAAGGGTTTAACTGAAGCAAACTGAATGAAGGAGTTACTTGCAAAAATAACTTGGGTCCCGGGATTAAGGGACCAACGAAGGAAGGTGAGGCACACAGTCCAGCACCAGTGAGAACCCTGACCTCCCTCAGGCTCCACAGTGTTACTGGAGTAAGAGAGAACTGCCCTGCAGAAGAGGGGCCCACCCTCGGGACAGTGCACACAGAGGGAGGCGGCTGCTGACCAGACAGAAGCCCAGTTGCTGAGGAAGTAAATACCTCAACCCCCTACTCCCGCCCTCCCATCTTCTGCCAGTACCTCCCATTAACTGACCAACCAATAGCCAGAGGTCAAGGGCATCCGGGGATGCTGTCCACACATGGTAACAAGGCAGGACACAGAGTGGGGCAGAGAATGAATCTTGGGGCCAAACAGAAAATTAACCATCACATTTTTCCCTCAGAGAAAACAGAAAGAGAATAATGCTATGGCATAGTTTGATTGCCAGAAAGTACAAGTTGCAGAGAATATAGGTGAAGACCAAATCCTCTAAAACCTCAAACTCCATGTTTTGCAGATGCTGACAGATGTTAACCTATAGAACAGTTCATGTCCAGGAATACCTGGTTACTTAAGAAAACATTTGAAATAATCTTTGGAAATATACTATAAGTTAAATTATATAATGTTAGCCTTCTGTTGATCATGATTCTATTGATTATTTTATATGTTAGATATATATATAGATGATAGCTAGAGATATACACATAGAACATATATATAAATATATAGAATGTATTCTATATAGAGAATATATAGGATTATATGTTTTCTATGTGTATATATAGACCATTATATGTCTGTATATAGATATATATAGATATTTCTATAGATCAAAATATTAATGGCTAGAGATGAGTGATTGGTAACTTCTGCTTCACAAAATTTCCAAGCTAAAATTACTGCATGCTGGTAGGAATGAAAATTGATATGACCTTTCTGGCAGATAGTGGGGCAATATACTATCAAAAGCCTTAAAAATGTGCACACTAACATTTTTTAAAATTCATAATGGCCAATGTAAATGCTCTTATAGGCTGTTAAGAAAAGTATAAATTGGTACAGTTTCTTTGGATGTCAGTTTGGCAGTACCTACTAAAATTTTCCATGCATATACACTTTGACCTAGTAACTACACTCTTAGGGAATTGAATGTGTGTACAAAATACACGAATAAGAAGAATGCTTAACCTGAAACCATAAAACTCCTAGAAAAGAACATAGGCAGTAAGCTCCTTGACATTGGTCTTGATGATTTTTCGGATTTGGCACCAAATGCAAAGGCAACTTAAGCAAAAATAAACAAGTGGGACTACGTCAAACTAAAAAACTTTTGCACAGCAAATGAAATTAGCAACAAAATGAAAAGGTAACCTAACGAATGGGAGAAAACATTTGCAAATCATATATCCAATGAGGAGGTCATATCCAAAATATATAAAGAACTCATACAACTTAATAACAACAAAAAAATAAACAATCCAATTAAAATATGGGCAGAGGATCTGAATAGTCAGTTTTCTAAAGAAGACATACAGATGGCCAACAGGTACATGGAAAGATGCTCAACATCATTAATCAGAGAAATGCAAATCATAACCACAATGAAATATCACCTTACATCTGTTAGAACGGCTATTACTAAAAAGACAAGAAATAACAAGTGCTGGAGAGGATGTGGAGAAAAGGGAACACTTGTACACTGTTGGTGAGAATGTAAATTGGTGTGGTCACCACTATGGAAAATAGTATGGAGGTTCCTCAAAAAATTAAAAATAGAGCCACCATATGATCCAGCAATTCCACTCTGGGTATTTATCAGAATAAAAAAAACCACTAACTCCAAAGGATATATGCACCCCAATGTTCAGCATTATTTACAATAGCCAAGATATGGAAACAACATAAATGTCTATCAACAGATGAATGAATAAAGAAAATGCGGTATATATACACAATGGAATATTCTTCAGCCATAGAAAATAATGAAATCTTGCCATTTGCGACAATATGGATGGACCTCGAGGGTATTATGCCAGGTGAAATAAGTCAGACAGCGAAAGGCAAATACCATATGATCTCCCTTTTATGTGGAATTAAAAAAAAAAAAAGCAAGCTCATAGATACAGAGATGAGATTGGTGGTTGCCAGAGGCTGGGGGTGGGAGTGGGGGAGGTTAGGCAAAATGGGTGAATGAAAGCAAAAAGTACCAACTTCCAGTTCTAAAATAAATAAGTCCTGGGGATGTGAGACACAGCACAGTGACTCTAGTTAATAATACCGTACTGCAGTTTCAAAGTTGCTAAGAAAGTAGATGTTAAAAGTTCTCATACAAGAAAGCAAAATTCTGTTAACTAGATCTGGTGGCAGATGTTAACTAGACTTATTTGGGTGATCATTTCACATTACAAATATCGAATCGTTATGTTGTACACCTGAAACCAACATGATGTTGTACATTAGGTATACCTCAATTTAGAGAAGAATGCTTACTGTTTCATTGTTTGTAATAGCACTAAATATATGTGTGTATGTGTATATACACATATATAAACACATCTGAAACTATTTAAGTATACATCAGTAAGAGAAACTATTTAAGTATACATCAGTAAGAGAACAGTTGAAACAGTAATCTTCTTCAAGGGTCTCCCATTTCACCAGCCATTCACTTGTATACCCTGGAAACTTAGGAGACAACCTGTACCCCTCAGTGTCTAGAAGAGGATGTGGCTGGCACAATAAATATTTTTATGTCTCCTCCTTTACCCAGGATATCCAATCCATTATCAAGAGGTATTGATTTTATTTCCTAAATCTCTCTCGAATCCATCCACTTCTTCTCCACTGCTAGGAGTGGAGTCTATCTATTTATCTCTCACCTGGATTATACAATAGCCTCTTATTTTGGTGTCTCTGCACCTTCTCTGGCCACTTTCTAATCAATTCTCAGCTGCAACCAGGCATCTTTCCAAAATAAAGATCTAATCACTTTACCCCGCCCCCAACCTTCAATGACCTAAATAGGTTAGTTTGCTAGGGCTGCCATAAAATACCACGGGCTGCGTGGCTTCAATAATAGAAATTAATTTTCTCACAGTTCTTGAACCTAGAAGTCCAAAAGCAAGGTCGGTTGATTTCTTCCGAGGCCTCTCCCCTTGGCTGTAGGTGGCTACCTTCTCTCTGTCCTCACATGGCCTTTCCCCTGTGGATGTCTGTGTCCTAATCTCCTTACAAGAACACGAGTCATATTAAATTAGGGCCTACCCATGTGACTTCATTTTACCCAAATTACCTCTTTAAAGGCCCTGTCTCCAAATATAGCCACACTCTGAGGCAGTAGGGTTAGAATTTCAACATATGAATTTGGGGGGACACCATTCAGCCTCTAACACCATGGCTCTTAGGATGAAGCCAAAGCTGTGTCCACGGCCGTGCGGGAGGTTTTTGGTTCGCCCCTCCTGGTTCACTCTTTACTTGGCTTCACCCTGTCAGCAGTGTCCCTGGAGGCTGACCTATATGGACCCTGCTCTCTGGCTGCCAGGAGGGTACGGCAAATGGCAGGCACCAGTAGGAGATCTGGAGGGTGGCAGGAGGGTAAAGCTGAGGCGCCTTTCCCCCACCTTCCTCTCTGTCAGGTCACCTCAGGGTGACTGCGTCCCTCTACTGAAAAGCCACAGCTCCTGTGAGGCAGCCCTCTCCACACAGTGACCAGCTGGGGTCCAGGCAGTGCTCCTTCAAGCTTTGGTTCTTAAGGGTGCCCTGCTAACACCAGGGATAATGGTCACCCCTTCGGGCCTTTACTAAACCCTGTCCACACCTTTGAAAGTGGATATACTGTCCTCGAATTACCCAACTGGATGCGTCACCTGCTTCCTGCCATGCACCTACTATAACTTTGTAAAGTCCTTTACGGTCTGGCCCTTTCAGAACTCTGCACCCTCATCTTACACTCTCCTCCTTCTCTCTGCTGCAGCCATGCTAGCCTCCTTCAATTCTGCAGACAGGCCCACCGATTTGAAGTCTTAACAAGCATACATCCCTGTTGTCTTAAAACTATTTAGGGTTATATAAAAATGTATGTAACATTTCTGTCTTAGGTCAGGTTCCCAGGGAAGCAGATGCTGACAGGAGATCCGTGTGCGTGAGGTTTTGGGGGGATGCCCTGGGATTCAACACCTGTGAGGGGGGAGGGAAGCAGCAGTGGGCAGAAGCAACAGCTGGGCTGTGATGCATCCGGAACAAAGGCCTTACCCGGTCCCATGGGAGCCAGAGCTGGGCTGACCCTCCATAGCTGATTGGGATTGAAGCAAGGAGACTGGGCTCTGGCCTCCACATCCACAATCACTGGAAGTGAGCTGCCCAGGAGAAGGGGAATACCCTTAGGAGAGGGAACTTCCTTCAGCCAAGGGAGGTCCTGGGAAGGGAATCAGTTGTGAGCTGTCAGCAGTCAACACCCTCAGAAGTGGGGAAACGAGTTGCTGTGTCCTGAAAGGAGGATCTAGGTGGCAGCCACAACAGCCGTCAAGAAATCCTACTCCTGGGCATCCCTGGTGGTGCAGTGGTTGAGAGTCCGCCTGCCGATGCAGGGGACACGGGTTCGTGCCCCGGTCCGGGAAGATCCCACATGCCGCGGAGCGGCTGGGCCCGTGAGCCATGGCCGCTGAGCCTGCGCGTCCGGAGCCTGTGCTCCGCAATGGGAGAGGCCACAACAGTGAGAGGCCCGCGTACCGCAAAAAAAAAAAAAAAAAAAAAAAGAAATCCTACTCCTAACAATTCACTAAAGGGAAATAGAGCTTTCCAGCAACTGTGAAGCTAGCTGGGAAGATCCCAGCCAAGTGCGAACTTGGGATCTCCCTGTCCTCCCAGCCCTTCGACCCTCCCCCAAAGCCCCTCAGTGACATGGTTTGACTCCACCCACAAAAAAAGGAAATACAGATCTAAGCCAAGAGCTAGGTACAAAGGTGCTCATTAAAATATTACTTATAATCGGGAGAACACTGGATGCAATCTAAATAGCCAGTAGCAGGATTAAGTATAGTACACCTGAAGAATATAATATTATGGAGCTATTTTAAAAGCATGTTGCAGAAATGATTAATCATGTGATAATAATTAAATTAAAAGGTAGGTTATAAAACAACTTTGTTGAAATATATATATTTGTGTGTACAAGTATCTGTATAAACGCACTGGGGGAAAAAGACCGGAAGAATTTGTATCAAAATACAAATTGTAGTTATTTCTAGGTGGTAGGATTATAGGTGACTTGTACTTTCTTCTTTGTACCTTTTTCCCCCTACTTTTAGCAATGAACGTATATTGCTTACATAATCAGAAAGAAACAATAAATTTGGGGATTGAAAAAATTATTGTGCTTGTGATGGCAGAGAACACTAATTTCTGACTGGTTTTCCTTGGAATTTTTTGCTTAATTAACATTTGCATGTAAACCCCAAAAGGGAAACAGATCACCACAGCAGTGCTCTACTTGGGTAGGGGGGACGGGCCAAGGGGAAAGGGCTGTGAGGCACGGTCTGCTCAGTTCTCTCCTTCACCACCTGCCCCCAACCCTCACATGCCCTTGTTGGGTCCCTTCACATCCCGCTTGAAAACCATAGACTTCTGTGGCCAACAGCACAGATTTTTTGACACACCAATGTGGACACGCCATGGCTGCTCTCCAGCCCTGAGCACACTCCTTTATTTTCACAACATGATGTCAGCTTTACTGTATATACAAATGTAAAAACTTATGCCTTTGTTCTTAAACAGCAAATGGAAAAGCCATACTCCATGATCTTGTCAGAGAAGATGACGCCGAACAGTCAGAGAGGTGCTGATGGTGCAGTGGCTGAGAGCAAGGAGCCACAGAACACGGGTTCAAACACCGTCTATTATGGGGTGACTTTGGGCAAGCTACTGAACGTCTTTCTGTTTAGGTTTCCTCATCTGTAAAAAGATGGTGATGCTTGTAGCACTGACCATGTAGAAACATCAAGTATTAAATGAGCAAATATATGTAAAAGCATTTAGGGTAGCAACTGGTACATGCTGTTTGCCATTGTTTTCTGCTCAATCTATATCAAAAAGCTCAATTACAAAAGATAATATTCGTGGAGGATGTTGACCGTATATTCCTCTAAATATTCAGTTTTTTCCTATGAATATTCAATTACAGAGGTGCATATTTGGTTAACACTACTTTGGTGACTGATAAAATTACTTCTGCTGAATTATGCTTTGCTATATCATTTGTTTTGATGAAAATGATAAGAAATAGACATCCATAAGAAAGTTGCCTTTGCTGCCATTGCAGGGATGGTGCCAATGACATTGACCATATTCACCTGGAAGCCTCCCCAAGGACCCACACTAAAAGCTTTCCTCAGAACTCGGTACTTCTGGTTTACTCATGTGTTTTAAATGCAAGGCAATTTAGCTTCTGTTTCTAATCATGGCCCCTTCCTTCCATTGGCTACAGAAGCTACTCAGGACCCTATGACAAGCATTCTCCAATCCTATCCATGAATTCATGGCCTTCTTTTACTGTTATTTATCGTCTACCTCAAATTCTTCATCTATCTGTAACCTGGTGTATAATGCATGTTTCTATAAGCTGACTCAAAAATTTTTTTAATTGGAATAAGACAGAATAAATAAGTAAATAAGTAATAGTACTGGACTTCCCTGGTAATGCAGTGGTTAAGAATCCGCCTGCCAATGCAGGGGACAAGGGTTCAAGCCCTGGTCTGGGAAGATTCCACATGCCAAGGAGCAACTAAGCCTGTGCACCACAACTACTGAGCCTGCGTTCTAGAACCCGCGAACCACAACTACTGAGCCCGTGTGCCACAACTACTGAAGCCCACACACCTAGAGCCCGTGCTGTGCAACAAGAGAAGCCATCGCAATGAGAAGCCTGCACACCGCAAGGAAGAGTAGCCCCCTGTCGCCGCAACTAGAGAAAGCCCGTGCGCAGCAAATGAAGACCCAATACAGCCAAAAACAAAATGTATACATTTTTAAAAATAAGTAAATACAAAACCAAATGCATACTGATAAACAGTGTTAATGATGAAACTACAAAGGGAAACTCTTGTTTCCTCAATGCATTCACACTCAACTCTCAACAAGCATTGTGTCACTGGTCATATTTCACAAGCCCCGTCAAACAGTTCAAAGTTGTTGCAGCCTCATTTAAAATGAACAGCAACTACCAATTAGACTGTGCTAATCTATCATTAAGAGAACCCTTCTCCAAGTCTTCAGAAAATGCAGTAGGGTGCAAAATGACAACTGAATAACAGAACAGATGAATATGATGAATGCCCGGTATCTCCTCGAGTAATAACAATGAATTTGCATTAATTTTTGAAGGCTCAGCATAGAGTAGTGAGACAAAGTTTTCACAGATGGGAGGGCAAGCTCACAAAAGCTCACAGGAAAAAAAAATTGTGACTCACGGAATGTTTCAAGTTGGATGGAATCTTAATATAAATATTCTTAAACTGGAAAATATCTCCAAAAAGCCCAATCCTCTTAAAGCCCAGAGAGGTTTCCAGGGGCCACGGAGCAAGTTTTCAGAACAAGGACTGGCATCTATATCTGCTTATGATGCTGGCTCAGACGCTGGACCCAGAGGACTCTAGCATGAGTCCGTGTGTCCTTTTCGAGTTGGGTAGAAATCCAAACGATGAACTAGAGGAAAGTGACCTTACCTGTCTCCAAGCACAGCTCTACTGTAAGCACCTCTGATAGTCACAGTGGTTCGAAGCCAGGGACCAGAACCCCGTCTGACTCCCCAGACCCGGCCCGCCAAATGAGCTAAGAAAGCAGAGCTGCCTGAGCCCACCCTCAGGCCCGTGCTTCGCAATCTGGCTGCACTTTAGAATCATCTGGGGGGCTTTTTAAATCTACTGATGACTAAACTCCACCCAGGCCAATTAAATCAGAATCTTCTAGGTAGGCAAAGCTGACAGACATCACCTTTTTAAAAAGCTTCCCAAGTGATTCTAATATGCAGTCAGATTTGAGAACCATTGTTGGAGATAAGCAGGTTTGCCTGTATGATGAAAACCGAGCAGCCACAAGAGATTAGCCTGTTTAGAAATAGCCCTAACTACCTTCTTGTGCTTCCCCCCAAGACCTAATATAGTATCAAAAGTCTGCCCTCCCCTCCCCCACTTACTCTGCTACTAAGGTACTGCTGCTGGCTGTTTTACTCACTCAGTATTAACTTAGCACCTACTCTCAGGAATCCAGAAGTGAAATATGAAGCACAAAATGAAATGTGCTTCCTGCCTTCAAGGAGCACAGACAGGTCAATGCAGTGTCCACACATCCATAAAAAAGAATGCTGACAACAAGGTCCTACTGTCTAGCACAGGGAACTCTATTCAATATCCTGTGATAAACCATAATGGAAAAGAATATTTAAAAAGAATGTATGTGTATAACTGAGTCACTTTGCTGTACAGCAGAGATCGGCACAGCACTGTAAATCAACTATACTTCAATAAAAAAAATTTTTTAAATGAAATTAATGTAATGAAAAACAAAAAGAATGCTGGCCAATGTTTATCAAGTACTAGCAATGTACCACTCTTCTAAAACTTTGTGTATTAACTCATTTAATTCTCCCAACAGCCTTACGAGATAGGTACCATTATCCAGTGCCTTTACAGACTCCTGAGCCACAGAGAATTTATGTACATGCCTGTGCTCCTTTCACTAGTCAGAGCTGGGCGGGGAGTCAAACTGAGGCAGCCTGGCTCTAGCATCCATGCCTTTAACCGCTACACTGAGTTGCATGCATGGGTGCGTTCAAAGCCATGGAGGCATAAAAAGACATTGTGGATTCCGAGAATGGTGGGCAATCCAGTGTGGCTAAAAATGGGGCTGAAAAGTTGGGCTGGAACCGGACTATGAAAAGCCTTATGGTCTGTGAATGGGGGTTTCTCTTCTATCTTCTGTGGGCAAAGGGTAGCCAACCAAACTTTTAAAGTTAGGAGCAAAATGATCAGATCCACATTTCAAAGAATAGCCACTGGGTGGAAAGACTAAGGGCAGAGAGGCACAGCTTTGACAGAGGATGCAAGTCAGAGGAAGGCAGGCAGATGGGGAAGAGAGGCAGGATGCCTAGACATTTCTGACTCAGAAGTGACAGGATGCTGTGGCCGATTGGAGATGGGAAGAGAGAGGAAGGAGGCTCCTAGGTTTGTGATGAGACTTGGCAGGTAGGTGCTCTGAAGAGAGAAGCAGTGGGTCTGTGGAGGGAAGGTAATGAGTTCGGTTTTGGACATTGTTAGGTTTCTGCAAACCGTGGCATCCTCCAGTTGCTAAGAGGCATGACAGTTACACCACCTCAAACCCTTTGAGCTCACAGAAAGATTTCTTTGCAATATCATAAATATGAAAACTTCCTAACGTTTCTTAGAAATGCGTTTGGTTTTAAATTTACATGTAATTTGAAGAGAAACTGAGGAGCAAATCATGACGGTGATTGTATTGTTTCAAAAAATGCCATCCTACTAAAGTTAGAAAAAATACTCTCTTTATACTAAGGAAGGAATCAACAAATATTCACACTAACCCCAGATAAGGTCTATGAGAAACGGAAAACACATACTTTTCAGCTACCTAAATATTTGAGTTCTATTTTAAGGACAGTGGCATTGGGTATGTGTGTTTAGAATATGTTTAGTTCTAAACAGATTTTTCTCGTCTTAACGTTATGGCAAAGCAACTATCTGCTTTTCTCTAAATTGTCTGCTTTTGTCTATTAAGACTCAACTTAGCTAAAGAGACACCCATACAATGGCCACTCATTACTCAATTTAGCCATTAATTATATGACTAGTATTTCAGCGTGAATATTTAAAGTATAACCCCAAAATCGAATTTTGAGTATTTTTCTAATAAATTTAAAACAGCTCATATTTGTTTAAAGCCATTTCCAAAGAATAGTTGAAAAAGTAATTATATAATAGTTCCTCCTCCATGAGCATTGATGATTACTTTTTAAAAGATATACCCAAGTTTGGGGGACTTCCCTGGTGGTCCTGTGGCTAAGACTCCAGGCTCCCAATGCAGGGGGCCCGGGTTCAATCCACAGTCAGGGAACTAGATCCCGCATGCCGCAACTAAGAGTTCGCATGTCTCAACTAAAGATCCTGCACGCGGCAACAAAGATCCCGAGTGTCAAAACTAAGACCCGGCGCAGCCAAATAAATAAATAAAGTATTTTTTAAAAATAAAAAAATAAAAGATATATGCAAGTTTTTGGTTGCTTTTCTATAAATGTATATTAGACCAAGGGTTGGCGTCAATTGTCTGTTTTCAGATTTCAGAGCTAAGCCCTGCCATCCTCTGCAGGCAGCAACCCTTCCTTGAGAAACAGGCTTTGGCTTGTTATTGGGCTTAAGACTGAATGCTTGACCGCGGATTGCCATGCAACCTGAGCTGCCCATCATGACCTGGGTATGGTCTAACCACCAACCCATAAAGTTGGATGTGCACATCAGCACTCCATTGTCAAATGAAGGTGGCATGAATGACACTGGGCTTGAGCAGGCCCTAAAAATAAGTTATAGGAGGAAGTGGCCCAAATGCCCATGGGCCATATTCCTGCTACATTATCATCTCTTTCCCAGCCTGTACCTATGTCTTCACGGGGAGTTCCCTATGACCAGTTGACTGAGGAAGAGAAAACTTGGACCTGGTTTACAGAAGCTGCTGCACAATATGCAGGCCACACCCCAAAGTGGACAGCTACAGGTACACAACGCCATTCTGGGACATCCCTGAAGGACAGTGATAAAGGGAAACGCTCCTAGTGGGCAAAATTACAAGCAGTGGTCGGAAGGAGAAATGGCCAGAGATTAAGTCTATACCAGCTCATGGTCTGTGGCCAACAGTTTGGCTGAATGGACATAGATAGAACATGATTAGAAAATCGGTGACAAGGCAGGATGAGGAAGAGGTATGTGGAGAGACGTCTTTGAACAGGAAAAGAATGTGAAGATATTTTTGTCCCATGTGAATGTTCACTAAAAGGTAACCTCAGCAGAGGGGGATTCTAATAATCAAGTGGATAAGATGGCCTGTTCTGTGGATACCAGTCAGCTTCCTTCCCTGCCCATCCCTGTCATCATCCAATGGGCTCATGAACAAAGTGGCCACGGTGGCAGATATGGAGATTATGCATGGTCCCAGTAACATCGGCTTGTATTAAGGCTGTTCTGGCTACAGCCACTGCTGAGGGCTCAGTCTGCTGCATCAGGGACCAATACCGAGTTCCCTATACGGCTCCATTGCTTGAGTTCCCTATACGGCTCCATTGCTTGAGGTGATCGGCCAGATGGAATGTTGATTACATGGGACCACATCATCATAGAAGGGGCAGCATTTTATTCTTAAAGGAGTAAACACTTATTCTGAATATGGATTTGCCTTCCCTGCATGCGATGCTTCTACCAAAACTACCATCCGTGGATTTACAGAGCACCCTATCAACCACCATGGTGATTCGCACAACATTGCTTCTGATCAAGGAACTTCTTATTCCCAAATTCCAGCCTTTTGGCTAGAGCTAGGAGTCCAGGACTACACTGGAAGAGTCAAAGAACTCAGGACTACTAAAGGAGCAGATGGAAATGACAATCTCAGAAAACCAAAGTGACTTGTGGCCCTCCGTGCAGATATGAATACATTGCCAGTGACTACACAGACTGAGGGACCTAGCACGTGCTGTTCCCTCCACCAGGAATTCTGCAGATCCTCCATAACATAGCTCAAATGTCAAAGACCGTCCATAATCACTCAACCATAGCCCATGCTTCTTGCTACCCTGGCCCGTTTCCCTCACAGTACTTGCCAGTATACTGCCTATTTGTCATATGCATACTCTTTTCCTCAGCTACAGTAAAAGGCCTTGTCCAGCAAGTTCAGCATTCAATCGAATCTTCAGTAACCTGACACGTAGCTGGCATTCAATAGTTGCTGAGTAAGTAGGGATGCCCACTTGAAGGCCTAAAGATGTCAAATTTCAGATGGATTCTTTAGCCAAGACATGCTGCTCGCTGCCAACGCAAAATAGCTTAACTGTAATGTTCTGTTTACTAGGAAAATACTGAGGTATATACATCCCTAATGGTTTAAGTAGACTCACACAACCACGATAACCCACAAAGTATTCCTTGCATTGGAAAAACATTCAATGGATTGCTTTCAGCCATCTTTTTATTTACAGTTTGTGTTTAATGCAAATCAATTCCATAACAAGAGAAGTTACTATGAATCAAAGCATAAATACACAAACACAATATACAATCCAAAATAGATGTACAGCATTCAGGCATGAAACAAAAGAGAATGTTCATTCACACACACAGTAGCTTGAGATCTGTTGGATATGGTTGTTCCAGTGTAGATTTCTAAAGATGGAAAAAAAATGACTGGTTATCAAGACTACTGTGGCCGTATTAGATTTCGGAACATCTAAGCATCAGTGTGTGACCATGCGAACAAAAGACTTTAGGGAGTGTCTATTTTTAAAAAGGTTTCTGTGCATCAAGGCAGTTGTGAAAAGATTTACTTTCCAAAATCAAGCCCATTTTAGGCTTAGGACCAGGTTCTAACTATCTAAAAATATTGAATGATAACATAAAGTGTTCCAAATGTGGCTATTCTGATTCAGTTTAAAAAGAAGTATTTACAGAAAAGAGTACAAAAGTTTTTCTGAATTTAATGTAAGCAAACTTCCAGTCTTCCCTTGCCAAATATATTTGATTTATAGTTTAGCTCCTTCACATTGCCTTTTTAATTTCAAGATTTGTCAATCTTACCTTCAAAGCAGATCATTTTTTAAACTGTAAAAAGTATCCGACATATGCAGAAATAAAAAGCATTTTGAATTAGTTGAGATCAATGTAATTCTACTCTTTGTTATCTGTTTAGCTAAATGAATCTACTGCTCTTTTTGAATAAGAATAGTCGATAAATATATAAGCAAAATGTACTCATTATGCTTGGATTTGGGGTAGATTCCAATCCATCATTGCCCTGGTACATATCAATGACTATATAAAAATTCAAATGCAATGTCAAACCCAAACCCCAAGGGAAAGAAAGAGTTCAGTTCCCAAGAGAACAGCGATAGCCTAACATAAAATTTTCTCTAGAGTACATCAGCATTAAATTAGTACTGCTGAAACAACACATTGAGCATTTACAGTAACACCTGGAAGTTCCTTCTAATGTACATATAAATAGAATCACAGAAGCTTTGTTTTACCTCATTGTTTTATGGCCTTATAAATTTAATGAACAAATGAAAACTGAATCTCTGTTCCACATCCCATTCTTTATCTCTAGGTAAGATAAAATCTATTCTCACTTTCAAGGTAGAGTTTTATGTGTCCATACTTCTTAAGCCACATTTAAGGAAATCATCTCTTAACTAATTTTGGATGTTGTCTCTCTTCATCTTGTAGAGGAGACTCCAGCAGATTTAATATTGGCATTCGTCATCTAGTCAAACCCTTCACATGCTCTTCAAACCAATCAAATTTGGGATCCTCAACAGTTTCTGTCAATAAAATAAGGTGTGGAACCAGCAGATTCATTCAATGAAGACCTGTTCTTTTTTCCCTTGTCACACTGGATGTCTGGATGCCATCTGAATTGGGTTTAGAGGATGGGAAGTACAGATGTTTCTTGGCCTGAGTCTCTTAACAGTAGAGATGTAGAAGGGAGAGTGAGATCACCAAGAGACCGGCTGTTGACTGCAGAGTACCGGCACTTGCCTTGGTGGTGGCATTCGCTGGATTGGGGGCAGCTGAGGTATGCTGGGAGGAATTACTTGGAGGCGTTACAACAGTTGTTTGATTTGAATAAATCTAAAATATATAAGAAGTTACACTGATCAATTTCCAACATCACGGTTGTCTCCACATACACTTAATATGCAATTAAGATGATATATTCTCAGATTGCTCTGTTCCCATTATTCCCTTACACACATCATTTAATTCTGAATTTTTGCTTAGTCCCACCAAGATCTTTTAGTTTCAAAACCCACTACCTAGAGATACTTAATGACTGCAAGTAGCAACAACCACCAAAAACAAGCAAACAAAAATGTTCAATAACTACATAACTACCAAGAGTATGACTTTACCCTTAAAAAGTAATAAGTAACCAAGTTAACTAATCCAGTTTCTGATTATATTAACTGGCATTGCAAAAAAGGTTTCCTCTATTTTCCCAAGAAGGGGAGATTTTAAAGTTGCACAAATAATTTGGATTTTAAAATATGGTAATTTGAGACATGTTATGGGAATTGAGTCGTCTATCCTGGATTTGCTGGGTAACTTTCACATACCCATTTAATACAGCCTTGCGTTTAACTTAAGGGGCCCTGCGTATCTTATCTGCTCCCTTGAAATCTTGAAAATTATATATAACCCATCTCAAAAATGGCCACGATATTCATTTTAAGTTGAAAAGTATAATATAATGAACCCCTGCCTTAAGGCAAAATGATTTCACCCAAAGCATCGTGAAGTCGGAATGACTTCACAACAGATGAGAGGGTTTGGTGGTGTTTTCACCAGCTGCAGCCTTCCTGCCTGGTCACTAAGCTCACCACTGTGGCCAAGGACCAAGGTCCCCCCCAGTGTCCCAGCGCCTGAGTGGCATTATTCACCACACTATTTTTCAAGTCACTAAATGCACAGTCCAGCGGGGCACGTGGTAATCTCTCCTTTGTCACGGAACAAAGGCAGTTGGGGGATTTCAGCTCTCACTGCAAGAGAGGGTTTACAACGGCTTCTGATTACAGGCGGGACCAGGACGTGGCACCAAGCAGGTCTGGCCACATGTACGTCTGGCTGCCTTATCAATCCAAAGATAAAACCATTCTGTCTTTTGTTGTAAACCCATAAGGTAAACCCAGCTCCTTTTGTTATAAAACCCATAAGGACATTAAGCAAGCATTGACTAAAACATTGGTAAATCCTATCTAAAATAGACTAATTTTTAAAATCTCGATAAAGTCAAATGTATTTATTGTAAACCTACCCAATAGCTTGTGCTTCCAGGAAAAAGCACTTCCACTAAAAGGAAAGCATTAATATGGTACATAATTTAAAACAGGGCTCGCTGTTTGGGGGCAAGACCTGTTTTGGGATCCCTGAAGGCAATCTGTTCTTATTCAACAAAGCTTTGGTGCATCAGGTGACTTTTTTACTAGAGCCCAGGGCAGCAATAGGAGAATCAAAGGGTCCTCCACTACAACGAAAAAAGCTGTTAATATATTAAACTGACATGAAACAAAATTTTCCCTACCAAACTACCAAAGATTTATTTGCATAACTGTTAATAAAACCCCTCAAATTTGGAGGTGGGGTGGAGGATCTGGTTGGAAAGGTGATGGAGTGGGCGGGGGAGAGCAGCGTTTCTGGTGGCCGTGCCCCTCCCCCACCGAGGAATGGTGAAAGGCTCGCGAGCGCAGCCGACCCGCAAGACAACAATAGGGTACAGTTACGCAGCCCGCGGAGCGGAAGACGAGGAGCGCTCCGCTCTCAGGCTGCGCTCCCAGGTGAGCCCGGCGGCTGGGTGTCTGGGGACCTGGCGCACCCAACTTTTCGGACGAAATGCTCAGCAGACACTCAGAAAGCCCCAATGGAAGGCGATGGCGAGCCACCCGCTCGGGCACCTCTACCTACCCTCCAAGCCCAAGCTGCTGGAGACAAGTGCCCCTTCTCTCTCTCCCAGCGCCCCCCCACCACTTGGATCTCCCAGGCTCAGCCCCTGGCCTCCCTCGCGGCCGCCGCGCACCCACCCGGCCGGACACCGCAAGCGAGGTCGGTTCCCGGGACAGAGGATCTGGAGAGGAGGCATTGGGGACAGGGACAAAGCCTTGCGGGGACTCGGGACAGAAATGTCCCACCCACCGCCTGCCCAGAGCTAGTCAATCTGGCTAACACGGGGTTCCGTGGTGACAAGAGATGGACCTGTAAAGTCGTCCTCGGGAGAGCACAGGGTCAGGAGAGGGTCCCCGCCCAGGCCTCAGCCCCGAAACACGCGGGACTGAGGTGGGTTGATAGGGCCAGGTAGCCGCGGCTTCCTCGGGATCCACGAACCAGCTCTGAGCGGAGAACGGACGAGAGCAGCGCCCCCGAAGGGTATCGTCCCCTCTCTTTGTGTGGTGCGCTGGGGACGCGAAGACACTCGTAGAGGGAAGCGGGGTGTTCATGGGATCCAGGGACGACCTCCCCAAAGGGCCTGAGGTCTCCAGGCGCTCCAGAGGTGGGGAGCGCACCTTCTCTTCCCCGCTAGCACCTCGGACTTCTGGGTGAAAGCAGGCGGTGGGCGTCAGGCTGCCTGGGAAGGGCTGCGCGGAACCCGAGGTGGGGCGGAGTCCTCCCAGCCCACGCGCGGAGGTGCTTTGTTTCCGGGGCCGCGGAGGGTGGAGGCAGCCGCCACGGAGTGGAAAGTGGGCTCCACATTGCCGTCCCACCAGGTCTGATTCTACTAGATTCTCTCTCCGAGTCCGGGCCCGTGGCCCGAGGTGGGGGGCACAAGCCAGTCCCCAGGGGGCGGCCCCACCCCCCCTAGGGCGCGGACCCCAAGCCCCAGCGTGCGCCAGGACCTCACCTGCGTAGGTAAGAGCAGTGCCAGAAGCAGCAGCCCCAGTCCAAGCCTGACCACCATCGCTTTGCCCATGTCCGCTCCGTCGGTGCGCAGCGCGTCTCACTGGATGCGAGGTACGTGAAGGACCGCTGGCTCCGGGCGGGCGCAGGCAAGGTGGGGAGGGCGGCTGGCGGGCGGGACCTTATATACCGGGACAGCCACAATAGCCGTGACGTGGCGCCGCCCGCCCACCCGCGCTCCCCTCCTCCGCCGCCGCCGCCGCCGCCGCCGCCCACCGCGCGCGCCCGCTGGCCGCCTGGCCGCCTCCCCGCCTCTCCGCATCCCGGCCCTCGCCTGGCTCCCAGCGCCCTCTCCCTCCGCCGGCCCCGGAGACCTCCGGGCGGCAGGTGGGCGGCCGGCGCTGCTGGCTCCCGGAGGGATGCTTTGTCTTTCCCCGGGCAGGCAGCGTGCAGGCTGGCACAGGCGCCCGGCACCTCCCACACACGACCCGGGGCGAACTAGCGAGCCACACACGCCGTTCCCGGGGCCGAGCCCAAGTTTCCTTTGTTTCCCCGGACCTGCCATCTTACCCCCCAAAAGAAAAGAATGAGCCTCCCGCGCGGCGGCCAGCCTCCAGTCCCGGCTGTGACTACGGCGCGGACCCCGGGGCTCCCTCGGCTAGGGTTTTCTCCGATTTCCGCCCCAGAGGAAGGGGAACCGTGCGGGGTTTGTGGGTGTCCCGGACCTGGCGACGGGAAAAGGGCGCCGGCACGCGCGTGCCCTTCCCAGGCTGGTCGGCCGGGCTGGCAGGCGGCGCCCGCGCTCAAAGCAATGTGTGTGTGCTCGGCCCCGCGCCCGTCACGCCCGCCCCTTCCCCCAGCCACTCGCTTTGTTTTTGGAGCTCCTCGTGTTCGCCTGTGAGAGTTCTATGGGGCATCCCAGGTCCCCGGACCCCCGAGAGGTGGGGAGCCGCCCGCCGGGCGCGGACACGCAGCCCGGACACTGGTGACGACTGAGTTTCGGTCCCCGGCGCTCCTCCCTGCCGCCACTGGCGGACGGGGGCGAGGAGACGATAACCCACTCTGAGGGGTGATTTCCCCCTCCCCAGCCCTAAAGGCCCCGCCGGCCCTCACCACGCGGCTTTGCTCCCAGGTCCTACCCAGGGAGCGGGAACCTCCTTGGCGGTCCCATTAGAATTCGCTGCCCCAGTGGAATTCCTGGGGACATGCTTCTTTGGTCTCTGTTGCAACGTACTTGCTCATTATCCTTTTAAAGAGCAAAAGCTTTCGGGATAAGGTTTTTACTTTTCCATAGCTGCCATTAGGCGATTTAATGAACTGGTGCATGTAGGAGATTAGTCATTATTCTGCAGATTTGAGTGGAATATATTTTCTAACCATCCTATTGTGAAAACTTTCAAGCACACAGTGAAAGTAGAAACTCTTACTGGTGGAAGGTTTTTTATTTAATTTGAGTTGCGGGACATAATCTTTTTATTTAAAGTTTGCCCAAGTGGTTTGCCTTCTTTGAAGCAAACAGAGACCAAACATAGTAAGACTGTAAATTTGTTTAAATTTTACTTTTGCAGAGCAACCTGGTTAAACAAGGTTTGTTTTACGGAAGCAGAGTGGCAATGGAATCCACAATAGTTGGTCTGTGACTGAATGGGCCTGTGCCTTACTGGTCAACCACTTTAACTCAGTAACTTTCCACGTTTAGTATGTACTCTGCAGCACTTGAATTTCTGTCCTGCACCAGCGGATTTTCCTGTTTTACAGTATTATCACCTTGTATAGAAATAACCTAGCCTGTTCCAGGACGTGAATGGTCTGTGGCCCAGAGGTGCCTCGTCCCAAGGCAGGGCCCATAGGAGAAGCGGCTTGTTGAACTACATGGTAGTATTCATAGGATGCATTAATTTTGTCCTGCATCTCCTTTTTCTATTCCTGGTCCCCTCCTCCTCCCTCCTCCCTGTTATTAATTTGAAGAGATTAACTAAGGGAGTGGTTAAGAATAGATTCTAGAGCCAGACTGCCTTGGTCCAAATCCCCGTTGTGCTACTTTTACTTGAGGCAAAAAGCCTCCGTTTCTTCATCTGTAAAATGGAGATAATAGAGCCATTATGAATTAGTTATTAAAGGGTTGTTGTATATAAAGTGTTAGAACAGTGCCTGCCTTACCCCGGGAGCTCTCAGGTGATATTTGCTCCTGCACTGAAGGTCCCAGGAACCTTCTTTGCAGCTGTGTGATTCATGAAAGACATAGCAAGCACCAACTAGTACCCAGATCCCGTAAGGCACCTCATCACCAGCTAATGAGACTGCATAATTCACAAAGCAAGGCCCTTCGTATCTGCCTAGCAGTTCCCCTGGGCATCCTATAAGGGGTGTTACTTGGGGCTTTGGCAATTCTGTACCCTGGAGGCTTAGCCCTCCTAGGGAAGTCCTCATTACAAATCCTCCGTGCCACTCTATTTCCTATATGGCAAGAAACTCAAGAAAACTGCCTGAATCTTTCCTCTAGGTTTCTTTCTGTGAATTCCTTCTTCCTGTTCATTCTTCTCTTCTGGTTTTCTATAGTCATTTGTTTGCTTTTCCCGTAATCAATAATAGCTCATGCTCCTAAGACTATACACTGTGAATCTCAATAGTTATCCTAGAATTTTTCTTAAGACACATCGCCAATTTATATTTTTATAAAGAAAGTATTTCATGGAACGATCTTGTAACTGATGGATTCCATACATTGGCATATGTGTGGAAAGTCATAGCTTTAAGTTTTAATATTTTTTCCATGAGATAGCATGTGACCCAATTTTTTGATGCTAGTTCTCTTATGAGTAAAATTAAGGAAGCAATACATACAATTTCTTAGTGCAGAACTGTGAGGAGTGATGAAGAACCAAACTAAAGATCCAGAGTCTAGGTAGACTCTGAAGTCAGACCTGGACTTGAACCCTGCTGCATCACTTTCTAGGGGTCTGACTTTGGGAGAGCTTCCCAACCTCTGACACCTCAGTTTTCTCATCTGGAAAATGGGCTAATAATACCTGCCTCACAGGGGTATGATCTTCACTGAGATAATGTGTATGGTTAGCAGAGTGCCTGGCACATAGTAGGGACTCACTAAGCTGCCACTTCTGTTGCTGTAGGATCTATTCATTATAGTGTGGCTTTTGAAATCTTTCATTTGTATAGCAATTGCTCTTTTTCTCAAGCACCTTTGCAGGTGGTATTTTGTATGTGCACCTATGAGGTCAGTAAGGCAGACCTCATTTCTGAGGCACAGAGAAGTTAAGTAACTTACCCAAAGCCACATAGCCAGTTATGGTACCTCACCTAAAACCATAACCAAAGTTTCCTGACCAGATCCCAAGTGTTTTCTGTTTTGCCAACAAGAGCAGAGACACATCTTCCTACACCATATCCTCTTCGTCAAGCACTCAATCAATGTTTGCTGGCTGAATAGGCTAATGTTAAGGGAGCAGGTTAATTTGCTTTTTAAGGTAAAATAGTAAATCCTATTTTTAGGGGAAGAGAAGATATTACTTGACATTTTTAGAACGTCAACAAAATGGGTATGAAATATATTAATCCAATAACGGATGTTTCTTCTGTGCTCTGTAGCAGAAATGGTGGCTGGAATAATTAAATAATTCGTTTAAATTCTATTCTGCAATATGGTGGTGTTTATGTTCACAATACTCTTCCCCCTTATTCCGTACCACCATTAAATGCATTAAATTCCATGCATTTAATATTTTGATCTATCCTGGTTTTTTAGCTAAGCTTTGTTCCAAACCCAGGAACTCCAGCCTGCTCCAACCATGAGATGGCAGTGAAGGTGACCAAGTGAAAGAGCGTTTTTGACTGAGTAGGTTCTAAGTCCTGAGGCTAGAGCTTGTTGAATCAGCAGATGGAGTCGCAGCCTGACTCTCTGTGGGGACGTGCTGCCCTCTGCTGACCATAGGAACCCCTCAGCTCTCACTGTCAAAAAATAAAATAAAACCCCTCCTTTGTGCCGACTATAAACGCCCTGAATTTTTGAAGCCTTGTAAAGCTAATAAACCGCAATGAGCTTCCTTGACTATTAGTTCCTTTTTTCCCTCTAGAGACTCTCAAAGAAATTCTCTGAGGTCTTAGGCTTCAATCAAACAAGAAAACAAATGTAAAGTGTAGGAATTGTATTATTTTCAAATGCAAATTGAGTAGTAGGATGCCTGCCTCTAAGCATCCTGGGGATTTTTTTCTTAAGGAAATGAAACAAAAAGAAGTAACTCTTAATCTCCTTGGCCAGAATTTAAATTCAGTGTCTCCATTGTGTGTTGTCAAGGATGTGAGAAAGCCAGTCTTCTCATCGACACTGATGGGATTATGAATGGAATTTGACATCTATCAGTATTAAAAATACATATCCCCTTAGACCTAGCAGTTCTAATTTTAGGAACTTAATTTAGGAACAGATATACTTGCAGAAATGCAAAAGAGTTTTTGCAGCACTGCTTGTAACAGCAAAGGATTGGAAATCACCTAATTATCCACCGATAAAGCCCCAACTAAAGAAATGATAGCATGTCCGTATCACGAAATAGTATCAGTCATTTAAAAGAGCATAATATATACTACAAAGAAAAATAACCAAATAAATTCTTAAGTGAATAAAAGTAAGATGCAGAACACTGTGTACACTAGGGTACTATCTGTGTTGAAAGGAAGGAAGGAAGGAAGGGGGAAAGGAAGAAAGAAAGAAAAAAAAAGCTAGACAGAAAAAGAGATTATTTCCAAAGGGATACACA
The DNA here is from genome assembly GCF_963455315.2 of Globicephala melas. Classification (NCBI taxonomy): domain Eukaryota; kingdom Metazoa; phylum Chordata; class Mammalia; order Artiodactyla; family Delphinidae; genus Globicephala; species Globicephala melas. Next base: position 37,308,288 of record NC_083327.1, read on the forward strand.
AGAAATTGATAGTGGTGTTTGCCTCTGAGCAGGGAGCTGGCTGGGCTAGGGCACAGAAGAAGTAAGAGCCATTTTTCATTACATACTGGTTTGTACTCTTTGAATTTTGTACATTACTTATTCACAAATAGATAAAATCATTTAAATAATGTCAATACATTCTGTGGCTGACTCCCATACAGCAAGTGTGTGGAAAACGGATTTTTTCTGGCCCCCGGGAAAGAAATTCCTTGTACCCCACCCCCACCCCGCCTTCTCTCAGGAGCCCTCCTTCCATCATTCACAGGTTCTTGAACAGAAATTATAGTTTTGCCTCAGCTCATCCGTCCAATGACAACTGTGAGACCAATTCTCTCGAGTCCAGATGGTACACACACAAAAGCTTTCAGGAAAAATGAAGAACGGAGCTGAAGAAAAAATAATGAGAAATCACTTGGCAAATCATCTATTTCATCATTTTATTCTCCCTGCGGTGTCTTGAGCGGCCGAGGCTTTTAGAGGAAGAAGAGCTTGGGGTTGGGGGTTGCTTCACAGGAAGGCCTGAGCTGGGAGGGGTTAGTCCCTTTAAGGGAGCTTTTAAAGATTCCCCTTCCACTCCTGGGCAGAAGATGGAGGCGAGGGCTAATTTGGTAAATCCTAGCGTGGGTGAAACCCTACTTCATCCTCACAGAAATGAATCTTCAGGCCACAAGAGTGCTACATCATTTGCCATTTACATGTGGACCCTAAACGACCCTTGGCTTGGGAATAATGAAACTGGAAGAGTGGTAAAGTATAGATATTTTTTTCATGCTCCTATGATTTTTAGTCTTATGTCCATATCCTTTGTTTGTCCAGGTCCTTCCTTTTACGTTAGATTTCAGGCAAGAGGGTCCCTTACGCTACAAGAGATTAGTAAAATTTTAAGTGGCCAGGAAAATTGGATTAAATATTTTTTACAAACCTAAATAATGTTATAACATGTAACACAATGGTCCATTTCATAAAATGTGACATTGTGCCGGAAACAGGAACCACATTTTCAGACTTTGTGAAATAAGAGTCAACCATTAAAATAAGATTAAGTGATTTTTTTTTTTTTTTTTTTGGCTGCACTGCACGGCATGTGGGAAAACTTAGTCCCCCAACCTGGGATCGAACCTGCACCCCCGGCAGTGGAAGCACAGAGTTTTAACCACTGGACCGCCAGGGAAGTCCTAAGGCTAGGTGAATTTAATAAGCTAGGTTGAAAAGGGATTTCTCTATTGAGAGCCATATCTATATATATAGATCTTTGAGTTTTTAAAAAAAGTCCTCTCAACATTTTTTTACATATTTTTTTCTTTTTCAGATTTTAAGTGTAATATTTTAAGGTCCAATATAGAAAAATTTGGAAAATACAGAAAAGTACAGTAAAGAATATTAAAATTACTCATAGACCCCTAACCAGAAATAACCACTAATAATAAATTTTTTAGTATTTTCTTTTTGATTATGTATATACTTATGTATTTAGAGTTTGCTGGCTTATTTGTTTTGCTGAATTAGGAGCAAATTGTGCATAAAGTTTTCTATCTTGTTTTTTCCACTCAATAGAAAACAGTAAAAAAAATTTAATCATAAAATTTGAGGCCACATGACAAGATTAATGAAATAATGGGGTGACCTGTGCAAGCGACCAGCTAGGGTTTCTGCAAGATCCAAATTCACCCAGGTCCTCCTGGCTTCAGTCTGGTGCACTGGTAGCATTTATTTGCTCCAAATATCGATGGGGATGATTCAGGGTTCAGGGGTTGGCAGGACTTCCAGGACAGCAGTGTCAATTTCTGGACTCTTTTGGAGGTAGGAGAACACTGGGTCTCTGCATCCCTGCTTTCCAAGAAGGGATGCTCTGTCCCTTGTCCTCCCTCTACATTCCCCACACCCCAGAAGGCCTTTAGTGCAGCCTTATTAGAATTAGAAAAGGGGAGCTGATAAGGATGAGAGCCAATAGCATTGTATCTGAATTTGTATTATCTCAGGACGTATTTTTGGCAGCCTTTACTCTATTTTTCTTTGTCATTACATGTTCTTCAAAAACATTATTCATAATGACTGTACAAAATTCTTTCTTATTGAATGTTTGTTCCTATTGTAGATAACCTCATAAACATTCTAACACACGTTTTGTTTTCATTCCTGGTTATTTTCTTAATGGTACATTCCTAGTTTGGATCTTGAAATGAACTGCCAAATTGTCATCTAGAAATGTACACTCACAACAGCAACGTGTGAGATCGCCAAACCCACAAACCTTTGCTGAACGTGAGAATTATAATATAAAAATATTTTAAAATTTCATAGGAGAAAAATCTCATTTGGACTTGCATTTTCACTATCAGTGAGATGAAGCTTTTTTCAGTTATTTATTAGCCATTTGGATTTTTCTTTTTATGAATTGTTCTGCATACATTTTGCATATCCACAGAAGTGACATGTGTCATGAGTGTGCTCAGGGTGAGGAGACAGTAGACTCAGATGTCATTTGGTTAGGTCACATAGAACCTACATATGGAAAGGATGCAGAAGTAAGTCAGTGCAGTCAGCCGGGCTTCAAAGCAGAGAGATCTACAGTATTTTCCAGGCTAGTCAGAACATGTTTTCAGACCCTGAAATCCTCCTTGTGGGTGTACAATTGCAGATGATAAAATCCAGGTGAATGAGGGTGAGATCAGTACTTCAGGAAGCTTACTGGTCTCTCTCAACACCCAGTCTTACACACTTGAGGCTAAAACAGTTCTGTACATAAACTCTAAACAAGTACTACAGGCCACCACCACTGGACCTGGAGCACCTCTTCAATCTTGGAGTTATTATGCTTCCTGATTACAGGGTATGGTGCCCTGAGGCATGAACTGGGTCCTCGTAATCACTTTCAGCCTCAAAGGAGAACACGTCCTGGTTCAAGTACATTTTCAAAGTTAGAATATTTACTATAGGTCTTAGTTGTCCACATATCTGTGGGTGTCAAACTAATAAGTATTTTTTTAAAATATATTTATTTATTTATTTTTGGCTGCATTGGGTCTTCGTCGCTGCGCAAGGGCTTTCTCTAGTTGCGGTGAACGGGGGCTACTCTGCATTACGGTGCGCTTCTCACTACGGTGGCTTCTCTTGTTTTGAAGCATGAGCTCTAGGCGCGTGGGCTCCATAGTTGTGGTCTGTGGGCTCTAGAGCGCAGGCTCAGTAGTTGTGGTGCACGGGCTTAGTTGCTCTGCAGCATGTGGGATCTTCGCAGACCAGGGCTCAAACCCACGTCCCCTGCATTGGCAGGCGGATTCTTAACCACTGCGCCACCAGGGAAGTCCCTAGTAAGTTCTTGAACCAGCGAAAAGCCTCTTCCTGTTGTGTTCTTATGTATCGTAAGAACTCTTTACATATTAAGAAACATTCGCTCATTAGAGATTTGAGTGAGGCCTTTGCTCATATGCTTATATCTGACCAGAGTCAAATTAAGTATAAGGACAGCCAGACAGTGCCACGTGTACCAATCTACAAGGGACCCTTCAGCATCAGAAGTGAAATGAGGAAGAAAATATTTTCTTTTTTTTTAAGATTTTTGTTTATGTGTTTTATTTATTTATCTTTGGCTGTGTTGGGTCTTTAGTTGCAGCACGCAGGCTCCTCGTTGCCGTGTGCGGGCCTCTCTCTAGTTGTGGCGTGCGGATTTTCTGTTCTTTTGTTCAGACGTGCAGGCTTAGTTGCCCCACGGCATGTGGGATCTTAGTTCCCTGACCAGGGATTGAACCCGCGTCCCCTGCATTATAAGGCGGATTCTTTACCACTGGACCACCAGGGAAGTCCCGAAAATATTTTCTTTAAAACCATCCTCTCCAGAGAATTCCGTATGTGGTTAGAAGCAGTATTTGATATACACTTGGGGAAGTACTTGAATGAAGTAATATCCAAACTGTTAACCTGTTTTCTTGCTTGTTTTGTTTTGCCAGTTAATTTGCTTAAGATAACGGAGGACACGTTGAATGGTGCTGCCACTGGGAGTTCCTCTCTCTTTAAATTTCTCAAACTCTCCTCTAAAGAAAGGTAGAAGGGAATTCCCCAGTGGTCCAGTGGTTAGGACTCCAGGCTTCCACCGCAGGGGGCACGGATTCAATCCCTAGTCAGGGCACTAACTTCCTACATGCCACATGACGTGGCCAAAAAAAAAAAGGTAGAAATATTTTAAAATATTGAAGGTACAACAATTAGTTACCGTACCCAGGGTACCCAAATGTCTTGGTTACTTTTTACTTATTCTTAGCCCTTTTTTTCTGCCCCAACATGCTAGAGGATGATAGCAACCTACATTAGCATCAATATCTCTGGACAGCAGCAATTCCCAGGGGAGTCATTGGGAGCACAGGTCTGCCGGGAAATCAGACCCTTCAGAGGGAGTGTGGTTTGAAAGAGTTTCCTAGAGTTTAGAATCACTAGTGATGGTATTATAGCTTTATTAATTAGCGATAAAGAGTGTAGCATAAGTTGTAAAGCGTTAATCAGTAAAAAGCACACATATGACACAATGAGTAAACAAATAATTTAAAATAATTAGTATTTATTCCCTGACTGTGTACCTGCCATCACAAATAAGGAAGTTCAGAATATAGTGCTTAATTTGCAATTTTTTCCCTTTAATTGCATCTGCCACCTGCTGTTAATTTGAAGCAAATTAAACCCTGAAGGCAGCATCCAAAAGTAAGAAGACTAAGCAGATTTCACTTTTCGGCAAAAATTATACAACAGCTTCCCCATCTTCAAAACGGTGAGTCATTCTTTTCCAGATGTGATAAACTATTTTCTGTTTCAATAGCATGCCCCAAGAAGTGACACGGTGATGCCAAGGATATGACCACCAACTCCCTTCTGCATGCTGGGCTACATAAGCTACATGAAACCCTTATCTCTTTGGGGTTCTATACCAGTGCTGTCCAATATAATTATAACACAAGGCACATATTTTAAATGTTCAATTTTCTAGTAGCCACATTAAAAAAGTAAAAAGAAACAGGTAAAATTAATTTTGGTAAGGTATTCTATTTGACCCAATATATCCAAAATATTATCATTTCATCATGACCTCAATATTAAACAATTATTGATGAGATCATTTATATTCTTTTTAGGCTCCATGTTAGTTATCTATTGCAGCATAATAAATGACTACCAACTTAGCAACTGACAAGAACACATTTATTATCTCATTGTTTCTGTGCGTCAGGAATCTAGGCATGACTTAGTGGATTCTCTGCTTCCCGGTCTCTCAATCAACAAGGCTGCAGTCAAGGTATCAACCAGGGACAGGGTCTCATCTAAGGCTCAGCTGGGGAAGAACACTTCCAAACTCACACAGTTGCTGGCAGGATTCAGTTCTTAGTGACAGTCAAACTAAGGGGTTCACCTTGCTGCTGGCTGTCAGCTGGAACCCACTCTCGGTTCTTTGCCACATGGGTCTCTCCATAGGGTGGGTTACTTCATCAGAGCCAGCAAACAAGAGTCAGTAGAAAGAGTCTACCAGCAAGATGGAAATTACAATCTGTGTCATATAATTGTGGAAGTGGCATCCCATCACCTTTGCCATATTCTGTTGGGTAGAAGGAAGTCACAGGTCCCACCCACATTCAAAGATTCCAAGAAGGTGTGAGGCAAGGATTATTGGAGCCATCCTAGAAACTGTCCACCACAGTACTATCTTTGAGATCCACTGTGTATTTTCCACTTACAATACCTCTCAAGTCAGATCAACCACATTTCAAGGGCTCAGTAGCCACTGACTAGTGGCTACCATATTGGACAGCAGTATTCTGTAACAGCTTAAGCCCATACATCAGGGAATTACAGGATACCCGAAAACCGGTGTAAGCAATCATGTGTTTATGTGGACAACTTAAACTCAAAAGAATCGAAAGTATAAAACATAGAAGGTTAAAAACATTTTGTTACTTTTAATAGGTAAAGAACTTGGGACTTCCCTGGTGGTCCAGTGGTTAAGACTCCACGCTCCCAATGTAGGGGGCTCGGGTTGCATCCCTGGTCAGGGAACTAGATCCCCCATGCCGCAGCTAAGAGTTAGCATGCCACAACTAAAATCAAAAAAAGATCCCATGTGCTGCAACTAAGACCCGGCGCAGACAAATAAATAAGTATTGAAAAAAAACCTCTTATTACTATCATTTTAAATCTGGATCCTCAAAGCAACTAAGGCCAGGAAAACAGTTTTGCATTTGTTTTTACAATTTTATATTATCCTTCACACTTCCCCTGGCTTACTGGGCAAGTCCTATAGGCTGAGAGAAAGAGCTAAACAAAGGCAATTTACAGAAGGGTTAGGTAACCATAATATCAGAGGGCTCCCAGAAAGATATCTTGGTGAGTAATCTTATACTTTTCCCCTGCCTGATTCCTAGCAGGACCACTTTAGCCAGTCAAAACAAAGAATCGATCCTTGCATAATATTTTACAATAGGAGGCTCAGAGGAGGGATGAAGATGGGGATAGTTTCCAAGCAATTCTCCAGTTTCCCACTTGACCCCTGTGCGAGGCAGCCCTGTGTGAAGAGGGGCTGATCCCTGATAAACTAATTAAACAAGGAGGCCATTAGACTGAGGTGGCCCTCTGCCTTGGCAGCCTACATAAAAGCACACCCAAAACTAAGCCTGTCACTGCCTCAAGATTATGAAATTGAAACCGAAGGACAACCCATCACAAACAGCCAAATAGGCTTTCCCAAATAAGGCAAACATTTAAGCTCTATAGCCAATCAAAAAACTTCTTTGCGGGCTTCCCTGGTGGCGCAGTGGTTGAGCGTCCGCCTGCCGATGCAGGGGACGTGGGTTCGTGTCCCGGTCCGGGAAGATCCCACATAACACGGAGCGGCTGCGCCCGTGAGCCATGGCCGCTGAGCCTGCGCGTCCGGAGCCTGTGCTCCGCAACGGAAGAGGCCACAACAGTGAGAGGCCCGCATACCACAAAAAAAAAAAAAAAAAAAGCTTAAAAAACTTCTTTGCTTTACTTCTGCATCTGTTCTCTAAAAGTCTTGCCCCAGCCCCTATCAGTGGAGCTCTCTTAACCACTTCCAGTTTGATGTTGCCCAATTGGAATGGATGTTTGCTGAAGTAAACTCTTCACAATTTTAATGTGCCTCAGTTTATCTGTAACAACCCCGAGCATGAGCTGGTAGAGGAGTTTGCAGATGGACTGCTTTTTTTACTAAAGCCTAGGCATCCCACATGCAAGCCAATGGGCTCACTCTAGCTCCTCCGAGCTCTTCGTGCCACACAGCACTCAGTTCAAGTGTTCACTCTATATGCAAATGTGCACTTGTTTCAGCTGTTCACATGATATGTTCATGCATCTGTTCTCATGTCTTCCTCTGTCACCTCTCTAAAGACAGCCCCAAACCTACCCTGACTTCTTGTGGGAATTTCCAGTCCTACCTCCCCAACTGCCTCCTGGATATTTCACTCTGAATATTCCCCTTTCATTTTCAGCCCAACATATCTATCAGCAAATGTCAAACGTTAAATGCCCCTCCGTGGGCTACACAGCCTCAGCAGGGGCTGGAGGCATTCTGCAGAGCCAAAGGCAAGGTGGGGAGGTGGGCATCGAAAGCCATATAGCAGCACTGCCCGGGTCAGGGCTGTTTCCACACAATAAAGAGATCCTATGAATTTTAAAGAGTTTAATCTTCTCAATATACATAATCATATAGGTCGACATGAATGAATCAGAGTTATTTTCCCTTTCTATGTCCCAGAAAGCCCTTGACTCTGGACGGGGAAGTATTTCCATTAGTGTGCCTCAGTGCGACCCTAGGTAATCCCTGCCCGCATCAAACACCAAGGCTACAGGGGTATCCCCAGTCCTGGGGAAATGGAGTAAAAACCTCCCAAGTCATGGTTCCCCCGGTGACCATAACTGGTAGTACAAAATCATCCTAAATCTTCATCAGTGACTCACAGTCAGATGAAATATAAGATTCATAAAATGTATACTGGAGCCCAGGGCGAAGAAAGGATAGCGTCTAATGTGACTTTATGTGACTTGTAGGTAATGAATGGGAAGGATAGCACACTTACACAAATGTCCGTACTCATTAAATTCTTGTAGTAGAAAGAGTAACATCATTTTACGAATCATATAAAACAAAGAGTATCATGATGGTATGACACCATCGTTCTCTCCCACTCACCTTTCACCAAACAATTCTGAGGCTAAGATTTCATTCATCATCAAGATCTGAGCTAATATATATATTTTTAAATTGAAGTATAGTTCATTTACTGAGCTAATATATTTTTAATAAACAAAATTCCAGACCCGGGATGCTATAGACTGAATGCATCCCCCTAAAATTCATACTGTAGGAGAGGAAAAAAATTTTTCCCCATCATTGTAAGTTCTTGGCTGGGGCCCCTGTAACAAGACAGACTAACAAGAAAAAAATGAGTTTTTTAACATGTATACCTCATGTACACATGGGAGATACCCAGGGAAAAAATCGGTAACTCTCAGGGAGAGTTAGATTTTAAGCTTAGGATTCAGGCTTAAATGTCATCTTCAGCTAAAGCACAAAAAGAAAAGGTGTAGGGGAGGCCAGTTATGGGTTGGTGACCAGGAAAGTTTGGTGGCTTCTCCATTGATGAGTCTTTAGTGATTTAGAGTCAACCTTTCCTTCCTGGTACAGAAAGGGAGTCACCCTTACAAATGGAGATTTCCTTTGTAAATACAAATTTCCCTTACACAAAGGGAAAAAGGGTAACTTCTACTCTGTTTTCAGAGGTTCTCCTGTGTCTGTTTCTCAAAATAATCCTTATGCCAAAGAGGCATATTTTGTGGTGGCATATTCTACCATCCTTCAGTATGTTGAAACCTAATCTCCAACATGATGGTATTTGGAGATGGGGCCTAGGCAGTTGATTATGTGATTAGGGATTAGTGCCCTTATAAAGAAACCCCAGAGAGCTCCCTCACCCCTTCTGCCATGGGAGGACTCAGTGAAGACTCAGTGAGAAGAGGACTGTTTATGAACCAGAAAGTAGGAGAAACTGAATCTGCTGGTGCTTTGATCTTGGACTTCCCAGCCTCCAGAACTGTTAGAAATAAATGTGGAATTCTGTTACAGCAGCCAGAACTGAGTAAGACAAGGTGTAGGCACGTCTAGACCTGCCCTTAGACCCAAATTAGGGGGACGTTAGACCCAGCCTTCGCACCTGTGCCTCTAGGATGCATCCACTCTGTAACCAATGCCAAATGCTTCTCCACATCTCTTACCCTCTGTCTTCAAAACAAAGGCAGGGGACTTCCCTGGTGGTGCAGTGGTTAAGAATCCACCTGCCAATGCAGGAGACGATCGCTCATCCGGGAAGATCCCACATGCCACAGAGCAACTAAGCCCGTGCGCCACAGCTACTGAGACTGCGCCCTTGAGCCCACGAGCCACAACTACTGAAGCCTGTGCTCCACAACAAGAGAAGCCACCGCAATGAGAAGCCCACGCACCGCAACGAAGAGTAGCTCCCGCTCACCGCAACTAGAGAAAAGTCCGCGTGGAGCAAGGAAGACCCAACGCAGCCAAACATACATACATACATACATACATTTATTAAAAAGAAAAAACAAAGGCAGATGGTTGGTGGTTTGGGCCACTGCCAAAGTGGAAGATGGACATTGCCTTGGGCTGTGGGAAGAATGTGAATGGCACAACCATTTAGGTAAGAGAAAAACTGAATTAATTAACTTGTCAATCCTTCCCTGAGATATGCAAATGCAGTAGGTTCTCACATGATGGATTACAATTTCTCTGGTGTCAGAAGCTGCTTCGCTTCATATTTGTAGTTTGCAATTCTGGAGGGTCTTATGACTCTCTGGAGGGTCATGGAGGGTGGTATTCAACACAATTGCCCACAGCTGCTGAGGAACACCTTGCAGTATGAAATATAAATTTTCATACACATAAACTTGCTGTAACATGCATGAAACATGATGTCAGTTCTTTACAATGGAAACAAGATGGATACTGAACACAAGAATTTAAATTGCTTTGCTTTTACTAAACAAATAGTATTTAAATACTTAAAAAATAAATTCAAGATGTTAGCTTTAAAGAATTTTGATTTAAAATATTGATATTCATTAATAATTTGCTCCCTTTTTAGCAGATAATTTTGACTAGTTTAGAAAGTTTTAAATACATATATTAAATAACTTAAAATTTTGTATTGTTTGTATTAATTTTAATATACAGTTTAATGATACACACTACTATGTATAAAATAGATAACCAACAAGAACCTACTGTAGAGCACAGGGAACTATATTCAATATTTTGTAATAACCTATAAGGGAAAAGTATCTGAAATAGAGTAAATAAATAAATATAAAACCAAATCACTTTGCTATACACCTGAAACTAACAGAATGTAAATCAACTATACTTCAATTTAAAAAATAGATAAATATACAGCCTGCATAGGCTATGTAACTGTAAATACACACACACACACACATACACACACACAGTTTAATGAAAACCTATTTGAATACAACTATATTTTCATTTTTAATCCTCTAGTCCATTGCTAAAAAACTTGATAACATTATTAGTAATTTTGCTGAAGTGAAAGTACGAAAAATAGATTTACAGAAACTTATAAATTATGTATGTCTTTTTTTTGTCTCACCCCAGACATCAGTAGCCATTAACAGAACACTGACATGTGCACTAATAATTAGATTTAGTCAAATTTCACCAACTTCCTGTTGTATAAAAACCATCTCTTTAAACACGCTTTATTTTTGTCATTATGAAGGTATATTTATCAATGTAGGAGGTCAAAGCATACTTTATTTCTCAGCTGTTAGCTTGATTTATAGCTTTTAAATACTTAGACACTTGGAATGTGCCTGCATTTGAATGCTTGCCCTGCGTGTTAGTGACCTAGGATGAATCAGGTGCCTGTTATCAATCCACCTTTACTCTGTCTGGCACCTTTACTCATAACTGAAATCCCTGCAGCCATTCAGAAATAAGAGAGCCCTTTTAAAAATGAAGCTATTCCTGAAAATTGTCCATTTATAATGCTGTCTTATGATAGGATGTCACGGACAGAAAAAGACCAATGACATCTTTTGTAAAGTCATATGCAGAAGGGTCATATATCACAAAGCGACAAGAAAACCTCAGCAGGAGAAAGAAGGCAGATAAACGGAAGGAGACATTTTAACTGTTGTTGAAAGGACCATATCAATGAGCCCATAATAGATAGGAAGGTGAGATTTTGTCAGACTTAATCACCAGGGAAATGAGAAATCACTCACTCTTAGAGACTGAAATATACTGTGGACAAGTTGGTAAGAAGCAACTTAAGAGAAAAAGGAATCAAGATTTCTTGAGCACCCCCCAGGAGCCAGGGCCAGTGCTAAGCACCTAAGATACGCTGATGCCTTCAGCTACATGACACACCAGAGTTTTTAACAGGATTTAATACATTAAAGCTATAGAAGGGAGACTACTTAACCCTTAATGTAACCAAGCTATGTGCTCCTGTGCCCACGGCGCAGAAAGCCAAACGGCAGCTGTTTGCAGCAAAGTAAGGGCTTCCTGCAGGGCGTCAAGCAAGGGAGTGGGAGACAAGCCTCAGATCCACTCCAACTTGGTCTTTGAGGTGGGGGTGTTTTAAAGAGGAAGAACAAAGAAGCTGGGGTTAATCATCATCTTGTGACGTTTCTTAACCGTAGTTTCAGAGGTCAGGATACCTACTGTTGATGAGTCTCTGCTCTGGTGATGCATGACCCAAGGGTCTGTGAGTTCATCTTGCCCTGGAGAAACAACCTGAGTCTGTGCATGAACAACGTTATCAACAACAGCGATTTTAGTCCTCTGACTCTGGTTTAGTGTTCAGTTAGCATAGGATTGGGGTCAGAGGGGACAAGACAGGGTATGAAGTTTTGGATAGAGAGGTTAATCATAAATTCCGCAGGGGAATTCGGCTTTAGAGGGTTGCATTAATGCCTGTAGGGCAAAGTTCAAACTTGTTAGTAAGCCGCTCCCCACCTGTGCCCACCTGGCCCTAATTAGCCACCCAGTCTCCCCCTCCCCCAGCATACTGCCCTTCTCACTCTCCCCAGCACACCAGCCATTTCATGCCTCTGTGCCTTTGCACATGCTGTTCATGTGGCTGGGGGTGCCTTAATCCATTGGCAAACTGCCACCCATCCTGCAAGCCTCAGCGTGAAACCGAGCAGGACCCTGTGGGGCTCCTGGCCATGGAAGCCTTTCTATGTCCCCTGTTTCTTGCTTGTAGGAAATAGGCTTCAGCCTCCATGACCTTCCCTGAGTTCCAAAGGGCAGGTTCAAACAGTTGCTAATCAGGGAAGGGAGGGGATGCAGCGACAAGGGAGGAGCAGTGAGAAATAGTGAAGCCTTGGGACAGGATCCTGGTTCCCCCTCAAGGGACACACATGACAATATCTCTGAGCTCTTCTGCAGAACTAAAACCCCCAACAAATGGAAGATGTTAACTCCTTGAAGCATTCTTCATTCCAGAAAGTCAGAGTTTGAGAACCACAGGTCATCAGGAGATCACCTGAGGCCAGCTTAAAGGAATGCAGGCCCTGCACACACCCTGATCCCTATCATCAACCCCGCCCTTGAACCGTTGCTGGAAAACTCCTCACCAAATGCCCCCTGGGTTGGGACACACAGTTTTGAGGGCATGAGCCCACTGTGTCCCCCTTTGCCTGGCAAAGCAATAAAGCTATTCTTTTTTGTTTCACCCAAAATTCTTTCTCTGAGATTCGATTCAGCACCAGTGCACAGAGGCCGAGTTTCAGCATCAAGCTCAAATGTCACCTTCTCTGTGATATTTTGTCAAATTCTTCCAGGCCCAGCAAGTTTATTTCCTCTGTTTCCATAAAACCCTCCACATCATCAGACATATTAAAACATGTTGTGTTGCATTACGATGACCTGCTCTTGTGTCTGTCTTCTCCAGACAGTAGTTCCTCATGGACGGTGCAGTATCCCAGCACCTACACTATGCCTGGAACACAACAGGGACGTAATAAGTGCACACTGACTGAAAGAATAATTGAATGAATGTACACAGGTCCTATTTACTGAACAATGACATGTAAACAACAGGCATGAAAGCAACTAACTAGAATATCTCAGAGTAGCTCACTTTTGTCTTAGTTCAATCTGCTGGATGAGATCTGGGCATTACCCTTCTTTCTTGGCAATATCTTTGAGACACAGGAAGCAAGTGAATGATTCAAATGACATGACTTGCGTCAACATATAATCTGCCAACAATAGATCACTTTAGACCAGGGCAGAACATTCAGCAGTGATGGAAATATTCTATATTTGCACTTGCTGGTATGGTAGCCACTAGCCAAATGCAGCTACTGAGGGCTTGAAATGTGGGAAGTGCAAATGAGGAACTGAATTTTTAATTTTAATTAATTGAAGATAACCACACATGGCTAGTAGCTACTATATTGGACAGCACAGCTTTAGATAATCATTAACACACAATGTAACAGGGAAGAGCCAATTCTGACTCCATGTTGGATCTGTTTCTTTTACTTTAACCTTTGCTTTTCATCGCTCTTGTTATTATAATCACTGTCTATAGCTATAAGCGTACAGAATGGCCTGCCACAGGGAACCCTGCCCTCTGCCTGACAAAGTGCCTTTGTTCAGCTCACAGAGAGATGTTCTGACCCTGCCCACCTGTGAATGGTTGCGGAAAAGAAGAAATTAACACAGCCCCACCTATTTTGCAAGATAAATGGCCTTTTTACTTTACTTCCTCACCTCCTCCCCCTCTCTGTTCTATAAAAGAACCTGTCATCCAGACCCCAATAAGATGGTTTATTTGGGGTACACTAGTCGGCCATCTTCTCGGTCTGCCAGCCTTCCGAATAAAGTCGCTATTCCTTGCCTCGACACCTCGTCTCCTGATCTAGTGGCCTGTCATACAGAGAGCAGAGCGAGCTTGGACTTGGTAACAACAACATTGTAGGGAAGTTCTACCTCGTTATAATTGTTCTGTAAACAAAACCAAAAACTCAGCCACTGACAGGTTGGGTAATCTTAAGAACTTCCTTAACTTTTCTGTTTCTCATTCTACTCACCTATAAACCCAGCAGTAGGGACTAGATGATGTAAGACTGACAGCTTTTCTATCCTCTCCCCCAGAAACTGAGACATAGTCACATTAAGCTCCGCGGATGTACATCTCTGGGGCTCAGTTCTCTTTGCCACGTCAAGCCCTCTGGAGGGACAGCTGATGGGAGCACCCCTCTACCCCTTCCCGAAGTGTGAGGGCAGACGTAGGCTTATGTGCCCTTGTGGATTCCAGGGGTTTTCTCCAGAGAATTACAGATGATAGGTTCATTCCAACCCATGAATCAGAGGACCACGCTGAAAACACCTAAGGTCCCTGGGGGAAATCCCACGTTCTAAACCTTAAAGAAGAATGGGAAAAGGCCTGACTACTGCAAAGCAATGCATCCTCAGGCCCTTTCAGTTCTTCAGGTTGGAGCCGACTAGGGTAGCTCCCTGTGACGAGGGGTAAAATCATTCGGCTTCTTTCCCTTAGGATTTTGCGCTTAAGAAGAGTGAGGTTTGTAAAGCCAGCTGGGCTTCTAATCATGTGTACTAAGCCTGATTATCTAATTTCCACCTGTAAAAAAAGCACTTTGCAATTCCTCAGCTCCAAGGACAGAAAATGCTAAATCCCCTTTCCAGGGCCTCTGAGACAACTGGGCTCATGTGCACATAACTTGGAAAGACCTAGCCAGTCCCTTTTTCTTAGGAAGGGAAGGGGGAAGACAGAGAGATGTGGAGAGAGAGAGAGAGAGAGAGAGAGAGAGGGAAAGGAGAAGGAAGAAGAGGAGAAGGAGGAGGGGGAAAGAACAGGAGGGAGAGGAGGGGAAGAAGGTGGGGGAAGACGAGAAGGTAGGGAAAGAAAGGTGGGGAGAGCTGCTGAAGCTCCAGGCTGGTGGCTCTCGGTTGAGCGAGCATCAGAATCACCTGGAGGACTTGTTAAAACACATTGCTGGGCCCTATTCTAGTCTCTGACTCAGTAGCTCGGGAGCAGGACCCTATAGGCTGTGCATTTCCAAGTCCTCAAGTGATGCTAATACTGATGATGAGCCTGGCATCACGCTTGGAGAGCCACGGCTCACGGTCATCACATCAGCCCTCGGCTATTCTTCTTGCAGTTCCGTACAGGGTTTGAGCCAGTTCCTCAAAAGGAAAAGACGTGTAAGCGTGTGTGCTTAGAGGGGACTTGGTTAATATGTTTCCGCATTGTCCCTCCTGCTGCTCAGACAGATGTGCGGCAATGCAGACTGAGGCACAGTGGCCGCTGCGAGTGACAGGAGCCGTTGGGAAGATCTGGAACACCTTGAAGGTGGTTTCGGTCACCTGGCCCGCATCCTTGGCTGGAGAGCAGGGAGGCTAAGGGCACGCCGGTGCACAGAGGGACAGCTTTCTCCTCAGAGTATCACAGCCCACCTCCCCTCACCACCCCCCTTGCAGGAGGCTCGTCTCATCACCATAACTTGTCAAAGGCCAAATGATAAATAGCATTATCATTTCCTGTCAAGAAAGAAGAAAATCTATAAATGAGTAAGGGCTTTTAACAATGGTCTGCATTGGTCATTTACAAGAGAACAGCTTATATTTTCATAGAAAGACCATAGATAAGGATGATTAAATTGGCCAGTTCATTGAAGGATGTTAGAGAGATACCCCACCTGACAGCAAAGATCCAGAGCTCATCTTTCCTTTTTTTTTCTTTTTAGCTAACACATATATATTACTTATCACATGGCATGCACTGTTCTAAATACTTTACATATTAACTTATTTAACCTTCACCACCATCCTTTAAGAGAGATATACTATTATCCCCATTTTACAATAAAGGAAAGTGAGGCATGGAGGTTAACTGACACGGCCAAGGTCACACTGCTAATAAGTATCAGAACCAAGATATCTGGCTTTAGAATCCACGTTCATAACCATTCTATAGACTTTTGGTGTTTTCTCTTCGTCCCTTTACTCACTTGTCTTGAGAAAGTTTACAGCCGAGAATGGAATATTTGTGTGGATGGCCCACCATATATATTTCCCAACAGGAAAGTCTAGTTGAGAAACAGCCTCAGGATATCAGTTGCTGGGAGGAAAGAGAATCAAGGTAAAGTGAACTGGAAGATCTCAACGGACCCTGACAGGCAGCCTCATGCCCCCAGCTTCTCTCACTAACTGGACAGGAAGATTTGTATTGACCAGCCATCCAGTGCTGAAGATATGGCCAACCTTTCAACCTGGCTCTTGCCTGAATTTCTTTCTACAAATACGCATGTATCCTGCCCCTGCTACATGCAGAACGCTAGACTAGATACTAGATGGTGGGGTGGGGAAAGGAAACAAAACACGGTTATCACCCTCTGGGAGCTGACAGACTGGGAGGGGATAGAGGTAAACAGGCAGTTGTAATACCAGAGTTCATCTTATTATTAGTGACAGTTCAGTCTGCTGATGAGATTTGTGGGATGCCTTCCTACTTGGACAATATCTTTGATGGAGACATGGGAAATTGCTTTTCTTTGTTTGTGCCAGGAACGATAATGAGCATGTTTACATAGGTAGGGTTGGCAGATACAATACAAGCCACCCAGTTAAATTTGAATGCATATGTCCCATACAATATTTGAGACATACATATACTAAAAAAGTATTTGTGGTTCATCTGAAATTGCAATTTCATTGGCATTCTGTATTTTCACTTGCTAAACCTTGCAGCCCTGTGCACAGATTATCTTTAATCCTCACAGTAATTTTTTGTCTTCATTTTAGAGATCCAGAAACGGAGACATAGTCACATTAAATAACTTGTCCAAAGGCATACATCTATCTGCTAACACACAGTAGAAACCAAGTTCTTAGGCTGCTTTGTTTCCACCAATGGCCAATTTTGTGCGTTTTATGTTGATAACTATCATTATCTGTCTCAATGAATCCCATTTCCTGACCCTGTTCTCAAATTATCTGAGTATACCCTACTCACTGACCAACAAGTAAAGTTCTGAGTCCTGATTTTCAGAGTTAAGAAACAGATTCAAGTACTATATAAAAGGAGGCTAGGGATAGCATTTACTCATTATAGCAAAAATCAGATTTGTAATTTCTAAGAATGTGTGTTTTAGTGCAGTACACACACAAGGGGAGTGCAAAAAAAGATCAGAAACTGGAACCCCATGACACCTGAAAATGAGAATACTACAACACAACAACTAAACTAATCTGGGGGACAGATGGCAGTAACATTATAAGCTTGTACTCTGGAACATGTGAGTTTGAGATTATTCAAGTTTAGTTCTTCATATAACAGTTAAAACTGCCTGATAGTGAATGAGTGAATTTAACTTGGTCTTTGTGATATCGATTCTTTCTGTCCTCTCTCCCAACTCCCTGTATTGGTCATTTCCCCACCAGCTGCTTAAAAGAAAACAAAGCCCATTTAATAGTGTGCCAGCATTTGAAACGCCACCAATCTTCCCCCTTTAGACTCAAAGCAAGGCTTATTTCCTGATCAGATCCTAATGGTTTATCAAAAGTTCAACATTGAATTAGTAGCCTTGAATTTTAAGGTTTACCAACATATGACACAATTACCTATGGTGGTTCTTTAATCTTCACCAATTTTTTTTCCCCTTAGCATTAAAGAGAGTTTCCAGGGCTTCCCTGGTGGCGCAGTGGTTGAGAGTCGACCTGCCGTTGCAGGCGACATGGATTCGTGCCCCGGTCCGGGAGGATCCCACATGCCGCGGAGCGGCTGGGCCCGTGAGCCATGGCCGCTGAGCCTGTGCGTCCGGAGCCTGTGCTCCGCAACGGGAGAGGCCACAGCAGTGAGAGGCCCGCGTACAGCGAAAAAAAAAAAAAGAGAGAGAGAGTTTCCATAACCATGCCGTAGGATTTGCTTCCATTCAAGCTCTAAATATACACAATTCAGCCATATGAAATTGCTCTCTTTATAGGTTAAAAATGGTTACATATCAGCAATCTCATGTGGTTCAACCCAATATACCTGCCATTTGCAACAACATGGATGGACCTGGAGGACATTATACTAAGAGAAATAAGCCAGACACAGAAAGGAAAAACTGCATGATCTCACTGATACGTGGAATCTGAAAAAGTCAAATGCAGGGACTTCCCTGGTGGTCCAGTGGGTAAGACTCTGCGCTCCCAATGCAGGGGGCCCAAGTTTGACCCCTAGTCAGAGAACTAGATCCTGTACACATGCAGCAACTAAGAGTTCACATGCCACAACTAAGACGTCTGCATGCCGCAACTAAAGATCCTGCATGCCACAACTAAGACCTGGCACAGCCTAAATAAATAAATAAATTAAATAAATAAATAATTAAAAATACAAAAGTCAAATACATAGGAGCAGAGAGTAGACTGGTGGTTCCCAGAGTTGGGAGGTGGAGGAAATGAGGAGATGTTGGTCAAAGGATACAAAGTTGCAGTTCTGTAACGTGAATAAGTCATGGGGATGTAATATACCCTATGAAGATGGTAATTTATAATAGTGTACTGAATACAGAAATTTACTGAGAGAATAGATTCCAGGTGCTCTCATCACACATACAAAAAGACTAACTATGTGAGGAGGTGATATGCTAATTAGCTCAACTATAGTAATCATTTCACTATGTATATGTATATCAAGTCATCATGTTGATGAAACTTAGAAGCTTTTGCACAGCAAAGGCAACCATAAACAAGATGAAAAGACAACCCTCAGAATGGGAGAAAATATTTGCAAATGAAGCAACTGACAAAGGATTAATCTCCAAAATTTACAAGCAGCTCATGCAGCTCAATATCAAAAAAACAAAAAATCCAATCAAAAAATGGGCAGAAGACCTAAATAGACATTTCTCCAAAGAAGATATACAGATTGTCAACAAACACATGAAAGAATGCTCAACATCATTAATCATTAGAGAAAATGTAAATCAAAACTACAATGAGATACCATCTCACACCAGTCAGAATAGCCATCATCAAAAAATCTACAAACAATAGGGCTTCCCTGGTGGCCCAGTGGTTGAGAGTCCACCTGCCGATTCAGGGGACGAGGGTTCGTGTCCCGGTCTGGGAGGATCCCACATGCCTTGGAGCGGCTGGGCCCGTGAGCCATGGCCGCTGAGCCTGCACATCCGGAGCCTGTACTCCGCAGTGAGAGAGACCACAACAGTGAGAGGACCGAGTACTGCAAAAAATATATATACAAACAATAAATTCTGGAGAGGGTGTGGAGAAAAGGGGACCCTCTTGCACTGTTGGTGGAAATGTAAATTGATAGAGCCACTACGGAGAACAGTATGGAGGTTCCTTAAAAAACTAAAACTAGAACTGCCATACAACCCAGCAATCCCACTACTGGGCTTATACCCTGAGAAAACCATAATTCAAAAAGAGTCATGTACCACAATGTTCACTGCAGCTCTACTTACAATAGCCAGGATATGGAAGCAACCTAAGTGTCCATCCACAGATGAATAGATAAAGAAGATGTGGCGCATATATACAATGGAATATTACTCAGCCATAAAGAAAACGAAATTGAGTTATTTGTAGTGAGGTGGATGGACCTAGAGTCTGTCATACAGAGTGAAGTAAGTCAGAAAGTGAAAAACAAATACCGTATGCTAACACATATATATGGAATCTAAAAAAAAAAAAAAAAAAAAGTCATGACGAATCTCGGGGCAGGATAGGAATAAAGATGCAGACCTACTAGGGAATGGACTTGAGGACACAGGGAGGGGGAAGGGTAAGCTGGCACAAAGTGAGAGAGTGGCATGGACATATATACACTACCAAATGTAAAACCAATAGCTAGTAGGAAGAAGCTGCATAGCACAGGGAGATCAGCTTAGTGCTTTCTGACCACCTAGAGGGGTGGGATAGGGAGGATGGGAGGGAGTGAGATGCAAGAGGGAAGAGATATGGGGACATATGTATATGTATAGCTGATTCACTTTGTAATAAAGCAGAAACTAACACACCATAGTAAAGCAATTATACTCCAATAAAGATGTTAAAAAATCATCATGTTGCATACTTTAAATACATACAATATTTATTAAAATATAAAAATAAAAATTTTAAAATACACATGATATATAAATTAGTGCAATCCTCCTTCATTCTTCCTGGCCATTAAGACAATAATAAAAAGATTCCTAGTTACCTGTACAATATCCACCCAAATACAAATGTTGAAATTGTGGGACAGCAGAAAATGAATGGTGGCAAGGCACGTGTTTATGGAAACTTAGAACAAATTATAGATTCAGAGCATGAAAGACTGCCCTTTAGAATCTTCTAAACCACATTGTTCAAAGAACTGAGAATTCCACTGGCCAAAGAACTTTTCCTTTTCCTTTTGCTAGAAAACTATAATTTTTGGTTTCTCTTTCAGGCTAGGGTAGAGAACAAATAAGAAGCGCATTTATTTTTTAAAAACTGCCACCTAGGGCTTCCCTGGTGGCGCAGTGGTTGAGAGTCCGCCTGCCAATGCAGGGGACACGGGTTCGTGTCCCGGTCCGGGAAGATCCCACATGCCGCAGAGCGGCTGGGTCCGTGAGCCATGGCCGCCGAGCCTGCACGTTCGGAGCCTGTGCTCCGCAATGGGAGAGGCCACAACAGTGAGAGGCCTGCGTACCGCAAAAAAAAAAAAAAAAGAAGTTCTTTTCATTAAAAGGCACCGTAAGGAAAGTAAAAAGACAGCCACAAACTAGGAGAAGATTATGATTTGCAACATCATAATCGATATAGATTTGTAGCACAGAATATATAATAAATTCCTACAAATTTATAACTTGAATTTATAATCTTTCTATTATATTAATTTATAATAGATAAAAAGAAACTGCCTGTTTTAGTTCCTAGGGCTGCTGTAACAAGTTATCACAAACTGGGTAGCTTAAAACAGAAATTTATTCTCTTACAGTTCACGAGGGCAGATGTCTGAAATCAAGGTATCAGCAGAGTTGGCTCCTTCTGGAGGCTCTGAGGGAGAATATGTTACATGCCTCTCTCCTAGCTCTTGGTGGTTACCATCAATCCCTGGTATTCCTTAGATTATAACTGTGTCTCTCCAGTCTCTTCCTCAATCATCACGTTGCCGAAAACTCGGCCTCTGTGCGCCAGTGACGAATCAAATCTTGGAGACAGAGTTTTGGGTGAAATAGAAAAGAATAGCTTTGTTGCTTCACCAGGCAAAGGGGGATACAGTGGGCTCATGCCCTCAAAACTGTGTGTCCCAACCGAGGGGGATTTGGTGAGGAGTTTTCTAGCAATGGTTCAAGGGCGGGGTTGATGATAGGGATCAGGGTGTGTGCAGGGCCTGCATTCCTTTAATCTGGCCTCAGGTGGTCTCCTGATGAGCTTCTGTGGTTCTCGAGGTTATCAAACTCTGACCTTCTCTCTGGAATGAAGAATGCTTCATCAAGGAGTTAACATCTTCCATTTCTTGGGGGTTTTAGTTCTGCAGAAGAGCTCAAAGATATTGTTACTGTGTCCCTTGAGGGGGAACCAGGATCCTGTCCCAAGGCTTCACTATTTCTCACTGCTCCTCCCTTGTCTCTGCATCCCCTCCCTTCCCTGATTGGTAACTGTTAGAATCAGCCCTTTGGGACTCAGGGAATGTTATGGAGGCTGGAGCCTGTTCCCTACAAACAAGGAACGTGGGACATAGAAAGGCTTCCATGCCCAGGAGCCCCACAGGGCCATGCTTGTTTTCAATCACATGGCCTTCTTCCCTTTGTGCATCCTCTGTGTCTCTGTATCCAAATCTCCCTCTCTTTTTTCTTATAAAGACACCAAATATTGGATTCAAGGCACACCCTAATCCAGTATGACCTTATCTTGATTACATCTGTGAAGACCCTATTTCCAAAGAAGGTCACATTCACTGGGACTGGGGGTTAGGACTTGAACATATCTTTCAGGGGGACAAAACTCAGCCCACAATATAGCCCAACAGAAAACATAAAAATAGAAGCCCCAAATGGGCAAAACAGATGTAGAGGAAACAAAAGTTGCTAACAAATAAATAAAAAGATGCTCAACCTCATGGGTTATCAGAGAAGCACAAATTAAAAGCACAATGAGATACCATTCCATATCCACTCGATTGGTAAAAATTGTTGAAACAAGTAAATTAAATAAATGTGAATGAGATAAGAGTTGTTAGTCAAACCCTTTAATAATTATATTTTATGGTATATCTACTTAAAATAGTTTCTCCGAAGCTTTTTGGTAAATGAAACTTTTAGTTTGCTAAGTTAAGTTAAATTACGGCAATTCATTGAATGTCTAGATCATTTCCAAATAAGATAAAATACGGAAACAGTCATTGCTAAACAAGTCTAACTACTTTTGTCATCTTATTACAGAAAAACTAAAGATGTTTAAGTTAATTAGAAATGTCTTATACCACATTGAAAAAAAAATGCTATGAGAAATTATGATATTGTTGAGGAAGAAGAAAGTTTCCTCTACCCTTCTGGGTTCTTCTGGTTGGTCTAAGAATTAAATGGACATGAGGCAGATTAACAGGAGAAACTCAAAATTTAATAACACGTATACATGGGAGAGGCCAAGGAAAACTGAGTAAGTCACTAAAATGGCTGAAGCCCTCACCTTAAATACCATCCTCAGCTAAAGACAAAAGAGGATGGTGAGAGTGAGGAGAGTCAAGGTTACCAGGAAAAGCACAGTAAACAAGCATGATTGTGATGCAGATTGAAGGTAGGGCCTTCTCCATTGATAAGAGTTTCTAGAGATTTGGTCATCCTCTTCTTCCAGGCACAGAGAGGGAGACACCCTTACAAATGGAGATTTCTCTTATAAATGTAAATGTTTCTTACAAAAGGGCAACTTCAGAGCCCTTCCCATGTCTGTGGTTTCTCAGAAAATAACCAGCATTTAAAATTATTATGCCAAAGAGACATATTTTAGGGTAGTAAATTTTGCTCCCCTACCATAGGTATTCATAAGTTTGCCAATCCAAAAAAAAAATACTAGTATAACGAACAGTTTAAAATTGCTCACATATTAGTTTTCACTAGAAATTAATGCTTCTAAGGTTTAAAAATTCTAATTAATGTATGTAATTAAAATTACTAAAATTAATAAAGAAACATTTTTATATGCAAGGAAGAAAAAAGTATAAAGCATGGAAATGCATTTTGTTAAAAGAAAGTATTTTTGTCCTAAAATGAGATTAAAGAAAAAAGGGGGGGGGAAGCACAGGACAATCTGAGTGTAAAAAAGGGAGTTATAGAAGGTTTGTGGAAAAGGAACCTTGAGAAGAGAGTTATGCATAGTCAAGATGGCTGGGATTGGAATAAATTTAATTGAGTGAATAAATTTTAATATCAAAAGTAAGCTGGTGCAAAGCTAGAATTTGGTTCTACCTGTTGAGAGGGCAAGGTTTTCTTGAACCATTGATCTGCCTTTGATAACAGATTGTAGAAGGTTCTTTACTTTTTAAGTAATCCGTTGTAACAGTCTGTATTTGCCTTTGAAATCTTTTGTCACTTTGTTGGATGGTATAATTAAATATTGTTTAACAGTGACCTATGATCCTATTTGACTAAGTGTTTTAAAACCTTTTTGATATTTTTGACAAACTCCCCCCAAATCGAATTCTAAATGAAGGGTTATTGACCTAGAAATAACTTTGAGGTTTTTTCTAGAAGCCCCTGGAACACCTTGAGAGATTTGTTTTCTCTCCTTGTTAAAGAGATATTAACTAATTAGGCTTATTTGGTGTTAAATTACACAAGGAACATTGTCAAATGAGTGATGATAAAGCCTCTTAGGTTATATTGTATGGGTAAATGTTATTAATATAAATGTTCTAGAAATTATAGGAAATTCCTAGAATTCTGATGTGTCTTGGTGTAATGGTATCAGTCATAATTCTAGTAACATCTTAAAATGTTGTATGTCAGAGATAACTGAAACCCAGCAGGACCCTTGTGGGGCCCTCAGGGACACAAATCCTTTCCATATCCCTCATTTCTTCTTTGTAGGAAATAGGCTTTATTCAGCCCCTAAGACCTTCCCCGAGTTCCAAAGGGAAGATTCCAACAGTTTTAATCAGGGAAGTAAGGGAATGCGGAAACGAAGGATAAGCAATAGTGCTTAATAGTGCTTAACGATAGTGCCCCAATTAAAGCTGGGTCCTAGTTCCTCCTCAAGGGATACACAGAACAATATCTTTGAGTTCTTCTACAGGAACTAAGGGGACTTTCCTGGCAGTCCTGTGGTTAAGACTCAGGGCTCCCAATGCAGGGGACACAGTTCGATCCCTACACTCGGCCAAAAAAAAAACCCAAACCAGGAACCGAGGCCCTACCCAGTTGGGGGATGGTAACTTCAGGCTGAGCACACTCCTGGAACACCACCCTGCTACCTCACCGCCAACCAAGCAGAGGAAAGTCACACACCCTTAAGCCCTCACCCCAAATTTTGCCTATTAAAAACCTCTCCCCAAAAGCCATCAGGAAGTTTGGGGGTTTTGAGCACAAGCCACCCAGTCACCTTGCTTGGCCCTGCAATAAACCTTTCTCAAACTTGATATTTTGGTTTGTTTGGTCTCACTGTGAACTGGGCACCTTAACCTGTGTTCAGTAACATAACCAAACTCCTTTGCCAATTACATTGTAATTAGATCTTTAACCATGCCTTTTTTTTTTTTTTTTTTTTTTTTTTTTGCGGTACGCGGGCCTCTCACTGTTGTGGCCTCTCCCATTGCAGAGCACAGGCTCCGGACGCGCAGGCTCAGTGGCCATGGCTCACGGACCCAGCCGCTCCGCGGCATGTGGGATCTTCCCGGACCGGGGCACGAACCCGTGTCTCCTGCATCGGCAGGCGGACTCTCAACCACTGCGCCACCAGGGAAGCCCTAACCATGCCATTTTAAGTCTTTTGTCATTTACAGACTGTTATAGTTTTATTCTGATGCTTTTGTAAGTTGCTTTATCTTCATGGAAAGAACTCTGAGTACACATTTCTGACAACTTTAAGATCATGACTTTTGTTTGAAAAATTGCTGATTCTTTTTAATGTCTTGTTTTTCCAGATTGGAGGAAATTTTCTCTTTTCTCTTAAGCTAACTCTGATTTACAGCAATTTGTAAATTATATCTTTGTAAGCAGAATTGAAACATTTATCTTTTTTCCCCCTGCCTGATCCCTCCAGATTTTGGAAACTTCGTGAGTATTCAAATACAACTCTCCAAACTAATATTTCTAATTTTTCTCCCACTTTTGACTTGGAATCATTGAGAGCCAGTGCTGTGCCTTTCCTGAAGCCCTGCAAATTGAAACTGAACAACTTAGATATAAACTTGAGAGAGATCACCAAAACAGTCCACGTTTAGAAAATCTTCGTGCCTATTGCTGTGCAAGTCACTCAGAAAGTTTACCCGATCACCCAATGACATCATCAGAAACATTCTAATTGCAAAAGGTGCTTTGACCCCTACATCTAGACTGCCCTCCAGACTCAGACTGAAACAGAGCAGGACCCTGTGGGGCTCCTGGTCACAGAAGCCTCTCTCAGTCCCCTGTTCCTTGTTTGTAGGAAATAGGCTTCAGCCTTCATAACCTTCCCTGAATTCCAAAGGGCACGTTCAAACAGTTGCTAATCAGGGAAGGGAGGGGATGCAGAGACAAGTGAGGAGTGGCCAAGAAACAACAGTGCAGGCTTGAAACAGGGTCCTGGTTCCACCTCAAGGGATACACCTGACAAAATCTTTGAGCTCTTCTGCAGAACTAAAACCCCGAACAAATGGAAGATGTTAACTTTTTTTTTTTTTTGGCAGTACGCGGGCCTCTCACTGTTGGGGCCCCTCCCGCTGCGGAGCACAGGCTCCAGACACGCAGGCTCAGCGGCCATGGCTCACGGGGCCCAGCCACTCCGCGGCATGTGGGATCTTCCGGACCGGGGCACGAACCCGTGTCCCCTGCATCGGCAGACTGACTCTCAACCACTGCGCCACCAGGGAAGTCCCGATGTTAGCTATTTGATGAAGCATTCTTCATTCCAGAGAGAAGGTCAGAGTTTGATAACCTCGAGAACCACAGAAGCTCATCAGCAGACCACCTGAGGCCAGATTAAAGGGATGCAGGCCCTGCACACACCCTGATCCCTATCATCAACCCCGCCCTTGAACCATTGCTAGAAAACTCCTCACCAAATCCCCCTGGGTTAGGACACACATTTTTGAGGGCATGAGCCCACTGTGTCCCCCTTTGCCTAGCAAAGCAATAAAGCTATTCTTTTCTACTTGACCCAAAACTCTGTCTCCGAGATTTGGTTCGGCACCAGTGAATAGAAGCTGAGTTTTCGGCATCAAGACTGGCTTTATAACTTCCTCCAACCATTAACTTTTATTTTCGTTCTGTCTCTGTAGAAATGCTTCTTATTAAATACCTAACTGCTTGTACCCTTAGGCCTAACTTTGAGAGCCCCACCTCTCTTTTGAAATGAGTAACTGAACTGACCTAGTGTCAGGACTAAGAGACTGGTTCAGTGAGATGAAACCATCTACCAACTCACCTTCTGGACATGAAATTTCTTAAAAGTTTCAAAGGTGGTCCCGTAGGGGAGCAAAACTTGCCACCCTAAAATACGTCTCTTTGGCACATTAATTGTTTTAAGCTGGTTATTCTCTGAAAACAGCAGACATGGGAAGGGCTCTGAAAACCGACTAGGAGTTGTCCTTTTGTAAGAAACATTTACATTTGTAAGAGAAATCTCCATTGGTAAGTGTGTCTCCCTCTCTGTGCCTGGAAGAAGAGGATGACCAAATCTCTAGAAACTCCTATCAGTGCAGAAGACCCTAACTTAAATCTGCATGATATCACCCTTGTTTACTGAGCTTTTCCTGGGAACCTCCCTTAACTGCCTCCCCTCATCCTCAACATCATCTTTTATCATTAGCTGAGGATGGTATTTCAACCATTTTGGTGATTTACTCAGTTTTTCTGGGTCTGTCTCATGTATACATGTTAAACTTTGATTTTCTCCTGTTAACAAATAATAATAAATTAAAAAAATAAAAAGGCGATTCATAAGCACATTTTCCATTATATCAAAACAAAACCCAAGAAAAAACCTAGAAAGAAGTCATAGTCCATCAACAGAAGAATAAAAAATAAATTATGGGGCTTCCCTGGTGGCGCAGTGGTTGAGAGTCCGCCTGCCGATGCGGGGGACACGGGTTCGTGCCCCGGTCCGGGAAGATCCCACATGCCGCGGAGCGGCTGGGCCCGTGAGCCATGGCCGCTGAGCCTGCGCGTCCGGAGCCTGTGCTCCGCAACGGGAGAGGCCACAACAGTGAGAGGCCCGCGTACCGCACAAAAAAATGGTACACTAACACTATGGAGTATTATAAGTGGTAAAATAAGTGGGTGAACTACAGTTGCCAGCAACAAAAGGGTATATCTTGAAACTGAGTCCCCCTGAAACTGAATTCCCTTACCAAGTTTATGATTAACCTCTCTATCCAAAACTTTATTCCTGTTCTTGTTCCCTCTGATCACAATCCTGTGCTAACTGAACACTAATCAACCATAGTCAGATGACTAAAACTGCTGCTGTGAATAGCATCCTTTTTTTTTTTTCTTTTTGTAAACTGATTTGGAACAACTGCTTTATTTATTTTAAAAAATTTTTTATTTATTTATTTATTTTTGGCTGCTTTGGGTCTTTGTTGCTGCACGCGAGCTTTTTCTAGTTGCGGCAAGCAGGGGCTACTCTTTGTTGTGGTGTGCGGGCTTCTCATTGCAGTGGTTTCTCTTGTTGTGGAGCACGGGCTCTAGAGCGCATGCTCAGTACCTGCGGCACACGGGCTCAGTACCTGTGGCATGCAGGCTCAGTAGTTGCAGCTCTCAAACTCTAGAGCGCAGGCTCAGTAGCTGTGGCACACAGGCTCAGTAGCTGTGGCACCCGGGCTCAGTAGTTGTGGCTCTTGAGCTCTAGAGCACAGGCTCAGTAGTTGTGGTGCACGGGATTAGTTGCTCTGCAGCATGTGGGATTTTCCTGGACCAGGCCTCGAACCTGTGTCCCCTGCATTGGCAGGCGTATTCTTAACCACTGTGCCACCAGGGAAGTCCCAAGAGCATCCTTAATGTACTAAAATTGCTAGCATAGATATTGTCATAAACACATCGACGCACATTGTTTCTCGAGGGTAAGATGAGCTCACAGATCCCTGAGCCATGGACCACCTGACCAGAGAATCATAAACCAGAGACATCCTGACTCTCAGAACTATAATTTAAGAAATGTCACAGAGGGAATTCCCTGGCAGTTCAGTGGTTAGGACTTGGCGCTTTCACTGCCGTGACTTGGGTTCAATCCCTGGTTGGGGAACTGAGATCTCACAAGGCTTGCGGCATGGCCAAAAGAAAAAATAGTCACAGAGATGTCACAAGATGATTAACCCCAACTTCTTTGTTCTTTCCCTTTAAAACATCCCAAACTCAAAAACCAAATTGGAGTGTATCTGAGGCTTGTCTCCCACTCCCTTGCTTGGTGCCCTGCAATAAACACTGTATTTTCCTTCATCACAACCTGGTGTCAGTAGATTGGCTTTGCTGCACTTCAGGCAAGCGGACTCAAGTTTCGTTTGGTAACATAGAAACCTAATGTTGAGTGAAAGCACAAGTCATAAACATATAGTATGTTGATGACATATAGCCATCATATGTGTGACATTTAGTATGACACAATTTATGTAAATTTTAAGAACAAAACTTGCCAATACATTGTTTAGAGAAACACATGCATGTGACTTTTTAATTTAAAAAAAATTTTTTTAATTTTTTATTTTTTTGGCCACACCACAGGCTTGTGGGATCTTACTACCCTGACTAGGGATTGAACCCGGGCCGCCTGCAGTGGAAGCACAGAGTCTTAACCACTAGACCACCAGGGAATTCCCTAAAAAACTATTGTTAAAGAAAGCAAAGGCATCATAGACCCAGATCAGAAGCATGGGTACTATGGCCACTACACTGCACAACCCCAGGGGTGCCATCTCCACTGCAGTTAATTTGAATGGCGCTGCAGATGAGTATGAGTGAGTTCCTAGAGTTATGCACACCCATACGTGGTGGTACTGGCATTTACCTTCGGGACAGGCAAAAGGAAAAGACAACTATTACAAAGAAAAGTGGGCAAAGGATATAAACTGGCAAATAAAAGAAGAGAAACCTGAAGAGCCATCGAATATGTAA
The DNA here is from genome assembly GCF_963455315.2 of Globicephala melas. NCBI lineage: Eukaryota > Metazoa > Chordata > Mammalia > Artiodactyla > Delphinidae > Globicephala > Globicephala melas. The sequence continues at coordinate 37,337,658 of NC_083327.1, forward strand.
AAAGATATTCAATCTCACTACCAATCAGGGAAAGTTTACAAATTAAAACAAGGTACCATTTTTCATCCATGAGACTGATAATACTTAAAAATCTGATAACATGAACTATTAAGAAGAATGGGGGGGGGGGCTTCCCTGGTGGCACAGTGGTTAAGAATCCGCCTGCCAATGCAGGGGACATGGGTTCGAGCCCTGGTCCGGGAAGATCCCACATGCTGCAGAGCAACTAAGGCCATGCACCACAACTACTGAGCCCGTGTGCCACAACTACTGCAGCCCACAAGCCTAGAGAGCGTGCTCCACAGCAAGAGAAGCCACCGCAGTGAGAAGCCCGCGCACCATAACGAAGAGTAGCCCCCACTCGCCGCAACTAGAGAAAGCCCACGTGCAGCAACAAAGACCCAACACAGCCAAAAATGAATGAATGAATGAATGAAGAATGGGGAAAAATATTATGTGCATGAGCTTGTGCAAATGTAAATTAGTAAAATTAGGCCATTTTTTAGTAAGATTGAAGAAAATATAATTATTTTTGGGCTCAGAGATTCCTATTCTTTTTTTTCTTTTTAAAAATATTTATTTATTTATTTATTTTGGCTGCACCAGGTCTTAGTTGCGGCACATGGGGTCTTAGTTGCAGCATGCACGCGGGACCTAGTTTCCCGACCAGGAATCGAACCCAGGTTCCCTGCATTGGGAGCTCGAAGTCTTACCCACTGGACCACCAGGGAAGTCCCCAGAGATTCCTATTCTAAGTAAACACCCTAGAGAAAGTTTCAAAGGATGATACCTCCATAAGTAAATTGCTGCAATGTTTGAAAGAAACTTTAGGAAGGAAACAACTGGGAATAATTTATATATGAATTGTATAAAGGAGCCAAAATATATGTATAAACATGGAAAGAATCTCAAAAATAAAGTGGACTGAAAAAAGTATCACTACATTATTTCTATTAAATTTTTAAAATTTTAAATATATCTTAGCTATATATGACATAATCAGAACTCGTTAACATGTTGTGTTTGTGTGCTGGCAGGAATGATATGGAAGAGTGAGAAAGATTCAGGAAGGAGGAGACTCTAAAGAGTAAACTCCTTGAGAAGGTGAGAGAGGGTGGGGGTCAGAGTGGAGGGAGGGGGCTTTGGAACTGATCACGCTTAAAATATCTTTCTTTGGTGATTAGCTAACCTTGAGGTTTGTGATCAGTGAGGCAGTGGAAAGAACTTTCTTCTCCAGGTAATTTTTCTTCATTTAAACAAGGAAACAAATAAATAAGTAGTAAATTGTAAGAGAAAATAAAATAAAATAAAGCCTATAACAATGTTGAGAGTATGGAAAGGCTGCTCCTCCTGCATTAAAATATAACGTTAAAGTCACCTACAGGCCCCAATGAAAAGTGCTCTGATTTACTCATCACTTTATGTAAAATTAAATATTTGAGCTAAATTAAAAGCTGGAGCCCAGGGACTTCCCTGGTGGCGCAGTGGTTAAGAATCTGCCTGCCAATGCAGGGGACACAGGTTCGAGCCCTGGTCTGGGAAGATCCCACATGCTGCGGAGCAACGAAGCCCGTGCACCACAGCTACTGAGTCTACGCTCTAGAGCCCGCAAGCCACAACTACTTAGCCCACGAGCCACAACTACTGAAGCCCGCGCACCTAGAGCCCATGCTCTGCAACAAGAGAAGCCACTGCAATGAGAAGCCCACGCACCGCAACGAAGTGTAGCCCCCGTTCGCCGCAACTAGAGAAAGCCTGCACGTGGCAACGAAGACCCAAAGCAGCCAAAAATAAAAATAAATAAAATTAAAAATTTAGTAAAAAAAAAAGATAGCTGTTAAAAATGGGCAGAAGAACTGAACAGACATTTTTCCAAAGAGGAAACGCATATGGCCAACAGACACATGCAAATATACTCGACATCATGAATCATCAGAGATATGCAAATTAAAATCACAATGAGAGCCGCAAGAGGGAGGAGATATGGGGATATATGTATATGTATAACTGATTCACTTTGTTATAAAGCAGAAACTAACACACCATTGTAAAGCAATTATACTCCAATAAAGATGTTAAAAAAAAAAAAACCCACAATGAGATATTACCTCAGACCTGTCAGAATGACTATCATCAAAAAGAACACAAATAACAAATGTTAGCAAGGACTGGAGAAGAGGGAACACTTGTACACTGTTGGTGGGAATGTAAATTGATGCAGCCACTGTGGAAAACTATATGGAGGTTTCTCAAAAAACTATAAATAGAACTACCATATGACCCTGCAATTCTACTCCTGGGTATATTTCCGAAAAAACGCAAAAACACTAATTTGAAAAGATAACGTGTACCCCAATGTTCACAGCAACAGTATTCACAGTTGTCAAGATAGGGAAGCAACCTAAGTGTCCAACTTGGAGGATGGACTTGGAGGGCATTATTCTAAGTGAAATAAGTAAGACAGAGAAAGACAAATATTGTATGATATCATTTACATATGGAATCTAAAAAACACACCAGCTAGTGACTATAACAAAAAAGAAGCTGACTCACAGATGTAGAGAACAAACTAGCTGCTACCAGTGGGGAGAGGAAAGAAGAAGGGTCAATATAGAGATAGGGGATTAAGAGGTACAAACTATTAGGTATAAAATAAGCTACAAGGATATATTATACAAAATGGGAATATAGCAAACATGGAGTATAACTTTTAAAAATTGTGACTCACTATATTGTACACCTGTAATTTATATAATATTATACATCAACTATACTTCAATGAAAAATAAATTACTTAATAATTTATTTATTTTATTTTTGGCTGCATTGGGTCTTCGTTGCTGCCTGCAGGCTTTCTCCAGCTGTGGCGAGCAGGGGCTACTCCGTTGCGGTGCGTGGGCTTCTCATTGTGGTGGCTCCTCTTGTGGAGGACAGGCTCTAGGCACGTGGGCTCAGTAGTTGCGGCACACGGACTCAGTAGTTGTGGCACACGGGCTTAGTTGCTCTGCGGCTTGTGGAATCTTCCCCAAGCAGGGATCAAACCCTTGTCCCCTCACTGGCAGGCAGATTCTTAACCACTGTGCCACTAGGGAAGTCCCACTTAATTAATTAAAAAGAAAAGCTTTCTTCAACAATGTGGAATCAATCACTCAGCGTGCGCTTCCCGCTCAGCTCAGAGCTGGCCCTGTCCTCTCTCAGCAGCCCTCCTGGCGCAGTCCTCCGAGGCGCGGCTTCCAGCAGGGGTCGCTGTGCCGCTGCCATCGCCGCCGTGCCAGGGCGCACCACCCAGCCTGCTCTCACCGCGCCGGCGCCGGCGGAAGGGGAGGGGCAAGGGCAGGGCGGGGTGTGGAGTCCGGCGCTCGGCGAAGCCATAGGGTGGGGGGGCGGGGCGGGGAGGGGGGAGAGGCGGTGACGTACAGGTAACTGCGCCCCTGCCCGGCGTGCGGTGGCCCCTGTTCGCTCCCGTTTCTGTTGCAAGCACATGGGAAATACGGGCAGGGCGAGCTCCAGTCCCCCTCCCGCGCTCCTGCCAGGTCTCCGCGTGAGTCTCTGGCGTCCTGCCTCAGCCGGGCCAGCTCGGGACGCCCCGTGGATCCGGGAATTCTTAGGGGCCTTGCGAACCCGGCGGGCCGAGGCCGTCTTGCCCTGGGCCCGGCCGTTCCTGTTGGCTGCAGACGCAGACCGCGAGCTCGAGGACTCTGGTGTCCAGTTTCCCTTGACCTTGAGGACCCGGGAAGGTGCGCAGCCCGACGGGGGTAGGGAGGGAGCGAGGGGAACATGACCTTGTCTCAGCACTTGGTCAGCCTCTTTGGTCTCCAAAAGAAGAGAAGATTTTTGCTTGCAGTTGAACTAAAAGCAGTTAAATCAGGTTTTCCATACGGAGTAGTTAATAGGCCTAGGAACATGGAGGGATTTCAAATGTCCCGCAGGTCAAGGACAGCGTTGCCTCTACATTCCAGTCGTTGCTTTTCTTACAGCCTTCGGTTAGTTCACCGATTTTATGTCTCTCCTGAAGATTTCACTCTAAACCTTCAGGCCTCCTTCCGTGATACTCCCCTTACATCCACGCCGTCGCCAAAGAAATCTTTTAAAAAGCACTCCTATCAGATCACTTCCCTACATAAGGTCTTGCTATAGTTCTCATGCGTTCTGGGTAAGTCCAAGCTTTGATAGGGAAGGCCCTTGGAGATCTAGCCTCTTACCCATCAGCCCAGCCCCATCATTGTTCTTCATTCTAATGCACCGTTTTTTTGACCTACTTTCACAGTATTTAATTAAGCACTTACCATGTGTCAGGCACTATTCTGGGCACTTGGGATTGAGCAGTAAATTATATAACATAGCAGATAAGTGCTATTGCAAAAGAAAGTAGAACGGGGCAAGGGGAGATTTGGAGGACAAGACACCTGTTAAATGGAGTTGGAATGAGTAGACCTCATTGAGGTGAAGGTGATTTGTCCATGCAGTTATCTGGGCTAAGAGTGTTCTGGGCAGCTGGAACAAAGGATCTACCCAGAAGTGTGCCTGTTGTGTATGAGGATCCTCAGGAAGGAGCTGAGTGAGCATGGGTGAGAGAGGCAGGAGATGAGGTCAGAGCGGAAATGAAGGGGATAGATCACACAGGGACTGTAGGCCAAGGGAGGGATTTTGCTTTTCTCTGTGCTTTTATAAGGTTGTGAGGGAAGGAGTGACATGATATAAATTACTTTTTAAAAGACTCACTCTGACTGCTCTATGGAGAACACACTGTAATGGAGCCTTTGTAGTAATCCTGGTGATAGATGGTGGCCTGAATCTGTGGTAACAGTGGGAATGGTGAGAAGTCATGGGATACTGGACATGTTTTGGAGATAAGCCACATGATTTCCTGACATTATGGATCTGAGTACGGGGGAAAGAGAAGAGTCAAGAGTGACTGGAAGCCTTGGTTCTCAGGAACTAGAAGGGTGGAGTTACCATTAACTGAGATGGGGAAGGCCACAGGTAGAGCAGATTTGGGCTTAGAGATATATCAGGAGTTTGTTTCTGGGCCAATTAAGTTTGAGGTGCCTGTTATGCACCCAAATGGAGATGTCGAATAGGCAGTTGGATATTTTGTCAGGGTTCCCAAGACCACCCCTAGGTTCATTGATTTCACTAGGAAGACTCAACAGGACTCAGCTGTGGGTCATGGCTATGATTTACTACAGCAAAAGGATACAACATGCAAGGTAGAAGATGCATGGGGCAAAGTCTGGAGGGAACCAGGTGCAGTCTTCCAAGAGTCCTCCCAGTGGAGCACACAGGACATGTGGCATGTCAGCACCTCTGCCTCAGGAAACAATTACCTAGTTTGTGGGTCTCCAGGCCCCTTCTTTCTCTGCTAGCTACTGCCTCTGTTAAACAGTGGGAAGAAGATGTGAAAGGAGGTGAAATGCAGATCTGTACAGTTTGCTCATTCCTAGCTCTGATTTGCTGGAGTTGGAGATTGAAATAAAGTTTAGAGACTCACTGGCTTTCATGAAGTCATGATCTGGTATCTTCTGCAAAGTCAATATTGTAAGGATGTAATGTATGTCAGTAAATAGTCCTTCTTGTCCTGAGATTTTCCTTTTTAAAATAAATCATTGAGGGAGTTCCCTGGTGGCCTAGTGGTTAGGATTTCTGCTGTGGCCTGGGTTTAATCCCTGGTGGGGGAACTGAGATCCCCGCAAGCTGCATGGCACAGCCAAAAAAGAAAAAAAAGAAAAAAAAATCATTGAGAACTATTGTTAATATTTTTCAGTAGCAGTCAGTACCCAAGCTAATTTGGGGGAGTGAGAAGAGTAGAACCAGTGTTTTCATACGTATTAGTATCTAATTCAACCTTCACGACCACCCTGTGAGGTCAGCACGTTAATTACAGCCGGAAGACTCACCTAGTACAGTGTGCATGGCCCTTGGTACATGTGGACCAACATGGCCTTTTGTAGGAGGAAGCATAAGTACAGTACTAGATGTAAAGTGTTCATGGTGTGTATGGTTTATGTTGTAAGAATGCCAGGATAGCACACTTGGGAAGTAAAACTGAATTATTGTCTGTTTCAGGTCGTATGAGCCATGGCTATGACTAGCATCAGATTGCCCAGCAGCGTTTTAAGAAAGCCAGATGCCTGGATTGGGCTCTGCGGAGCGCTACGAGGGACACCTTCACATAAACACTGTGCTTCCTGGAATCGATACTTATATTTGTCTAATACCAAGTTAAATGCTTCAAATTATAAAACATTTTTCCATAACATTTTCTCACTGAGACTCTCAGGGCTTTTAATATCTCAAGAATATATTTTCCCATTTTCCATAAGACTCAAAAGTAATGTAAGCTCTAAAAAATCCACTAAAAAGACTCTGCAAAAAGTGGAAGATGAAGGGGACTCTGATGAAGAGAGTGAGCATCATGAGATGAGTGAGCAGGAAGAGGAGCCAGAGGACGACCCCAGTGCGGTCAGAGACCATAAGGACCTGGACAAAGTAGTGCAGTCTTTCCGATATGATGTTATCCTGAAGACAGGCCTAGATATCGGGAGAAAGTAAGTATATGCGTTTTAATACAAAATCGCTTGTCCGCTTGTTGGTTATTTTAAAGCAGCATTACCAATTACATGGCTTATATTATGGTGAAGAGTAACCATAGATGTGAAAGGATCTTATAGGTAATCTGTTCCAATTATTTCATTCTATAGATGAGAAAACTAATTCCCAAAGAAGTCAAGTGACTGCCTGCAAGTCCCACATGGCATATTTCCTTGATTCTAAGACACAATCAACTTTGTAAGATGAACCATTGATGTAAAAACAGCTTCTTGGGGAAAAAAGGAATCACCATGTTAGATGTATATAGCAAGCATAGAATGCACCTTCTCACTGTAGCGTTTCACAAACGCTACAGTGAGAAGGTACCTCTTAGAATCAACAGAAGCAGTATAACATAGTGGTTAAGACTGCAGGCTTTGTAGCCAGACTACTGGGGTTTCAGTCCTGGGTTGTGTGTGACCTTGGACAAGTTACTTAAAATCTCTGTGCAGTTTCCTCATCTGTAAAATGGGGGTAATAGAACCAGCTTTAGAAGGTGGTGGCTAGGATTAAATGAGTCTGTCTATCTACCTAAAGCATTTATAACAGTGTGTGGCACATAGTGGGTACTCGGTATGTTAGCTATGATGATGAAAATACTACGTGTGTTCATATATAGTGCATAGAGACACTAAGTGTAACTTTCAAGATTTCTTTAATATTCTCATTCCTTCTCTGCTAGACTAATTGTATAAGAATAGTGATCCTCATTGTTCATTCATTCCTTTAGCAATCATTGTGTGCATACTGCATGCAAGATAAGAACTGTGGTATGAATAATAAATTAAGAAAGATTCCCTTGTGTAATTTGTATCTTTATGTCCTGATTTAAAGGCATAGTTCAGTTTTTAACTCTGAACCCACAGGCACCCTGGTCGGGACTTGAATGTTCTCTGAAATCTGGCAGGCTCACGAGGGGCCTCTCCCTCTCTCACAGTAGTAACTGCTGCTGTTCTTATTAGGAGAACCCCAGATGTCAGTCGCCTGGAGTCAGAGCACTAAAATGAAAGGGCACTCGTTTTTGTCTGTATCCTGCCCTGGTCTGGTTGTCCCAGTGATCAAATTCAGAGAGATCAGCAGCTGCTGGATTGGCACTTCCCCATCCTCAGTGCAGATTAGCAGAGGGTTTCTCAATAGCCTCACCATACATGGGGTGCCTGGTTTTTCTCACAGCACGTGAAGGGAAGGGAGTGCCCACTCATTATGGCTGTCGTGAATCACAGGCGCTACCACCTCTAAGGTGACTGCTGTAGGGGGAGTCACGTGGAGAGCACCGGGCCCATCCTGAATGCGCTAGATGCGGGTTCCAGCCCCCTTGGAAACCCCAGCAGGGCGCTGGTTACCTGCCTGCTAGCGCTAGCAGGCCTTTGCAGCAGCCAGCGTGTACTCGGCAGTGCCCTTTGGTCTCCCTGTTTAGATGTATATGGAAGAAGTTGACTTTCACTTTCCCAGCACCCAGAATGGAGATTTTCTGGGGAGGCCAGTCACTGTCAGGATAAGCATTACAAACAGCTGGTACTTTTCTCAAAATTATATAATTGTTTTGAATATATTTCTATTTTAAAGCACTTTGATTTTTTTCTTCTTTTTTTAGCAAAGTGGAAGATGCATTCTACAAAGGTGAACTCAGGCTGAACGGGGAAAAATTATGGAAGAAAAGCAGAACGGTGAGTTTTGTTGTTTTTTTGGCTGTGTTGGGTCTTCATTGCTGCGCGCGGGCTTTCTCTAGTTGCAGTGAGCGGGGGCTACTCTTAGTAGAGGTGCGTGGGCGTCTCATTGTGTTGGCTTCTCTTTGCGGAGCACGGGCTCTAGGTGCGCAGGCTTCAGTAGCTGTGGCCCGTGGGCTCAGTAGTTGTGGCGCATGGGCTTAGTTGCTCTGCGGCGTGTGGGATCTTCCCAGATCAGGGCTCGAACCCGTGTCCCCTGCATTGGCAGGCGGATTCTTAACCACTGTGCCCCCAGAAAAGCCCACAGTGAGATATTATGACAGCCAGATATTTTTGTCTGTTGTTCTTCCAGTACTCAGTTAATGCCTCCCCCAGTTTCCCCCGGGGCTCCTTCTTTGGGGCATCAGTGGCTCCTCGTGTATGTCTGTCTTGCCCCCTCTAAGGTCTCCCTCAGGCCTGGTCACATAGCTTCAGTTACACAGACCACTTGCTCTTTGCAGCCATAATGACTTTGAGATGAAGCTTTCCCTTTCTTTAAAAAATTTTAAGACAAGTCACTATCAGAACTGGCAAAAATCTATTAAACTTCTAAGTCATTAATATTAGGCCCGTGAAATCATAATAGTCAGGCTAAATCCATGTAGAGGTTTCTTTGGCCTGCTGTTACCTGAGCAGATGTGCAGTTCTGTTCAGCTCAGCAGTAGCCCCCAACCCCCAGTACCTGCTGGATACACTGCTCTGTGTGCAGGGCAGCCATCAAAAAGAAGGTTTCATACTTCCTGACAGCTCCATATCAGTACTATTGTTAAGTGAAAGAATCACCCACAAGTGTTATAAGAAAATGTATTTCTAGTATCCAGTGTTATAATAAATGATATATATATTCTTTTAAAAATGAATTTTTGTAAAAAGTTACATATATACATATATAGAATTAAAATATTAATACTACTAGTATTTATCTTTGAGTGGGGCACTGTGGGTTATATGTTCTTCATGCATTTTATTTTCTGAATTTTTTACGAGTATGTTTCACTTTTGTAATTGGAAAATATAATGATAGTAAACGTTAACAAAACAATTTTAAAAAGTATATGACAGAGACCCTTAAAAAGTTTGGAAGACACAGACCTATGAGGCATTGGCAGACATAATCTAACTCTTAGTCAGTGTCCAGGGAATAAATGTTCCAGGGAAGTTAGACACACTTTTGAAGGTTGTTTTTATTTTAGCTTCTTTCGTATTTCAAACACTCCTGGGATTGGAGGACCTGAGCTGCATCCTGTACCCCTGGGACATGGGAGGGTGTGAGCCATTGGCCACGGACCTGGGTGAGCACTGAGGCTGTCTTCAGTCTCTGCTCCCCAGACTCAGAGTGGTTCTTGTAGCTGAGTGGACAGGAGAGGGGATCCCCAGTGCTTGTCTTGGCCGCCAAGTCACAAGGCCCAGATCCCTCTGATGGCACCTGACCTGACAGGTTCAGACTGCAGGTGTCAGTCCTTGCTCAGTGAGCTGTAGGAAATCAAGCACTCCAGACATGCACCTGGAGATCAGGTCCTTCTTGTCCCTTAATTGCTTTTTCCTGCTTGTAGCCCAACCCCCTTCTCACCAGCCACAGTGTTCCAAAGACAAGATCTGTTCTTGGTGCACAGTGTCTCTGCCAGGGCCTCATTTACAGACACCATAAATCTATTTTTCTCCCTGTGCTTTGAGATATTGTTAACTACAGTCTAATTGCTGCTTCTTCATTCTGCCTTGGGTGTTCTGTTGTCTTGGCTGCCTTCCAGATTTCTCCTGAGGGTCAGCAAAGGAAGGGGCCAGCATTAACACTCGGCTGCCTTGTTACTAGGAGGCCTGGTAGCCATAGTAACTGCAGCTAAGGGGAGATTGGAAATGTAGATGCTTGGAACAGCCCCTAATTCCAGCCAGTTTTGCTTTGTGCCTACTGTGCCGTCTCCCACGGTAGAAGGGACAGGGCTTTGCAGGGAATGAGGAACACCTCCCCTTCCGTGGCCTGCTCCGTGGGGCCTGAGCCTGGCTGCTGGCTGAAGGGTCAGGCGCCTGTCTGATGCTGCAGCTCTAACCCTGGCTGCCTGCAGCTGAGCAGAGCTTTTCTGTGAGTTGCACACCAGATGGGGCCCAGAGTACTGTGGGTGCTGGGTAACTGTTGACCTAAATAGAGGGTGTATGGAGCCCAAATATGGGACTGAAGCCTTCCTAACCTCACCTCTCCCTGGGATTCACCGGGTAAAGGAGAAACATTGCTTCCCTATTCTCTGCCCTAGAAGAAAGCCACCAGAACGATCCACTCTCCTCTTAAGGGGCAGACATCACACATAGTATATCCACGAAAGGATACATGAGAAGGGTTGCCTTTTTCTCTGTATACCCTTTTATACCTTTTTTTTACGTATTGTATCATGTGCTTATATTACTTATTAAAAAATGAATTTTAATGACACAAAGTTATGCCAAAAAAGGTAAAGCAGAGTTCCCAAGCCGTGTATTTCTGAACATTGATTTTAAATGTCTACACAGTTTGGGCAAATGGTCATTTAAAAAATAAAAATTGAATCCAGCAGAACTTCAGGAGGACTGACCGCCCCTCCCCGCAACTCCCCACTCCCCCCTCTGCCCAGCCCAGATGATGCCTTCAAACCCACAAGGAGAAGTGGTCTTCATGCCTCGCTGTGGTTTGAGTCTCTGCTTCTCAGCCCAGAGGGGAGAGTTAATGGTTTAAAATTAGCCCCTGTGAGTTTTACATCCTGCTGCCTGGATTGACCAGTGTGGCATCATGGTGAGCAGGCATGCATTCCCACGTTGTAGACTTAGTATTGGGCCTACGGAAGCCTTGAGTGGGTGGCTTGCCCTAGTGAGGTACAGATATCCCAACAGCGTGAAGTTAGACTGCCTCAGGGCATTCATCGACAAATGAGGCAAACATAAGCATTTGGCACCATTCTCCTTAAACAGAAGCCCCCAAGTAGGCTTTTGAATGGGTACCTGTGCCCACTTAGAGTCCATGGCCCACACATGGAGGTCTGTCCCTGTCCTTCTGTCCATCGCTTCACCACTGCCCCTATCCTTGGCTTGGAAGCGGTGGTGAATGGTCTGAGACGGCCTCTGGTCATCCTGGCTTGTGTTCTAGTAGAAGCATGTGGCACCTGGGTCAGTTTATCCCCTTCCTGAGTTGCTGGGCAGATCCCCTGGGATCCTGAGCTGCCAGGACCAGGTGTCTCATGGGCTGTTTGCACCGTGGCAGCACTGATGTGACTGCCCCCAGGGCATGTCCTGCACTCGCTCAACCCAAAGCTCCCATCTGGACAAAAAATGGGTTTCACCTCAGCCCTTTTAACCCAAGTCAGCATCCAGCTCGACCCTCTTTTCTGTGGCATTCCATCCTTGTGCGTTGAGTCCTGTCTCCTTGATGATGTGGCATCACTGGCGCTAGCCAATGCTGGAAAGCAGTTTATTTACTTCGATTTCTTTAGGAGATGCAGCTGACCGTTGTTCCACTGTGACAGATTTCCAACAAATTGTGCCCTGTCCCCAATGATGTAGCTTAACTGTGTTGAAATCAGTGAAAGTGTTACACTGAAAATTGTCTTCTCAGTGCATGTAGTAATTACTGTGCTCATAATCTCTAAGGTTGTGCCCCGCTTCATCTTTTGCCACTGTTACAAAATAAATGCTTCCATTCAAGTGTTTCCTGAAGTCATGCAATAGACAAAACTGAAGCCACACAGGCCCTGTCCACGAGCAGCCAGTTGTCTCAGCCTGAAGGAGGGACACTGGCCCCTACTGAGCCACATGGTTCTGAGGCATCTGCCCGGAGAGGGGGGGCCCTCTCACCTGGAAGCACTAGGGAGAAGTGACCATTACAGAGGAGTCACCTGTGCCCTGGGTGGTGGTCGCCCAGTGAAAACTCAAAGGAGAGATGTTTGCATTGGCCGAGTTTCCCAAAATGTAATGAAGGTTCTGTTTTCTTTTTAATTTTCAGGTGAAAGTGGGAGATACATTGGATCTTCTAATTGGAGAGGATAGAGAAGCAGAAACAGAGACAGTGATGAGGATTCTCCTGAAAAAAGTGTTTGAAGAGAAGACCAGCAGTGAGAAATACAGAGTGGTGTTGCGGCGGTGGAAGCAGTTAAAATTGCCTAAAAAAAGTGCGCTCAAGTAAACGGGCTGCTTTTTAGCCATAAAGCTGCTTTCTAGTGCTGGGGGAAGGGGCCAGGTTAAAAGGAGGACGTTTTCATTAAAATAAGGTTCTCCTACCATTTGTGGAATCTCCTGAGCCAATTCTGTGGAAGTCAGCATTCGTATCGCGGCTCCTATAGACGCTTCCCTTGGCCTGGATTTCCCTCCCAGGCTTGATTTGTCCACAGTTTGACCTCGTGAGCATGAGTGAGACATGTGCTGAATGAACTAAGCCCAGAGAGGGTGTTCATGACCAGCCTGCTGTTTCCCACGTTAACTACCTCAGGAGGCAGTGCAAAATAAATTGGCCTTGTTCTTAGTGTCATTTCAGTTTTATCCCTGTCAACCAGCTTCCCTGGGTTCAGGCTTCTTAAGGCAAAACCAAGCCAAGTCAAGGTCCCCTTTATCTCCTTAGGGGAGCAGCACTGGGAGACCCCTTTATCCACTGGCCTTTCTGAATTACCAACATGTTGGCCTTAGTTCCCTTCAGTTTGTCTCCAGAAGTCTGGATAGTAAAGTTGTTCCAACTGATTCCAAATGGGCTAGTTAGGGCCCATTTAAAATTAATTGTTTAGGGCATGGGGTTGATAGACTAAGGCAGCTGGAGGCCTTTTGTATGGCATGCAAATTAGGAATGGCTTTGACATATTTATTTTTATTTTTTTTGTGGTACGTGGGCCTCTCACCGCTGTAGCCTCTCCCGCTGCGGAGCACAGGCTCCGGACGCGCAGGCTCAGTGGCCATGGCTCACGGGCCCAGCCGCTCTGCGGCATGCGGTATCTTCCCAGACTGGGGCACGAACCTGTGTCCCCTGCATCGGCAGGCGGACTCTCAACCACTGTGCCACCAGGGAAGCCCGGCTTTTACATTTTTAAAGGGTTGTTTTAAAAAAAGAGAAAGGAACATATGGCAGAGACCTTATGTAGCCCACGAAGCATAAAATATTTACATTGACCTACAGAAAGAAAGTGATGACCCTCCCTGATTTAAGCGATGGTTTACTTTTCAGGTGAAAGTAGAAAATACACAGATTTTATCAGTAAAGAGAATAAAGAATCAGAGACTAATTATTCTAATTCTCAAGAAAGTGTTATAAAAGGGACTAAAACAATAGAGTAGTAATAGAAAGGACACACACATAATACACATCATCTAAGAAAAGGGCATCTGCATAAATAAATTGGTTTGTAGATTCCCAGGAGCAGTGTGCTAGCACTGGAAGGGTTGGCTCAAATAGACTTATTAGACTCTGTTGTGTCATAAAGACCGACTATGTCTGGGTCCTTTTATTTGCCCTCCAGGAATTCTTGAGAATTCAGGTTAACTGATACAGAAGGGAAACTTCTGTAGCCCCAAACAGTGAGATGTTTGGTCACATGAGTCTGGAAGTCTTACCAGCTCAGATTTCAGAGGAACTCAGGAAAATTGATTTTTATTTGAAAGCTTAAATCAGGTCTCAGGAAGCAATAATATATACTGTGCAGTGTAACAGAAGGAATTTTTCTATTTTACCACTTGTTAATTAGGCTTTTACATCAGTGAAAATAGTATAATTAATTTCAACACGAGTTAATTATGAGTTTTAATTTAGGAGATTATAGTAATGATGATGCTTTTTCTCATTTTCTTCACCTCTCTGTGCCTTTCTATCGCTCCTTCCCTGCCACCCTCTCTCCCTCCCTTCTCTTGATTGCTCTTTGGAAAGTAATAGAAAGCCAACTAAGTCTTGCATGGTGAGGGGCAGTATGACCTAGTGATATATGTCAGGGGTCCTAGTTTTTAGGCCCTATCTTGCCCTTAGCAAGTTTGGTTACCTTGGTTATATTCTGGCCTTAACCTCTCTGAGCTTCAGCTTCTTCACTGGTCAGGAAGGGATCAGGATACTAATTTCCTTACCTTGTTGAGTTCAGTCTTCAGAAGAGTTAAAATGTGTTGTGTGAGGCAAGATGAGTTGATAGTAGCTAGAAAGCAGGAAGGCCCATTTGAAAGGCTGTTGGAAGCTCTGTTGGTAATTAAGTACCTCACCTTAGCTGGTGGGATTTGACCCATTACAGGCTTCTCTGTTTTTAAAAATCAAAATAAGCAAAAAGACGTCTGATGGTGGAGAATGTTGGTTTGGTCATACCACATGGCAAAAACTGATTTCTCATAGTTGTCTACAGCACAAGGGATTTAGAACATATTTATGAAACAGCAGAAACAAAAGCAATTCATAAAGATTTATGGAACTCTTGCAGCTCACTCTATGATAGCTGCTTTATAAATGCCATCCTGGCAAGGCCTCCTCAGTGAACATGTGACCAACATGATGAAAAACTTAAAAGATTTGGATGTTTCTAACTCAGTGCTTCTCAACCTGGCATGATTTTACCCCCCTGGGGACATTTGGCAATGTCTGGAGATATTTTTGTCTGTCACAACTGAGGGGGAGGGGGTGGGATGGGCGTCAAATGGGTAGAGACAGGTGACGCTGCTAAACATCCTACAGTGTACAGATAGTCCCCACAACACAGAATGATCAGACCTTACATGTCAGTGCTACTGAGGCTGAGATGCCCTGCTCTAATGGGGTGACAAGAATTCTTTTTTTCAATAGGTCTGGCTTTCACAGCAATCAGACAAAAAAGAAATAAAAGATATCCACATCGGAAGGGAAGAGGTAAAACTGTTATTATATGCAGATGACATGATACTCTCTATACAGAATACCCTGAGACTTCACACAAAAACTATTAGAACTGATAAATGAATTCAACAAGATAGCAGGATACAAGACTAATATACAGAAACCTGTTGCATTTCTTTACACTAACAAATATCAGAAAGTTAAAAAAAAAAATCTCGTTTAAAATCACTTCAAAAGGAAAACAAAAACACGCAGTGGTTGAGAGTCCGCCTGCTGATGCAGGGAACACGGGTTCGTGCCCCGTTCTGGGAAGATCCCATATGCCGCGGAGCGGCTGGGCCTGTGAGCCATGGCCGCTGAGCCTGTGCGTCCGGAGCCTGTGCTCCGCAACGGAAGAGGCCACAACAGTGAGAGGCCCGCATACCGCAAAAAAAAACCCACCAAAAAACAAACAAAAAAACCCACAAAAAAACCCCAAATACCTAGGGGCTTCCCTGGTGGCGCAGTGGTTAAGAATCCGCCTGCCAGTGCAGGGGACACGGGTTTGAGGCCTGGTCCGGGAAGATCCCACATGCTGCAGAGCAACTAAGCCTGTGAGCCACAACTCCCGAGCCTGTGCTCTAGAGCCCACGAGGCACAAGTACTGAAGCCTGCGTGCCTAGAGCCTGTGCTCCACAGCAAGAGAGGCCACCACAGTGAGAAGCCCGTGCACCACAACAAAGAGTAGCCCCCACTTGCCGCAACTAGAGAAAGTCTGCGCACAGCAATGAAGACCCAACGCAGCCAAAAATAAATAAAATTAAAAAACAAAAAACCACAAATACCTAGGAATAAACCTAACCAAAGAGATTAAAGACTTATACGCTGAGAACTATAACACATTGGTAAAGGAAATTGAAGATGATTCAAGGAAATGAAAAGATATCCCATGTTCTTGGATTGGAAGGATTAATATTGTTAAATTAATATTGTTAAAATGGCCATACTACCCAAAGCAATCTACAGATTGAATGCAATCCATATCAAATTACCCATGACATTTTTCACAGAACTAGGACAAATAATCCTAAAATTTATGTAGAACTACAAAAGCAATCCTGAGGAAAAAGAATGAAGCTGAAGGCATAATCCTTACTTCAGACAGTACTAGAAACTTACAGTAATCAAAACAGTGTGGTATTGGCACAAAAACACATATAGATCAATGTACAGAATAGAGAGCCTAGAAATAAACACACACTTATGGTCAGTCTTAAACAAAAGAGGCAAGAATATACGATGGAGAAAAGACAGTCTCTTCGGCAAGTGGTGTTGGGAAAGTTGGATAGCCGCATGTAAATCAATGAAGTTAGGACACACCCTCACACCATACACAAAAATAAACTTGGAATGGCTTAAAAATACAAGACATGACACCATAAAACTCCTGGAAGGTAACATAGGCAAAACATTCTTTGACATAAGTCATACCAACGTTTTCTTAGGTCAGTTTACCAAGGCTATAGAAATAAAAGCAGGGGCTTCCCTGGTGGCGCAGTGGTTAAGAATCCGCCTGCCAATACAGGGGACATGGGTTCGAGCCCTGGTCCGGGAAGATCCCACATGCTGTGGAGCAACTAAGCCCGTGTGCCACAGCTACTGAAGCCTGTGCGCCTGGAGCCTGTGCTCCGCAACAAGAGAAGCCACTGCAATGAGAAGCCCTTGGCAACTAGAGAAAGCCCGTGCACAGCCACGGAAGACCTGACGCAGCCAATAAATAAATAAAATTATTTAAAAAAAAATAAAAGCAAAAATAAATGGGGCCTAATCAAACTTATAAGGGTTTTTTAAAATATATATTTATTTATTTATTTGGCTGCGCTGGCTCTTTGCTGCTGCATGCGGGATCTTCGTTGAGGTGTGCAGGATCTTTAGTTGCAGCATGTGGACTCTTAGTTGCAGCATGTGGGATCTATTTCCCTGACCAGGGATCGAACCCAGGCCCCCTGCATTGGGAGTGTGGAGTCTTAGCCACTGGACCACCAGGGAAGCCCCCAAACTTTTTTAAAAAATTAATTAATTTATTTTTGGCTGCATTGGGTCTTTGTTGCTGCACGCAGGCTTTCTCTAGTTGCAGCGAGTAGGGGCTACTCTTTGATGTGGTGTGTGGGCTTCTTATTGCGGTGGCTTCTCTTGTTGTGGAACATGGGCTCTAGGCACGTGGGTTTCAGTAGTTGTGGCATGCGGGCTCTAGAGCGCAGGCTCAGTGGTTGTGGCGCATGGGCTCAGTTGCTCTGCGGCATGTGGAATCTTCCTGGACCAGGGTTCAAACCCGTGTCCCCTGCATTGGCAGGCAGATTCTTAACCACTGCGCCACCAGGGAAGTCCGGGAAGTCCCCAAACTTACAAGCTTTTGCACAACAAAGGAAACCATAAACAAAAAAGGAAAAGACAACCTACGGACTGGGAGAAAATATTTGTAAATGATGTGACCAACAAGGGCTTAATTTCCAAAATATACAAACAGCTCATACAACTCAATAACAAAAACCAAACATGCAATCAAAAAATGAGCAGACCTAAATAGACATTTCTCCAAAGAAGACGTACAGATGGCCAACAGGCACGTGAAAAGATGCTCAACATCGCTAATTATAGAAATGTGAATCAAAACTACAGTGAGGTACCACCTCATACAGGTCAGAATGGCCATCATTAAAAAGTCCATAAACAGGGCTTCCCTGGTGGCACAGTGGTTAAGAATCCTCCTGCCAATGCAGAGCACACGGGTTCAAGCCCTGGTCTAGGAAGATCCCACATGCCACAGAGCAACTAAGCCCGTGTGCCACAACTACTGAAGCCCGCGTGCCTAGAGCCCGTGCTCCGCAACAACAGAAGTCACCACAATGAGAAGCCTGTGCACTGTGATGAAGAGTAGCCCCCACTCGCCGCAACTAGAGGAAGCCTGCACACAGCAACGAAGACCCAATGCAGCCAATAAATAAAGAATAAAATATATTCTTTAAAAAAAAAAGTCGGGCTTCCCTGGTGGCGTAGTGGTTGAGAGTCCGCCTGCTGATGCAGGGGACATGGGTTCGTGCCCCGGTCCGGGAAGATCCCACATGCTGCGGAGCGGCTGGGCCCGTGAGCCATGGCCGCTGAGCCTGCACGTCCAGAGCCTGTGCTCCACAACTGGAGAGGACACAATAGTGAGAGGCCCACGTACCGCAAAAAAAAAAAAAAAAAAAAAAAAAAAAGTCCATAAACAATAAATGCTGGAGAGGGTGCGGAGAAAAGGGAACCCACCTACACTGTTGGTGTGGGAATGTAAGTTGGTGCAGCCACTATGGAAAACGGTATGGAGCTTCCTCAAAAAACTAATAATAGAGTTGCCATATGATCCAGAAATCCCACTCCTGGGCATATATCCAGAGAAAACACTATTTGAAAAGATGCATGCACCCCAATGTTTATTGCAGCACTATTTACAATAGCCAAGACATGGAAACAACCCAAGTGCCCATTGACAGATGAATGGATAAAGAAGTGGTATATATATATACACAATGGAATAAGATTCAGCCATAAAAAAAGAATGAAATATTGCCATTTGCAGCAACATGGATGGACACAGAGATTATCATCATACTAAGTGAAGTCAGAGAAAGACATATCACTTATATGTGGAATCTAAAAAATAATACAAATGAACTTATTTACAAAACAGAAACAGACTCACAGACATAGAAAACAAATTTATGGTTACCAAAGGAGAGGAGGGGCAAATTCGGAGTATGGGATTAACAGATACAATCTACTATACATAAAATAGATAAACAATAAGGATTTACTGCATAGCACAGGGAAATACATTCAATATCTTATATAATGGAAAAGAATCTGAAAAACGTATACATATATATATGTGTGGGTATATATATGTATATATATATATATTTGGATCACTTTGCTGTACAACTGAAACTAACACAATATTGTAAATCAACTATACTTCAATTAAAAAAATAATAAAAATTAAAAATGTCTGGCTTTCCCAGGAAAGTCTGAAAATGCTTCTAGTGTATGTTTGCAGTTTTTTAAGGATGAACAATTTAAAGTTATGACTACTTTGTAGAGCAGGGGTCCCCAACC
The DNA here is from genome assembly GCF_963455315.2 of Globicephala melas. Taxonomy (NCBI): domain Eukaryota; kingdom Metazoa; phylum Chordata; class Mammalia; order Artiodactyla; family Delphinidae; genus Globicephala; species Globicephala melas. The sequence continues at coordinate 37,356,870 of NC_083327.1, forward strand.
CCTGGGCCGCGGACTGGTACCAGTCTGAGGCCTGTTAGGAACCGGGCCGCACAGTAGGAGGTGAGTGGCGGGCGAACAAGCGAAACTTCATCTGCCGCTCCCCATTGCTCCCCATAGCTCGCACTGCCACATGAACCCAACACCCACCCCCCTGGCCGTGGAAAATTTGTCTTCCATGAAACCAGTCCCTGGTGCCAAAAAGTTGGGGACTGCTGCCGTAGAGGCCTATCCAATCCTTTTACCAGTAATGGTTAATCCCTTCAAAGAAATAGCTCTCCCCTGGGCAGTGTGACGCTAATTGCATTTCTCTGCCAAATAGCATTTACCACGTTCCATGGAAAATTATATAGACGGCTAGGCAATAGTTTCATTATTTTTTTTTTAGCATTTTGGGGAGAAAAGTAGACATTTTGGGGAAAATTCTTAGGTCATGGTTTATTTGGTCAATAATGATTGAGGGAATAGAAACTACCATTTTTCAAGAAACTAAAAACAAAACAGATTTCCTTTGGAGAGGTGGTGTATATTCTGTGAACTTTCTTAAAGGGTGTGCAATGTACACGAGGCAAGTAAAGAGACACTCTACGGAAGTCCTGCCTTATCTTGGTCGTATGTATTTTGGCTTTCAAAAAGTTACTGTCAGAATTAGATAGATAACCAACAAGGACCTACTGTATAGCACAGGGAACTCTACTGAATATTCTGGGATAACTTAGAAAAGAATCTAAAAAGGAGTGAATATATGTATAACAATCACTTTGCTGTACACCTGAAACTAACACAACATTGTAAATCAACTATACTCCAATAAAATAAAAATAAAAAAAGTAAAAAGTTACTGCCAGGGTTATCAGTCGGCTTACTGACCATCTTGAGAAATTAGAAACTCCATCGAGCAGACTCCATAGAGCAGAATGTGAGCATCTCCCAAATGGCTTCCGAGTCATATGGGTGGCTTAAGATGAGCCATGGTAGCAGGATTTTCACCTTGGAAATCAGCAAGCACCGTGAAACAGAATGGATTTTTCCCTTGGAGAGCCAGTTGTCACACATTTACCAGCACACCCCTGGGTGGAATGGGGAGGTGCACCCACAAGAGTTTCCACTGGGAGATGCCGGGGCACCAGCACCCACCCTCCAAGTTCTTCTTTCAAGTTATCTTTTCTCTTTTCTTGTTCTCACATCGTTCCACATGTCCTCCTCCCTTACTTTAGCTAACCATTCTAATGTGCTTAATGTGTATCTTTTTGTTGGTATGCAGTCTTATAAAATGTTTTGTTGTTCTGTGCACATATTATAAATATATTTATATATTATAATTATTATATTATAAATAAAATAAAATAAATTTTAAATTTCATAAATGACATTACTATATATTTCATCTTGTATCTTACTTCCTTCACTAAGCCCATCCATGGCACTCTAGCACATCTAACCCATTGCTTCTCACTGCTGCATAATAAATACTGAAGGACATCCACCACATTTTGCCCATCCACTCTCCCAGTGACATTCTCCCACCCAACTCCCCTCACCACAAAAACCACAGTGCTGCTTTCTCTCCAGGATGGCTGCACCAGGCTGCCGTCCCACCAGCAATACCCAAAGTACCTATAGACTCATAGCCTCACCCAGCCCCTGGCATGACCCAGCTTTCTAATTTTTGCCAGTCTAATTATGAGTATAAAGAGATACAGTTAGTTTGACATACACTCTTTGTAAGTTCTCTCCACAGCCTGTGCTTCTGCCTTTTGGTAGCTGCTACAACCAGTCTGTGCTTGGCATTTCTCTGAGGGCTCTGAAATTGGACACAGCTTTCTGAGACGGCCACTCTCCTGTCCTCTCAAAGACACGCTTGATGGCCCATTCTTGTTTTAAGATTTTTTTGTTCGTTATTAGTTAACAGACCAGGTATGTCAAAAGATGGATGGTGAAAGTCAACAATTTTGCAAGATCCTGAGGACATGGGTCACTCACAAGGCACTTCTTGATTCCCTTGTGGAGATGTCAACTGTATCCAATGGACCTTCGATCCTGGGACTTTATCCTTAAAGTTGGAGGAACGTTCCCCAGGCCAGACAAGTGAAGGCCCAAAGACTGATTGCAGTCAGAGTAGAACAGCAAGTATCTAAAATGGGCAATTTCTGTTTAGAAGTCTGGACTGGTAAAGCCCATTTCTGGAGTCCCACTCAGAGGGGTTGCTTATATTAGATACTTCCCCACAGAATGTGTAGGGAATTTTCTTTAGGATTGTAGGGGAAATCCCTTAACTCTTGATTCTGAGACAGATAAATCTAAGGTGAGGCTACAATAATAGCAGCCAATTCTTTGGACTCAAGCAATCAGTATTAATTACCTGAAGACAAGGCAGCCGTCACCATATGCTGAAGGATATGCCTTGTCATGCCTGGCACCGTGCCTGCACTGCGATATCAGCTGGTCAGATACAATGGGGAGACTTGGGTTTAATACCTCACGTCAGAAAGAGCAGGATACCTAGCAACTGTGTTTCAGCCTGTGAGAGACAGGAGACTCAGGAACCTGCACTCCGGCAGGTGTACCTCAGACCAAAGCCTGACCCTGTCCTCCTGCCACGGCCTCAGCCGTCTGCACCCGGGCAGAGCCGATGTCCTCAACCTGCTTATACCCACATGCATCTTGAAAATCAACCGAAGGCAAGAGGCATCATGTTTTATACTGTTTACCATCAGACCCTTCTCTCCAAGCTCAAACAGGCTTCGTACCTACCAACGAACAAGGCTTGCTAGAATCATGAAACGGTGCCCAGGAGATAGTAGAGGTTACAAATATTTTTGCTAAATGAATGAACTTCCTTTAGAGGCAGAGATGATTCTTAACTGCATGCCTTGTTCTATTTCCTGTGGCATTGAGAGGTTTCCTGAGTCAGATACTCTGACTGGGGTGGATCCAGAAGCTCAGCGACTGTGGACTGTCAGCAAAACCCCAAGTTAAACAGCCGGGAACCACCAGGCAGACAGACGAACAGATTTAGTCCACACAGCTACATAAGCGGCAGCGTGGAAATCAAGAGCACAAACTGGGGAGCCAGCCTGGCCATCATTAGAGGCTCCCAGCTCTGCCAGCATTGTGACCTTGACCAAGTTACTTAATCTCCAAAAGGATCCCCATCTGTAAGATGGGGAATACAAATATCTATCCCACAGGGTTTCCGTGAGGAATAAATGAAATAACGTACGTCACATCCCTAGCACATTCCTGACCCATTGCAGGAGCTTAGAGACTGGGAGCTCTTCTGAAAAACACGACTCCCTATAATTTAAGGCCCCACCGTCACTTCTGAATACACAGCTGCCACACCGCAGAAGCTTCTGGAAGGAAAAGCTGTGGCATTCCATGTTCTCAACCTCTGTCAAGGACACAGTTCACCATCTGGACTACACACTCTAGAAGAACAAACAAATTCCTGCTCTTTAAAATAAAAGCAATGGGGCTTCCCTGGTGGCGCAGTGGTTGAGAGTCCGCCTGCCGATGCAGGGGACACGGGTTCGTGCCCCGGTCCGGGAAGATCCCACATAATGCGGAGCGGCTGGGCCCGTGAGCCATGGCCGCTGAGACTGCGCATCCGGAGCCTGTGCTCCGCAACGGGAGAGGCCACAACAATAAGACGCCCACATACCGCAAAAAAAAAAAAAAAAAAAAAAAAAAAAGCAATGGACAGGCCTCCCCCTGCAGAAATGTTCTGGCAAAAGCTACCACGTTTGGCCAGTGACCCTAAGCCCTGATGCTGAAGTATTTGTAAACCTGCCTCTTCCCACTGACCTGAAAGCTAAGATTTCGTTTATCACTAGTTAAGAAGTCAGGATGGCAAGGTGACTAGAACACCAGCAGAGGAAGGCAGCCTTACTGGGCTGAGAAGGCAGAGTTCAACGATTGTATCAGAACAGAATATTCCCCTCCCTACTTAGAACAGGTGAAGAGTTTCTTCTTTTCGTACGGATCCAAGGACAATTTGGTGAAAACAAAGTCATCCAGCCCTGGACTAATTCTGCAGGTTCACGAAACTCCTCCTCCTCCTCTAGTTCCAGCCCCATTGGCTTCCTTTTATTGTTTCCTAAGGGGTTCTTCTTGTACCCCAAAGCTTGTTTGCATGCTGAACTTTTCACCTAATTAATTCCTCATTTTCAAATCTAGGCTAGTCATCCATTTCCTTGGGGAAGTTTTTTTTTTTTTTTTTTCGGTACGCGGGCCTCTCATTGCTGTGGCCTCTCCCGTTGCGGAGCACAGGCTCCGGACGTGCAGGCTCAGCGGCCATGACTCACGGGCCCAGCCGCTCCGCGGCAAGCGGGATCCTCCCGGACCGGGGCACGAACCCGTGTCCCCTGCATCGGCAGGCGGACTCTCAACCACTGCGCCACCAGGGGAGCCCGGGGAAGTTTTTCCTGACAACTCCAACAAGGACCAGTCTACCTGTTTCACAGTATTAAGTACTCCTCATTAGTAAACTTATAATTTGTAATTTTAAAAAAGGTCAGTTTTATTTGAACACAACAGGAAACCACTTATTTCAGCTCAGATCTATTTCTACTAATCAGTAAAGTGCTAAGCCTTCAGTTTCTGAGATGTACACAGTGTATTTTTTGAAGTCACTGTCATGCAGTGGTTCTGCAGCCCCTGGACACAGCACCAGCACGACCTGGGAACTCTTTAGAAATGCAAATGCTTAGGCACCACCCCAGTCAGACAGAATCAGAACCCCTGGGGTAACGTGCCCTCTGGTGGTTCTGCCCCTTAGTGGATGCTGATGGAGTCCCACCCAGATTCCCTTTCCAGCGCACCCATGCCCTTGCTGCTGAGAGCCAGCTAACCACTCACAATGGCCCTTCTGGAACACTGCCCTTGGCAAAGGGAGCCACCCTGCCAGGCGAGCTACCCCTCTCCCTGGAGAAGACCTCACCGACCAACTGGCCCCTTTGCTGCACCTGGTACTAATTCTGCCAAACAATTCATGTTCTAGGGCCTCCCAGTGGCTGGCAATGAGGCCAGACTGCAGAGGAGACCACACTCTCGCTCACAGCCTTCCCTGGGCCCGTCCTGCTTCCCATCTCCTGGGAGCATGTCCTCAGTCAATTGCACAAGAATCCTAGTCTCAGGCTCTGCTCCCTAAGGAATCTGATCCATGGCAGTCACTTTCACTATCTCAAAAAATTTACTCTTACCAGAACATGTCTGTCCACAACTGCCACAATTATTTCACCCAGGGCAGTTTGAGAACCGGCACCCCCATATCTAAGATCAGACAAACTGGGGCTTAGAGGATGTGGGTGACAGGACACCACTGACTTGTAACTGGTTTCGGGTCTGAATCTCTGTGTATTGTGTGTGGCTCAGGGGTGTTTAGTTTCTGAGATGGTACGGCGGAACGAGACAAACTTGGGTTCAAATCCTGACACTGAAGTTTGCCAGTTGTGTGAACTTGGCCGGTAAACCTTTCTGCTACCTCACCACAAGACGGAGATAATGGCATTGCCCAAGACACTGAGTTTTTATGAGAATTAAATGAGATAACACACATACCCTTCAGGGCCTTAGCTTTCTTGTCTCAACCGGCTTAATTAGGGAACTTACGTCACAGGGTTCCGGGATGATTGCAAGCCGCGATCCAGGTGCAACTCTCAGCGGTGTGCCTCGGCACTGTTGTATATACTCAATGAATGTTAGGTATGCCCAACACTGCCGTCACAGCAAGCAGACAATGAATGTTCGTTCCCACCACTGGCCGAAGTATTTTAGATTTCTCTGGAAGCTCTCTTAAAGAGTCCATTGCATCCCACCGTTCCAAACTTCAGGATAATTTGGTGTGGCGCTCTTATTTCTGAGAACTGCTTTTACAAGTGAAACCACATATACTGAAATTCTCTGATTTTTTTTTTGCAAGACCAACAGAAGCAAAGCAAAAACAGAAGCAAAGAGTTCAGCTTTTTTTTTTTAACAGTTCAGCTTTTTGTTAAATGTGTTACGTTTAGTCAAAAAAAAAAAAAGCCTGTGTCATCATCAGACTCCTCAGATTCTTCTTTCTTTGCTTCTGCTTTCTTCTCCTCAGCTGGGGCAGCGGCGCTGGAGTGGGCAGGACCGCCTGCTTCTCCTGCTGGACCGGTCCGCCTGCCCCCCACCTTGCAGATGAGGCTCCCGAGGTTGACACTGGCCAGAGCCTCGGCAAACAAGCCTGGCCAGAAAGGCTCGACATTTACGCGGGCTGCTTTAATGAGAGCATTGATCTTACCCTCCGTGGCCGTCACGTCACTCGCCGTGCAGACCGGGGGCCGAGTAGATGCAGGCGAGCTCGGAGACCGAGGCCGTGGCGCGGGCGAGCGCTGGGCGGCGGGGTGCCGGCCGCGGCGCCAGTCGCGGCGCCAGTCGCGGCTGAAGGGCGGGCCTCACCCCCGTGCGGCCTCCGCTTCCTCGGAAGCACCGAGCACCTTCTCGGCAGCTGAGGAAAGGCACTTTTTTCTTTTCTTTTGGTCGAAAACAAAGATACCCACAGCCAGAACGGACCTAAAGAATTTAGCCTTCCTTCAAGTCTTGCTTAGACCTGCTCACGGAGTAAATGTCTGAGGCTCCAGCCCCGACCAGCCCTGACCTGCGCGAGGCTTACAGCACAGGTGTCAGGACTCAGGACTGAGCGCTCACGCCCTGGAGGCGGCGGGCTCCAATCGCAGGCCACGACTCACTTCAGGCCGCGCGAACCCCGGGTCCAAAACAGTGTTGCTCTGATAGCTTGAAACCTTATTTTCACTGTGAAATAGTATTTAATGATTTATAATTCGCCAAAGAGGCGAGAAAAAAACATGCATCCTTTTGTTACCAGTTAATAATACGTTAGCTTTGAGGAACGAAATCTCATTTAATCCAAAGTGGAAAAAAAAGAGTGAACTGAAGCTCTGCTAGTTTAGCAGCAGGGCGGGTCTGGCACCCGACCAGGAAAGGGGGGCAGTCAGCCGCGCCCCTACTGCATGGCCAGGAAGCGGTTTGTGTGGAGACGTCTCAGTCACTCGGCTGTGACAAACTGCACCCCGATAGCCAGAGCGCGTTAAGTCCGAGAGGCCGAGGTGCCCCGAGTGCCCGCGCCCTCCCCGGGGACGAGGGGGGAGGGGGGAGGCCGCACGCAAAGACAGACAGACCCAGACGTTCCGAGAGACCTCTGCCTTAAGAAAATAAGATGTTACGAGACCATATATTTTCTATTTTTATAACATTTTATATAACTCATAAAACAGTGCTTGTATAAAAATTCACACAAAGTTGCTAGAGAGCATACAATTTCCAAAAATGTCCTGGGTTTTTGTTACATTCAGTTTTCTAAGGATGCACTCAAATCAATGGTAAAATGCAGACATTATGCGATATTTCATTATCTTTGGTAAAACTATACTCATTATTTTGTCTCCTCACAGTATTAATTCTGACATCCACTTCGTGCAGGGTCTGCTGTCACTAGGATGTCAGAAGAACGTTAAGGCTGGATCTACAAGAGGCAAGTACCTCCACGTGACAGTCGGAGCCCCTCGGCCCCCGCCCCCTGCCCACTCCGTATCACCATCCACACAGCGAGGCAGGGTAAGAGCCCAATGGCCTCCAGTCCGGGGTCTCGAGACCCTCCTCCTCAGTCAGGCAAGAAGTAAACATTTGGGGGCAAAGGTGAAAACTGAGGCCATCTCTGCAGGAACCCGAGTGGCCATGCTGTGCTAGGGTAGGCCAGTGACTCTTCGCATTTAAACAGCGAATCCCTTCACCACTAAGTAGATCCCATTGGTTGGTCGATGATTGCTGAAGAGGTGGAGCCCCTCCCCCCAAACTTAAAAAGAAAGGAAGGTTTGGAGCCAACACTGAAGGGGGAAGGGGCACACTAACACCCATGACACTGGACACGACTTTATTCCCTGTCAAACGTGTGTGGTCATGTAGACACAGCCAAAGTGAACTGAAGCAGGATTAGAACACTTAGTACATTCATGACTATCTTCATACATTCTTTTAAAACTTACTAACAGAGGAAAACAAGGGACACTACCACCTACTGTGACTTGCTATTTTACTCAACATCAGAATGTATCTGTGCTACTTCCTTAGTCCTCTGGACACGAGGGGGGAGAAATTCCAAAAAAAGCAAACAAGTAAAAATCAAAGAATTTAGATGCGGAGGGAGAAGGGGTTTTGCCAACAGATTTTATGGAAAACATTAAATTTTGAAAAAAAATTAGTATTTTGTACTTCTATTGCTTCGTGTAAAAAAAACTGCCCCTGGAGCCCACCTGTATGGCTGGAGCTCTGAGGACACCACAGAGACAGACACGGGACCCACAGGCGGTTCCTGATGAGTCAGTCCAGAGAGACAAGAAACAGGTCACAGAGTGTGTCCACCTCTCTTCACTGGAAGGGACTCTAAGATTTGGGGGGAAGAAGCCCTACAAGGAAAGGTATTAAGGAAACCACCAAAACACGGTTTCCAAAAACTGAACATGCGTTAGGTTCTAAAGAGACATAGTTCGTTCCTAGAACCTTGTTGATGTCTCTATCGTGGGTAGATAGGATGATTTTTTTTTTTTAATTATTAAATGATTGTGCTTCTGAAGTTGCAGGGTCACATTCCACCCTCCAGAAAGCAGGGCAGTTTTCACATGGCTTGGAATCCTCTTGGATACATCCTAGAGACCAGAACAAATTCCATGGCACCCTCGCGCCCACAGGGCTGGTGAGTGAGAGAGCGCCACTGCCGTCTTTGGGTGTGTGCGCGCGCGCAGGCATGCATTTATGTGCTGGAGAGACTAAGGCATAGAGAAAGGCCCAGGAGAGGGGGAAGTGAGTCTCTGGCTGCTCCAGTCCTCCTCCTTTCCAGGCACAAAGAGGTTGAGCTTGTTATTCATGTCGGTCCCCTTCCTCTCACTTCAGTTTTCTACTAAGAAATGTGTGTGTGCACATGTGGGTGTGTGGGGAGACAGTCATTTATTAAGTCCCTGTGCATTTCTAAATTGCAATAATTCAGGTCTGCAGTTTCAATAGAAATAATCTGTAAATGACATTTAAAAGCAAATTTACTAAAATTAGATCAGCAACTTGACACTGCTCAGAATCTTGTCATATTAAAAAAAAAACTGCCCGCTGGGTGCAGGCAAAATTCTGTCATACAGCCACTGAAACTGAAGTCCTTATCTGTATGAAGAAAAGTCATAGACCGTTTCTATTATTTCTGCATTTTAAGGTAGCAAAATATTAAGCCATTAGATTATTAAATCTGTAACATTCCACAAGGGTTTTAGGACTACCCTGTGTGATTCAATTCATTTTCTAGCTTTCTGGTATGATGTACTGTGTTTGGGTTAGACTGTTTCCTTTCCCCCTTAGGCACTGGCCCCCACAGTCAGGTAGGTAAAAGTATTGTTTTATATTAAGGACTTTACCTGTTGGGCAGTTTCCTCCAGGTTGGAATCCTGGAGAGCATGCCGCTGGCCTGGAGCAATGTGACCTTCCCAACCAGGGGAGAGGAAAGAGGTGTCTCATCCCGAGGCCAAGGGACCAGCCAGATGTAGGACAGCAGGACCTTCTGAGGGCCCAGAGGGAAAGCTCTGAGTGGACCCTAGGAAGGGATATGGGAGCCCCATTTGAGATGGCCTGTGTCCTTCCAATACCAGGTATCCCCAAGAGAGCCCAAGGCTTGGGCCCACCCTGAGGAACAAGGATGTGTACTGACTGGAGGAGCTGACACTGAGGTGTGGTGAAGTCACCATACAGCTCCCAGAACCCGGGTTTTGTTTTGTACAAATACACACATGGAAAGTAAACAGTTCTTGGTGAGCCCAAAGGGGCCCATCCTTAAATCAAACAAGATATCCACACACACTTCTCCAAGGTAATGTGTTTGCCCCTCCAACAGCATCCTTGCCTAGAGAGGAGAGGGGGCAGTGGGAGGACACAGCTCAAATGAAGACATTGTGAACGTGTTTCCACGTCTCTCTACATTCATATCATCATCATCATCATCATCATCATCATCATCATCCAGTGTTCTCGTCTACAGAGTGAGCACAATATTCTACCGGCGCGGCAATGTGGGCCAGGCCGCCCCCTAAGCCCCTTCCTCAGTACCACAGTGGGAGGGAGAAGGTGACTGACCATGGTCAGAAAGACATCGCACTATTCCATCCCCTCCACCGCCATCCAAGAGGCATCCTGACTCTTCCAAAATCCAATGTAAAAGACAAGGTCAGTAAATCCATCTCTGTGCCACCTGAAGCTGTTAGCCACACGCATGATCATGGCCACCTGAAGCTATTAGCCACACGCATGATCATGGCCACCTGAAGCTATTAGCCACAGGCATGATCATGGCCACCTGAAGCTATTAGCCACAGGCATGATCATGGACACCTGAAGCTATTAGCCATCACGCATGATCATGGCCACCTGAAGCTATTAATTAGCCACACACATGATCATGGCACTTCTAAACATTTCATTTATCTGAAACCGTCTTTAAAAAAAAATTCCCAGCAACTGAATTCATCTTACAGTACTTCATCTCAAATATTTAAAAGATTTTTTTCTAAGTAAAATGGCCTCCACAGAGCCCAATGATTTTCTTAAAAAAGGGTTTCTTTTTAACTTAAAAAAAACTGATAAAAGTGGAAGATGTAAAACGTGGGAAGAGGACCAAGAGGGTTGCTCGATTTGCATTTCAAATTGTGAGGGGACTGGGAGGACACTGCCGAGGAGAGGGAACCCTGACTCCTGAGGCCTCTCTGCTATCACAGCTTGGCCCTCCCCCGACTCTGGCTGTACCACCAGGAACACAGGACAAAAGTCGTAAGTACAAGAGGCCAAATGCGAGGCTTCTTTCTCGCGGCCGTGGCCGGCGGGGCGGTCACGTGTGCAAGTGCAGCAGGCCACTCCCCGCCGACATAAGGTGCGCGGCTGTGGACACGTCGCGGGCTCCGGCAGAACGCTCAGTGCCCGCGGTGCCCATCACTTCTCCACCTTCTTGGCTTTCTTCAGGATGTCGCATTTCTTCCTGTTGGGGCGGCGGCACCGTTCGTCGATGCTGGGGATACATTCATAGTGCCACACCTCCTCCATCTTCTCCACCGGGTACACGGCCTCCACGTAGTGGCGGATGAGCCTCAGCCGCGTGGGGTCCAGCTGCTTCTTGTTGCACGCCCCGGAGTGGTTGTACTGCAGCCGTAGGTTCTCGGCGGTGAAGAGTTCGGGGAAGAGCCTGACGAGCAGCCGCGCGGCGAAGTTGCCCACAGAGAGGCTCTGCTGCACGATCTCGCGAACCTCCTTGTCTGACAGCAGGTATGGCGAAGGCACCGGGAAGTCGGGCGAGGGCACCACCAGCTCATCCAGGGGGATCTTGCAGAAGTCCTTGCTGCTCCTTTCGGGGGGCAGCGGGGGCCCCTCAAATTCCTCCCGGAACCGCTCGGGGTTGATTGCATAGCTGGCCAGGTCCCTGCACTCCGGGCCCGGCACATGGACCTTGCGCTGCTGCTGGTAGGAGCGCCTCTGCTCCGTGTCCCGGCGCCGGCAGCGCTCGTCCAGTTTGCCCACGAACTCCAGTGTCCAGACGCGGTCATTCTTGGCCCGCGGGTAGAGCAGCTGCACGTAGTGGCGGATGAGCTTGATGCGGGACGGGTCCAGCTGCTTCTTGCCCAGCGAGCCGCTGCAGTTGTACTGCTTGCGCAGGTTCTCGTGGGTGAAGAGCTCGGGGAACAGGTGCACGAGCAGGCGTGAGGCAAAGTTGCCAATGGACAGGCTGCTTTCGTAGATGCTGCGCAGCTGCTCCTTGCTGAGCAGGCAGTCGGCGCCAGGCACCTCGAAGTCGGGCTGCGGGATCTCCAGCTTGTCGAAGTCGATGGGCACCAGCCAGATCTTCTTGGACCGCCGGCCGGGCCGCTCGCCCTCGAAGCTGTCTTCCACCTTGACCACGGAGATGTCATCGGGAAGGCTGGAAGAGTCGTAGCAGTCGTCCCGCGGGGGCTCGCCCTCGCTGCCCGCGTCCAGCCCCAGGCCCTCCAGCTCGTCGTTGATGCGCTGGGCGCACTGCTGCAGCCAGGCCTCCTCCTCCTGCATGTCGGGGAAGTAGATCTCCGTGTAGTTGCGGATGATCTGCAGCCTCTGTGCGTCTAGCTCCTGCTTGCCTCCGTCCCCGTAGCAGCTGTACTGCTCGCCCAGCTTTCGGTGGTCGAAGAGCTCGGGGAAGAGCCGGTGCAGAAGGAAGACCGCGAACTCCCCTGGCGACGAGGCTTCGTCCAGGAACTCAGTTAGGTCCTGCGTGTCCACCACGTGGTCCGAGGCGATGGTACTGCTCCGGTCCAGGGACAGGGCCTCCTCCTGGTCTTTGTTGTCCAGGAAGTGGCTGGTGTCCACTTGCTCAGCCTCGAAGAAGCCAGCGACCTGGCCGCCGGGCTGGCTGTCCTCCATTTCCCGTTGGGCCCAGAAGCGGCTGAAGAAGTCGTTCAGCTGGGGCAGGCACTCAGCCTGCCACACGGCCGTGTCCTTCACTGATGGGTAGTAGACCTCCACGTAGTTGCGGATGAGCTGCAGGTGCAGCGACTCCAGCTTCCGCTTGGCCGCAAAGCCGCAGGCGCTGCAGCCCCGGGAGAAGTCCACGTCGCTGAAGAGCTCAGGGAAGAGCTGCACCAGCAGGCGGCAGGCCAGGTCGCCGCCCGACAGGCTCTGGTCCACGATCTGCTTGAGCTCGGCTGCCGTGAGCTGGTACTCGGGGGGCGGCTGGAACTTGGCTACCATCTCGGTGGGGCTCACCTGCTTCTTGATGCGGCTCACCTCCAGGGAGAGCAGGTCCACCTTGCTGTGCAGCTGCGACATGTTGGAGGAGAGCGTGTTGAGCATGTAGAACATCTTCTGGATGAGAAAGTAGATGTTGGGGTCACTGTCGGTGGCTGCCGCGGCGCCGCCGCCGTCCCGCTTCTGCGGCTCGTTCAGGAGCCGCAGTGGTGAGGGGCTGTTCCTGGGGTTCGCCTTCTCGAAGAGCTCGAACATGTTAAGCGCGTCTCCGGTGGGAGGGTTCTTCTTCTCCATGATCTTGTGCGAGATGCCATACAAAGGCTTCTTGTAGGAGGGCGTGGTCACGTCGTTGCTGGGCTCCTCCTCGCCCGGCCACGCGGAGCCCGAGCTCTTGCCCCTGCCTGCCTGCTCCCCGTTGCCCTGGCAGGGCGAGCCGTTCTCCCGGTTCCGCATGCCTGCTAGGAGCGCCTGGAAGACAAGAAGTGCGTTAGCTGAGGGTTCTGGTTTAATACCCTAGACACAAAAGAGGGGCCGAGGTCGATCGCAGGAGCCTGTGAGAAAGTGTTTCCGTTGCCCGGGAATCACTCTACCGGTACACAACACACCACTAACACAAACCTGCATCCCAGCACCAAACTTGCTCGCTCTCCCTACTTCCTGAGAGGCTCAGGCTGGACCTCAAAAACTTCTAATTCCTGTAGGACACAAGCCCTGAACTTCTTGTCTACAAGGCCTGGCAGGAGAGCAAACACATATCCTGGCAAGGCCGGGCAAGAGTCCTCAAGGGATGGGAGAGAGACCCCCGGGCACGGGAAGCGCTCCTGTGGCAGTTCAGCCTTGGGCAGGCCACCTCATTGCCCTGACTGCTCTCAGACAGGGAGGATTCCTGCCAACGGCAGCTCCAGAAGGCAGCAGTGTGTTGTCCAGTCTGCAGCCTCTAGGAGAGCAGGTGTCTCCACTCTGGACAGCTCCCAAGATGCCTGGTGTTGAGCACGGAAGAACTGGGGTCCAGCAGTCTCCAACCTTTTTGGCACCAGGGACCGGTTTCATGGAAGGCAATTTTCCCATGGACAGTGGTGGGCTGGGGGATGGTTCAGGCGGTGATGTGAGTGATGGGGAGCCATGGGGAGCGGCAGATGAAGCTCCGCTTGCTTACCCGCTGCTCACCTCCTGCTGTGCGGCCTGGTTACTAACAGGCAGTCCACGGCCCAGGGGTTGGGGACCCCTGGTCTAGAGAGTGGCAGTCTGTTGTCAACTCTACCACTGCCTGGAGTCACATCTAATCTCAGACTGGAAAAGGCTCAGAACTCGCCCAAGCTCGGGCGACTGTGGATGCTGTGAAGTGATGAGGCCTCCCAGCTTTCTAAGTCTCGGTCTCCTAGCCCTTCTTGGTCCAGCAGCCCTTCTCAACCAGAATTGCGGAAGAGCATTAAGCCCCATGTCCTAAAGCACCCACTGCATGTACTGAATTAACACCTTTCCTATGCATCTAGAAAGGTACTTTCTATGTACTCTCCAGCCTTGCTCAATAGAGGACAGTGAGAGAATTAAGCCCTACCAAAAATGATTTCAGGGATTATCTCCTCAACTCTCCCAAGGTTGGCACACTCTGCAGGTCCACTCCTGATGGACTCCCAGGGCAAGTTCAAAATAGCCTTTTTTTTTTTTAAATAAATAAATAAATTTATTTTTGGCTGCACTGGGTCTTCGTTGCTCTGCGCGGGCTTTTCTCTAGCTGCGGTGAGCGGGGGCTACTCTTTGTTGCAGTGCTCGGGCTTCTCATTGCGGTGGCTTCTCTTGTTGCGGAGCACAGGCTCTAGGTGCGTGGGCTTCAGTAGTTGTGGCACGTGGGCTCAGTAGTTGTGGCACATGGGCTTAGTTGCTCCACGGCATGTGGGATCTCCCCAGACCAGGGATCGAACCCGTGTCCCCTGCACTGGCAGGCAGATTCTTAACCACTGTACCACGAGGGAAGTCCTGAAGATACCCTTAAAGGCTCCAAAGCTTGAGCCCAAGCTTCATACCAGAAGGCAACTGCTCAGACCATTTGGGATCCCAGAGTCCTCAGCTTTCTTTAGTGGTTTTCCCTACTGCCAGGCCCTGGACGGTTTAAGAGGCTTATTTACATATATATGGACAAGTGATTTTCAACACAGGTTCAAAGGCAATTCAGTAGAAAAAGGAGAATCTTTTCAACAAATGATGTTAGAAAAATTGGATATACATATGCAAAAAAAAAAAAGCAAAAACGTTTCATCCTACATATATCATATAAAAAATTAACTAAAAATGGATCATGGGTGTAAAACTAAAAACGAACTTACAATTCTAACACTTCTAGAAGAAAGCATAAGAGCAATCCCTTATGACCTTGTTTTAGGCAAATATTTCTCAGATACAATACCACAAGCATGATCCATAAGAGAACAAACTGATAAACTGGACTTCATCCAAATTTAACACTTCTTTAAAAGATGAAAAACAAGCCCAGACTGGAAAAAAACACAGGCAAATCATTTATCTGATAAAGGACTTGAATCCAGATTACATAAAGAACACTCAAACTCAGTATGACATACAACCCAATTAATGGCTTCAATAGTCACTTTGGAGAAGCCATATAGATGGCAAAAAAGCACATAAAAAGATGCTTAGTGGGACTTCCATGGTGGTCCAGTGATTAAGACTCCACACTTCTACTGCAGGGGGCACGGGTTCGATCCCTGTTTGGGGAACTAACATCCCACATGTTCCACAGTGCGGCCAAAAAATAAATTAATTTAAAAAAAAAAGATGCTTAGTAATCTGCACATTAAAACCACACGGAGATACCACATCACCCCCACTAGGATGGGTGTAATCAAAAAGACAGGCAGTACTGAATGACGGAGATGATGTGAAGGAACTGGAACTCTCACACGCTGCTGGGGTGGATATAAAATGGTATAACCACTGTAGAAAACAATTGGTATTCTTTTAAGAAGTTACATATATATGGGACCATATGATCCAGGTATTCCATTCCTAGGTATCCATTTACCAAGCAAAATGAATGCACATGATCACACGAAGACTTACATGCAGATGTTCATGGCCGCCCTGTGTGTAAATAGCCCCAAACTGGAAACAACCCAAGTTTTAAACAAGTATATAGATATGCTGTGTTATACAGCAGAATGCTACTCAGCAATACAGATGATAAACAGGATACTCTCGATGAATCTCAAAATAATTAAGCTGAGTGAAAGAAGCCAGTCAAACGAAAGAGGCCTGTAGGATTCCAGTCATATAAAATTCTAGAAAATGCCAATTCATCTTTAGTGACAGAAAGCAGATTAGTCGTTACCTGGGGATGGGGGGAGGATGCAAAAGGGCACAAGGAGACGTTCATGGTAGCAGGCGATGGATATGTTTCTCATCTTGATCGTGGCATAGTTTCGTTGGTATACACGTCAAAACTTACCAAATGGTATGCTTTAAATATGTGCCGTTTACATATTTCAGTCATCAATTTGTTTTTGACAAATGTTGAATTTGACCCCAAAACATACTGGAATATATTTCTGAGGGTCTAATGAAGCAGAAGAACTAACTGGTGAGCACCTGTGGGTGTCAGGGGAGCAGGCAGGGTTGAAGCACAAAGCACGTGCTTCCACAGACATGCGCATGCCTCAGGCAACTAGAAAACGGACGACGACAGAGTGCATCCTTAGGCTGCTCCCCACCTGGGGAAGAATATGGTTGGCACGGCCTGGCCCAGCCCAGCGCTTCTGAAAGTCGAATATCCATATGAACAGCCTGGGGTCTAGTTAGAATACAGATTCTAGGGCTTCCCTGGTGGTGCAGTGGTTGGGAGTCCGCCTGCCGATGCAGGGGACACGGGTTCGTGCCCCGGTCCGGGAGGATCCCACATGCCGCGGAGCGGCTGGGCCCGTGAGCCATGGCCGCTGAGCCTGCGCATCCGGAGCCTGTGCTCCGCAACGGGAGAGGCCACAACAGTGAGAGGCCCGCGTACCGCAAAAAACAAAAACAAAAACAAAACAAACAAAAAAAAACTACAATGAGGTATCACCTCACACCAGTGAGAATGGGCATCATTAGAAAATCTACAAACAACAAATGCTGGAGAGGGTGTGGAGGAAAGGGAACCCTCTTGCACTGTTGGTGGGAATGTAAATTGATACAGCCACTATGGAGAACAGTATGGAGGTTCCTTAAAAAACTAAAAATAGAATTACCATATGACCCAGCAATCCCACGACTGGGCATATACCCTGAGAAAACCATAATTCAAAAAGACACATGCATCCCAATGTTCATTGCAGCACTATTTACAATAGCCAGGTCATGGAAGCAACCTAAATGCCCATCGACAGACGAATGGATAAAGAAGATGTGGCACAGATATGCAATGGAATATTACTCAGCCGTAAAAAGGAATGAAATTGGGTCATTTGTAGAAACATGGATGGATCTAGAGACTGTCATACAGAGTGAAGTAAGTCAGAAAGAGAAAAACAAATATCGTATATTAATGCATATATGTGGAACCTAGAAAAATGGTACAGATGAACTGGTTTGCAGGGCAGAAATAGAGACACAGATGTAGAGAACAAACATATGGACACCAAGGGGGGAAAGTGGTTGGTGGTGGTGGTGGTGGTGGGATGAATTGGGATATTGGGATTGACATATATACACTAATATGTATAAAATGGATAACTAATAAGAACCTGCTGTATAAAAAATAAATAAAATAAAATTCAAAAAAAAATTTATAGAACAAAAAACCAAATCCGCCTTCCAATCCAGGGGATGCGGGTTCGATCCCTGGTTGGGGAATTAAGATCCCGCATGCCGCAGGGCAACTGAGCCCTTGTGCCACAACTAGAGAGCCTGTGCACCACAACAAAGATCCTGAGTGCTGCAACTAAGACCTGACGCAGCCAAAAATAAATAAATAAAATAAATAAATATTAAAAAAAAGAAAACTTAAAAAAAATTAAAATAAATAAAAAGGAAGAAAGAAAGGAAAGAAAGAAACCACATACACATACATCAGAAACTTGGAGAAAGAAAGGGATGGAGATGGTTGAAAATCTTTACTCCTGACACAGTGTGTTTAGAACTGTGGGTTGTCACGTGACCCATTACTAAATGACGACATTGATTTGATGGGTCAAGACCAGCATAAAAGAGGGAGGGGAGAATTCCTTGGCAGTCCAGTGGTTCGGGCTCCATGCTTCTACTGCAGGGGGCACGGGTTCAATCCCTGGTCGGGGAACTAAGATCCTGCATGCCGAGCAGTGCAGCCAAAAAAACAAAAACAAAGAAAGAAAGAGGGAGGGAAGGAGGAAGTATGAAAGAGAGACAGGAAAGAAAGAAAAAAAGAACAGAATAGAAAATATCAGAGGGCATTGCACACAGTAAGTAAATTCAAGAAGTTTTGTTCTACTGCTCTGTGTCTATGTATTTACATACAAATCCATATATGTGGACCAGATGGCTCTATAAGGTGAATTTATAACTGTGGGTCACTGTTGAAAAGCACTGCCCTAATAAATTCATATTGTCTTACTTGCTAATTCCTATAGACTGTAAATTAGATTTTTAGCAATTTACTCACCATTAAATTTTTTCTTTTTTTTTACTTTTATTTCCATTTATTTTTTGCAGCATTTATTCCCGGGCCATAAGTTTTTGTTTCTTCAGTTTCTTCTGGGATATCTTTTTCTTATGGTCAACCTCCCCTTCTGGTTTAGGAACAATCTGTTCTTTTACAGTAAGGATCATCTCAGTGTGGCAGGGAGAGCTCATGTATGGGTTGATCCCACCATGAACTCTGTAAGTCCTGCACCGCATCTTGGGGGCTTTGTTCACCTGGATGTGCTCAATGACCAGAGAATCTACATCTAAGCCCTTAAGTTCAGCATTACTCTCTGCATTTTTGAGCGTGTGCAGTGAAAATTCAGCACTCTTTTTGGGCCACCGACCCTGCATCCAGCCCCACTGTTTGGCCTGGGCACACCTACCAGCTCCACCATTGTAGCGACAGAATGGCACACGTTGCTCCTTTAAAGTGACATCCTTCAGATACTTGGTGGCTTTCAGATATGCGTACTCTTAGTGGCCTGGGCAGTTTCATGAGTGTTCTTAAAGTGAACACGAAGATTTGAACCTCTTGATTTGCATGATTTTGTGGGGTTTTCTGGGTCAAGTGAATAGTGAACCATTTTTAGAGGTCACCTCAAGCTGCTTACCGGAAAAGGAAAAAGCACTCACCATTAAATTTTATTACACCAAAATAATTTTGGAGGTCCCATGGATCATAAGATTTCCGTGAGGTTTTACCAATATAGAGTAATTTGAGTGTGTAATGTCAATCATTAAAAATATATATATAATTACATTACAACTGATTTTGGAAAGGGGCAAAGGCTTTGTAACAAGCAGTTCCGCTAATACATTTAAATAAGATTCCATGCAGAGAAAGATCACCAGAAACTCACATGCCATGCAATAAGAGTACACGTTCTAGGGGGGGATCTGCCCTTATTAACACTCAGAGTAGCAAATAAGCACAGGGACAAGTTTCTGGGTGAACTATCTGAACAAAACAAACAGAAGTCGTTTGACTCCAGCACATTCCTACAGTGAGCGAAGTGCAGTGTATCAGAACTGGAGACCCCCCATAACTCTCAATAGTCAGCCTCATTAATAAAAACATTTCAGTTTCTACCAAGCATGTTAGAAACACTGCCATCAATACAAACATTTTTGGCTAAGTGGCTTGAACAAAAAATTAAGTCAGAGTCCCAGCAGAGGGCAACATTCCTCACTCCCAGAGACCTTGGATACACAATTCAACACAAAGCATGACACAAGCACCAAAGAGAAGGTTCTTAGATATCCCCACACTGGTGTCCTGTCAACTCAGTGCTCCAGTTAATTCCACAAACGCTGCCAAGGCACGATGGGCTGGCTGCATTTGCTGCTGCTGATAAAATCTCTGCTCAGCTGTCTAGGAGTATCAAGAAATCTTTAAATCTGTGCTACTTGGCACTGGTGTCTGGCTGACACCGTTCCCAATTCTCCGAGGCTCATCTTCCAACCATATGTGAACTCTGCTGCACAGCTCAGGCTCTGCAGTGCCAGCGTCTCTCCTGGATCCGATCCGTGCATTTCATTCTGTCACTAGCACCCTTAGACTCCAGCGGGAATGCCCAATCTCTTGGCTGGAGAGTCTGACTGATCAAAAACAGGTTGATGTAAGGTTACGGATGTGTCCATGCCCAGTGACATCTTGGGGACCGGGTCACCATTGAGATGCTCCAAGTCCTGAGTCTTCCTCAAGACTCCAAATCCAAGAGCAGTCACTGAATTCAGTTCAACGAATGATGAGTGGCTAAGTGGTGCCCAGTCAGCTAAGTGGAACACCAAGAAAGCAGCAAGCCTTCAGAGGAGCAGGGAGTTGAGAATCAATGTGGCATCAAGGGCAGACCATGGAAAAGGGCTCCTAGGGCGCTGGCATCACCACCCACCTCCAAATAAGCGAGACGGGGTGATGCTTTTCATTTTAACAGAATGTTTATCTTCATCATCATCATCATTAAATGACCAGATGTAGTTAGCAATAAGGAATGGAAGAGCTTTCTACCACACAGAGTCAGTAAACAAACATTACTGAGTGCCCAGCATCTGTCAGGCACGGTGCAAGGCCCTGGGGACACAGGGAACAAGCCTGTCTCTGCCCTCATGGCTTTTATCCTTTGGGTTATCCTTTATACTGCTGACACTGTGTGGTGAGGATGGAGAATGTGTTATCATGCCTGAAAAAATAAGAATCTGGGGAGATAAAGCAACTTATAGGAAGGGAGAAGAGAAAGACCACAGGGATGGCAAACTATCAGGGCAGGGCATCCTCAGAGGCTCCTCACTGCATATCCTACAAATACCCCACAGTGCTCAGGGCCACCAGTGCTTTAAGTGCACAGTTCCAAATCAAGCAGGCTTGGTAGTGCTAGCTTCTCTGAGCCTCATTAAAATGGGAATGGCCACAGTACCTATCTGCTAGGGCTGCTGTGGAAATGACTACGAATCTCCAGCTGGGACCATACTGAATGACACCTAGGAGGTGTTCAGTACATTTGCACTGAGCGAATGAGATGGCAGTTCCATTCTCCAACTGAAAACCAAACTGCAATGACACTTTAGGATTAAAAACAAACATAGAAACAAAGAACCCCAGGAGAACAAGGCTAACTTCTGCCTGGCCCAGGGCTCTTGAATATCACCCCCAGTTCCATGAACAAAAAGATGATTAGCAATAAAAACGCTGGCTACTCACCTCCCACATCTGCTGTATTTGGCTATCATGCCTCTCCCAGCAGAGGCGCCAAATACGTCTTTATGCAGCCTTTTGTTAGATTTTTTGAGGGAGGTTTTATTTTTCTTCTAAGCATTGTACTAAATGTCACTCATAAACAGGCCATCAGCACCGATGGGAGCTTGAACGTGACAGACCTTTAGCATCAGGGCTGCCACTCAAATCCTCCCCCCTTCCTTGGGGTCAAAGGAGAAGATGGAAGGTGCTCAGAATCAAGGGCACTCAGGCCGGCGGCAGCCAGGAGGGCATCAGGTGGCCTCTCTTGGCAATTCCATGCCATTTTCCTTCTGATAAACATGGAGGGAGGTGGCTGAATACTGACCGTAAGGGGTGGTAGTTGGAGATGGGGGTTGGGGAGCAGTAAATAAACATTTTTGAAGGCTGATGTAGGGCAGGCCCCGTGCTGGGCTCCTTCCAGGGGTTGTCGCAATCCACACAAGGAACCAATGAGGAAGCAGTGTCACCCCTCATCACCGTGGAGGGACCTGAGTTTGGGAGGTCACAGAATTGGCCAAAGGCTCCATGGTGAACTCCCCCTTATCCGACTCCAGTCTCCATTCATTCTGGAACTGACCATTCCTATGGGCTGGATCAGAGAAGGTGGGGCTCACCTCCTGGATACACAGCGGGGAGCTGAGAGCTGAGTGTTCCCAGTCACTCCTGCCACCTCACACCAGGATCAAGGCTGCCCCACTGGTATCCTGGCACTTGACTTTAACTTATATGTCTGAGCTGGCTCTTCTCTCCGGGGGAGATATTCCCTCATCACTGTTACACGGATTAAATGAAACAAGACAAGGAGTGGGGTTATTTGTCAGGTAGGGCGTCAACAGCTGTTAACGTACATCCTTTCCACTTTTTTGGATTATTGCTTGATTCAGCCTCTGTTCCTCCGTCTTACCCTGTGATGAAAGTGCTTAAGATAGTTGTATATACTCCCTGCTTCCGCTCTCCCACTTCCTCCTTCCCCACCACACATGTAAGATGGATCAGAGAAAACCCAGGGAGAGAAGGATAAAGGGCTATCCACTCTAAATTAAGACTAGTACCATTCTGAAAAATCAACACATGCTATAATTTCATAAAACCAATGGATTGTTCGAAAGCCCCCAGGGCTCTGAGGCTACTGATTTACTGACATATCAGCTTGTACAAACTTTTAAAAGGAAGCACTGCCTTGACTTCACACGTCACCATTCTACAAGGAGCTCAAGAATTTCAAAAGGTTCATACTTACATATACATATACTTTTTACAGAACAGGAAGGGGAGCAGGGCTATCAACCTCATGTTATCTACACTAACAGAAATGAACAAAGCTAACAGCACTCCCAAAATAAAACCCAGGACTTAAAGTGTCTTTTCTACTCCAAAATCTAATGGGTTACAGCTGCCTGCTGTATCCAATCCATTGAAAAGTAAACATAGGGGACTTCCCTGGTGGCGCAGTGGCTGGGAGTCCGCCTGCCAATGGAGGGAACACAGGTGGGATCCTGGTCCGGGAGGATCCCACATGCCGCGGAGCGGCTGAGCCCGTGCGCCACAACTATTGAAGCCCATGCTCTGCAGCAGGGGAGGCCACCGCAATGAGAGGCCTGCACACCGTGATGAGGGGTGGACCCCGCTCACCACAACTGGGGAGGGCCTACGTGCAGCAACAAAGACCCAACGCAGCCAAAAATAAATAAATTTAAAAAAAAAAAAAAAAAAAAGTAGGGCTTCCCTGGTGGCGCAGTGGTTGAGAGTCCGCCTGCCGATGCAGGGGACACAGGTTTGTGCCCCAGTCCGGGAAGATCCCACATGCCGCGGAGCGGCTGGGCCCGTGAGCCATGGCCGCTGGACCTGCGTGTCCGGAGCCTGTGCTGCGCAATGGAAGAGGCCACAACAGTGAGAGGCCCGCGTACCACAAAAAAGAAAAAAGTAAACATAGATGACCAATTAGAATATGTAAACTGGACAAGTCATATTAGAAATATTCAAATATATATCGGCTCCCTTTTCTCCAAACATGTCAGGATTCCTGCATGCTGCTGCAGCTCCGGCCAGACGAAGCTTATTGCCTCACCAGATCTAGAAGAGCATCTGCAACCTTCAAATCATTTCTGTGATGCTCAGGGAAATCCTTCCACTGTGAACCTCAGCGGACCTTTCCCCAATGCAGGACTTTCCTGACTTGCTTCATACACTGAAGGATTCAACTAAAATACAAATAATGAGAACCTTCTCCTTCCCTTTCTATCCCCAGAAGACGAAGATGCTCCCTTCTCTACGATGCCAATAAAACGTGTTGGACGAAAGGATGAAGAGTGACACCATTTGTGCAATGAGGCAATGGGGCCAACCTGGGCTGCCCACAAAGGCCACAAACCAGCCTACATGTGATCAGAATTCCTTCTTGATGCAAGAGCTGGCTGTTCCTTGCTGTGGTGAATTGTTTATGAAAATGGCCATCATAGTTCCCCTGTACTTGTGTGGAAATCTCTTTGCAACGTGACTTTGTTGCTCCCACCATCGGGAGGTGGTGTCTAGTTTTCCACCCCTTGATCTAGATTTGGCCACATGACTGGCTTTGACTGGTGGCCCATGAGCAAATGTGTCGCAAGCAGAGGCATCAAAAGTGTTTGCTCCCCAGAGTCTGCCCTCCTCGCTCCTCCTTGGAAATCTTCCACGCATGAGAGTAAGCCTGGACTAGCCTCCTCCTCGTAGGGGGTGAGGAAGTGCATGAAGGGAAGCTGGAGTCACCCCACCAGCCCAGGTGAGGCCCGGATACGGGAGTGAGGTCCTCCCTTACCACCTGGCCCCAGCCACATCAGGCCAAACCAGAGGAAGCACCAGCTGACTCACAGAACTGAATGGAACAGTGGTTACTTTAAGGCGGCTAAGTTTGGCGATGGTTTGCCACAGCAAAGGTGAACCAATACACTCAACTTTGTGCTCCATTTCTTGAACTCAAGCTTTACTTATAAACGTGAGTGTGCAGAATTGATCATAAGCAGAATTTATCGTGACACACAGAAGACGTTTCCTGGAGTTCCTTCAGGGACATACCATAGTGCTTCTCAAACTCCTCAACCCTTTCAGAATAACCTCGAGGAGCCCAACCCTTAGAATCACTCACAGGAGGGCACGAGGTTTATGGATATGGACACGGATGGTCCCTGTGGCACTACATGTAATGACATAAAAGTTCCTATATACCAATCGTTAGGGAAAAGGATAATAAATTATGGTTTACAAATAAAGCATTTTTTAAAAAGCAGATGGGTAAAGGTTTTTCAAACAAGCTATTGGACTAACCATCTTGTAGCTTCATTGGCCACAGCAGGCATCTCTCCAGTCAGGAATCTGAGTTTTCATCTACAATCAACTTACTGCACTGGAAACTGCCGTCCACACATGAAACTTTCCCTAGAGTCCCAAGGTATGCAGCAAGCGGCTGGTTTAGGCAGCCAGGGTCAAGGGTGGGGTATTTTTCATTAATCCTTCATAAAAAAATGATCACACAGGTATAAGAAAATTCAACTTTTTTCTGGGTATTATGGATTTTCTAAAATGTATTGCTGGAGTACTCATGATAGCCAAAAAGTGGAAACAACCCAAATGTCCATCAACTGATGAATGATAAACAAAATGTGATATATTCACACCATGAAATATTATTTGGCCATAAAGAGGAATGAAGAACTGATAACATGCTTCAGCAAGGATGAACTTTAAAAACATTAGGCTAAGTAAAAGAAGCCAGATACAAAAAGCCACATAGTCTATGATTCCGTTTATATGAAATGTCCAGAACAGGCAAATCCACAGAGACAGAAAGTAGATGAGTGGTTGCCAAGAGCGACAGGAGCCGTGGATGGGGAGTGACTGCTTAACTGGGTACAAGATTTCTTTGCGGGGTGACGAAAATGTGCTAAAATTTATCATAGTAATGGTTGTACAACTCTCCGAATCTACTAAAAACCACTGACTTGAACAATGTAAACTGGTGAATTGTATAGTACGTGAATTATATCTCAATAGAGCTGTTTGGAAAAAAATTCCAAATAAATAAATAAATGAATGTATCCCTCAATGTTCCATGATGTGGCATGCAGATCAGTCCTCATTATAATGTAATATTAACTTGCATATTGAAATCCTAGTGAACATCTTAATCTCATCCTTTACTAAATTTCTAAAACCTATCAATTCCCAATTTATTTAGATCTGGGGTAGCATCTAATAGAGGAGAATTAAAACAAACTAGTAACAACCCAGAGTCCCAGGCTGATACCCCATGGTGTACTGGCTAATGATGATGAACTCTGAAACGTGGGCTCTATTGAACAGACGTGCAGAAGCTGAAATGCCTATCTGGGTCCCTCATAGAGCACGCGCGCATGTGTGTGTGTGAGTGGTGAGTAGCTGCGTTAGAGAGCTTGGGAAAACATTCTTCTAAGAGTTTAAGGTGTGATCTGCCCGTCTGTGGAGACGGGCATTCCGGGCCAGACACCTCATCTCCCAAACTCCCCTCTCTCCTCAGTCTTAACTGTTTTGTGTACCTGTCTTGTCTCCTATCTGGACTCCAGGCTACTAGAGGGGACCACTATGTCCAGTTCCATTTTCTCTCTCTCAGAACTTAGCAAAGTTCAATATAATCAGCAGGTGATTAAGAAATAAAGCAGGGCTTCCCTGGTGGCGCAGTGGTTGAGAGTCCGTCTGCTGATGCAGGGGACACGGGTTCGTGCCCCGGTCCGGGAGGATCCCACATGCCGCGGAGCGGCTGGGCCCGTGAGCCATGGCCGCTGAGCCTGCGCGTCCGGAGCCTGTGCTCCGCAACGGGAGAGGCCACAACAGTGAGAGGCCCACGTGCCGCGAAAAAAAAAAAGAAAGCAAATTCATAAAATAGGTAGGTTAGGGGTCACAGGCATGTTATAAAATAATTGGTCTTTTTACAAAAAGATTCATTGAATAAGCTCTCCTAATAGATACAAAAGATGGATCTGATTTAGGAAAAGACCTGCTAAGCCTCACCTTCTCCAGGAATCTAGGTAAGGTGTGCGCTATGTGAATGTGGTAGGCTTTCACTAACAGTCCTTGCTATCAACAAGTTCCTGCTTTCCCTGTGAGCCCTCACCTCGGGAATCAGCCGCCGCCTCTTCACGCTTGGGACGGAGTCCGGCGGGCCCTCGCCGCCCGGCTGCTTTCTTTTGCTGGAGTCCTGGAGGCCAGTGAAGACGCTGTCCAGAGCGTGCTTCTCGGAGGACCTGGAATTCACTGAGCAGTCCAGGGCAGCATCTTCGGCCTCTGTCTCCACTTTCACAGTGTTATTTTTCAGAACTGTGGCAGAGAAGAAATAGGGCTCAGCGGGGAGACCACCTGGCGGCGCTGGGATTAGCAGGGTCCCCTGAGCGGCAGGTTGTATGCAGCCACCCTTTGATACTATCACTCAGATAACAATATCTGAGTAACAGATCACAATAAAACTGGCTTTCCAATCAAGCAATCTGTATCTCACCACACTAGTGCTATACAATGATACCATGTTCCAAGCACATTTTGTTCAAAACAGGTTTTAAAGTCTTTTCTCAGGGGAGGGAGAGGAGATGGAAGGAGAGAAACTACTTTTAAATGATGCTTTTAAAAAAGTAACTCTGGAAAGATACATAAAATACCACACGTGTGAGCGGAGAAGGATGGGAATCAGGGGTGAGAGGAGACTTTTCTTGATTTTTCATCATGTATCTTTTAATATTTTTGAACCACGTAAACGTATCTAAAAAAAGTATTCAGTTAAAATTTTTTTTAAAAAGAGGCTTTTCTTTTTTTACCTTCTTCTACATCTTCACTGAATTCAGTTGCATTCATCTTCTATTCCACTAAATGAAAAGACAAAGACAAAGTCTTGATTTATTGTTCGTTTTTTAAAATTTTACCCACCCATAAGAAATTCCCTTACCCTCCCAACCCTGGCTCCCGGTAATAGAAGGTTAAGCCAACGCGACTCTGCAACATCAAGGGAAACTTCATCCTCTTGTCTGCAGTTGCTCAGAAACAGCCAGGCCTCCTGTATGCCTGCTGGGAGTGCTTCTCCAAGACTTTATGTGGGCAGAATGCATCTTAAAGCATCAACTGAGACCCACTTACAGAAAGAAAGGAACATATTTGAGAAAATCAAGTCTTACAAAAGACCTCAGTTTGGATGATCTGTTAGTCCCTGCCTTAAACATTCTAGGCACAAAATGAAAAGGCTGACAAAGGTCCACAGGAGGCTGTGGACCCTGTGGACCCGGTGAACCTGAGCTAAGGTCTTAGGTGGTCCAAAAAGACCTGTGCTGCCCATGACGGTAGCCACTAGTCACACACAGCTCCTGAGCACTTGGAATGTGGCCAGTGCAAGTGGAGACATGCTGTAAGCTTAAGATACGTGCTGGATTCAAAGACTCAGCACAGTAAAAAGGTGAAATATCTCATTAATAATCTATTGATTGCATGTTAAAATGATAATATTTCAGATCTGTTGGGCAAAATAAAATATTAAAATTAATTTCACCTTTTTTTAATGTGGCTGCTAGAGAAGTTAAAATTACATATGTGGCTTTTGCATTATATTTTTATTGGCTGGTGCTGTCTTGCCCTTCCTTCAGAAGCAATGAAGAGAAAGAGGCACTGTGGGTTCTTAAAGCTCCTGAGCCATACGATCTGGTCCCAACCACTCTTTTTATTGATGAGGGAACGTGGCAGGAGGCAGTGGCGGCGCCCTGTATGGGCTGCAGGGTCTGGGGCAGAGCCAGCCCTCGACTCTCGCTGCCCCAGCCGAAATGCAGTGGACACCATGGTTAAAAGCACCATTACGTCTTGGAGATTCCCCAGATTACATAACAGCATGTCCGTAACTAGGATAAAGTATAAATGAGGCAGTAACATGGCAGAAGAACACACATGACAGCCTCTAGTGTTGGCATTGAGGAGCTGTGGTTCCCACCGCTGGCGAAGCAGCCCGCAAACCCTGAGTGCCCATTCCAATTACGGGTCAGAGGGGGCAGGCTCTGGGGTATCTTTATGGAATTTCTATAAGGAGGAGGGATGCCATCCACAAAGTTCAGTAAACCATTCACGGAGCGGCTGTGGAATGGTGTGTGGTCCCATTTTAGACGGATGGATGGGGAGAGAGTAAGACTATGTCTAGGTGATCTGTGCACAGGATCATAACTTCAAAACTCACTAATAGGAGGGAGGGAGATGCAAGAGGGAAGAGATATGGGGACATATGTATATGTATAACTGATTCACTTTGTTATAAAGCAGAAACTGACACACCACTGTAAAGCAATTATACTCTAATAAAGATGTTAAAAAAAACTAATACAGCAACACTCATATAGTGCTACGATGTATGAAAAAAACTCACTAATACAGCAACACTCATATAGTGCTACGACGTATGAAAAAAAAACTCACTAATACAGCAACACTCATATAGTAGTGCTACAACGTATGGCACTATTCTCAGTCGTCACAGTTACTTCATGACAGGCACAATTGTTTTCATCCCTGTATTACTAATTTTCAAAGGATTGAATAAGAAATTTTAAGATTTATTTGAAACTGAAATTAATTCCTACTTACTAAACTATCTCCTGTCTGAAAAACATAACATGTAGGTGAGACTGAGTGAAAATAAACAGTAAGTCAACTTCAAGGGGCCAAGAACTATTTTACCAGAGGTGAATTTCAGCAAAGACAATTTCCATTGTATTTCAAGGAAAGAAATCTCACGTTTGGGTGTCTCTGAGGGGAGGGAGTCCCAGGCAGGTTAGGTGTGCACCAGTACTCTTTTCAGACAGCAAGGTTGGCGAACGCTGGGCAGAAACTCAGGGCTGATTTGCAGCCCAGACAGGGGGCTTCTCAAGGAGACGCAGGTGAGCTGCCATCTTCCCCGGGAGGCCCTGCCGCCCCGTCACATAAGCCGTCTCCTCAAGTGAGAGGCTGCAGAACAGCTGAGGAGGAATGAGTACAGGGTTGCTGGAGAGGGTATGGTGTACTGGACAAATTACATTCCGAAGGGAAAAGGTGGGAAAGGGAGGAGACGGCACGTGGTTAATTTTAGGGGAAAAAAGGGTCACGGCGAAAAGCCACAAAGCCTCTGGCTAAGTGGAAAGCATGAAAACGACGAGCGAATCCTAGAGGAAAAGAAACAGGAGTCAATGAGAAAACCCAGCACAGAACCACGGGCACTGAGCAAGGAGGGTCCGCTTGTCTAACACTCCATTTCCGAGAGTGCGGCGCGTGAAGGCGACTCGGGCGCCCAAGCGTTTTCGCCGAACCACCACCAAGTGACCCTACTGCAGGCAATTTAGCACCTGAATTCTGAGCTCGCCCCAATTCTCGCGTCATAAAACGATGAGCGAAGGGCGCACGCCCGAGCCACCTGCGGGTGGGAGGAGAGCCGGAGGGGGCTGGGCAGCCTCACGGAAGGGGCGGCCAGAGCGCATCTGCCTTGGAAAACATTTCCGTGTCCATTTATAGACCAGCGACAGATGCTAGATTGGCACAGAAGGAACCCGGAACGCATTGTGGTGCGCCCCTTCCCTCCTAGCTGGCGAACAAGCCACTCTCATTGGAAAGCCAGGGAGTTTCCCGTTTGCAAGGCCTGGAAAGCCAAGTGCCTGTGGCTCGTGTTGGGCGGAGCGAGGTGAGGGTCCCCGTTAACACCCACGGCCTGCGCACTTGGGGCCCGGCGCTGCCTGCCCACTTCGTGTGCGCCTTGATCTTACCCTGAGCTACTTCAATCCCAACTGAATAAAAAAACTGCGGGCGTACACCTTAAATATTTACAATTTTGATTTGTCAATTATACCTCAGTGAAGCTGGAAAACTTTTATATCATTTTGATTACAGAAATAAGATGTTTGACTATTGGAAAGGGGAGGAAGAGAACAGAGGGCAGGTACCTGACCAGTATAACACAGCTGTTTGGTGGCAGAACTAGGATTCAAACCAAATCCGTGTGTATCTCCCGTCAGCCACCAGGAGAGGGAATGACAGAATCCTCATTCTTCTGTTAAGGTTCTTCTCATGAACACACAGGCCAGTTTCCAGCCTTGGATCTCTCTGACCACTAGCAGCTGGAAATCTCCTTTCATCTCCGTGTCACTAGCAGGAAAATGAGGCTGCTCTGTGCTTATATAGAGTCCACTTCACAATACAGAAGTTTCTACAAGAGGGAGGGGATGTGTGGGTCACTTGCCGGCATCCCGAGCTGATGTAGACCCGGCACATCAACACCGCCCCAGCTGGGTAGAAAGGGGATGGGTATCACACGTTGCTACCTCCGTTTCCTGGTCATCTGCCCAGATGAAGGTCACAAGGTTGTTCATCCTGGGCGGACACTAAACACCCGGATGCCAAGCATGCCGCAGAAATTCCTTTCGTTTACACAACTATAGGTTATGAAGGAGCTACCAACTCTGCAGCACCCGCCCGCTGGGCTGCTAGGATTACAATCTCCTTTGCCTGCAGGACTTCGTAGAATTTCTCATTTTAACATTCTCTCCTTCTCAAAACCCTCTTATTCCTCTCACCACGAATCTCGAATTGCGACACAGTCTAACTATGCATCCA
This sequence comes from Globicephala melas, assembly GCF_963455315.2. Taxonomy (NCBI): domain Eukaryota; kingdom Metazoa; phylum Chordata; class Mammalia; order Artiodactyla; family Delphinidae; genus Globicephala; species Globicephala melas. The sequence continues at coordinate 37,387,642 of NC_083327.1, forward strand.
CATGTCCCTGAAAATCAGCTTTTCCCCAAGGGGTGCCTGTTCCAGATCCCTGACCAATCCCAAGGGAGGATTTAAACGAGTGAAAGGGACGTGTGTCAAGGAGACACATGTCGCTTGCCACTGCCTCTAGTTAAAACACACAGCTTCTAAGACACGGGTGACCTATGGGAGGGTAACTCTCAAACAGGACCAATCTCCAGTGGTTAATCCAATAAGCGAAAATGCTTTTTGTTTGTTTTGAACCCAAATAGCCTAGGAAGCCTCAGGCAAAGTGACTGTCAGCGGTGAAGAAAGGTTTTAAATATCGCAGAGCTCGTAGGAGCACATATCATTTTATTATAATACCTAATAGTCTCTATCTTTCTTCACAGGGCGAGATGACAGTGTTCAATTTTCCATGCAGGGCACAGGGGTGGGGTGGGGTGGGAAGCAGCTATCAGAAAACCTTCAGTTTTTACCAAAAGTGCAAAAGGAACGGTAATCCCAAATGTTTAAGATGCCTTAGACACTCAAACATCAAATTACAAGGATAAGTTGCTTAAATTGGCTACATAAATGCAGGACCTGGCAGGGCCACCTCGGGGCCTCCTGCTGCAGCAGCGGCTGGATCTGCCTCCTGCATTTCAGTGCGCCTGGCCCACAGCGGGAAGCAAGGGCGAAGCAAGGCAAGGGGCCGGCAGAGCAGTGAGAACCAGTCACCGGCGCTTTGAAAGAACCAGTTCTAAGAGATGCCACAAAGAAGTGGAAAAGCTGAAGACTGACAAATTATGGATCAACTTAGAGAGTTCATTTTAAGAAGGGAAGATTCTTAAAGTCTCCTTTTCTTTTGACTAGATGGGCATGCATCTGACAATTCCCAAGGTATAAAAGGATATTTGGTTAAAAAGCCCAGGGTCCTCCAGTCACTGGGTTACACTCTTGGAGGCAACCTCGTCGGTTTTCCTGAGTCCTTCTGCAGACACTCTGCCAGAGGTCCTCAAAGTGTGACATGAATGCAGTGCGCTGCCTGCACAGACTGCACGTCTCTCCCCAACTCCAGCATTAGTGGAGTCAAGTTGGTAGCTTGAAATTGGCACACCATGGAAAGTGACACTTTTACAAACCAGTCCTGTTCCGGGCTTTGTTTTTTCTTTCTTTTTGGAGACCCAGTTTACTAGTACAGCCAAGGCCCTTTCGGGGGTCCATGAGATCAAAACTATTTTCATAATAAAACTGAGATGCTGTTGCCTCCTTTTCACAGGTGTGCAGGAGACTTTCCCAGAGGCTACACGATACTTTATTTTGCAAAAGATTGAATACAGAGGCAGATATGAAAATTCAGCTGTCTTCTATTAAGGCAGATATAAGAGGTATTTGCAAAAATGTAAACGATACGACTTTTTTCACTTATTTTCTTTGGAAAATTTTTTTTTTCATAAAAATATTATTGACATGAACTTGTAATATATTTATTTTGGTTATTTTTCAATGAATTGGTAAATCAATATTTAAACATTTTTTCTTTTTCTGTTTTAGTTTCTACCACGGTAAATACTGACAGGAACCCATATAAACAAAAGCTATTTGGGGTCCTCAATACTTTTTAAGGATAGAAAGGGATCTTGAGGCTAAAAGGTTTAAGATCCTTGCTCCTTGCTTCTTTTGCTTAATGTATCATGGAAATTTCGGTATCACTTCTTTTTTTAGTGTAAGTTCCCCCAGAAGTAGATTTTGAGACAAGGATCTGGAGTGAGTAGTCCCTTTGGGAGGAGACAGAGAAGGGCTGAAAACCAGTAAGGGGGCCTGTTAATGGGCTTCCGATGGGAGAGTCCCTGGCTGAGGTCAGCCCTGAGGGTGCTAATGGAGGTGTCCAACAGGGGTGTGGCTGGAGCAGAGGGACACCCCAGCTCACCTGGGCAAACCCTGGAAGGCAGAAACCCTGCCGTGCCATTCCCTTCAAACTCCTCGCCACACTGCCCAGTGCTTTGCACACTTGACGGAGACTCAATGCAAACAACAGCCTACACTGTGGAAGATGCTGTGCTAAGAGCTCTACTAAATGTAATTAACCTAACAATCCTAGGAGGTGGAAACTCTTCTTAGTCCCATTTTACAAGTGAGGAAACCGAGGCAGAGTTTTAGAGCCAAACGGGACCTCAGAAATCATCTCGTTGTATAGGTGTGAGACCCGAGGCTCAGAGAGGTTAGTAACATGCTCGAGACCATACACTGGGAGTGGCCCCCGGTCTCCCTGCCCTGTGCTTTGGTGGCTACACTCCCCACTGTGTGACGGGGAGCTGTTGGTGCCAGTGGGGTGACTGTCCTCTGTGCAGAGGGGATCGATCGACTGTATAGCTTATTTACAGGGATTGAAACCAACACAGGGTAGAGATGGGAGGACCCGGAGGATGAAGACAGAACTCTGGGAACTTCTGTTGGAGGGGAGGATGGGTAAACACTAGAAGATAACAGTAACAGGAAGGAAAGAGCAGTCAGAACCTCAAGGTTAGAAGATATTACATTAAGGTTTCTATAACAACTGTAACTCACATCTAATAAACACAGGCCGCATGCCACAGCTGTGCAGACCACCAGTGCTTACAATCTTGCGATCTGGATACAAATAATATTACAGTCTGACATATATCTACAAGATTTTTTTCCTTTGGGGTAAGAAATAACATTAAAGCAAATTCTAGGGGAAAATACTTGCTCTGGAAATAACGCTGTCAATGTGTAAATGGGCATATCTTGATCTTCTTCATCACTTTCAGCTTAGAAAGACCTATAGCCAAATCTGTCACTTAGAGCCTCACACACTTGAAAATTATGATACGAAGTGAGCAAAGGCCAGAAGGGCAAAGAACCTGGGCCAGAGGGTCTTTTACTTCGAATTGATCTTAGGTTAAACACAGGCAGGAACTCTAGGGTCAGGCTGAGGGTGGAAATCCTGGTGCAGAGTAAGCCCTCTGTAACCGTCAGTCACTATTAATTACTGATAAATTCCACAAAAACCTGCAGAGAAAATGGAAGGGACAACAAACTCAATGTGACCTGGATTGAGATCACCTTTGATCACTATTGTTATTTCCAATATACAAAGTTAGAAAGTCAACTTCTACACATTTTTCTCAACACACGACTTCAAAACCTCTATTGACAGAAAGAGCCGAACATTAAATTATGTGTAAAGATTCGAAATCAATTGTTCATTACAGGGCCACCCAGTCAATAACAATGTACTTCAAAGTTCACAGGGGATATCGTGACAATGTAATTGAAAAATGCCATAAGCAGACGGAAGAAAACATGCCAAGATGTTAATTACCTCCAATTAGGATGGTTATGGATGACTTTCTTCTTTAGTTTCCTCTACTTTCCAAATATTCTACAGTGAGCATGCAATTCTTTGAAAATGAGAGTTTTTTTTAAATGAAAAAATAAGAAGTTTAGCAATCTTTACTGCTAGCCAGGTCATATTCTGAGTTATACCCATAAATAGCAACATGCTAAGAATGTAAAATCAAATCATTTAAGTATTTAAAATACTGATGCTGGGACCTCCCTGGTGGTCCAGTGGTTAAGAATCCGCCTTCCAATGCAGGGGACTCAGGTTCGAGCCCTGGTCGGGGAACTAAGATCCCACATGCCGCGTGGCAACTAAGCCCGCGCACCACAACCAGAGAGCCTGCGCGGGGCAACAAAGAGCCTGTGTGCTGCAACGAAAGATCTCGCATGTTGCAGCAAAGATCCCACATGCTGCAACTAAGACACGACGCAGCCGAATAAATAAAATAAATTAAAAAAAAAAAGAAAAAAGAGGGCCTCCCTGGTGGCGCAGTGGTTGACAGTCTGCTTGCCAATGCAGGGGACACGGGTTCGTGCCCCGGTCCGAGAAGATCCCACATGCCGCGGAGCGGCTGGGCCCGAAAAAAAAAAAAGAAAAGAAAAGAAAAATAGACTGACTTTCCAGGAGCTTCTTGGGATCTCCAGGGAATCAGACTGGGAAGATATTTTAAAATACTGATGCTCTAAGAAACAATATATAACTGACAAACTAGTGCAGACCTTTCATTTCATAACTGTCTCTGAATTATTGCCTCTGAAGGTGTTAAAAGCTCCTCAGTATGGGGTGATGGGGAGATCAGAAAAAATTCTCAGCTCACAAGCCAAGGTGTGAACAGAAAGGTGAAAAGATCAGCTTTGAACACTAAGGAAATGCCATTTCCTGGCGGGTGTATTATAGGCCCCATCAGTGCATTGCCCTGATACTTGGAGTGTTTTTCAAAATAAGTCAAATTTCATGGGAGGAAAAAAAAAAAAAACCAAACCAGGACCAAGTCTCCTGGATTAGGGATCCAAGCTGAGCGCTAAAGCCAGGTCATTTAGAGAGTCTGTGGCTGGCTGGAGAAAACAAATGGGCTGGAGAGCAGCTTAGCAATTCTCTAGGCTGGACTTGCTGGGTTCCTGCATTCTAGATGATGGACGGTGCTTTCTTTGGGGTTCTCTCATGTCTGTGTCTGAGCACCCTGGAAGACTTCTGACCCGTACCTGGAGCCCTCCTTCCCTGATTCCTCAAAACCGGACAAAACTGGGCAAATCAGGGGCCTGCTCTAGGGGCTCTGACTCCAGGGTGAAGCAGCAGGATGCAGTGGGGAGAGGGGAGGGGAGGTCTGGGGAGCTGAGGAGTGGCTGGGCCACAGAAAAAGGAAGGAGTGTCCTGAGGCCACCAGCTCAAAGTGCGTAATAAGGAGTCACGTGAGAATCTGATTGGGGGGTTGGGAGAGGATGTCTTTCTTAGGAGTTGGAGGCTAGACCACGGTAAGGCAAGCAGGGGGCACCTGGCATGGCAAACCCTTGGCAAACCCCTCTGCCCGCACAGGATCATTGGACTCTTCCCTAAGCGCCCCACAGGTTTCCAAAGCAAAATGTCCTCTAGTGGCGCCCACAGGGGGCTGGGAGTGACCTGGGGTGCCTCTGCATTGAGTTCGTTTAGGAGAATCTAGCCCAGGCTAATCAGAGGTGCTGGAAGCTTGCGGCTGCCCAAGTCTCACAGGACAAGCAGCAGGCCCAGAAATGGGAAGTACTTGGGCTTCCTGAAACCTCAACATTCAAATCCCAGTCGGCTGACTCAGGATTCTGCCCTAGCACATCGGAAACGTCCACGGGACTTAGGACTCCCCCGCACGATGAGGTCAGGTCCAAAGACCTGGCCCAGCAGCCCGACCTCAGGCCGCCTTGGGGCAAATCCTCCCGATCTCCACTCCTGTTCCCAGATGTAAAGCGAGGCGAACTCGTACCACCTGAGGGTCTCCTTGAGAACGTGAGCCCCAGAGCCCCAGCATAGGAATGATCGGAGCCTGAAACCCCCAGGATGGTGGCTGTGCAGCCCTGCCACATACAAAAGGTAAAGCACGGAGAACAGGCCCAGACCATTTTAAAGGTGTTATTAATAAAATACATGCAAGGATTTAAACAGTTTAACTAAGACCTAACCAAACCATACTTCATCTTGCCAAGCCATGTGATCTGACTTCATGAAGCCTCCCCACTGCAGGTTATACTGATTTTTAAAAATTAAACATAGAAAAGGAGGACAGCAGCTGACATTCATGCAGTGCTGCCTCTGAGGTCTAACTGTTTTACATGTTCACCGGTGCAGTCCTCACAACAGTCCTCCTAGTTTGCAGAGAAGCAGGGGGGTGGCGGGTTGCGCCTCGCTTGGGGTGGGTGCTGCAGAGAGCAAGAAGAGGGAAAGAGGCGGGTGGACTCGGGATGGGGGCCTCGTTCCAGCCTTCCGAGAAGAGCTGGGACCGAAAGGGGGTGGGCCATCCCCGCTCTGCCTTCTCCCTTCCCTGCGGAGCACACGTTTGTAGGCTGGGCTCAGATGCAGGAGCGAGTCAACAGGCCAGGTAGGCCTTCGGATCACGAAGGTACAGCTGATTTGGATGAAAATGGAATTCCCTACCAAACTTTAGGGGCAGAAAGACCTGTGTTCTATCTAATCCTGGCTTCACCTACGTTTAGCTTCTAATCCCGGGCAAGTGGCTTACCCAGCCAAGCCTTGGTGCTTTCTTCTGTAAAAGGAGCTGCACACACTACCTTTCCTTCTAGAGACTCTAAGAAAACTACAGAGGAGAATGTGCCTGGCACACAGCACTCAGTAAACGTTACTTATTATAAAGCCTTTTTTTTTTTTTTGAAAGATGCTTAAAGTGCATCTTAACAGTGAAGATTTTTTAAAACTAAAATAAAATGGTTTAAAACTTTTAAAAAGTTTTGTAATGTTTCTTTCAAATGAAAGAAAAAAGAAACGTTCAACTGGAAGGGGTGAAATCAAAATGCCCTCCCTAAGGACGGGAAGAATGTTCCCATGCCATCCACCCTTGCCGGGCTCCGTCTCTGGGTCTGCAGGAACGGCTGGGAGCCTTGGGGATCTCAGAACCCGGCCCTCTTGGCTGTGGCACCCAGCCCATGGGACTTGCAGGACATGTTTGCAATTTGTTTTTATTTTTAGACACATCTTCAAATAAAGTTTGAAAAATACCAGTCCTCACAAAACCAGGGCAATGTTCCCCTGAGTTTCCTTAAGCTGTAATTGTCGCTGCCTTCCTTATTCAGTCAGAGAACAGCCTTATCTTTCAGTGTGCGCAGCGAACGACAACCGCACAGCCCTGCCTGCCTGCGATGTGGCGTCTCACCCTTCGGAGACTGCGTTTTCTGAATGTGACTAAATGTGATGTCTTCTTCAGCTAAGGGCTTCTACTTATTAAGCCCTCCCTGGCCTCACGAAGGACTGGCTACCTCCTTCGACATCAATGGTAGGAGGAGTCAGACTCTGCTTTTAACTTTAACCGTGGAACCCAGAAGCTGGGGTCAAGGAGAAAAGGGCTAGCATATCCCAGCAGCCACCCATGTGACTGACTGGACGATGGTGACTAATTTTCCTAGGAGGTATAAGCAGAGTTTCCTCTGTACTTCCCACTTTTACAAATGTGTTGTCTTGTGACCACATAAGCTAACTGGAGTTGGGGCACAGTCGGGTGTAAGCTACCCCCCTCCACATCCCCAGCCTCCCCTCTTCAATTTACTAGCTCCATGCTCAAACCAACAGCCCCTGGCAAACAAGAAAAGACCGACACGTGATTTATTCAACTGAGCATTCAATGCCTTTACAGATACTGTGTTTCACTGGGCAGTGATAACTGATAACTGAAAATCAGACAAGAGGAGAGGAGAGGTGGCCGTTAGTAGAGAACAAAAACCTAAAAGTGCTGATTTTAAATACAGTCAGCCTTCCAAATCTGTGGGTTCGAAATCCGAGGATATGAAGGACTCGCTGTAAGGGACTTGAGCATGTGTGGACTGTGGTATCTGAAGGGGGTCCTGGATCCAATCCCCCACAAATATTGAGGGATGGCCGTACATGTGTTTCAAGTTGAATTAAAAATAGAGGAAGGGCATGTTACCAGGTGAGCTGCTGAGAAAAACTCAGCTCTAAAACAACAGTTTGTAAAAAGTCTAATCATTCAGGGACTAACATGCCAGGCATTAATGCCACTCCAAATGAAATCGCACCTCTCCTGTTTGACACACTGAAGGCTTGATGCCAGCGTGGAGAGCCCTTAGCTTGGCATGTGCGGGTCACGTGTGGCAGCTCGTTCCAGAAACTACAAGAGCCTGGGCTGAAATAATAATGTTGCAAGAGATACTAGAACATCAGACGGGGCAGAAGAGCCATTGTCCAATGTGAAGTGGGAAAGAAACAGCAAGAACAAGGTGATACTCACAAAGCACATAAAAGATCCCTTTTGGGATCTTGTTTTGTGTTGTGTGTGTGCCTTCAATTTCTATTTTTTTAAAATTACCATACAGTAAAATTTACTTTCTGGAGGGAGGGGGTGTACAGTTCTATGAAAGGTAACACAGGTATACATCCCTGTAGCTACCATCAAGAGGATACAGAAAAGTTCCATCACCCCGAAGACTGATTCTACAAATAATTCTCCCAAACTTGCTTTAGCCAGTAATAGGTACAATGAATAACAGGAGAGGTACCATGATTTGCCACCAAAATTAAGTGCCAGGAAAAACAAAAACGTTCACCCCAACCTCCCATACACTAACACCAAATTAATTGTGCTAGTTGGCTAGCAACCTTCACGTGTCTCTACGTTATAAAATTTGAGGTCTTTTAAAAGACAGATCCCCCAATTTTTCACCATGGTGTCAATACAATTCATAAAAGCATGTGGTTTTCTTTCCCTGTTGCTTCAGGGGCTTTCGAAACAGCTCTCCTGCTGGACTGTCCCACCTGTGGCAGGTGGGACAGTCCAGCAGGAGATTAAATTTTCACCTACTCAAACTTCTGTCAGGGTTGATTCCAGTTTTTTTTTTTTTGCGGTACGCGGGCCTCTCACTGTTGCGGCCCCTCCCGTTGCGGAGCACAGGCTCCGGACGCGCAGGCTCGGCGGCCATGGCTCACAGGCCCAGCCGCTCCGCGGCATGTGGGATCTTCCCAGACCCGGGCACGATCCCGTGTCCCCTGCATGGGCAGGCGGACTCTCAACCACTGTGCCACCAGGGAAGCCCAAGATTCCAGTTTTTTTCTTCCTAATTATTAGACATTCTACTCCTCTTTTGCTCATCTATGAGATGCTTAGGAGCCCAGAAGTTTGGAAGAGGGTAAAGAAAATGTGTCCATGTGGTACCTTTAACAGATTATTGGGATGCTGGCCATCTTGTCTACTAGGTAGTAGGTGGTCTCTCTTCTATTACTAGTGCTTTGTACGTGGTGGGGGAAGGCAAGAACACAACACTTTTCTGTTAAATCGCTTCAACAAGGACATGGCCTCTATGGTAAAACCTACGTTCAGTGGTGGAATGTTTATGTGACAGATTTTAAAGGCTCTGGTTTGTCCATGAATTTCATTTCAAGGGCCATGCACACGCCAGCTAGACCACTAGCAGGAACAGGATGCACTGGCCCCACTTTCTTCTGGAATCCAAGAAGCTCTACGTTCATTCAGCAAAAATTTATTGAGCACCTACTAAGTTATCAGACACTGAGTTAATGGCTCGGGATGTAAAACTGTGAAGATACAAAATCTCAGCAAATCTCAGTACTAAGGGTGAAGGAAGCTGACAGAGTCCTGTACGGCGACATGAAACTGGATATTAGGAATGGATGGTTAAAAAAACAAACAACAGCAACAACAAAAACCCCAGAAAAACTGGGGGGGGGGCGGGTTTGGGAGTGTGGATAACAAAAGAATCTCCTTCGTCTCTGTCCCTCTGGACCCATCCCGAGCCAGCCCCAGCCCGAGAACTCACTTCCTAGCCTCAGTTTCCCGAAGCCGCAGCTTTGGGGCACTGGACGCGTTGCCCGAGGCACAGGGAACAGTTAAAAAGTTACAAAAATTACTTTAAGAAGGTGAAGTTGACAACGAAGTGCTTAACCCTGTTCCGCACATCCTTGCCTGGCTGGCATTTGCGTGTAAAATTCTTCCGGACGGGCCCCCTGAGCACTCAAAAGTCCTTTACCTCTGCAAAAAACACCTTGGAAAAAAAACTGTGTCGGCACGCAAGGCCCTCACGCGCGCTGCAGCACAACTCACCGGCGCGGAGAGGACCAGGTCTGCGTGGGAACTCACGTTTACGAGAAAGAGGGGGCGGTCACGAGGGGCGGCGGGCGCCTCGGCTCCGGCTTGGCGGCCGGCCGCCAAGGCCTCGCGCCTGCCGGGCGCCCGCCTCTAGCTCCCGGGCAGCGGGAACCGCGAACCTCGCCGTGGATGGCCGGGGAGGGAGCGCTGCGCCCCCTGGCGGCGGGGCCCGTCCCTGTCCGCTCCCGGCCGCCGCCGCCGCCGCCGCCGCCGCGGGCCTGCCTCGCTCCATTTGCTGACTCCGGCGGCAGCGTCCCTCCGAGCGGCAGCTTCTCGGGCCTCCCGCTCCCCGCTCGGCATCTCCCTCCAGTCCCCGCCCCCTGCTCCTGCTCTGACACCCCCTTCTGCACGCCGAGCCGTCCCCAGCCGCAGCCCGGCCGAACGCGAGCGCCGAGTCCACCGCGGGCTTCGCAGAGCCTTCCGGCGGCTCTGGCCGCTCCATCGCGGCGCCCAGCGGGGGTGCGGGGCCAGCGCGCGGCGCGAGTGGGGCGGCGGCGCGGACTGTTCCACTACGCGTCCCCCCCCCGCCCCCGCGCGGCGCGCGTGCTCCCCGGAACGCCATGGAGCCGCCGCGTTCCGAGCGGGCACAAAGGAGCGCGCGGCACAATGGGTGCGGCGAGCCCGTGGGCACCGGGCGCCCGCTCCGGCGGCTCGGCCCTGCGCGGGGGTGGGCGCTCTTCCCTGCGAGCGCGCTCCGGGCAGCCCCCCTGCGCGTCTCCTCCCTTGCTCCCGCCCCCACCCCAGCATGGATGTTGCAGCCACTCTCCCGTACGTCTGCTCCGGAGCCGCCGCCACCGCGCGGCCGGCTTGAACCGCCCCGCACTTACCTGGGACACGAGTTCTGTACTTTGCAGAGCGGGCCCGCGCCGAGTTGGGGCGCCACGTGGGGGTTGGGGGGAGCGCGGGGCTGGGGAGTGGGGGCCGCGCGCGGAGGGCCAGGCCGGGGCGGCCCGGGGAGTTGCTGGGGGCAGCGGGCGGGCGCCGTGTATTTTCCCCTCTCTTTGTGTGTCCGTGCGCTGCGCTCTCGCGTGACGTGACGGGACTCCGTGTGTCATTTCCGCACAAGGACACAGGAGCCCCCGCTGCAGTGGAACCACAACCCCTCCGCCCCCACCCCCGGCCCGCCCCTCCCCCTCAGCGGGGCACACGCGGGACCGGCGGCGGCGCTCGGGCGTGAACGGCCGCGGCAGGGAGCTGGGGCGCGCACTCCGGGGACCCGGGCTGCCCGGCGCGCTCATCCGGTACCGCGCGGCTCCACGTGGGCCCGCGCCCGCTGCCCGGGGCGGGGAGCGGCGGCCGCGCACCCACGGTGAGCCGGGCCAGCGCTGGCTAACAATGTACCCCGCACACCGTGTGTTCTCCCCATCGCGAGTCATTTCTCTAAAACGTGGTTTCTTAGATACGAGGAGTTTGACCTGAAAAGCCTCTTTTTCTACTTTTTTTTTTTTCCTCCGCGGATCGGCGACTGTACTGGGCGCCTCCCCTCGCGCCCGCGCCTCAACAGCATTTTTGGTATCTCCGCCGTGGCCCTGGCCCCCCGGGCGAGTGTTCCCGCGCCGCGATCGGCACAAAGACATCGGGGCGCGGGGACCCAGCGGCCCCGCGGAGCCGGCATGGAGTCTGGCGGGCCGCGGGAGAGCGACCCCGGCGCTGGGAAACACTGGCTCAGGCCACTCCCCCAGCAGGGTGGCCGCCCTCTCTTGTAAGCCTGAGAGCTAAAAATCTGCCTTCTACTTGTAACCCGAAGTTTTGAGGTTTGAGGCCGCAGACCCAGAGATTCAGAAGTGCGCGCGCTCGCAGACCCACATGCCACAGACAAACCCACGGGGTATCTGCGCCAAGCTCTTAAAATAGAAAAACACGAGTCACCAACTCAGTAAAAGCTGATTCTTTCTACTCATGACTCCCGGACTGGAGATTCCAAGTTGATAAACACGAAACCTACCGCTCGGGTATTTTCTCAAGTCTCACTGACTTGAAGGAGTGTGGGGTGTGAGGGTCAGGGAAGCCCAACGCAGCAGTTAAGCCATGTTTATATTTAAGGCAAACAATGAGAATGTAAATTTAAAAAAAATCCTTTAATTTGCCGGTCGAAGAAAGTATAAAAAGAAAAATGCAAATTATCCCATCTGCTGCTCACAGCTGACTGGCTGCAAGGAAGGGCCATGTGGCCCAGCCCTGAGCGGTCAGTGAATTGGTAGAATAGATTTAAAAGAAGGCATATGCTGGCTCCTTGCTGCCCAGGCGCGGGGAGGGTTTGAATTAACGTATAGTTTTGGATTACGTATCCTCTGCCAGACCGCTCCAACTGGGAATTTAGCAATTATGCAAGTTCTTCCCCTTCGGGTTTGAAATCAAGGGGCAAGAGGTTATCTAAGACCTTTGAGGAACTACGTGGAACGTTCTCGAACTGTATTTGGATAGCCGATTCTGAGAAGTCAGTACTAATTGCTATGCAAAATTAGCAAGCAGCCGGGAGAACCAAGCCCTGCATCCAGGGGGTGCTTTTATAAAAGAATCCATACGTGCTCAGTGTCATTCAAAACAGGATGATGAAAAGAATGGGGCCGAGATAGCAGCCCTTCAAATTCAAAAGACTTGGGTTGCCCTATCTACATTTAAAATAGGGCGGAGGGAGGAAGGGAGGAGGACCGCTTGGGGCAGAATGGTTAATTTATACATTCCCTGAAGACAGAATGGAGGTACTTCGATTTCTGCCGGGAACTTGACTTTTAACATTCGCACATTAAATAACACGTATGATATAGTACATCACTTGACTTAGTTAACAGATATAGCAGTTTTAGTCTCACCTTCAATTTAATGTGACAGTTATAATTAGAATTTAAAAAGCGTAAGTTGCATTTCATTAATTCAGTTTTCTAGGGTTTCCCAGTGGAAAAGTTAAGAGTAGCATTTAAGCTCACTTTGCATTTTTAAACCACTTTATGGTTTAAAAATGTAAAATGACCTTGTTACATTTTTACAAAAGGGACTAGATGAAATATGTGTTAAGGGATGTATCTATAGCCAATCATTCACAAAACAACTCAGGTATTGGAGGAGAAATTAAATAATAAAACAATAGATATATATAAAATAATTAGAAATTAACATTTCTTTGTTCACATTGTTCAAAACCAAAGTTTTTGTCAAATACAATAATTTTATTAATAAATAGCATCTAAGGTAAGCAGCGTGCTTAACTGACTTAAACTGACTTTTCAAAACAATCTCTCAGGAAACTACAAAGTGACCTTGAGTATTATTCAAATTAATGTATCTTAATTTGCATAACTGGATCAGCATTGCTGCTTAACAAAGTAAGCTGTTCCAAATAAGTTATTAACAGATAGAAATGGAAGTTATTGCTATGTGGGAAAGGAAACTACCTACCTTCACATGGTTTTGTATGTTTATATGAATTTCTATTTTTTTTTAATAAGGAGAAAGGGAAAACAGATGCATTGGAATTGTATTCCAGTTGTATCTTGGAGCCTTTAAAAAACAATAGTTTTGAAAGTGCTATTGGATAAACGTAATGCCTTATGAAAAATATGAATAAACATGGAGTAAGATGGGGAGAGGAATGAGGTTTAAAAAACACAGTGCTTGCCTGACACAATCTTACAAAGTCAGTAGGAGTGACTGCTAATGGTTCATAAGGATATGAAAGAAAGACCTGAAAGAAATAACAACCTGAGATTTAGAAGTCTACTTGATTGGAAATTTCTTAATTAGCAAGGCATTTTTCAAGATTTCAAATTAGAGTTGCTGCAATTGATCTAATGAATTCATTTCCAATTTTACCTGAGTAAAAGGCAGCAGGGGGTAAACTGGCTACTTGGCCATATAAAGGACTCACATAAAACACTAACTGTAAAAACTCAAAAGGAAAATTACACAGCATTTAATGAAGAGTGGGATATCTTTAATGTCAATATATATAATTAAGAGTGGCAAGACAGACATCAGGTTTCAGGTATCTTTTAGCTGTTGTTCTAAAAGTTTTGACCATCGCTAAAATGTATTTACAGTTGCCAAGACAGTATTTAGTAGGACTCTTTTCCCCCCAGTAGTTAAGTCAGAACAATGTAACAGATTTCACTGTTACTTGTAGACATTTCCACTTTATTTCTTGCCTGCTTCATGTAAAATTTTGCCAAGCCTTCAACTTCAAACAGAAGTAGCTGGCAGATCCAGATTCCGTGAATACTCACAACGGAGAAGTAAGAGGGAAAAAGAGGAAGGGCAGAGGAGCCTGTATTAACTTTATTAAATAGAACCTACTGAAAGCCACCTTGCTGAATAACTTGCAAAACTGACTTTTGTTTGGGAAGGTGGGCTCAGAGAGTTGAGTTTAACCCCTTGTGTGCTGGGAGGTGGCAGGGAAGCCCTACCTTTAGTGGAATCTGGAGCAGGTAGTGACACACCGTGACCCAATGTGGAAAAAAATGAGATTTTGAATGAAAAGCTGCAGAGACTTTATGCTGGGCAGTTTTCCTTATGAGTAGAAGAACTAATGAATAATTTATAGCACCTTGAGATTTTAAGCACCCAGCATAACCATTAGGATCTGATTTTAGTTGAATATCTGGCTTGCACAATAGGAGTCTGCAAAAAGAAATATTAGGGAGAGTGAAAACTGCTGCAATCCCACTCTCAATCTCAAGCCCTTGAGAAAACAAATGGCAGCCTGAACTATAGCTCATTCTGAGCCCAGAGTGCTAGCTGGAGGCGCTGCAGCCACCAGGGCCCCCGAGCCCAGAGGGCACTCAAGGGCCTGCAGTCAGGAGTTCCCCACACTGATCACACAGCCGCAGCGACAGGCAGGAAGCAGGGAGCAGGGGGAGGCTGGTTTCCCAGCCAATCAGAGCCCACTAACAAAGAAAAAAAAAAAGGAGATATAATACTGCTCTAGTAATTGGCTGGTTTTTAAGAAATTATTTCATGCTGTGGTTCAAAAGACTCTAAATGAGATGCTCTCCATACATACATACACATTTTTAAAGTCTTACTTGACTTGCCTGAAATCTTCTCCGTAAAATGAAATACATCGTAGAAATGAACTTGAGATCCAGTGATTCTACCTTTAGGAATCTATCCTAACTCAACCAAGGCTACATCTATCTACAAGAATGTTCATTGCAGGATCATTCATAATAGAAAAAAATTGGAGAGGACCCGGAAAATAGTCAAATGGATGACACATGCTATGTTATACTATGTCAGCTTTAGAAAGAGGGGAGGTACTCTTTTTTATGGGTACAGAAAAGTGTCTATGACATATTATTGAGTAAAAAGAAAATTATAGATCTCTATATAGTGTAATCCCATTTTTGTAAAAAAGGAGAAACATGTATGTACCTATCTGGGTGTGAATAGAAAAGGTCTGGAAAACATGGGTAACAGTGGATACCCCTGAGGTATAGAATGGTGGAAAGGAGGACTTACTTTTTCATGTTAAACCTTTATGAAATGTTTGATTTCATTTTTTTCCCCCACAATGAGCATCTATTGCTTTTGTAGCCCTTTCCCCCTCCCACAGACCCAAAAAGAGTCGAGTTGTCACCTTGGCCTAAGGAACAAAAGTCACTCTGGAGTAGCTAAAAGTCATGCAACACTGGTGTGAGTGCCTGGATTGACACCTGTCACCTGACTCCCCTTTATCAATCTGTTGTCATGACAGGAAAAAAAAAAAGAAGAACTCTTAGTAATAATGCTCCAAAAGCAAATACAGTATTTGGCTACAGAATCCACAGCTCCCTTTCCCCAAGCTTCTAAGGTGTCAGCACAGTATTTTAGAGATGTAACCAAATATGTCTAAGGATTTCCCTATAATCACGGCACGTTAGGGCCTGAGAAGTAATAGATGCCAATGGCCTGATTGTACCAATAAGGAAACCGAGGCAAAAAGGAAAGGTAGCTTGCCCAAGGCACACTGGCCTCTGAAACGATGCTTTGGGGTTCCTGTTTGTATGTCACACCTACCAAAGGCCAAATAGGTTTAAAAATAAATGAGCCCACCAAAGAGTGAAATATACAAATGCAAATGCCTACAGGAAGCGTGTAATCTGGTTAAAGAGGACCACCCACTAACGCAAGGTTAGTGCTTCACACAGTTGTATTCATTAAAGTAGCAGCTCGGGGAATTTCCTGGCAGTCCGGTGGTTAGGACTCCACGCTCCCACTGCAGGGGGCACGGGTTCGACCCTTGGTTGGGGAACTTAGGTCCTGCATGCTGTGGTGCAGCCCCAACATTTAATTAATTAATTAATTAAAAATAGTAGCAGCTCAGCCTCCAGCCTCATTCTTCAGTTCTCGGCAGCTTAGCTCTCTTCCTCAAGAGGCCTCGTGGGTCCCAGTTTGGGGTGGAGGCCCCTGCTCTGCACCTGCATGGCACCTTGTTCTCTCCCTGTCATAGAGGCTGTTATGGACTGAATTGTGGCCCCTCAAATTTAGGTGTTGGATCCTAACCCCCAGCGTAGCTCAGAATGTGACTGTATTTGGATATAGGGCCTTTAAAGAGGTGGTTAAGGTTAAATGAGTTTATGTGAGTGGCCCTCAGTCCAGTGACTGGTGTCCTTATAAGAGGGATGTGCATACACAGAGAAAAGGCCATGTCAGGACACATCGGTGGCTGTCTGCAGGCCTGGAAGAGAGCCTCAGGAGACCCCTGCTGGCACCTTGATCTTAGACTTCCAGCCTCCAGAATTGTGAGAAAATACATTTCTGGTGTTTAAGTTCCTCAGTCTGTGGTATTTTGTTATAGAAGCCTGAGCAGACTGACACAGAGACCCGGCTCATGTGATGCTGTGATTGCCTTTTTATCTGTCTCCCCAACTAGAATGTAAACTTTTGGAGGGCAAGACCATGTTCCAGCACTCTCTCCAAGTGCCTGGCTCTGTGCCTGAGACATAGTCAATTCTCAACAAATAGTTGCTGAAAGAATAAGTGAATTGTTGTTAGATATCATATGTTCCATTTCTCTTTCCCTCTCTATAGATGAAGAAACAAAGGGTCAAAGGCTTGGAGCAGGACAGCTCCTAGTCTATGTGAACAGCGCCTCCTGGAATTGTCCCTGAACCACCTATGTGTTATAAGGGAATAGCCCAAAGGCAGGCAGCTAAGTCATGGCAGGATCTGGGCCACATGCCAGAACCCCACCACCACCCAATCTAGGGCTCCATCCACCCTTCTATACCAACTCTGGAATAATATCATACAGGTACAAAGTTCTTTCCATAGTTGTCTTAGTCTGCTCAGGCTGCTATAATAAAGTACCATACACTGGGTTGCTTAAATAGCAGAAATTTCTTTTCTCACATCTCCGGAAGCTGGAAGTCCAAGATCAGGGTGCTGGCATGGTTGGGTTCTGGTGAGAGCTGTCTTCCTGGTTTGCAGATAGCCACCTTCTTGCTGCATCCTCACATGGTGGATAGAGAGCAAGTTCCTTCCCTGGTATCTCTTCTTATTAGGGCACTAATCCCATCACAAGGGCCCCACACTTACAACCTAGTTATCTAACCCTAATTACTTCCCAAAGGCTCCATCTCCAAATAGCATTATGTTGGCAGTTAGGGCTTCAGCATATGAATTTGGGAGGGACACAAACATTTAATCTATAACAATAGCGTTTTCAAATTTTGTCATCCTGTTTGCCCTTGATCATAGACCTGAGAGAGGTGGAATAGCTATATCACCTCGCCATACCAATCCACCCCATTTTTATTTATTTTTTTTGGCCACACTGCCCACAGCATGTGGGATCTTAGTTCCCCAGCCAGGAATTGAACCGACGCCCTCTGCATTGGAAGCTTGGAGTCTTAACTGCTGGACCACCAAGGAAGTCCCAATCCATCCCATTTAAAAAAATAATAAATTTATTTATTTTTGGCTGCGTTAGGTCTTCGTTGCTGTGCGTGGTCTTTCTCTAGTTGCGGCGAGCAGGGGCTTCTGTTTGTTGCAGTGTGCAGGCTTCTCATGTTGTGGAGCACGGGCTCTAGGCGTGCAGGCTTCAGTAGTTGCAGCATGTGGGCTCAGTAGTTGTGGCACTCGGGCCTTAGAGCGCATGGGCTTCAGTAGTTGTGGTGCATGGGCTTAGTTTCTCCGCGGCACGTGAGATCTTCCCGGACCAGGGATTGAACCCATGTTCCCTGCGTTGGCAGGCAGATTCTTAACCACTGACCACCAGGCAAGTCCCCCACCCCATTTTTAAACAGATGGGAAAAAAAATAAAGCCAGGAGAGATGACATGGTTTGTAATTCATTCTTTCATTTAACAAATAATTATTGCAGGCCTAATATGTGCCAGACTCTAGATGCATAACTGGTAATTGGCATGACCGGCATTATATCCTGAGTACTAATTCTTCTGCTGTTTCCCAATTAATTTTGGTTATTTCCCAGTTTAGCCGTTTGAAACGCAGTAGTGCTAACCAGAATAGAATTTAATCTTTTCCTTTCAGAAAATTCCATTCTACTGTAAGACACAAGGGAGTCCTTAAGCACTCCTTCCTGCTCAGGCTGGGCATTTCTCTCTCCTCTGCCTTTGCTTGTGATGCTTCTCTGGTGCCCTTGCCAACTCCTATTCATCCTTCGAAGCCCAGCCAAATGTCTTCTCTGTCATGAGGTTTTCACCATCCCCGTCCCACACCAGAGGCAGTAGCACCCAGGACTATGCTCCCAGCGTTCTACTTACTCCTTTATTGCAGACAGCCCCTATCTCAGCCTAACTGGCGTTACCTGACTATACTGTTTGTTTGTGTTTGCTATGATGCTCTTGTACTAGACTCCATGACGCCTCAGATGCATGTCATCCCTCCTGTTGCCTTCTGCAGTATCTCAAGTGGCTCTTCTGTGCTGTGACTGTGACACACGCACTCGACGCTCCAGCTGACTGGACTTGGGGCTGAAGCTTGAAATGTGGGTAGTCACTCGAGGCTGCGTGTGGATGATGCCAGACCTTCCCAGGGGCTCGGTGCCAGCCCTGCTCAGCAGGCCTCTGAAACGGACAATGACAAACCCACACAATGTATATGTATTGGGTGATGTTTTTCTTTCCTAGGACTGCCATTATAAAGTACCACAAACTGGATGGTTTAGATCATCAGAAATTTATTTTGTCAGTGGATCTGGAGGCTAGAAGTCCCAAATCGAGATGTTGGCTGGCTTGGTTCTGTCTGAGGGCTGGGACAGAACCAAGGACTGTCTGGGACTCTCTCCTAGCTTCTGTGGACCTCAGGCATTCCTTGGCACTTAGATGGCATTCTCCCTGGGTCTTCACATCCTCTCCCTTCTGTACATGTCTGTCTCTGTGTCTAAATTTCTCCTTTATATAAGGACACAGTCATCTTGGATCAGGACCCACTCTAACAGCCTCATCTTAACTTGATCATCTGCAAAGACGATCCTATTTCCAAACGGACCCTATTTCACAGACAATGGGGGTAAGGAGTTCAACATCATCTTGGGGACACAGTCCACCTCATAACAGGTGGGAAAAAGAGGAGTAAGCTGACTTGGACTCAGTCCTAACATCCCAGAGGCACTGGATCCCAGAGTGAACGTCTGCTGACAAGGTGGCTTCCTCTGCTACAGCACAACTCCAAGGATCACTGCCAACATCTCTGTCACTGCAGGAATCTGCTTTCCCTTTTCTTTCTAAAGAATGTGCCTAATTTAGTTTTGCTGTTCCTTGGGGACTTGGCCCTTTGCATTCACATTTTCATCCCTCCAGCCCTATTGCTGTCCTGCAGGTAGCAGGTGGTGATAAATGCTGTCACACTTGCTGGCTGTAGACTGCAGAGCTTATGAAGTCCTGGATTTGAACTCAGGCTCCCACTTGTACTAAGTGTAAGAGTTTGGATGCTGCTTAAGCTTTCAGCTTCCATTTCCTTTTTCAAAGCATGGGGCAACCCCACCTTGAGGCACACAATTATGGGTAGCACTGCAGAACAGCTGGTATAAGGTTAGTTCAATAAAGAATAGCTGTTATTTTTATTGGTTATAAATGAGGTGAGCAAACTGTCGAAATAACTAGCCCAGGCACGTAACAGTTAGGGTTTTGAAAAACACATTTCTAGTTTAGCAGAAAAAGCACAAAGGTTCATAAGACCACCCAGAATGCCATCTGGAAGACAGCGCTTTAAATTCAAACTCCACCCAGGAAGGAAAAAGGGTAGTGTCATATAATTCTAAAACATGTGATGGTCCCCAAACTACAAGTCTAATGTCCATTCTCCTTACCCCTCTCATAAGGAAAGGACAGTGAATCCTGCCATCTTTCTCCAGGACAGGCCCTGGTGGCCTCTGTTGCATGTTCACTTTGGTGCCACCCGAGCCCTGAGCTAAATGACCAAGCCAGCCAGAAAGTAAAGGTACTGCAAGCAAATCTCAGTCGATACATTTGTGTGTATGAAATAACAACTTTTATAATTTACTTTCTATCTTGAGCCCCAGCCTTTTGGAGTCCTCCCCACCCCCACCAGAAGCTTCCAGGGGCCTCTGCCCTCCAGGCACCTGCCCACATGGGTTCTTGCCTGTCTATCATTCTGCTCGCCCGTGCCCTGCAGGCAGCAGCTCTGCCATGCCCAACCAGGGACACGGTCATCTCTTTGCGAGGCTGCCTAGAACAGGGATACGTGATGCAAATGCCTACAGGAAGCGTGTAAGGAGAGCTCATGAGTGAAGCAAGCAGTCTGCCTGTTAGACACATAAGAACATCTTCAGGTCTACAAAGAAATGCACTAGCTCCTCTGTTTCTTTCAGCATGAGCCATCTTTAGTCTATCTTGTACTTCTTCACTTACGGAAAAAATCTGGGTTAAAGAGGACCACCCTCTATCGTCTGGAGAGCAGCAGTGCAAGTGCCATGATGAGTGGCAATTAACCCTTGGCTTCAGCGTAGGGATGAAACAGGGACTTCTAGGGACTCCGGCAAACTAGAGCGTTCATTCCTTATCTAAGGCAGGCAGCCTTGGTGCCATAAACGACTGAACACAGTGTGGCCCAAACTGCTACTTATTCAAGAGAAGCCCCAACCCGGACTTTTATGTAAAATTGCCTAGATTTGTAATGCTGAGCGACTGAAATTCACATGGCCAAACAAAGTCAAATGTAACCCACTGGCCTTTACTTTGTGGTCACAACTCACCGCTACAGCTTCTTGGGGGCAGGCCTGCTAGAGAGCCCACACAGCAGCCCTGCCTGTCCCCACTACTCTGTCCAGGGTTTTCCTGCTTCTGCCCAAGACAGTTTGCCTCTGGCTCAAATCTTCTTCCTGCTGGGGCTTAAGCTTTTAGAAACAAAAGCTTGAGGGCGATTTCAACTTTCTGCCCCATCTCATCCCTTCGCCAAGATGATAAACCCAGATGGGAATATCTGCTAGGAGACAGGGAAGGGAAAGGAGGAAATACCAGGAGAATAAAAATATAGATTAGTATCTCAAAGATATTATCTTGCCACACATACTTACTGAACATATTTGATCTGAGGCTATCTATAAAACAGTTTCAGAATTTCTCTACGCTATGGACTCTAAGGAAGGAAGCACTAGGAAAATCTTTTAGAAAGGAAATCCCAATTCAGCCAATTAATCAAGATTCCATTTTTCACAGTAAAATAGATGTATCTAACATAGCATCTTGTTAATAATATAGTATGATGTAACACTTACTTTTATTAGTATAGGTCCCTTGTATTCTTGATTCTGCCATGGGCAATTTCTGAATTCAGTAATAAGGTTTTTGAAAAAATATGTAATACCTTGAAGGTTTGAGTTAATAGTAAACACAATACTAGTTATTACTGAGCCATCATGGATTTAAAGGACTAACGTTATTACTGAGCCATAACTGGTTTAAAGGACTAAAGCAATATAACCCTTGTGCTCTGGGAAGATGAAAGATTTGGGAGCAGAAAGTTCACACTCAAATTACCTTTGTTTCATCATTTTCTTTGGTGGTGGGAGAGAGATGCTGGTCTCACTGTGATACTGATTTGAGTGGTCAGGAATGGGGCAAGAATATTAGAAATATACCAGATGAAAATCCTTCAAATAAATGAACTTATTACCCTCCTGACCTATATAATCAGCATGGAGCAAAGAGGAATAATTGCCCTGCAGCACACGAGTATGTGAATTTGAGGGAAAAGGTACCAGAGGAACCCAATAATCCACATTACCTGCTTCTTCCCTCTGAATATTTTACACTAGAAATTAGGGAAGTTTTGGGTTACTTTCCTCCAGTAAAGTTACAAACATTTTTTTAAAGGAGAGTATTAGTATCAGCAGAAATAAATGGCCTATCTATAGTGGCAGGGAGAAATGAATGTTTTGGGATAAATATGGTGCTTATGTTATGATGCCCTAAGACTCAAAACATCTGGTATTTCCTGAATTTTCCTTCTAGAGATACTGAAGTTTTCAAATGCTGTCTATAATAAAATATATGACACACAAATTGACATCTAATGATTTAATAACATTTAAATATTAAAAAATTAAGACACATAAAAGGTACAGCTTCTGTAGCCATGCAAATTCTTCGTGAGATGCTTGATGCAATCCTAGTTTTCAGTAAGTAAACTTTGTACTTGTGGAAACTGCATTTATTCAGCCTTGACATTAGGAAAGTAAGCAAATTATTTCCGTGCCAAAGGGATCGCTCACCTAGGCTGGAGTAAGTGAATGTGCTTTCCCAATGCTACACTCCCAGAGAATTTTTGCAGTGACAGAAGTAGGCTCACGTCAATTGTGGAGAGAGGTGGGGGAGACCATTAGTACCTAAATAGAGGGCTGAGCACCCATGCAGTTGGCAGGGGGAGGTGAGACCCCTTTGGAAGATGGCGTGGCCGGCTTTAACGTGACAACAGCTTTCAAAACTAAACAAATATTTACTGAACACCTACGACTGCAAAGCTTTGAGTCCTTTGGGGAATTAAGAAACAGATAAGCAAGGTCCCTGTCCTCAAAGAGATGTCATTCTACCCCAGGAATCAATCATGAACCCTGAAAACTGTGATATAAAGCAGAAGGCAGCACCACAGGAGAGACCCAGAGCAGGGATGAGCGAGGAGCCAGGCGAGGAGCCAGGAAGGCTCTGTGGAGAAGGGGCTGTCCTAGGAGCCCGTAGGAATGCTGAGCAGGATTCTGACCCACAAAGGCCGGGTGAAGGGCATTCTGAGTGGGGAAAACTATAGGCAGTAGCTAAGGCAAGAAACTGCAGGTCCTATTTGGAAAACTTTAAATAGCCCTTTTGAGTGAAACACAGAGAGCCTTCAAGTTAGAGGGTGGGCAGAAGAAGGTAAGATGAGAGCAAGAGGTGGTGGACAGATTAAGTCTTTCGCTGGTGTGTGCCACAAATCTTCCAAAATCCAACACTCAGCTTGGTGTTTGACAGTTTCCTTGAAGACACATGTGACCTCTGGCAGCCGTAGGGCAAGAAGACCCTGATCCCAAAACGCTACTTCTGCTGGTCTCTCAGACTGCCTTTCCCTGACTCCGTTTTAGTGACCCAGTGGTAACTCAGAAGTGGGAGGATGCCAGGAAGGGTGATGGGGACAGAAACTAAAGGTAATGATAACTGATCACTGCCCCCTCTATAGCCTTGCACCTCCATGCAGTTTCCAAGAAGCCCAGTGTGTGTGTGTCCAGCGGGTGTACCTATAAATACTGGAGCAGGGCAACATGTTTATACAAGGAAGGAAAAGCTGCTACTCCAAATCAAGAAATTTAACAAAGAAATAACCGAACTAAGAATTTCTGAACCTGCTGGGTGACAAGAGATCATCCACAAAAGGCAATCATAAATTTAAGATTTCATGGCATTCATGTAATAGGGTTAATATTCTCTGCACGGAATTTTCCACCTTTGCCTGTCTTCCCTTTTCTTACTGCTTTATTTTTTATTTTTCTGGTCATGCTGTGTGGCTTGAGGTATGTCAGTTCTCCGACTAGGGATCGAACCCAGGCCCCAGCAGTGAAAGCACTGAGTCCTAACCACTGGACCGCCAGGGAATTCCCTTGAATTTCAATTAGTTTCAACCTAATAAAGGCTTTTTATAGCCAACCAGAAACTCCTGCAGTAATCAAAGGCTCTAAACTAAAAACTATAGTGCTAATATGTTGTAAGCATTCAGGGGATCCTGGATAAAGCACAGTTAAACCCCCTGATAATGCACTCATCAAAAATATAATTTTAGGTATACTTCAGAATGGGCAACTGGTTCCCATTTCTTGCCTAGCCCCTATTTGAGAACAAGGCAGGGATAAGGGTCAGGGGTAGGGCTTAAAGTTCTACACTAGGGTGGGGAAGGGGGTTTTGGAGTGGAGGCAAAGGTCATGAAGGTGAAGGAAAGTCATGGGAACTTGTTTCAGAAAGAGAGGAGGTGAAGGGTGAGTCCCTGGTCCTCAGTATTCTCCCAGATGAATTTCTGAATCTGGCCAACTAACTGGTACATTTCTGGGATCATGGATGCTATCCTGTTGCCTCTGGACTCAAAATTATCCCCAAAAATATTTAAGTTGGAGCCAACCACCACCACCAGGTGGCACCAAATCACAGTTGAGTTGGGCATGAATTTAGATAGGGCAGCTAGACTCCCAGAATTCCTCACCAGCTAGCTCTATACTGGTCATTTTTTTTTGTTAATCTTACAAAAAATTGTGACCTCACATTTCACGTCACTGAATTCTTTGGATCTCACATATCCAATTACTAATAATTGAGGCAAGTATTCTCTTAGTAGACTAAAGACCAAAAGAGACTAAATTAGACATTGTGCTAATTGCTTTATAGACATTAGCTAGTTTAATCCCTCAAAAACCTATGAGGCATAATATGAAAATACCTATTTTTATAGGCAAAAAATTCTCAACTATTGACATTTTCATCTAGTACAGTCTAACAGTTATTACTAAACTACTCGTTGGGTGCTGAGCTCTATATATATACTTCATAGCTTGAGCTTATTAATTATCTGATTCAAAATTTTGATATGTATATTTTATGTCTGCTTGATTTATCAATTTCTGAAAGATGTGGCTAGAATCTTTTAACTGTAACTTGATTTATCCATTTCTCCCTGCATTTTTTTTTTCAGTTGTTCCTTTGTATATTTTGAGGCTGTATTGTTAAATGCATACATGTTTTTTATGGTTATATCTTTTTGCTCTATTGTTCCTTTTATCAGCATATAATGCCCTTCTTTGTCCATTATATTTTTTTGCCTTATATTCTATATTGTCAGATATTAATATTCCTTTCCTTTTTTCTTTTGGCTCATATTTTTTTCCATCTTTTATTTTCAATCTTTCTGTGTCTTTTTGTTTTAAGTTTCTCTTTTAGACAACTTATTATTGGATATTGCTTTTTTTTTTTTATGCGGTACACGGACCTTTCACCGCTGCGGCCTCTCCCGCTGCAGAGCACACGCTCCGGACGCGCAGGCTCAGTGGCCATGGCTCATGGGCCCAGCTGCTCCGCGGCATGTGGGATCCTCCCGGACCGGGGCACGAACCCGCGCCCCCCGCATTGGCAGGCGGCCTCCCAACCACTGAGCCACCAGGGAAGCCCCCGGATATTGCTTTTTAACTGAATCTGAGATTCTGTTTTTTTAATTGGTGAATTTAATTAATTTATTATAATTCGTTCTCATATAGGTACTAATTTCTGCCATTTTATTCTATATTTTTCACTTATTACACAGTTTATACTTCTTTTCCCTTTTTTTTGTTTTCTTTTTTTTTTAATTGAGGTACAAATACATATAACATAGTTTCAGGTGTGCAACATAATGATTAGACATTTGTATATACTGAGAGATAACTACCACAGTAAATCTAGTTAACATCCATCACCATACATAGTTAACGAAGTTTTTTTAGGATTTACTCTCTTAGCAACTTTCAAATATGCAACACAGTATCACTAGCTGTAGGTCACTGTGCTGTACGTTACCTCCCCATGACTTACATTTTATAACTGGAGGTTTGTGCCTTTTGACCACCTTTACCCATTCCCCTCCTCCCCCATCCCAACCCCTGCTGCTGGCAACCACCAATCTGTTCTCTGAATCTATGAGTTCAGTTTTTTTCAGATTCCACATGTAAGTGGGATCATACAGTATTTATCTTTCTCCCCTTTCTACTTTCTATCGGGTAGGGTTTTGTTTGTTTGTTTTTGCTGGCTTAAATGTTGAGCATTCCAGTTTGCCTGGAATCTGTCTTACTTCAAAACTCATGTTTTGTCTTTTGTACCACACCAAGAGTTAGATGTCATTGGAACCTTAGAAATTTGTCATCTACCCACTGAATCTAAAACTGGTATTGGTGTGAAAATTATTTGGAAGTTTATAAGAAATGTTGATTCCTGGACCTCCTCTTTAGAGATTCTGCCTCAGTAGGTCTGGGTAAAGTCCTGAATCTACAGCAAGCCCCTGACTTTGATGCAGGTGGTTCACAGACCACATTGTGGGAATACTGTTCTCATCCAACCCCACAGCTTTCCAAATAGCAAGCTTTACACTTCTCTTTGCTCTTTAAATATTGCTTTTTAAAGATACACCCCTGGGTGGGCTCTACAATCTCCTTTCTAGACCTTTTCTCACTTTATATTGTCCTATATGTTAAAAGAATTCTCTAGACCTACTTTATATATAATTTATATTCTTCTAATTAGTTTCCAATCCAGTGTTCCTTTACTATTACTCTATCTTACTTGCTTCCTTCATCATTATAAACACATATTTCCTGGGAGTACCCTAGCGGTCTAGTGGTTAGGACTCAGTGCTTTCACTGCTGTGGGCCCGGGTTCGATCCCTGGTCAGAGAACTAAGATCCTGCAAACCGCATGGCGGGGCCAAAAAAATGAAATAAAATTTTAAAAAATTAAAAAATAAAATAAAAACATATTTCCTTTGACAGCATTTACTGAGTGTCAACCTCTGTAATGGGTGCGGAGATAGGGGCTTTCGAGCACTCAGCAGCCACTTTGCTAGTAAGCACGACTGTCTCCACTTCTGAAAGGCAAGACAAAGCTTGGGGAATTTGCCTAATGTCACAGTCAATGGGGAAGCTAGTATTTGAACCCAGATCTGTCTGTTCTATTTGTTATATCCCACTCTGCCTTCAAAGAGACTCTGATCCTCAGAAGCCCACAGTATAGTGGTGAAAGACACAAACAATCTCCCTCTCTGGTCATCTTTGTATCCAAGATAGTGCTTTGCACATAGTCACACTTAATAAATGTCAGTGAAAAGAAAACATGAATTTATCCTGGTTTCTTACTTCTTTCTCAGTTTATGGTTTCCAAGTCAGGGGAATCACAATCGGGTAAAACAGAGAAGTAAAGAGGACCGTTTGGAAAAACACAAATTCGGAGACAAAACAGAAAGAACACTATGTCACACAGTGAGTTTCTTCCTCTGAACAGCTACTGTAACAGATCATCAAAGTCCCATTATGTGAAAATGCCCATTGTAATAAGCTAGGGCTACTTTCATTTTGAACTCTTCAATTTATTTTTCTAATTAATTCAGTAAAAGTCTTTAGGTGATACAACATGTAATATTACTACTATTTTCTCCTTCCTGGACTCAGTTTTATAATGCTGATGTTGAACATAATAGAGCAAGCAACTATAGGTAATTGTAGAAATTATTGTTGGGAATTTGCATATGAAATACACACCTTTTACTGCCTCTAGTTGGCATTGTTAACTCAGTTATAAATAGTACAGCTGACATACTGCAAACAGAAAGTGCTTTTTGATGGGCAAAAATGGAAGATTGCTACGGAGGAGGAAGTGTTAGCACACAATGTTTAAGTTGGAAAGCTTTCATTAGCACTAGTCAAGGGGGAAAGTGATTAATTTACTAATCATGGCCTTCCTTAAGAATCCAATCATATAGAAAGACTTACGGTAAAGCTTTCTAAAAACAGATATTTATGCTACTATTTAGGTAAACAAGTAATACATCCAGTCTATAAACATATTTGAAGAGTGTTGATGGGCACTTTTAAGAAAATGAAGCAGTTCCCTTCGGATTAATCTCTTGCTGTGTATATGTGGTGAGGCAAAGGAAATAATAGGACTGAGATATAACATTGGAGAGTGCAGTTTATATTTATACCACTCTTGAAGATAAAGCTTACACTGGGGTCATTTTGCTGAAATCATCTACTAGAATTTGAAAATTTAAAAACTATTTGAAAAACTTTAACCATTGAGAAAGAACAAAAATACGCCATTCATTGTGACTGTATGACCATAAAAATTATAATTCATAGGGCAGTATTTTTGCGGTGTTTTATACTGCTTGAGGGCAAAAATTCAATCACTGTTACTATGCAGGCTGTTTCAATCATTACGAGGCATAGGTACAGACTAGTGATGACTTTTGTAAATGATGAAACATTTGCAGAAATTGTTATATTTTTATGGGCTGTAATACTTCAGTTTTCAAAAGTTTGGGGTCATTTTGGTTTTTTTTTGTTATGGGTATAAAGCAACTATGACACAGAATTTTAATGCTGAACTACTCATCCAGATGACAGGAGAGGTGAGGGGGCTAGGGACAAAATTTTCTTCCTACGCATTTGTTTTTAGGCATTTATATTTGCCTGAGTGCTTTGGTACCATGGTGACAGCTTAGCAACAGCTAGATGAAAATTAAGGTAATCTGCCATGCCAGCCTCTGATCATAAAAAGTTGGTAGGTAGGACACTGGGAAGAAAAATACAGATGTTTAGACGTTTAATGGTTTAATCAAAAAGAGACTTGTTCTATTACCTGCCCTTGTCCGTCTCTTCACCTTCTCTCTCTATCTCTTTATAAAGAGATGAGGATCTAAAAAAAAAAAAAACAAAACCAAGAAACAACCCAAACAAACCCCCGTATTTAAATTGATGAGATAAAACAAAAATTAAACCTTTTTAAATAGGAAATAAAACAACACACTTTATTCTTTCTTAAATAGGATCTAATGATCACAACATGTGCATGGAAAGTGTTTTTTGTTTTTTTGCTTTTTGTTTCTGGCTGCGCTGCGTGGCACCCGGGATGTTAGTTCCCAGACCAGGGATCAAACCCATGCCCCCTGTAGTGGAAGTGCGGAGTCCTAAGCACTGGACTGCCAGGGAAGTCCCTGGAAAGTGTTTTGCAAAGACATTTCCAAAGGGTTTTTTCATACTAACGGACACTTGATTTCTGCTGATGGCTATTAAAGGGACAAAGTTACGTACCTTTGGACCAGCAGACTTGGATGACATGATGGATACTGTCATTTTTAAAGACAACATATGATGTCTTTCATTATCTTTATTATAATTTATATGTAAAACAGAGAAAGTAAAATAATCTGAAAGGAAGAACATAACCTTTGGAAAGCTAAGAGGAAATAAAATCACCTTGATTTTCAGGGTTATTAATTTTATTTCAAATACCCTGGTAATGGTCAAATACAGGTTAAATCAAATAGTCCTTAGCTAGTTGAACAGACATGGCAAATGGACTTCAACTTGCCTGCTGGCTCTGACACAATAATAGTGGCCCTGGAGAGCTGTGTTGAGGAGGATTCTGAGGTTCTGTAGGAAAAGGGCTGTGAATGATGAGTGAATGCCTGTCACAGCTGAGAGGGAGACTAGAGGGTAAAAGACTTGTTAAGTGCAATGTGGGGGGTGGAAGGGAAGCAGGGTTAGCCCAAAGCACCCAAATACAGACTGTAAATTTAAGTCTTACATTTTATAATATAATGAATGCAAATCTTACATTTAATTCCATAATATATATATATCTGGTATGCTATACAAGTTTAAAGGCTCATTTGTAGTTAAATTACCTAACGTTAACTTTGTGGGAAAAAAATATGTTCTTAGACAATGTGCATGTTCATTCTGTGGCTTCCACAGTACCTGGCAGGCTTCTGAGTATTCCTGGGAGTCTCTGTACCCCATTTAGTGACACCCACACCTGGAAGATTGATAGAAATAAAACAGTTTAAATTTGTGCATGATAATGTAAGACTCAGAGAAGTAAATTAACCTGCTTGTCAATAGCAGAGCTGGGATTTGAAGACTCTAAAGCCTAATTTCTTGTTTGTTTGGTTTTTTTTGGCTGCACCATGCAGCATGTAGGCTCTTAGTTCCCGGACCAGGGATTGAACCCGTGTCCCCTGCAATGGAAGCTTGGAGTCTTAATCCCTGGACCACCATGGAAGTCCCTATAGCCCAATTTCTTAACAAAGAGTCTGTCTATATTATTCCAAAGACAAGTACCAGGATTCCCTGGGATTCAGGGTTTGGTATTAAATTACTGATTTGAAAAAGAACTTTTGGGGCTACAGAAGACCATACGGTAACTAGTAAGTTGGCAATTACAGTACTGCTGTTAAAGAAAAGCATGGTTTCCATTTGGGGTTATGGAAAAGTTATAGAAATAGTGGTGATGGCTGCACAACAGAGTAAATATAATTAATGTCACTAAATTGTACACTTAAAATTACTAAAATAGCACATAGTATGCTATACATATATATATATATATTACCACAATAAAGAAAAAGAAAATCGTGATTCATGGATTAGAAGATTAATGTCGTTAAAATGGCAATTATCCAAAATTAGATCAATAGATTCAATGCAGTCCCTATCAAAATCCCAGCAGACTCTTTTGTAGAAATTTACAAGCTGATCCTAAAATTTTTATAGAAATGCAAAGGACCCAGAGTGGCCAAAACAATTCTGTAAAAGAAGAACTACAAGTGTAAATGGGGAAATCTGAATAAGATTGATGGACTGTATCAACGTCAACATTCTGGTTGTGATCTTGTCCTATAGTTTTACAAGATGATACCATTGGGGAAAATTGTAAAGGGTACCTAGAATCTCTCTGTATTATTTCTTACAACTACTTGTGAATCTATAATTACCTCAAAATTAAAAGTTTAATAAAAAAATAAGCTGGAGGACTTCTACTTCCCAATTATAAAATTTAATATAAAACTGTAGTAATCGGGCTTCCCTGGTGGCGGAGTGGTTAAGAATCCACCTGCCAACGCAGGGGACATGGGTTCGAGCCCTGGTCCAGGAAGATCCCACATGCCGCAGGGCAACTAAGCCTGTGTGCCACAGCTACTGAGCCTGCGCTCTAGAGCCCACGAGCCACAACTACTGAAGCCTGCGCACCTAGAGCCCGTGCTCCGTAAAAAGAGAAGCCATCGCAATGAGAAGCCCATGCACCGCAACGAAGAGTAGCCCCTGCTCGCCGCAACTAGAAAAAGCCTGTGCACAGCAACGAAGACCCAACGCAGCCAATAAATAAACAAACAAGTAAATGAAAATAAAGCTATAGTAATCAAGGAAGTGTGGTTCTGGCATAAGGACAGACATAGAAATCAATGGAACAGAATTGACAGAAACAGACTCTTGTATTTAGGGTCGACTGATTTTCTACAAAGTTGCTAAGGCAACTCAAAGGAGGAAAGAATAGTCTTTTCAACAAATGGTTCTAGAACAGCTGGATATCCACATACAAAAAAAATTAATTTAGTCCAGTGGTTTTCAATGGGGGAGATTTTGGCTTCCCAAAGGCAGGGAACTTTTGGCAATGTCTAGAGACAATTCTGGTTGTCGCAGCTGGGGTTGGCGTGCTACTGGCATTTAATGGGTATACACCAGAGATGCTGCTGAACATCCAGCAATGCACAGGGCAACCCCACAACAAAGAATGACCCAGCCCAATATGTCAATAGTGCTGAGGATGAGATACCCGATTTAAACCTTGACCTCACACTTTATACAAAAGTTAACTAAAAATGGATCATAGACTTAAATGTAAGAGCTAAAACTATACAACTTTGAGAAAAGAACATTGGAGAAAATCTTTGTGACTTTGGGTTAGGCAAAGATTACTTAGATATGACACTGAAAGCATGATCTATAGAAGAAGAAATTGATAAATTGGACTTCATCAAAATTAAAGACTTCTGCTCTTCAAAAGGAACCATTATGAAAATGAATTTAAGCTATAGATTGGGAGCAAATATTTGCACACCATATATCAGATAAAGGACTATATTCAGAATATATAAAGAATGCTTATATCTCAATAAGACAAACAACCCAATTAAGAAATAGGCAAAAGATCTGAACAGACATTTCACCAAAGAAGATATATAAATGACTAACATGCTCATGAGACGATGCTTAACATCATCAGTCATTAGGAAAATGCAAATACAAATCACAATGAGATACAGTCTCATTCCTACTAGAATAGCTATAATAAAAAATGGAATACCGGGGACTTCCCTGGTGGTCCAGTGGTAAAGAATCCGCCTTGCAATGCATGGGATGCACAGGTCTGATCCCTGGTCAGGGAACTAAGATCCCACATGCCGCGGGGCCACTAAGCCCGCGTGCCACAACTACTGAGCCCACACACCGCAAGGAAAGATCTTGTGTGCCACAACTAAGACCCGACACAACCAAAAAAAATAGCAATAATAAAAGAAAAATAAATATTTTTTTTTAAAAGGGAATACCAAGAGTTAGCAAGGATGTGAAAAATTTGGAACCCACATGCGTTGGAAAGGTAAAATGATACAGTCACTTTGGAAAACGGTCTGGCAATTTCTAACAGGTTAAACATAAATTTATTATAAATTTTACTCCTGAGGATCTACTCAGGAGAAATGAAAACTTATGTCCACATAACGACTTGTACATGAGTATTCACAACAGCATTATTAATAATAGGTCAACAGTAGAAACAACCCAAATGTCAATCAACTGGTAAAGGGATAAATGAATATAATATATCTGTTCGATGGAATATTATTTAGCAATATAAAGGAATGAAATAATGATTAATTCCATAACATACATAAACCTCAAAAACATTATGCTAAGTGACAGAAACCAGATGCAAAAGACTAAGTACTGTAAAACTCCATTTATATAAAATGTCCAGAGAAGGCAAATCTATAGCAACAGAGAGTAGATTAGTGGCTGCCTAGGACTGAGGGTGGGAGCAGGTGTTGACTGCAAACGTGCACAAGGGATCTTTAAGACTGAATTGTAGTGATGCTTGCACAACTTTGTAAATTTATTAAAAAAGCATTGAATTGTATACTTAAACTAGATGAATTTTATGATATGTAAGCTATACTTCAATAAAGCTGCTTTTGAAAATGCAACTAAAGCAATTCTAAATCTTCAAAAAAAGAAGAATAAAAGGAAAGAAAAGTACAGAACTGCATAAACAGGCAGCAATTAGGAAGCTCACAATTAATTGATCGTATTCCACATACACAAGTAAGTTTAAGTAACTGTGCAACTCATGATATAAGGGAGGAGGACAGGCAGGGAGACTTCATTGAAATGTGACAAGTGAGAAGTAATGCGAATAGTAAAGTTATGATGATTAATTTAAGGAAGGAAAGGTTGCAAGTGTAGCTTAATTCTTTGAGGATGATGCTGTTTTCTCCTTCATTTGAAGGCTTACAAAAAAAGAAAGAGCCAAACAAAAGAAGACAATAACAAAACACAATAAACTCATACTGTTATAGCACGAAAGATTTGAGTCAGATAAAGGTTATTTTGTTTCCCTTCAAACAAACCCTAGGAGTTTCTAGAGTCCTCTTCTCCCAAGCCCTTGAAGAAGGAAAGACGGCTCCTCAACTCTTAGAACATGGTTTCTCCTTGGTTTTGGCCAAGAGCAGAACCTAACACAACTGCCTGCGGGCCTTTCCCGTCCTAGGAGATTTTGAACCTCAGTGGGAAGAAAGAAGTCATCCTACTGAAGTGTGGCTGGCTGAGAACTTGCAGTGAAGCAAGAGGAAAATACATAGAGATGTGAATCCATTTTGAGCATCGTCTCGAAGGAATAGGAACCACCAACTGAAAAGATTAATCATTCAGGCTAAAGAATTTTAAGGGAATTTATTTCACAGTTTTAACTTGCTGCTGTGGAGAACCTGCAGGGGCACTATTTTTCCAAGACAAAGACTTTCTTAGTAGCAGGTTGGGATGTTGACTTATGAGTATTTACCGTATACCCATTTATCCCAGAGAAACCAATCAGGAATAAAAATTCAATATACCTTGTTTGGAGTTTAAGCTACTTATCAATAGTGGTGATGAAGACTGCAGCACCATGAAAAAATGCTTATGATGTATTATGTAAAAACAGCAGGACCCAAAGTTGAATTTATACTAGAATTACAACCATGCAAAAAAGATAGGCATAGCAGAAAAGGCTGGATTAAATACAAATGAAATGGTGATACTGATTATGTGAGCATGGTGAGACTGAGAGTAATTTTTTTCTACTTTCCAAAATTTCTTTAGAAGTGTTTATTTACTTAAACGCATCAAAAAGTGAAATCTTCCCAACAACAGTCAAGGCAGTGGGGAGCCTACTCATCTGCTCAGGATGCACAGTGACCGGTATACTATCAGTCTTAGAAGTGAGCAGATCACATTGAAAGAAAGCTGATAGAGCTTCTCCATGAAGATGGAATCAGCATCTATAAAAAGAAAGAAAAGGAATGAAAGCCTGAGAAACTTTCTCTTTCTACGGAAGAGTAAGAAATACATATCTAGGAAGAATATTCCTCCACCGGTAGAGGCCTAAAACTTAGCACTTCAGCGCCCCAAGGGCAGGTGGGGAAGCTAAAGGGAGGGGTGGACACCACTGTCAGTTCTGGCCACACTGGGTTCTCCCCAGGTGACCTTCTTTTTCAAAAGTATGTTATCTCCTTAATGTAAAGGCAGGATCCCTTCTGAAAAAATAAAACAGTTAATTTGAGAAGGGATTAGGAGTGATGGTAGGAAATGGAGAAAGAGGTAAATGACAGTCTTGTTAGATTGCTTTGTGTTTTAAAAAGAAAGAAAGTGCAAATAGCTTTATTATTACTAAAAGGTGATTAACAATAATGGAAACTATTAATAACAATGGAGTGACAATTGTGTCCTCACAAATAGATTAAAAAGTCAACCCAATCCATCTCTGCCCTTTTGAGTCTTAGCGAAGGTGTGGCATGCCTTCTCCAGATTGAGAGGCAGTCATTAGATTCTAAAGATAAATCCTGGAATTCTATTCGTCAGAAAGGTGAGATCTTAACAACAGGATTTCACAGTGGGAAGACAAATGAAGGGGCAGGAAAGAATCTTCCTGAATCTAAGAGCTCTAGGAAGGAACGTGAAAAGAGTTTTCTGAAAGCAACGTCCTCCTTGTCTGTGATGGACCTGCTGTTTAGTTAGTCTTTTATTTTTTTTTTGGGCTGCGCCATGTGGCTTACAGGATCCTAGTTCCCTGACCAGGGATTGAACCCAGGCCATGGCAGTGAAAGCACCGAGTCCTAACCACTGGACCTCCAGGGAATTCTTAGTTAAGTCTTAAAAAAGAGAGAAAGAAAAAGAAGTAGCCTTTAGCTGCAATTTTGTTGATTAAACACAATTCCCCCAAAGCCACTTGCCCAAAGAGATCTATGTTACAGCAACTTGTCAGGTTTTGAAAGATAATCACGGATTATTCAGATTACTTTCTGGTCACCTGAGTGACCAGAATGTTGTAGGTACTGGGCCTTAAAAAACGTGTACATCTTTTTGGAGCATTTTGCACTAATGTATATGTCTTTTACCCCAAGTCTGTAGGTTTCACCTGCATGCTGGGCCATAGCAATAACATTGGCATAGGTAAGAGAAAGTCTCAAACATTAGAGAACGAGACCTGGACCAGGCACACAATGTCACTGATCACTTATTTTTAGGTGTGACTGGGTTACCACATTATATAAGAAAACATGAAGAGGATTTAGTGTTGTCATCAAGTAAAACTCACAACAAAGTTTAATGATAGTCATAATCCTTATCTTCTTTCAAAGTAACTAACAGTGAATGGCAAATAACTCACTATCTAATCAATATCTGATTGACACTGTTTTTTAGAAACAGTTTTTCTAAGTTGGGGAATTCAAAAGAAGATGACTTAGTGGCACAGGAAACGGCTTTATAGTTCCTCGGGAAATATAATTTAAAAATTTAGAAAAGAATGTCTCTAGAGGTGGGACTAAGAGAGAGATGTATGAGACACAAAAGGAAGGGTAGTCAGAGAAGAGGGGAAGTGGGTCACAGGTGCTGTGGGGGTGAGGGCGGAAGCTGCATTAGCAAGGTGAAATGCTGTGGGGAAGTCTGCATGCAGGGGGACGTCTGGTAAACTTCACAGTGAGGTCACCATCTGTGAACGAGAAGAAGGCATCTCAGTGGAGTAGTGCCGTGAGACCCGATAGATTTGTTGAACAAGTAGTCTTTGAGTGTCTACAGTGCTGGCGCTGGTCTAGATGGTGGGGACCCGGCAGTGAATGACCAATTGCCAGGGTTAAGGAGTTAGTAGCCTGTAAGAAGGTGTGCTGCTAATGCTAGGAAGAAAAAAGTAGAGGTGGAAGGATAAATAGGGGAAGTGAGGGATGTCATTTAGGGGAGAACTGAGCCCATTCATAGCCAGCAGGGGAAACACAAGACTCAAGAATAGGGACATGAGGGAGACAGGAGGCTGAAGGCTCGAGATCTTTGGAAAGGAGTAGAGTCTTATCTGGAAAGAGAAGCAAAGGAAGAGAGAAAGAGGTGCTGTCTGGAATGACTCTAAAGTGGGGAGATGGCGTGTGAAGGCAAGCCAGTCTGTCAGAGGCAGTCCTTTCTGCTGGCTCCTGCATCTATAAATGGGGGATTAAGTCTTACCCCCAGAGAGTGGTCATGGGATTCGAACAAGACAGTACTGTTAAAGCCCTTAGCAGAGTGCCTGGTATACACGCAGAGCCCTTACTTGAAGAAAAGACTGATAGGGAGGAAGGAGAGTGCAGGTGGGCTCAGGGGCCTGAAGTGAGTGAGGTTTGCAGGTCCAGGTGGGGGGGAAGAGGGACAATGGTTAATGAATGAATTCTTCACTCTAGCAAGAAGCTGGGGGTGGAGAGTGATGCAGAGGGGGTAAAGGAGGAGACATTCTAAGGTCACTAACTCTGCCTTGTCAGTACCTTCCCTGGCAGCACTCAGGCAGTAGGCCAAAAGGTGTAATTAAGCACGTCTTGCTGTCCCCAAATTTCTCCCTAGAGATTGTCTGAAATTATAAGGGCTTAAAATGAATTAATAAATAAATATCCCTGAAGAAGGGGTACGGAGAAGACTATCAGTATTTAATACTTTAGACTGACTTAGCCAGCGTATTAGGTTTAACAAAAGCAGAGCTGTCACTCAACAGTGAGGGCAGGGCTGTTGCTCCCAGGGAGTCGGACAGACAGCAGGGCACAGGAGAGGGAACAGAGGCCTGGAAGGCAGCTGGGAAGATGAAAGGGAGGTAGGAAATGTTCCAAAGAAAGCAGAAAGGCGAGTGTTGAAACAAAGAGTCCAGGATTATAAGTCATACAAAGGAGAGCTGGGAATTCTTTAGGTCACCTGTTAGGCAGCTTGGCAAGAAGTCTGCCATTAAGTTTTATGCTTTCCTTCATAGCCTCTCTTTGTGTTTCACCTTCCCTGTTCCCTGAATTTCACATAGCATCTTTGTTATCTAGAGAGTCAGAAATGGCAAACTTTTAGAAAATAAAACAAAGCTGGAGAGGACCTCATATATTCTCTTGTTTAACCTTATTTTACAAATGTGGAAACTGAGGCTCAGAGGGAAGTGACTTGTTCAAGGTCACACAGAGAACCAGGTGCTAAACCAGAACTAGAGGAGCCCTAGAATCCTGCCTTGTGTTCCATAGTACCTGACCATCTGCTTAATAAAACCTACAGCTTGCTGAAGTTCCTGCTCATCCAGAGGACACAAAGCATGACTCCTCCTTTGTGGAAGTTAATGATTAAAACCTAGTCTGATCTAAAGCATCTAACCATAGTTACTAATTAAGCCAATTTCTGTGAGAAAAGGCATTTCAAACAGAAGAGTGGAGTGTTCTCTTCAGCTAAATCTATAGGCCTTCAAATTGTAGTAGCATAAACTGTACAATTACAACATTTCAAGTACGCTTAAAAATATTTCAAAATACAATACCTTAACCTCTGTAGCTTACATTTTCTTTTCATTGCATGCCACATGATGGGTCCTGATAAAACGGTTTTGTAACTTTTGAAGAAGGAATTTAACTAAAGTGACTTCACTTAGTGTTTGAGTGAACTAGGTAATAAAATCTGTTTGCTGTGTTCGCTGTCTCCAGATAGGGCTGTAATTACACCACATAAGGAAGAAAGGTAGCTGAGTCTCAATCTAGATCATTTATGTAAACTCAGCCTTCTTGTCAACGGTGTTCTCATATTGCATGCATGCAAACCTCAAAAATCATCTCCTATGAACCACAGAGAGACAGTGTCCAATTGCAGGCCTGTGAGATTGCTTATATTCTTTCTGTAATTGGATGTCTGTGGTTCAAGACCAAAATCTGACACTCTGAGGCTAAAAAAAAAAATCACCAATGAATTCCCCAGTACAACAATTATATATCTGACACTTGTAAAAATTAAAGGTATTCTCTACACCAACGTATTACAAATGAATACATTTACTTGAAAAAAAGAAGCATCCTGTTCAGCTTGAAAAAAAAGTTTGGTTCTTTGAAATGCGTTTGAAAAAATCTGGTCTTCCAGAAAGAAAAACAGGCAATTCCTACTATAACCAAGTTAACATTTGATAACATTTTAATCTCCTACTTCAAATATTTGGCCTTATTTTTTCAGCAGTTTCCCCCCAAAATCTTACAGAACCCAAGAAGCACAAAGTATATCCATACTGCAGCTATAAAATACAAAGACATAATTGCAAGAAGACAAAGCATGTTTTTTTTTCTTAATCATTAAACTACCCTCCGTTATGAAAAATTGGTCACCGGCTTTTGATTTGACAGTCCTCCCTGGCTGGCATTGATAGTGTTTCTCTTGACACCTGCAGCTTCCAGCTTGCCCTGTCCTCTCTAGAAGGAAAACCACAGGCCACCGCCCTGGCGCCATCCCTGGCTCAGTCCAATCAATAAGGACTTATTTCCTGTCCATTT
Organism: Globicephala melas; assembly: GCF_963455315.2. Taxonomy (NCBI): domain Eukaryota; kingdom Metazoa; phylum Chordata; class Mammalia; order Artiodactyla; family Delphinidae; genus Globicephala; species Globicephala melas. The sequence goes on from NC_083327.1 coordinate 37,426,325, forward strand.
GCTGAGGTCACAGGAGCGAATCTCATTAATTATTTCTGCTACTGAAGCCTCAAGTGTGCTTGTGGCGTGACAACTGAAAACTGCTTGACCTTTTTTCTTCTAATTTTGTTTGTAGCAGTTCCAAAAAGAAGGCAGTATTCATTTAGCAGTGTGGTAAAAAGAAAAAAAATGTGTATGTTGTTAAAGTCATTAACACATTTAGATCTTTCATCATGAAAGCTCTCCCGATCACCTCATTCCCCAGTTTTTTTCAGCTAACGAACAATAGTCTTTTTAATTTGGTGTCACGAAAATCTGGTCACAGCAAACACAATGTTTTCTAAAGCAGTTCTGGCCTCCGAGGGAGGAAAGCTCTCCAGGGCCTCCAGTGCCTTGTTTCCATGGTAACGACACAGGTCAATAGCTGAAGTCACACCTTTGCCAGCGCTGATTGTTTCTCGCAACTGTTAAGAAACAAATGCACAGGAAAAGTCAGTTTTTAAGGTACCACAATTAAATTGGGGAGGAGAGGTGGAAAACAAAGAAGGGGAGAAACAGTATAGATTCACTGTTTCTGCTTTTGAGGTTAAAGAGGACACTATCCACCAGTGATTTTGAGGCACTAACATTCCCTAAGGCTGCTAGGTTTGGCCCTCCAGAGCAGAACAATAGGCTCCAATTAGCCTAATTACACCTCTTCCCCAACTCCCGCCCTGTGATATCTTGAAGTGGGCCCTGCTGGAGGGTGGTGGTGATGAGGCAGAGGGCATTTACATCTCTGACCTTTTGAATTCAGCAGCCTGATATTCTTAGGTGAGGAAGGCTTCATTAACATCCTAGTTAATAACTAATATTTTTACACTGTATGTTGGCACAATAGTCCATGTGAAAATTCAAGAAAGACACATAGTATTAGATCTGAGCACTACATTATTAAAACTGTAAGACTTTGGGAGGAATGAATTAAAATACCCTTTGTGAAGAATAAAGTCAACTCTTGCCCACAAATGGAGTTGATTTCCAATCCCTCTCCCTGATGACTGGAAAGGACCAATACAATGGTTACACTTTAGAGCTGAAAAAGACTTATAATGATTTGGCCGGTCCACTTCCCCTTGCCCCGATTCCATCTTCTTCTCAGTGAATACCTCTAATGTCTGCTTTACTCCCTAAATCAGAAACTCGGGAGTTCTCTTCATCCATTCAGGCACCATGGCTCACCCATGACTGAACTTTCTGGCTCCCCACTAGGTTGGTTGGCGCCCAGTGACAAGTTCTAGTCCATGAGACGTGAACGGTGTGTGTCACTTCTGGGCTGTAGCATTTAACGGTCCATATGAGTCCCGCCAGAGGTTTCCCTCTGGTACATCAACCAGTCACATTGAAGAAGCCCCTCAGGTCGGATCCCCGAGTGGCCACGGTGAGCAACCACGGTGCCTCTCCAACCTGCACAGGACATGTAGTATGGGCAAGAAACACGTCTGTTGTCTGAAGAGACTGTCAGGTTGCCTGTGGCCATCTTGACTGATACACTCACTAAGTGTCAGCCATTCTATCTCATACAAAGCCCTCAAATTATCATCTGCTCTTCACTATCATCTGCTCTTCATTGCCACATCAGTTCAGGCTATCATCATCGCTTGCCTGGGTTATTTTTGCAATCACCTCCTAAAGCGTCTTCCCACCACCAGTTCTTTGCCTCTGGACTCCATCCTTCACGCTGCCAAGAAGATCTTTATAAAAAGCAAATGTGATCTTGCTTAAAACCCTCCACTGCCTTCCAATAGCTTTAAGGAAAAAAAAGTCCAAGCTCTTTCATGAGGCATGGAAGTCCTTTCCCTTTCCGCCGTTTCATCATTACTTAGGGAAACTACTTGCAGCTGATGGCTTGAGACAGTCTCCACACACCCCCCTCGCCCCATCAAGCTCCCCAATTCCACTTGGGTGGAATGTACACAGCTAGGATGACAGGCCTAAGGGGCTAGGTGCCTTTCTTCCTTGGGGCTCCTGGAGTGCCCTGTGCATATGTGGAGTACAGCATTATTATATAGTGTTGTATTTTAATTCTCCATTCACTTATCTATCTCTTCATTAGACTTGGAGCTATCGTATAATGCATGAAACATAAAGGAATAAAAGAAATAACCTGCTTTACTCCCCTAATTATATAGATGAGAGGAAGGGCCAGAGAAGCTCAGCGGCTCACACAAGATCACAGATGGATAGTGACAAAGCTGCGATCAGAAGCCAGTTTTCCTAACACCCAGTCCAGTGGCACTTAATATTATACTCCGCCAGACTCTCAGCATTCTACAGGTATTTCCACACTGCATATGAACTTTGGTATTGTTTCAGCCTAGGGTTCCCTGGTTTCCTGCCATCACTGAATGCATGAAGGCACTAAAATGGTCCTGGGTATCAGAGGTAGCCAGATTCAAGCTCCTCTTCTAGCTCCCATCTTAGAGAGGCCAGTTAACTGCTCTGAGTTTAAATGGGGATAATATCAGTCCCTTGTAGGACTGCTGGGGGGGCGGGGATACCGCATGAGACAGTATAGAGTGCTTGACAGTGTCTAAAACACTACAGATATTCAGAACTACTTAATTCTTCTTCCTCCTCAAGCCCTTAGCCATTGCCAAGAAAGCTACCCCACCCAAAATAGATCAAGTCTATTTTAGCTTGACACACAGCAACCTCAAAGGTAGCTGAACTTGGATCAGACCAGCCTTAAAGATTAAAAAAAAAAGAAAAAGAAAGAACATGCTTCTTATTTTCATTATCTTTAATTCCCTCAAGTCTAAATTAGACTGGCCAACATTCTCTATTCTGGACTTCTAGGTTGGTAACTGCAGGCAAGTGGATATCTGCATGACTGGATTTCAATTTGTAAATATTAATTGAGCACCTATTATGTGTAAAGGGTACAATGATCCTTTTTTGCTTTATGGGTCAGGAACTAACGAAGGGTATACTGTGAAAAGCAGCAAGTGAAGGACTACAGATGACCAGAGAAATGAGAGCAACTTTGATTAGAAGAGATTTAAGAGGGCCTTACAGAAAAGGGATTTAAGGCATGTCCTGAGAATGCTGATAAGTAGTTATGGCGTCGGGGTAGCAAGAAAATTATAGGGAAAGAGAATAGCTTGAACAAAGGCACAGAGGAGACCAGAGTGAATGAAAACAGATTGGTGTGATACTTTACAGGAGTAGGTGAGAGGGGACCCAGGTGGGTTCTGAAAACCAACCTAAGAACTTATTTATTTATTTTATTTATTATTATTATTATTATTATTATTATTCTTTGCGGTACGCAGGCTTCTCACTGTTGTGGCCTCTCCCGTTGCGGAGCACAGGCTCCGGACGCGCAGGCTCAGCGGCCATGGCTCACGGGCCCAGCCGCTCCGTGGCATGTGGGATCTTCCTGGACCGGGGCACGAACCCGTGTCCCCTGCATCGGCAGGCGGACTCTCAACCACTGCGCCACCAGGGAAGCCCAACCTAAGAACTTTATTAAAAATTTTTTTTATTATCAAACATTTAATTTATTTTTTATTTTATTTTTTTATTTTTTGGCTGTGCTGCGTGGCACACAGGATCTTAGTTCCCTGACCAGGGATCGAACGCATGGCCCCTGCAAGTGGAAGCGCAGTGTCTTAACCATTGGACCAGCCGGGAAATCCCTCAAATATTTTAAAAGTACGGAAAAGTTGAAAGACTAGCCCAGGAGTTGGCAACCTATGGCCTCAGGCCAAATTTGGCCCCCCTGTTTTTATAAACTAAGTTCTGCTGGAATATAACCATGCCCATTTATTTAAGTATTGTCTATGGTTGTTTCTGTGCTATAACGGCAGACCTACAGACTTGAGTAGCTGCCACAGAGACTGTATGGATTGCAAAGCCTAAAATATTTACACTTTGGCCTTTATAGGAAGTCTGTGACTTCTGGACGTAGCATAATTAATGAACGCGTATCTTCTACCTAGATTCAACAACTATTAATATTTTGCTATTTTTGTTCTATCTACTTGTATGTGTGTGTTTTCTGAATCATTTGAAAGTAAGCTGTTTAAGCTGGTATATTAGCTCTCCAGAGGAGGAAAAAGCCCTATTTGTAGCATTTGCAGATTTTTGTGGTATAAATACTCCCATCATGGCTGATTTCAAGCTACCAAGGGTTGTAGAATCACAAAATTCTTGAATATTTAACAACTGGCTCTCAACTGGTAGGAGGAGGCTTGGACATACCACAGGCTGCAGGATGCTTTACCCTTGTTTTGAGAAGCATCTCCAAAGATAAAAACATTCTCCTACATGGCCAGAATACCATTATCACAGCTCGGAAAGTTAACAGTAATCCTCTCCTATTATCAATATCTAGTCCATCTGCAAATTTCCCCAATTGGCTCCAAAATGTCTTTTTTAGCCTTTTTTGCCCCCCAAACCACAATGAATCCTGGTTTACACACTGCATTCATGTTATGACACTTTAAACTTCTTCCCCCTATGATATTGCCATTTTGAAAGGACCAAGCTATGTTGTACAATGTTCTACATTCTGTGTTTCTCTGATTGCTACGCTTAGTTTGTTAGTCTGTAAACTTTATTCAGTCAGGCTCAACTGAATATTTGATGGTGACTTATATGGTATTTAACCCTACAATGAAGGGTAATTCAGACTAGGGCAAAATAGCACCCAGGAGGACATCACTAAAAGTTACTCAAGTCCTAAAAGAGTTAATTTCTCTTCCCCAATGACTACTGTACTTCCAGTTAATACTCCAATCTGCTCTCCACACGGTTGGCTCCCAGGACTTTGCATACCAAGGACCTGATAGCTTCCGTGTGTAAAATGCCCATTTCAGAACTCATCAGTAATCTAATCCTTCATGGAAGGTATTATTCCTCACAGGCATCTGTATACACTTCCACCAACCAAACATAAACTACTGGCTCAAAGGAAATCCTTTAGATATAATTAATAGCGTATAAACGAGACTTGTTTTTACTATAAATTAGAAAAGGCCATGAGTTTACCCAGAAAAATACAATCTTGTCCTTTGTAAATAAATGCGACAAAAGACACATTAAGCTGGAGTTCCTAAACTTGGCTGATCATAAGATTCATCTGGGGAGCTTTCAAATGCAGATGCATAGGCCTCATTCTTGGAGATGGATTCAGTAAGGCCTAAAAAAAAAATGCTTCTTTTTTTAATGTTTTTTTAAAATGCTAATCACTGGTCATTGCAATGATTAGCCAGATTTGGGAGTACCTCACTCGCTGGGGCATGTATTTTGAGAGACTGTATTTTAAAACTGTCATGTTGGGTTTATATCGTTTTTGGTTTTTTGGTTTTTTTTCCTTTTGCGGTATGTGGGCCTCTCACTGTTGTGGCCTCTCCTGTTGTGGACACAGGCTCCGGACGCGCAGGCTCAGCGGCCATGGCTCACGGGCCCAGCCGCTCCACGGCATGTGGGATCTTCCCAGACCGGGGCACGAACCCGTGTTCCCTGCATCGGCAGGCGGACTCTCAACCACTGTGCCACCAGGGAAGCCCTATATCGTTTTAACCACACTTCCAAAGGGTTGTTCTTGTGATGCTCAAATTAAATTTAGCAAGCGTTTATTGGGCACCTATATGGTATAGGTATATAGTAGGGGCTGTAGGTACAGAGAGAAACACAGTTGCTGCCCCCAGGACCACTGTTAGAGGGCTTGTCATAGGGCTACAGAACCAGAGAGGGTTGAATGGAACACTGAGGGATTGGGCCCATGACCTTGGTTCTAATAACTGCAAGAGAAAAGACCACAATTAAAAAAAAATTATTTCCGCTTTTGCCTTCCCCTACATTTTGACTGGGCAAATTCCCAATTGATGCATAGGTAGAACTTTCCATATTAGGATGTGGCTAGAAATGCTAGTATGCCCACTCTGGCCTTTATGGCCTGAAAAACACTTTAGCTGTAAGATAAATTAAAAAAATACAAAATGGTGAATTATCAGTCTCCATTTTATTTCCCTGATATAGCACTTTAGGGCAATAATGTAATTAAATCTCTAATTAAGTCAACTGAATAACTGTATAAGTGCAGAATCACCCGAAATAAATTAAGTCCAAATCCCCTGCTAGAGGATCCAATTAAAGATATTAACACCAAGAGGATCCACAGTACTTAAAATGCATTATTATTTAACATTTATTAAAAGGTGTTATTAAACACCTTTTCCGTGATAAATGTTGCTTTTATGAGACTCTTTTGAGAAATCATTGTATGCCTCTGAAAACTATTTGGTTTGAAAGTCCTCTTAAAATATTAAAGGCAAGCCCTTGCCACGGGATCTAAGCAGCTTTAGAAGATGTGGAGGCAGCAGTCGCTTCTCTCCAATGAAATTAAAACAAAACCTTAGACCTAGAAGAAACCCCAAGCACCATCTTCGCTTCTCACCTCATTTTGCAGAAGACACTGGATGAGAGAGGCTAAGTGATGTGGACCAGAGTCAAGAGCAAATCTGAGAAATGGCCTAGGTTTCATTTCTGCACATCCAGAGCTCTTCTACTCTATAGCACTGGAAAGATTTGGAGATAGCCCCAAATTTTCTTTCACCCAACCAGATAGAGTGCTTAGAGAGAACAGGGATACTAAAACTCATCTGGAACGCGGGGCAGACCTTGTTCTGAAGAAACTGTACAATAGAGAGTAAGGGAGTATGAAACAATATGTTAAAGTTTTGTTTTGTATTTAAATGGTTGAAAACAGCTGGATAAGGGTAAAAGGAAACAAATGGGAGCCATGCTGTTATGGGAAGAGACCACATACCTCTCACCCAAGTGGTAGAAGTGGACCATGCTTCCTTAACAGATTATACAGCTGGCAGAAAGGTATGATGCAGTAATGATACGGGACTTCAACCTTTGAACATCTGCTAAAACTTGCATTCTATAGTTGGCAAATTCCTGGTGTGCCTAACTGATAATCTTCTGTATTAGAAGATAGAAGAAGCACTTTTTGCTTAATTATGTCAGCATAATTGGATATAAAGGTGATAGGAATTAACAAAAAATTAATGCCATCTTGGTATTAGAATCAGTCCTTAGAAAGGCCTAGCAGGAATGGGTTTGGACACCCAGACTACATGTTAGGAAAGTGCATTGCAAAAATAAGTTTAGTGAAAAGATTGCCATTAACTATAACTGGAAATAAAGTTCAAGGGTGATGGAAGCCTCTGAAAAACTAAATTCCAACAATGTCATACTTAATTATGAAAGTGATCAAAATAATGGCTACTGAATAAGCTCTCTCAGGGCTCTCATTTGAGAAGGTCTGGGTGTAAAAGGAGGAGCCTACGATTCCCTCCACTGCTGAGCATTTCCTCTGCACAGAGCACCACTGTGGAGACAGGGCACTATCCCTGTTTTGAAGGAGCTGACAAGAGAGATGTACAAAACTGTAAAAATTGTGTGGGACTCCACCCAGAGGCTTGTATTGTCACCAGGACACTTGCCACAAGTGTTTTTAAAGTGCCGTTCCTCACAGAAAATGTTCAGAAACAAACAACCTTGTCAGAATCTGCTAAAAGACTGATGGGCATGCATGAGGGAAGGAGATGATGACAAAAATAAGGGGCTCCCAGATGTAAAGGTTGTATGTTGAGTAAGAACAAGTATGTGCAAATATTTCCAAAAGATAATATACTATTAACACTCCCTAACACCATACACAAAAATAAACTCAAAATGGATGAAAGACCTAAATCTAAGGGCAGACACTATAACACTCTTAGAGGAAAACATAGGCAGCATACTCTATGACATAAATCACAGCAAGATCCTTTTTGACCCACCTCCTACAGAAAGGGAAATAACACTAAAAATAAACAAATGGGACCTAATGAAACTTAAAAGCTTTTGCACAGCAAAGGAAACCATAAACAAGACGAAAGGACAACCCTCAGAATGGGAGAAAATATTTGCAAATGAAGCAACTGAAAAGGATTAATCTCCAAAATATACAAGCAGCTCATGCAGCTCAATATCAAAGAAACAAACAAAATGGGCAGAAGACCTAAACAGACATTTCTCCAAAGAAGATATACAGATTGCCAACAAACACATGAAAGGATGCTCAACATCACTAATCATTAGAGAAATGCAAATCAAAACTACAATGAGGTATCACCTCACACCGGTCAGAATGGCCATCATCAAAAAAGTATACAAACAATAAATGCTGGAGAGGGTGTGGAGAAAAGGGAACCCTCTTGCACTGTTGGTGGGAATGTAAATTGATACAGCCACTATGGAGAACAGTATGGAGGTTCCTTAAAAAACTAAAAATAGAACTACTATATGACACAGCAATCCCACTCCTGGGCATATACCCTAAGAAAACTATAATTAAAAAAGTACATGCACCTCAATGTTCACTGCAGCACTATATACAATAGCCAGGACATGGAAGCAACCTAAACGTCCATCGACAGATGAATGGATTAAGCAGATGTGGCACATATATACAATGGAATATTACTCAGCCATAAAAAGAAATGAAATTGAGTTATTTGTAGTGAGGTGGATGGACCTAGAGTCTGTCATACAGAGTGAAGTAAGTCAGAAAGAGAAAAACAAATACTATATGCTAACACATATATATGGAATCTAAAAAAAAATGGTTCTAATGAACCTAGGGGCAGGACAGGAATAAAGATGCAGACGTACAGAATGGACTTGAGGACACGGGGAGGGGGAAGGGTAAGCTTGCATGAAGTGAGAGAGTGGCATGGACATATATACACTACCAAATGTAAAACAGAGAGCTAGTGGGAAGCAGCCGCATAGCACAGGGAGATCAGCTCGGTGCTTTGTGACCACCTAGAGGGGTGGGACAGGGAGGGTGGGAGGGAGATGCAAGAGGGAGTGGATATGGGGATATATGTATATGTATAGCTGATTCATTTTGTTATAAAGCAGAAACTAACACACCATTGTAAAGCAATTATACTTCAATAAAGATGTTAAAAAGAAGAAGATAATATACTATTGAAAGAAAAAGGAAATAGAACAACTGAAGAATGAGTTCAAAGTCGTAAAGACTAAAATAAATTCCATGAAGAGGGGCCTTTAAAGATGAAATGTGCATTCACATAGCCCATTACAAGTCGTCAGGGGGGCCTTGGATGCAGCTACCATCCTGGCTTCTGCTGTCCTTTGCTTTCCAAGACCACCCACCCTCCCATTCCAAACATCATATTATCCTCTAGGACAAGTAACTGTGCAGCACCCCACTGAGCCCCTCCCTGCGTCAGCTTTCTCACTCTTCTTTTCTGATGTTCTTGTCCAGCTTTCATCCTCTAACACGTCCCTTCTCTGTCTTCCTCCTCACTCTGGAGACCTAGCTTCTGGTCTAGGGCACCTTCACAGACGCACCCACCCACCTCTGTTCTGCTCTCTCATGCTCAGAACGCACAAAACTGTCCTTCCCGGCTACTGAAAGACTGTGAGAAATGTCACAGATGGGAGAGTCAAATGACTAAAGCCTTCCAACACAAGACAAAAAAGAAAAAGATGAGGACGAATGTGCATTCTGGAACACAGATCTGGGAGCTTATGAAAATTACGGCAAAATTCCAGAAAAGGTTATTAAATAGACAGTTTGTGAGCTCTCGAGAAAAGGCAGCAGTGATAGCAGCCCCAAGGTAGGTGGGTCACAATGAGCACATTATGACAAAACACTCTCATTTTTCTTTTGATATTAACTTGGCTGTTAGCTTCAGAAATAGTAAAGATAGAGTATATTCAGATTATGGAAACTTAGTCGTGGATAAGACAGAGAAATGGGATCTGTATAAGAGTTTGGCAATATGGATTCAAATACGTAAAATAACTATTCCTAGAAAGTGTTTAGTAGTGGATTTATATTGAGCAGAAAAGCGATCTCTAGTGTGGTGCTACAAGACTCAATACTTGGTTCCTTTCCCTTATCACAGTGCTTGAATGAAGATGAAGAAGAAATGCATATTAAATTTTAATTTTCAGATGTCATATAGCCAAGAGAGAAAGGCAACACATGGATAGCATCAAAATCTTAATGGTTTTGACATGTTGAGCAATAGACTGATACTAGCCAGAAGAAATGTAACAGGGCAACTGTACAGTTGAGCATTTAGGTTTCAAAAACTAATTGCAAAAGTTTAAACCTCAGTTTGGCAGTGGCTCATAAAAAAATGCTGAAAATCTTTGATAACCACATTCTGTATGTAAGCCAACACTATGATGTAGACACTAAAAAAGAAAAAAGCAACTGCAAACTGTGGCAGTATAAACAGATGTACATGTCCAAAAGACAGGCAGGAACAGTCTCACTGCAATCTTTGGTGGTCGATCATGTTTAGAAAGCTATGTTCAGTCCTGGGTGCCATGTCTCAAGAAGGACACTGACAAGATAGAAAGGGTCCAGTGTTGGGATGAAGAAATATTTGGAAACATGTCATTTAAGGAATGTTTAACCTGGAGGAAAGGATTAAAGGAAGATATTAAACCCATCTTCAAACTTCTAAAGCAATTAAATGGGAGAAGGAGCAGTCTTGTTCTATACGCTTCAGGGAACAGAACAAAGAGCAACAAGATGAAGTTTCTAGGAAGCTTTAATTTCAGTAACAAACAAGAAAGAGTTTTCAAATGACTAGTTTGTCTAACACGAATAGTTTTTTTTTTTTGACGAGCTGTTAACTCCCTATTATTTAAAGTCCTCAGTGACTAGATGCCCACATCTGAAAAAGGTATGAATGAAACTCTAAGCTGAAGGGGGAGGTGGCACAAGGCTGCCTCCAAGGTACCATGCAACTTCAACATCCTAGCTGACAGTGCTTCAGCTGAATGGTTTTGCCAGCTTCTGAGTGGCAAGACTTGGTACAAAAGGAAAAGCTACAATTAAAACGTTTCTCTAGGGCTTCCCTGGTGGTGCAGTGGTTGAGAGTCCACCTGCCGATGCAGGGGACACGAGTTCGTGCCCCGGTCCGGGAAGATCCCACATGCCGCGGACCGGCTGGGCCTGTGAGCCATGGCCACTGAGCCTGCACGTCCGGAGCCTCCGCAACGGGAGAGGCCACAACAGTGAGAGGCCCGCGTACCGCAAAACAAAACAAAACAAAACAAAAACCTTTCTCTAATACAAGAAACTGTGAAATGTACTACAAACAACATAAAAATTTCCTTTTTTCTTAGAATAACAAATTATTTAAAAGAATCTATAGGAAAAAAAATCTACTGATCTACTGACCTTATTAAATATCTTATTTTGGCAAAAGTGGAAGGAGGTGGAAATAAGAGAATTTTTAGTTATTATATTTCCTCAATCACATGAATTCACATGCCAACACACAATTAGAATGGTAGTGCTTCACAATATTAAAATAGTAATAATATTAATAATCGCAATAACAACAAAGACAATCCCATATATAGTACTTATATGTGCCTAGCACTGTGGTAATATATTTATATCTATATAAAATATATATATATCTGTAAGATATATATAATAGTACCTACCTCATAGGGCTGTTGTGAGGATTGTACATCTATCTATCTATCTATCTACCTATCTATCTATCTATCTTCTGTTCTATATACCCTATGAGGTGTGTGTGTATCTGTCAATCTATCTATCTACCTATCTATCTATCTATCTATCTATCTATCTATTTAGGAAAACATTAGAATTTCCTTTGAGAAGAGAACACATACCTATGTTAATAATGTCCTTTGCACAAGGGCAAACTTTTAAAATACACATCACAGATTAAAAGAATAAATCAAGTCAAATACCTTTGGATAAAACCATATTTACAGAGATGACAAAAAACTTAAGCCATCATTAGATTAATTATGTACCTCTATTACAATATATACATTTTTTTTCTACCACAAGTAAAAATGCCATATGGTTGTAGAACAAATGTCAATAGGAATTGGAGGTGGAAAATTTCCACATTTTCTGGGAAGAAAAAGCCATAAATATCTCAATTGATTAAGTATACTCTTCTGGACCTTTTTTCTTTTTTTTTTTAAACAAAAAGGCACTGAACAAGACTACTGTGTTACAAAACAAAATTAATGTATTTGTAGTTTAAAAATTCTTAATAATAAAACCATATTTTTTTTAACTAAAAATCTCAACCAAAGACTCTGACTGCAGCAGTGGTATTTGGGGTTTCACACAACAACAGGACACTGCCTCATGTCATTTTCACAATTTTTTAAAAACCAATTTCAGGGTTCATCATACTACATTTAAGTCACTGAATAAAGCATTATTCAGTGCTAATAATAAAGCATTATTCAATGAGTTCAAAATGATGAACATAGTTTATCCCATGCTTTAACATTTTTACTGTTCCCTAAAATATCAGAATATTTTTCTTTTGTAAAATAGCCTGCAAAATTACTATAATATAGATTTGTATTGAGCTTTAAGATATTCACTTTTAACAAGTTCTATTTATTGTTTTTTTTTTTTTTTGTTGTTGTTGTTGTTTTTGCGGTATGCGGGCCTCTCACTGTTGTGGCCTCTCCCGTTGCGGAGCACAGGCTCCGGATGCGCAGGCTCAGCGGCCATGGCTCACGGGCCCAGCCGCTCCGCGGCACGCGGGATCCCCCGGTACCGGGGCACGAACCCACGTCCTCTGCATCGGCAGGCGGACTCTCAACCACTGCGCCACCAGGGAAGCCCTCTATTTATTGTTTTTCAGAATTAAAATCATTCTGTATAACTGTGTGAGAGCACAGGACACACATGACGTTTGTTACACTGTTCTTCTTTTCCCTGGCCAAGTTCTGGAAGCCCATGGAGATGGGAGGTAAGAGAGGTGGACTCTGGGAAAAACAAAATGCCATGTATTTCCAGACATGATGGTCTTTCAAGCACCTTGGAGCAGAATCCTCCAGATGAAGCCACACAGGAACCTCTTTTTTCTTATAATATGATGAGATGTTCTCCTCCTAAGACTGATTAATCCATTTATGCTATTTCATAATAATATGAAAAATGATCATAGAGAGGCAGTGAGCAAACTTTGGTAGGGAAACTCTGGACCTGGACATGTGTGACCTTGGGCAAAGCAACTTCTCTAAGCCCACCTCACCTATAAAATCACAGAGGTAGTATTTATGCCACAGGCAATTATTATGAGGAACAAATAAGATAATGTATGTGAAATTCCTCTGACATCAATGAAATGCTACACAAAGGCAAGGTTTGAAGAGTAAGTGAGCACTGGGTTCATTGCAAACCTTACGTGTAACATTTTTAATGATGTACCTGCCTTTAACTATAAACATTCATAGATTATTTTACATAGATTCATGAAGATGTTTTAAATACTTAAACACTGTGAGTATTAGTGAATAGGAAACATGCTTGTTTTGAAAAATGAATTTCCAAATCATCTTGACCATTTAAAATTCAGTCCATTCCCCTTAAAAGGAAAAAAGAAAAAAACATAATAAAGACAGGTAAGGTATCATTTTTCTCGCCCTCTCTTCCACACATGAGTCTGTTAGGCTCGGTCTGGACGGTGTGTGGCCTCCTACTGAGAGTGAGATTTCAGAACTGATTTCAAGGCTCAACCTCTCAGCTAAGTACATTTATGAGTCTGTGCTGTGAACTACTATCCACAAAGACCTGAACATAACCAAACAACTCATTTCATACAAATTATCATGTCTGAATATATATGTATATTATATGTATAAATACCTCTAAACAAACACACACATATACAGTTTAATATATATAACTATATATTATATATATATGTAGTTTAGAGATATTTTCATTAAAAACATTTTACTACCATAATCAAAACTGACCTAAATTGTTGACTCTGTGGCTGAGCGTTCAGGCAAAGTGACGCTTGCTACTTAAGAAACAGAGGTCAACCTTGTAGCTCACGATATGAGTATATGTGCCTGACTTCAAAATGTAATTAAATGGAATAAATGTACAATTTAGTTTAATTTTTAAAAGTTAACTTATAAACTTTCATTAACATTTGATAGGTAGGGAATCTGAAGTTAGTAATATGGAATTATATTAAATTGAGGCTTAATTCCATAGGAAAAGCAAGCTTTGCTTCCTGGTTATCATGTCTTCTAAAGGAAAATTTAATGATTTATAAATAATCACTGATTTATCTATAACCTGACTCAAAAAGCTAATTTTTAATTTTAGTACTATATTCCAAAGAAAAACTTAATTCTATACATTGAAATTCAAAAAGCAAAACTGGGACCTTGAAGCTTTTTAGCAAACTCTGTACCAGAAATTCAACAAGCAAAACATATCATAGGTTGTAGATTGCAGCAATGAGCTACTCTTGCCTGTAGCTTTTTTAGGAGTGAATCAATAAATAGTAAGCTCTGCAATCTCATGACAAATGCAATGCTGGTTATTTAATTAAAAAGAACACTGTGGGACAAGAGCATGCATGTCATGTAGGTAAACAGTCCTGGGGGTTATTTGAGGAATACATAAACTATGCCAGAGTGAATTTGGGTTTCTATTATTTTACTTGAGTCCATATCTTATACATTTCTTAAATCCTCCTCATGTCCAGGTTTTTCATCTGCTGATACCTGGGGATCAATTACCTTAAAACTACCATTACCACCGCCAACACCATCCACGTGACCCTAGATTCTTGACATCCTAACATGCATCCTGACACAAGATGAGATCAAAAGTCATTTATGATTTCTATCACTAGAACGTAAATCATATAACTAGAAAACTATGTCAACTGAGAGCAATGACAATGAAACCAATGTATATACCTCAGCCATGCCTTCCAGGCAGATTGCATCAGACTGGGGGCAAATGCAGGAATCAATGTATGGGGTGACGCTGTTACTCGGCCATGTAACTGTAATCATATCTGCAGGATTAACACCTCTTCCAGATGTAGGAGGGCTCGACGTTATGGTGCTATGGTATTTGTTAACATAGATTCTTGCTTTCCTCAAGAGAACAGTAATGAGAACTTGTTTTATTTACTTTTTTTGGTCACGCTGCATGGCTTGCAGGATCTTAGTCCCCTGACCAAGGATCGAACCTGTGCCCCCTGCAGTGGAAGTGTGAAGTCCTAACCACTGGACTGCTGGGGAAGTCCTGAGAACTTGTGTTATTTTAATTTATTTATTTATATAAATTTATTTTATTTATTTATTTTTGACTGCGTTGGGTCTTCGTTGCTGTGCGCAGGCTTTCTCTAGTTGCAGCAAGCAGGGGCTACGCTTCGTTGCAGCGCGCAGGCTTCTCATTGCAGTCGCTTCTCTTGTTGCGGAGCACAGGCTCTAGGCACGTGAGCTTCAGTAGTTGTGGTGTGCGGGCTCAGTAGTTGTGCCTCGTGGGCTCTAGACTGCAGGCTCAGTAGTTGTGGTGCACGAGCTTAGTTGCTCCATGGCATGTGGGATCTTCCCGGACCAGGGCTTGAACCCGTGTCCTCTGCGCTGGCAGGTGGATTCTTAACCACTGCGCCACCAGGGAAGCCCTATAATTTTATTTATTAAAAAAAATTTTTTTTAGGGCTTCCCTGGTGGCGCAGTGGTTGAGAATCTGCCTGCTAATGCAGGGGACATGGGTTCGAGCCCTGGTCTGGGAGGATCCCACATGCCGCGGAGCAAATA
This sequence comes from Globicephala melas, assembly GCF_963455315.2. Classification (NCBI taxonomy): domain Eukaryota; kingdom Metazoa; phylum Chordata; class Mammalia; order Artiodactyla; family Delphinidae; genus Globicephala; species Globicephala melas. The sequence goes on from NC_083327.1 coordinate 37,441,985, forward strand.
GGCCCATGAGCCACAACTACTGAGCCTGCGCATCTGGAGCCTGTGCTCCGCAACAAAAGAGGTCACGATAGTGAGAGGCCCGCGCACCGCGATGAAGAGTGGCCCCCGCTTGTCACAACTAGAGAAAGCCCTCACACAGAAACGAAGACCCAACACAGCAAAAATAAATAAATAAATTAATAAACTCCTACCCCCAACATCTTCTTTAAAAAAAATTTTTTTTTAAATTAATTTTTATTGGAGTATAGTTGCTTTATCAAGAACTTGGTTTAAATGGTTATACCTATAAAACTTTCTTGAAAGAGTGAAGAATGCTTACCAGCTTAAAAAAAATCACAATAATCACTGTACTGGTTCAGCAAATAAATGATAAGACAGTCACTTACTAGACAATCACTATTTTTGAGATCAGAATTATGTTAGATTACAGAGTAATGCATACCATTTTCTGCATTTTTGTAAGACCAGAGCCTGCCTACAAATTCTCTCTTCTTTTTGTAGTATGTCTAAAGCACCTTGGGAAGCAGTATGGTAGTGAAGAGTACAGTGTGGAGTCAGCGGACTCAGGTGGAATCATGACTGTGAGATAGTCAACTGTGAACGCTGTTAGCTTATTCAATCTCTTCTCCATAAAATGAAGGGATTCAGAGACAGAATCTGATAGAACCACTTCATTAAAGTGCTTAGTGTATGTCTTGAACAGAGTGCACAGTGAAAAACACGCGTACGATGGCATGCATCTGACAGAGATCACAGGACGTCAAAAGGCCTACAACTTTTCCTAACAGGTGCACACAAATCTCGTCAGGACTGAAGATAAAAGGTAGCATAATTTTATTAGATCTAGAACAGGGAGACCTTCCATAGGGGGCACCATTGCACCATGCAGGAATCAATCTTCAGAGGTACATCTTTGGCTTTATTACTACCTGGTGGATAGGTAAGACCTTTCATCAATCCAAAAAGTCAAGGACTTGGGGGAAAGAAAGGATCTACTCACCCGTAATCTTTAGTTAGGAGCACTGTACACATCACCGACCTATGCTACAGGTCCTGTGATCTCTACTGTTATCTCAGTAATTCTGTTTGAAAATTGAGGCGGCACGGCCTCCTTGCTATTTCAGAAAGGTGGTTAAGCACATCCAGGATCAATATTCTGTCTCACGTGTCATTGGGGAGGCTGAGTAGTGCCTGCAGACACTGCTTAGGAAACATGAGGGAATGTCTTCAGATGTACCAAATGAACAAATTACAGCTTTCTGAAAGATGAGACATCTTGACAAAAATCCTTAATTCTGTAAAAAATCAGCCTGTAGGATTAGTGAATGAGTTTGAAAATATCAATCTAAGGTAATGACAAAGACTTCTGACTTACTAAAAACCACATTCAACATCAACACAGAGGTGCCTCCCTTTTCATTCTCTTTTTAGAAAACTCATGCCTCTCCACTGTTTTTTTTTTATGACAGGGAAAGAGACAGCATTCTCTTCAGCTCTACTTAAAACTGTTCCGTGGACTAAGCAGGCTCCTCTATGGGGACAGAAGGCTCAATCCTCCACATAAAATCATACAGGCTCTCCCTGTGCATAAGTGGCTCCTGATACCACAAACTGAGAACGATAATTGAATCCAGCCACCCCACCGTGCAAAGTATTTACCCACAGAACCAGCCTGGTGGGCATCTGTAGTTAGCTTTCTAGACTAAGAGTCAAAAGGTTACCCCAATTGAATCTTTGTTTCAACCCAGAGAGTATATGGCATTGAGGAGGTAACCATTTGATTAAAAATATACTTGGGGAGAAATAAGAGGAACAAAGATGGGGTCAAATATGTCTTATGAATTAAAAGGAATATAGGCACAAACATCTGGCCCATCTTGGGTTATTCATTCATTCATTCAACGGTAGTTCAGCATACATTTATTGGGTACCCAGTATGTGGCAGGAACTGTGTTAGGTCCTCAGGGTATAACGGTGTGCAAAACCAGACTCGATTCCAGGCTTACAATTAAGAACTGGTCTTCATCAACAATCTAAGTTTGCCGTAGCTTCCTGATAAATGTTAGGTATTTTGCAGACATGTAATTTTTCAGGTCCCAGTAATTCAGAATGATGAATCTAAGGATGGGAGAGATTGCCCCAATAAATACTAATGTCATAAACTAAATAATGTTTTATATATAAAATTAGAGATTAAAGACCAATAAGCTAGGAATATATGATTTGAAGAAAAATAAAGAAGATTTATAACTGCCTAGAGGATTGAATTTAAAGAGTATCAATAGGGCTTCCCTGGTGGCACAGTGGTTAAGAATACACCTGCCAATGCAGGGGACACGGGTTTGAGCGCTGGTTAGGGAATATCCCACGTGCCGCGGAGCAACTAAGCCCGTGTGCCACAACTACTGAAGCCCACGTGCCTAGAGCCCGTGCTCCGCAACAACAGAAGCCAACAGAATGAGAAGCCCGCACACCGCACCGAAGAGTAGCCCCGGCTCACTGCAACTAGAGAAAGCCACGCACAGCAAACAAAGAACCAAAGCAGACAAAAAATAAATAAAATTAAAAAAAGTAAAATAAAATAAAAAATAAAGCGTATCAATAGTACTTGGGTGAACAACTTAGAGGGTGGCAATATTTTATGATGTCACAAAGAGGCTTATCATTTTTATCATTTAATAATTTTATTCATGGTCCACAAGGGACTAGAGATTATGATCATTAAATCTGTTGATGCCATTGAGGTGTGTGGGATTGTCAACACCTCAGAGAACAAGAATCTAATTTTAAAATAACATTAAGATATTAGTGGAACAGATCATCAGGGCAAGATGATAGTCACTGGGGACAAATGCAAAATAATACACTCAGAGACTTAAGGAGGAAAAGAACTAGCTTGATAATGGGGAATGAATGAATGAATGTCCAGAGGGTGACTGTTTTGCAAAAAGACTTGAGGGCTCATAATAAGGCACAACTCTTGGCTCAAAGATACTGACTATTGCATGTGGAATTAGAATTTATTTTTTATTTTATTTAGTTTTAATTAATTAATTTTATTTGGCTGCATTAGGTCTTTGTTGCTGTGCACGGGCTTTCTCTAGTTGCGGTGAGTGGGGGCTACTCTTCGTTGTGGTGTGTGG